>NC_048595.1:394855208-395455208 GCF_003668045.3 Cricetulus griseus
TGACCATGGGATCTAAGACACGGATACTTCCTAATGATCTCCTGGGCTATGCTGCTGCTGCTGGCCTGAGAGCCACCGTCAAAAGCATCGAGCTTTGCAAGTCAAGCTTCCATGTTGTCAGCCAGGGACTAACAGGTATTTGGCTTACGTGAGTCCCTCTCTCTCTCTCTCTCTCTCTCTCTCTCTCTCTCTCTCTCTCTGATGAAATAGGCAAGTTTGCCTCAGAGCTTTGAGATTATGACCCTTCCAGGCTGTCTCCTCTGGCATTCGCCCATCTTTCTGCTTGGCACTCTCTCCAGCCACAATGGCACTAATATTTTGTCATGGAGAGAAACAACTGTGGTCCCACTGAGCATTATTAAGTAAAGGGCAGGATGGGTGGGGAGGGTGCAATTCTGTCCAGGTGTCTTGGGTCTTGTTATTGCAGACCCACATTTGTTTATTCAGGCCTCAGCAGCTTCTGCCTTTGCTGGCAGGTCTCAGGGAACCTAGCTTAAGGAGGCATGTAGAAGCACCTCCCCAGTGTCTCATCCCAGGACAATTGCCAGGGATAAGAAGAGCCTGTGCATTCCCTCCCTCATCGAGAGACTTCCAAAGGAATTGGCCAGATGCCCAGGTTGTCTTCAGTGTCCACTTACCAAAAGTTCTAGAAATGCAGAGAGGGATGGGAGATCCCTGGGGGCTGTGAGTGAGCTTCCATTTGGAAGGCCACATCCAATTATCTATGCAAATTGCCCTTAGCCCCACTCTGAAGATATTCACGATAGCTGGGAGAATATGCCAGGTTTAGAGACTACTTACTGAGTGGTATAAGAGAGACATTAGAGCAGAAAAGTCTGGATCTACAAATGTCAAAATATTTGAGTTAAACATTTGCAGGATTTTATCACTAGGGTGGTAGAGAAGGCAGGTTCATTTGTGTGAATGCTTATCTACTGCTATGCTCCTGTAACAGCAGCTGTGCCCACCTCTGTCACTGCCTCATGCAGACATTCGCTGCACAGCTCACCCAAATGTCACTGGTGATTACGAAGCAGCTGCTCTTGGTGGGTGCTTTCCCTCCAGGGACCATTGTCTCAATCCAGTGTTATACAGTAGGAGCTTAGTCAATGCTAATGGAATAAAGCTGTGTTAGCACCAGCCTCAGAATAGCTGGTCCTGACTCTCTTGCCACCAACACTCTGCATCTACTTCACCGAGGCCACTTTAACTGACATTTTTGTTGTTATGAAATGCTATCCCTAATCTTTTTTATTTTATTTTATTAGTTCTAGTTAGGGAACAAGCTTATTTCAAGTCCCTTCTCCCTCTCCCTCCCCTCACCCCCAACCCCCCCCCACCCCATCCACCCACCACTCCCCAGGCAGGGTAGGGCCCTCAACGGGGGCTCTGCAAAGTCCACCAAGTCTTCCTATGCTGGTCCTGGGCCCTTCCCCATGTGTCCAGGGCCAGAGTGTAACCCTTCACGTGGGATGGGCTCTCAAAGTCCCTTCTTGCACCAGGGAAAAATACTAATGCACCACCAGAGGCTCCTTGGTGGTGCCTCCTTATTGACATCCATGTTCAGGGGTCTGGGCTATCCCTAATCTTTGAGATGCTCCATACTTCATGTGAGAAGGACTGCAATGGTTCAGCATGAGTGAGTTGTACTTCTTCAGGGTCCTAATACACACTGAAGACCAGCTGAGACATCCAGCTTCATGGGCTGAACAACTACTGGATCCTTGGCTTTTCTGTAAGGAGGCAGTTATTGTTAGACCACAGTCTAACACAGAGTGTAAGCCATTCTGATCTCTCTCTCTCTTTCTCTCTCTCTCTCTCTCTCTCTTTCTCTCTCTCTCTCTCTCTCTCTCTCTCTCTCTCTCTCTCTCTCACACACACACACACACACACATCCATCAGTTCTAGCCCTCTAAAGAACTCTGGCTAATACACAGGAGTTTGGAGGGGAGAAGTGAGGGTGGGTATGATTAAAATATATTGTATAAAATTCTTTTAAACACCTACTACTGCCGGGCGTTGGTGGCACACACCTTTAGCCCCAGCACTCGGGAGGCAGAGGCAGGCGGATCTCTGTGAGTTCCAGGCCAGCCTGGTCTCCAGATCAAGTGCCAGGATAGGCTCCAAAGCTACACAGAGAAAGCCTGTCTTGAAAAAACAAAACAAAACAAAACAAAAACACCTACTACTGTAGAGGGTTCTTAAAATGTATGAATATGTAAAAAAAAAAGGATTTAAGGGAGCTAATGTATAATGGGGGAGGCAATATCCCAACTAGATATCATATGCCACCAAATAAAAGCCCCAGTAATAAGAAGGGGTTATACCATATTAAGTCATGGACCAAAGGGATCCCAATTAGGCCCTCCCCCAGCTCTATAGAATATTGCCACTGCTATTGGTTTCCACACACAACAGTGATAATAAGACCTGATTGCTGAAGATACCACCTACTAATACCATATAACATAGAGAAATTTAGCTGGTGCTCAACTGGAAGCATCTCTCCTACTGTCTAGTGTTCATAGTGCTAGATGGTACAATAAATGCTATTGAAGGAGAAAGGAATCATCTATAGTTGCACAAATGTTAAGGGTGTAACCCACAACTTGTTAAATCATTGATTTAAGGCCCTCTCCCTGTGATGGAATCCAGACCTGACATTTAGTAGCCAAGAATGGGCCACAGTGTCCAGAGGAAATCCTACGTGTATTGTTCTGCTAACTGAGCATAGCATTAAAATGACTCCCAATGACATATAGAGCAGTGGCCCTCTCACCCTCATCAAAGAAGCTCCCTGAAGAAAATAGTAATCGATACAGAAACACACATCTGGTCAATGTGCAGAGGACGAGAGACTTCAGATCACTGTGCAGAGGACGAGAGACTTCAGAGGGTTCCGCCCTGAATGGGATATTTGCCATATCTCTCCCTTCAGGACTTAGGGAATCTATGTGGAGGAGAGGGCAGAGGTGGTGACAATGACAAGGAATTGTCATTTTCCAGACACAATAGGACAAGTATACATATGAACTCACAGCATGCACAAGACCTGCACAAGCTAAAACCAGACAAAGTCCCAGCACAGAGCAGGGGGAGTGGGTACAAAGTTCTACCCTAGCCAAGAAGCCAAATAATAGCTTCTGTGAGAGAAAGACAAAGCAGTTTTCTTCAGTGGAGTGATACTGGGACCAAGAACCTCACTCCAGGGCAGGACGCATCCTCCAGAGCAGTTGGCAAGAATAAGTCAAACTCGTTTTTTAATGGGTTCTTCATTTGCTTTTGCGTTTTCATGGATAGAAGGAATGTGAAATCACATGGCTAGAGAAGAGGGGGAGAATCCCAGGTTGGTGTCATAGAACAAATCTTCAATAGCATCACAGGAGAAAATTTCCCCAAATTGTTAGTCGGAGTTTTTCGTGGGGACTGAAATCAGCTCTGTTCTGCCAGCTGCTACACAAATTACCACTCAGAGACTTATTATCAATTGTAAATGCTCTGCCCATAGCTCAGCCTTGTTAATAGCTAGCACCTACATTTTAAATTAACTCATATTTCTTATCTACCCTCTGACATGTGATAGTACCTTCTTTCATCACAGCTCATTCATCTTGCTTCTGTCTGTCTCTCTCATGACTCTCCAGACTGTGTCCTTATTCCCAGCATTTTCTATGCCCCAAAAATCTTGCCTAGCTACTGACCAATCAGCTTTTTACTAACAACAAGCAACACATTTTCACAGTATACATAAGGATTATTCTATAGCACCAAACTAAGGAAAGATGTGCCCATTCAGCTACAAGAGGCACAGAGAACACCAAAAGATGAGACTGAAGGGAAACTCCCTATGTCACTTAAAAACTCTAAATACAGAAGATAGAAGAAGTAATGTAAGCTTCTAGAGAAAAAACACAGTCATATATGAAGGAAATTCCATCAGTAACAACAGTTGCCCACAGATGCCCATCCAGACTACTATACCTGGCAAAACTACCTCTCCTCGTTGACACAGAAAGAAAAACTTTCCATGATATAAAAAGGCTAAAAGAATCCATGCCCACCAAGACAGCCCTACAGAGAATACCGAAAGAGAGGTCTGGAGAGATGGCTCAGGGGTTAAGAGCACTGGGTACTCTTCCAGAGATCCTGAGTTCAATTCCCAGCAATCACATGGTGGCTCACAACCACCATATTGCTATCTGATGCCTTCTTCTGACATGCAGGCATACATGTAGGCAGAGCACTCATACCTAAAAAAAGAAAAAATACATATGTAGACTGGAGAGGAATTGGCATAACACAGAGTTTATGCAAAGAAAACAACACACAAATGGCAAAAAAGAAGCAAATGATAGTAATCAACATGAACCTTTTATTAATAACTTTAAACATTAATGCCCTCAACTCACCAATCAAAAGAACAAGTTAGTTGAATGGATTGAGAAACAATATCTGTTTGTTGCCTTCAAGAAAGTTGGCTTACCTTCAAGGATAGGCACTGTGATTGAGTGGAAGGATGGAAGAAGGTATTCCAAGCAAATGGGACCATGAAACAAGCAGGCATCACTATCCTAATAGCTAAAAAGATAGATTCTGAAGCAAAATTAATCAGAAGAGACAAAAAAGGCACTTAATTATGACAAAGAAAACAATCAATCAAGAATACATCCCAATCCTACATATATGTGCATCAAACTCAGATACAACCAATTCCATTGAAAACATACCATTGGCCTTCAAGTCACAGATTAACTCCAAAACAATGGTAGTGATTTCAGTACCCCACTTCCTCCAACTGATGGGCCATCCAGATACACGCTAAACAGAGAAGCATTGGAGTTAAACGATATCATAAATCAAATTTCCCTAACAGATATCTACAGAATATTTCACCTAAATATCACAGAATACACATTTTTCATAGGACTCCACTCTGCCCCCAAAAAATTGAGGGCTGCAGAAAGACAGGAAGCCATTGTCTTCAGTAGTGTGGCCTCTGGTGAGTCACCTGTGCTCTAGCAGACAATCTCCCTCCCATGCCCATGTGATTGTAGCCCATGTGACTAAACCCAACAAGTTACAAAGCAAAAAAACACAGTCGCATAATTGAAGAGAGGCAGGAATAGCTTCTCCCTTGACATCTCTGGAAGAAACTGACCCTATTTGATACCTTAATTTCAGACATTAGACTTTCATATCTGTGAGAAAATACATTGCCAATATTTTAAGCCCTCAAGATTGTGGTAATTTGTTATCACATCCCTAGGAAACTAGTACGTAGCAAAATGGACTGCTACATAGTAATCCAAAGGGATAAGCCACTTACAAACATGGTAATGTGAGTAAATATAAAAATATCAATCCACAAAAAAACATATATTATATAACATTATGAATATAATATGATAAAACTGCAGTTTGAAGAAACAGAAAGCATATCAGTAATTGTTTCAGAGTGGGAAAAATAACAAAGGCAAAGAAGATGAGTTAACTAAAAAGAGGCACAAGGAAACTCTAGGTGTCATGTGTAGATTTATTATATTGCTTTTGCTAATATTTTCATGTAGTCCCTACATATATCCAGGCTTACCAGATATGTGTTCTATGTTGTATATCCATTGTATTTCAACAAAGTTCTCTCAACTGTAGTCTAAACAAACTCATTGTGTGTTTATAGAAGTGATAACTTAGATATTTTTCTTCTCTGGTTCTCCTTTCTATTGGTAAAGGGCTATCCTGGTAACAGGTGGGACAATCCTTACACCCTTCTCACTGACCTAAGTAAGATAATAATGAAATAATAGGTTCCCACTCATGAGAACTGCCCATGTGCACTGTCAATTGTCTTGTTGGTTTTATATACATTTGAGTTTCTCTTCTACTGGTGTGAGGTCGTGGATTCAACTCCAATACCACCACCATCAAAACAAAAGAGTCTCTGGTTCTCCCATTTCCCAGGTATAGTTCTTGGCATTGAAGATATAATTGATTGTATAAGACAGAATCCTCATGATGCTTACATTTTATGAGGTGAAACATGCAAACAAGACTAATGAGGAAGCTGGGAATAGATCTACCTCAAGACCCAGCTACACCATTCTTGGGCATATAGTGACTACTACATCCTACTACAGAGACATTTGCTCGGCCATGTTCATTGCTGCTCTATTCATAATACCCAGAAATTGGAAACAGCCTAGATCAACAGATGAATGGATAATGAAAATGTGGTACATTTACACAATGGAATATTATTAGACTATTAAAAAATCATGAAATTTGCAGGTAAGTGGATGGGGCTAGAAAAAAATCATCCTGGGTGAGGTAACTCAGACTCATAATGACAAATATGTACTCTCTTTTATGTGGATATTAGCTTTTAGCCTTTGATAGTCATGCTCAAATCTGTATAACCACAGAGGTTAGGTATAGAGTAAGGAACTAAGAGTTGTGAAGAAGAATCTACCAAGGCAGGAGAAATAGCACATATAGTTAGAAGGAAGGGGGAATTATAATGGGGGCATTAAACAGAGAGGGGGAAGAAGGGGACTAAGGGGGGAATGCATGGAGAAACAGTTAACACTAAGGGCCATTTAAGGGGTCATTTTGTTTTATTCTTGTTTGTGTGTTTTTATTTGCCTGCTTGTGTTCTTCAGAGAAAAAGAAGGCATGGCCTTCAGAGGGTGAGAGGTGGAGAGGCTCTGGAAGGAGACGAGGGAGGGGAACCATGATCAGAATATACTATATGAAAATAACTTTGTAGAATAAAGTTTCAATAAAATAAAATTTCAATAAAAAATAAAATGTTAAAAATAAAGAAAAATATAAATGAAAATAAAGGCTTTTAAGTGATTGTGGCTGCAGCTTTAGATAGAGGCTGTAGGAAGAACCCTCTGTGGAATGCCATGTGAGAAGAGACCAAGGAATGCTCTAGGAAGAGAGAGAAGAAGTACGCTCTGGGAGCACTCAGAGGGAAGAGAGTCAGTGTAAATGGAAAATGGGCAGGATATGGTGAGGAGGAAAATTGCTCGGGAGTCAGCCTGGATGTTTCCTGAGCATGAAGCAAAGGAAACGCGCAGTTTGGGGGTAAAAGTGATGTGATCTGTGTGTCTCACAGTGCCTGTTCTGACTATTGCAACAATATAAAAATGGCCCCATTGAGAGGCTTTGGCAGTAACTCAGGAAATAAACATGGCTTGCCTGCAGGTCATGAGAAGTAACCAGATACACACACATACTTTGAGGTACAGCCCATAGGGAGAGCTAATGCAAGACAGAAAAGGAGAGGGGTGATGAGTACCAGGCTTTGACCTGAGCTGTCAGATGCACCATCTCATGTGGCCGGGAAGGTGGGTGGAATTAAGAGTTTAGTTTTAGATACAATGGAAGTTTCTGTTGGTTTGTGGGATATGTCTGGCCAAAAGGGATAAAAGACTATATGATGAGGGGACATGAAAGAGGAGCTTGGACTCTAAGGAAATGGGTAAATAAGGAGAGCTATCATGAAGGGAAGGGTCCTGGCACTCAGAAAGGTGGTAGACTCTAGTTAGTCTCTTGCCACTAATCCTACAAGCAACTCACACTAGTGGGAAAGTGCTGTGTCAGACAGCCCATGGTGCTCTCACCAGTAACAGCAGAAGTTCTAAAATCAACCCAGCCTTTTCCACAAATCCTGGTGGAAACAGGCATGAGGGTGACCAGATGTCCAGACTTCTGGTCTGTCCTGCCCTTTTGTCACAGGTTAAATGCACTGTGACTCTCCAGATTCCATATAGATCATTTTGTCCCCTGCTAAGGCATCATTGAATCTTTCCCACCATCACCTAGGTGGATTGTCGGCTCTGGAATATTTTTCTACCTCAGATCCTGTCTTCCTGAACACATTTCAAAGTTCCTACATTGGTGGGAACCTGCCACATTGACTCAGGCCTTCCTTGAGGCTGCTCTTCCTGAAGGTCTAGTCACAGAAGCAGCAAGACCTCGGTCCTGGTGTTTCTTAGGATTTTTTAGGTATATTAATTTTGTATTCATTATCATTTTTGGTGGTTTTCCGAATCAAAAAAGTGTGGAATTCAGAACAAAACAAAAATGTTTATCTTCGAAGAAATCTTGAAGTCAGATTTTCAGTGCCCTCTTTTGAAACTCAAAATAGAGGAGAGAGATTCTACTTTGGGGCTCACTCTGAGGACGGATGGATGTTTTAGAAAATTAGCAGAGTAAAACTGCCATGGACCACCCCAACCAGGTATGGGGGTCCCCAGGATGAGGGTTCTCAAAGACCAGGTGGCGAGGATTAGGCGGTGACAAACAGAAACAAACACAGAGGCAAACACTCGAACTGAGTGTATTTTGCAGCTCTCAAGAAAGGCCTTTTATAAGAAAACAAATATCTTCTCAGAGTTTGTGTTCAGTGAAGCAATACCCAGGTGACATCATCGTTATTAGGCATAATAATACACAACTTATCCAAGGCTAAAACAATAAATTAAAAAATCATTCAAGGCTGACTGCAGCCTATTTCTAATATCAGGTTAATACATTTTTATGGTCAGTCATCGTTTGACATCTGTTACCTAGTTCACAATTGTTTGATACCTGTTGCCTAGTTCTTGTGAGTCTTTGAAATATTGAGCTATTTTGACTTTTTCTTATCAAAAAGCTTTCTTATTAAAAGGCCTTTTTACCAATCATTTAAACCCACTCTTGATTACACATGTGCAGCCATATAAATTTTTATTGCTGGGAAAGTTTTTATCAATATTTATTTGTACTTATGTGAATGACATTAATGATTTGAAAAGTGCTGGTTTTCCTGGAGACGAAGTCATAGTCAGTGATCACGTCTCAGGGGTTTCTCATTTATATCTTTTGCTTAAAATGCCAGTGTAGGCTTTCAGGAACATTTCGTTAATCTGAGAAAAGACTAGAAGAACAGAGATTACCATGAAAACTACTGCTCAATGTTTTTCTCCAGCGGAGAGTTCCACAACCATTTCCAGTAGACCTCCTTCTTTTGAAGTTATTGTCTCTGTCTGTGGAACTTGTCACACAGAATCTATGGGATTTCATGTGGCAAAAAACAAAGAAACCAAAGTCTCCTTTGGCTTAAAAATTAAACTTAAAATTCTATATTATCTCTTCAGTCACATAGAGGTAAGAAAACCTGAGGTGAGTCTAGAAGACAGCCTATTGCCCCACATCTATGATGTCATAGATGAAGTCACAAAGTGTTGGGAGGGGCAGGTTAACAGCAGGGTACTCCTGTGTTATGAACCTCAGAAGGAAGAAAGCTTAATCTGGGAAGGGGTTTGGCCAGGTAAGTGTCTGGGCCAAGTAGCCTGGTGGTAGTTTGGGAGGTGAGGAAGGGTGTCCATGAGAAAAGCAGAGTGGGACTCATCAAAGTAGGGTCTGTTCCTTATCTGTCCAGATCACTGTTTGGGCTTTGCAGGCCCAAGTGTATTGACCACGGGTTTTCCTTCCCCTTTACAAAGCACTTGAAGGTTAGAGCTGACTGACCTCCCACCCATGTTTCCACCCTCCGTAGATGACTGACTATGAATTTACTATATACTGTTCTCTGTACTCGCCTTAGAGCTCATCTCAGCCGCTGGCCAGCCCCTGTCCTAGTCTTAAATATGAGTTTCTCAGGTTATGGAGGAGAGCCCCCTAGGTCAAATGCCTCCTTCCACTCACCTTTATTTCTTCACTCATAACACACACACACACACACACACACACACACACACACACACACACGCTGACCCACTGAAAACAAGGACACTTCCTGAACTACTTAAGCCATGACACAGCTTCCTGCTCATGGAATGAGTGCTTGCTTCTTGCCATACATCCAAGGGAATCTCCTCTTATTTATTTCAGGGCCTAACCTGTCTCCATCTTCAGCCCCAGAGGCCTGGTCATATCAAAAACATTGGCAAAAATGACATCTGAACAGCAGAGAAGGTAGGTGGGGCCAACAATGTCCCTCAAGGGCTCCTTGGTTAGATTTGTCTCTGGGAGGAGAAGCACACCCCCCCCCAGTTTCCCATCTCCATCTGGCTGCACCTAGGGTGGGGACTTTTTCATGTTCCCCATATCTCCTTGGTGGGAGGAGCAATCAATAGTCTTTGCATTCTACCCAAGACAGTGAACTTGTTATGCATATCCCCCAAAGGCTGAATGGGTACTGCAAGCTTAGGACAATCATTCTAAGGCTAATGCTCTCTGGGCCTTTTATGTTCTCTAGAGTATGAATCAAAGTCAGACACTCAACACCGTGCTTCCCTTAGACTAGGATATTTTTTTTATTTTTAAAACAAAAAAAAGTCATTTCTGTTAAATAAAAGAAACTAAATACAAGACCCAGAAAACATTAGCTAAAGTAAGGGGGGAAGTTTGCTGTGAGCTTATAGATTAAGAAAACTTCAGAAAGGAACTGGAACTTGACTCAGGTCCTTGAAGCACATGACAGATGTTTCAAGGTAAGAGTCTGCATGAATTAGGAGAGAGAAAGAGGCTTGTAGACTGCCTGTCCTACGTGCTCTAGGTTAAATTTGCCTCAGACCTGCGACGGAGCAAGACTGAATCTTAGCAAAAAGAATGAGTTGTTTTCTAGACAATGGCTGACCCCAAGAATAAAACGGTGACTCTTGTGATTTTGTGTGAACAAGCACACAAGGCACAGCAGAGTCCTGAGTTCTCTAATGAAGAACAATTTTGTTTTGCTGTGGAGCTGAAGCAGACAAGACACTGAAAAACAGCTCAGATCACAGTAACACTTAAAATGAGCTTCCCATTTACAAAGACTCTTATCTTTCTCCAAACCTTAGAATTGAGGTCATTCCCCTTGTTTCATAGATGAGGACTCACTCATCCAGGCAAAGGGACTTGACAAAAAGCCCAGAATTCTGGCCCTAAATTCCATTCTTCTAAGTGTAATGTCATCAGCTTTCCAGGCACTCAACTACAAAGCAAGCAGGTTGTGATAACTACCACAGTTTACAGCAATCAAAAGACTATGTGGAATCAAAAGTCCTGAGTTGAAATCCAGGCTCTTCCCTGTTAGTAAGCATGTGTCACAGCCTGGATTTCAGCAGGGTAGACCATCCAGTTACATCACGGGATGTCTGCAGACAGACAGAATGTGGGCCAGGGCCCAGTTCATGGAGGCTCAATCTTTTCCTACCTTAAGTTCAGGTCATTCTTCCAGGAGTCTGTCTCTCTCTCCTGCTCCCAGGGCACTTCTCCTCTTTTCTCTCTTCCCATCTCTGTAGTTCTGTCTTCCTGTCAACACCACACACACACACACACACACACAGAGAGAGAGAGAGAGAGAGAGAGAGAGAGAGAGAGAGAGAATTGTCCCATTGTCCTCACCAAGTATGATTAGTCATTATCTCTGTTTAAAAGAATTTTGATTAAAAATCATCATGGGCTAGAAAAAATGGCTCAGTGGTTAAGAGAATACACTGCTCTTGCAAAGAACCCAAGTTCAAGTCCCAGCACCCATGCCAAAATAGCTTACAATCACATAACTCCAGTTTCAGGGTGATCTGATGCCCCTGACCTCCAAGGACACCCACACTCATAACACACACACACACACACACACACACACACACACACACACACACACACACACACACACACACACCTACATGCAATTAAAAATAAAATACCTCTAAAAACAAAGCCCCAGGTGGATCCTAGTTCTGTTTTCTCTATCCCCCCTGGAACAAGATGTATAGAACCCCATGGGAAGGAATTGGGGGTGTTTTAGAATAAGGGGCATGGCTTGAACTGGAATGAGGAACAGCTGTCCTCAGGATCCAGGGAGAAATAAAACTATATCTAGCAGAGGTCCACACATGAGTCACCTGATGATTCCCAGAGAGATTTCTACCCAGTTCCATTCTGAAAACATGTTCGCTAAGTGTCCTCTCTTACATAGAGATCTTCTGGCCTCACTATCCTTTGGGAATCCATTGCTATCCTCTGTGTCCCCAGATTTCCTGTGGTCCTTTCCTTCATGCTGTCTCTTGGAAAGGCTACTTTCTGTGGCAGGAACAGTTCAGGCAGGACCTCAGACAGAGACATCAGGGTCCCAGAGTTCTTAAACATGCTTTTCCTTCCATCACTTTCCCCTCTCTTTAAATCCTATCTGAGGGGCTCTCTATCCAAAGGTGCCTGAAATCTTGCCTCTCCCAAATCATTTCCAATCCCCTGGTCCTGTTGGTATCTCATCCCTAAATCCTCATGTGGCCAGACCTGAGGTGAGTTTACTCGAGAGTCAATAGAATGGTGGATAGCTGATTGGCCCTGTTTCACTCATCTTCATTCCTCTCCTGCTGTCACTGACCTACCCCACACTCCTCCATCCCCTCTTCAGGGTGACTGGATTCTAGTAGTAGAGCAGGTTTTCTTGGACCACCAGCCCCCAAATCATGACATGAACACTTATTATGAATGTTCAGCCTTCACTTAGTCTTATTTCTAGATAGTATTTTTATACATTTTAGTTAAATTAAAACAATCTTATTTTACATACCAATCCCAGTTCCCTCTCCCTCCTGTCCTCCCATGCCCCCCAGTAACTCCCCCATCACACCCCCATCCACTCCTCAGAGAGGGTGAGGCTTCCTATGTGGCATCATCAAAGTCTGTTACATCATTTGGGGCAGGACCTAGGCCCTCCCCCGTGTATCTAGGCTGAGACAGTATCCCTCCATAGGGATGGGCTCCCAAAGGGTGCATTAGGGATGAATACTGGTTTCATATCCATAGATAGCTTTTTAAAAAACTTAATCAATTTCTGTTGATCTATGTGTTGCCCCAAGGCTTCTTTTCTTTACATCATCCACATACTGTCCATCCTACTTTCCTGCTTCCCTCCTCTGTGCCTGGCTGGCCGGCCCCCAGATGGCTGGCTCCCCTTTTCTCTCTGCTCACCAGCCCCAGCTATCCCTCTGCCTACCTATTGACCATTCAGTTTTTTATTAGACCAGTCAGGTGCCTTAGGCAGGCAAGGTGAAACAGCAACACATCCTTACATCATTAAACAAATGCAGCATAAACAAATACAACATCTTTACACCGTTAAACAAATATTCTATTCCACAACGTAGTAGTACTTAATAGTAAGACCTTACTGGAGCATCGATGTGCTCTGGCTTTTTGCCTAGAGCTCATTTTATCTTTACACATTTTGTCCCTGGCCAAAAGAGGTCTATGCCCTGTAACACCCACTTCCCCTTGCATCTCCTTTCCCCAGAATTGTATTTTCTAATAAATGATGCTTGAGGAAAACAATAAGACCTTCCATTCTGCTTCCCAGTAAAAGCAAAGTTTTTCAAGTTCTTCCTCAGCTTCCACCCCAAGACTATCAGAAGAACACATTTGGGGACACAAAGACAATAGTTTTATAATTGCATGCCCTTCCTCCAAAGGGTCCTTGGCAGTTCAAAGACAAGAGTGAGATGTGACTGTGATGGGCAGGAGGATGGCAAGTGAAGTGCTGCCTTCAGGGCCACTCTGTGCACTCTCAGAGTTCTGGAAAACCGCATGATAGCAAGAAGACGGAGCCCTCGGGGAGTTTAAGAACTCTCACTAGTAAAATGGAATTAACAGAAACTTGTAAATTATCTTCTCTGCTTCTCATCACAATTCTATCATCTTTCTTTACAGCGAATCCATTGAAGAGACAATAAAATCACAGGTGGGTAAGACAGCCACACGTGTTGGTTTCTTGGATGGTGGGGGTAACTCCTGGACTCTGGGGAGAAAAGAGAAAAGGTGGCTGTGGTCGTGAGGCAAAAAATCTGTGTGGTAAAGATTATATCTTGTGTGTGGCACACAGACTTTGTAGTTCGGGAGTTTGAAAGGCTGGTTAATAACTAATACCAAGGCCACATCTTAATTCCAATGCCATTTCTGTACCTGACAGTTCCAGGTCAGGTTACAGGGTATTTATAAGGCTCTGAGCTACCTGGGAGAAAAATAGAATAACTTCTGGAATTTCACTTCAGTTCCAAGAAATACCTTTTATTCCACCACTTCCATGTTACATCAGGTCAGACTCTTAGAGAGTTTGGATAGTGTTGCCAAGATTTGTCTTGTTGTTTCCAACAGGAAAGGGAATTAGCCATCACGGAAACCCTGTGGGACCAGGTAAGCACACGGGGTTGTTTGTGGCAACACAGTGACATATGAGAGGGCGGGGCAGGAGTTTCTCTTCCTTTCGGCAGATTAGTGATGAAGGTTTCCTGTCCCTCTTGCCTTTTTCTACCACTCTTTGAACCCCAAATCCTCAAAAGCCCCCATACCTGAACATCTTTGTGCAGCTTCCAACACCCACCAGTCTGACCCTGACCAGAGTCCTGTTGGTATGGTATTGTTTGGTTTTACAGCTGTTGAATCCCTCAGGGTAAGGTGACAGCCACAGACTTGTAAGCGCAGGTTCAGCTGCTCCCATGGGCTCAGTGTGATTGCAGCGCTGTGCTGATTCCACACAGTAAACACAAATATGACTGAATTTCCAAGATGGTTTAGATAATTTATATGGTACTTACTACCTCCATCTACAAGGGTTTAGATGAAAACCCAGGGCAGAGAACAACACTGCAGGTGAGCCCCATTTCTGACCTGTCTGCCTGCAACAACCCCTGTAACAGGTTGATGGAACCCTGTGGAAAAGAAACTCCAAAGTGTTTTAGGATAAGGGTCAGGATTCAAACTGAATGTGGACCACCTGATCCTGGGTCCATAGATAGAAAACACTCCAGGTAGCAGTGTTCTGTGTAGTAATGTATTTGGTAACCACTATGTGGACATTGATGGAAACCAATGTAGTTTTCATTTTGCCAAAGGCTAAAAATGTTAACACGGTTTGAACTGTTTATTGAACATTTCATTCCTCCTTTTGAGAATCATCTGCTTATTAACCATTTGTTGGTGGGAAGATTTGGGAAGATGTGGTTCTTTCTAGCTATTAACCCCTCTGGTGTATAATTGGCAAAGACTTTTTCCATTTTGTAGCTGTCTCCACTCTGCAGTCCTTTCCTTTGCCGTGCAGGTTTTGATGTATGTAATATCTTTCAATTCTTGGAGTTATTTTCTGTACTGTTGGAATCTTTTCAAAACACTTTTTGCCTTCGTCTATATATTTTTGTTTGTTTTCAGATAGGCTACTCCATGTAGCCTGGACGATTCTCAAATGCCTAACTTCTCATTAGTAATGACAAGAAAATGTGGAATGATACATTTAAAGTCCTGAAAGTAAATAATTGCCAACAAACATCACCATATACATCAGTGCTATCTTTTGAAATTGACAGAGAAAGAAAACAGATAAAAACTACTTTTATATTCATACTGAACTCATTTTATATTTATATAAAGGAAGGGGTGGTCTTTTTGAGACACATTCTCTCTACTATGCAGCTCTGGCTGTCCTGGAACTCTCTATGTAGACCAGACTGGCCTCAAACTCAGAGACCCACCTGCCTCAGCCTTCAGAGTGCTATGATTAAATGTTTGCACCACCACTACTGGCTTTATAAAAGAATTTGGTTGGAGCTATCTTACACGAGGGATAATTCTTCTCCCAAAGGCCGTATAGGTATCAGATTAAAAACCCAAGGCCAGGTGTGATATAATAGCTCCCAAGTTGTTGATCAGAGGTGTCCCAGGAGCCCACACGACAATAAAAACTATTGCTATTGCTTTTGAATGCCCACGAGAAGCTGGTGATAAAACCCTATTGCTAAAGATCACATACTTTGGTCACATGACATGGGGATATCAACTTGGTGCTGACCAGGTTGCTTCCTGACTGGCTGGCTTTCATAGTATTGGAAAGTCTATGCAGGCGCGAAGGAGGAAAGCATCAACCATCTTACCTAACCGTGAACCCTGTACACTACAATACAGCAAATGTAGCATTATGTGCCTATAATTTCAATAGTGGCAAGAACTTTATGTAGGTAACCAACTACTTTCTCATTTTACTTAAGACACACTCCATAGGAGGAAATATATACCTGCTACTGTAAATCCGGCCAAGAACCCATGGCTGGAAGCTAATAGGTCCCAGAGGTAGAATTATTACTATTTTGCTAAATGGACGTAGTGTCAAGTTTCTTTGTTCAATAAACAATGGTTCACCCAGAAACTCACACTGGTCATCACGCAGTGAATAAATGTCTACAGAGCATTCAGCCATAATTAGGAAACCCTATATCATATTCTCTCCCTCAAATTCTTAAGGATCATCATGGAAGAGAGGCAAAAAAATTGTAAGAGAATTGGTGGTGAGGACAGGATGAAACAGTATCTTCTGGACATGGCAGGATCTCTGCATTCATGAAATCACAGTAGCCATGGTTGTCTGTATAAGACCTCCGCAAGAGGAAGTCAGTCAACATTCGAGTTAGAGGGAAGTTCCCATGAGCCCACATTCCTAAATGAGGGGCTATTGGCATTTTATGGCTTCTTGGGGAAGAGTCAATTTTCTTTAAAGCCATAGTCCCTGCCGTATTGACAACACTCCAGTGGATGGCTCCATACACACAAGGTTATGGGCAGCACAAACTGGACTTGACTTATTGGGGAATAAAGATGACATGAAGATGGGAGTAGCTGGGAGTTGATCTAGAAGCAGTGAGAGGGTTATTTTGTCAAAATACTTTTTATACACATATGAAATTCTCAAAGAATTAATAAAAATATTTTTAAAAATGCACCTCTCTTGGCTGGAGAAATGGCTCTTGCCGAAGATCCAGGTTTGGTTCTCAACACCAACATGGTAGCTCACAACCATCTGTAACTCCAGTTCCAAGAGATACGATGCCCTCTTCTCAACTCCACAGGCATCAGGCATACACATGGTACACTTACCATGTTTCAGGCAAAACATTCAGATATCTTTTTTTAAGTGGGACTCTGAAAACTTTAAGGTTTCAGCTACCTTTTTCTTTTACTAAATTTGTTCTTTGGACAGTTCCACACTTGCATATAGTACATTCCGGTAACTCACCTTCACTGTCTCATTTCCCTGGGGATGGTGCTTTTGATACAGGACACACTGGGATGCGGGAGGCCCACTCAAACTCGTGCTTAACTTTTCTCTGGGTCCTCTCAGCCAGATGCAACTGATTTTTGTCACTAGTGACACCCATTGTGCCTGTTGTGGGGACTGCAACAGGTTCCATATATGTCTTACTCCCTGTATTCTGGCTTGCCCAGGAGGTAGCGTGGGTGCTGTTTTCTGTGTGTTCCTCAGGCTAGACACTCCAGGATACTCTTAGCTTTAGGCCATTGTGTCACACTGCTGCCAGTGCCTTAAAGCCAGGGTTGTCCTAGCTGTCTTTCCACCTCAGTCTTCCCAGTTCAGTGTCATGTTTCCACACCCTGTTCAGCCTCTCTCCAGCTTGATGTCTGTGGTGGTTTGAATGAGAATGGCCCCCATAGGTTCATCTGTTTGAATACTTGGTCCTCATCTGGTGGAACTTTTGGGGAAGGATTAGGAGATGTGGCCTTATTAGAGAAGGTGTGTCACTAGGGTGTGGGCTTTGAGGTTTCAAAAGTCCGTGCTATTCATAGTTATCCCTGCCCCCCCCCCTCTCTCTCTCTCTCTCTCTCTCTCTGTGTGTGTGTGTGTGTGTGTGTGTGTGTGTGTGTGTGTGTGTGTTTCAAGATGTAAGCTCTGAGCTATAACTGCCAGCCTGCTGCCAGTCTCCCTAACATGATCATCATAGACTCTAACATTCTGAAACCTTAATCCCCATACAAATTATTTCTTCTATAAGTTGCCATGGCCATGGTTTCTTATCATACCAACAGAAAAGTAACTAAGACATTGTTCTAACCGTGCTCATGGCTGGGATGCAGGTGTAAGGTACTGCACCTTCCAGGTTCCTACCACTGACCTCATATGATGATTCGAATGAGAATGTCCCTCACAGGCTCATCTGTTTGAATACTTGATCCTCAGTTGGTGGATTGTTTAGGAAGGATTAGGAAGTATGGCCTTGTCGAAGAAGTGTGTCACTATGAATGGGTTTTGAAGCTTTAAAAGCCCATGCCAGGCCCAGTCTCTCCCTCTCTCTCCCTCTCCCTCTTTGCCTCCTCCTTGGATGTAAGTTCTTAGCTTCTGCTCCCATGCCATGCCTGTCTGCCTGCTGCTACTCTCCCCACAATGGTGGTCATGGACTCACCTTCTGAAACTGTAAGCAAGACCCAATTAAATGCTTTCCTTCAGAAGTTACCTTGGTCATGCTCTTTCTTCACAGCAATAGAAAAGTAACGTCTACCCTATCCCAGTGTGTTGAGTGCCATTTGCCGGCTGGTGCCGGCTGCTTCTCTGCAGGAGACTTTACAGAACTTGTCATGTGCATCTGTTTCCCACACGTTCCACTGACCGATCCCTTTGTGTGATTCTGGTGCTTTTCAACAAGTTCTCTCACCAGAACAGTCTGTTCTTATTTGTCCTGATCCTTCTCCCTCACATGTCACAGAGACACAACTTCTAACTTCCATCTTACTCAGAAGTCCTTAAAGGTATAGCTCAGGCTGACCCCAAACTCAAGATTCCCTTCAGCATTGGCCTACTACCAGGCACCAGCATGGCCAACAACATTTGTTTTAATAGCTGTGCTCAGTTTCAACAAAAGAAGGACAGAAATGAAATATAATATTGAGCTTCACTAACATTCTCTTCAGAGCCCAGGCCTCCTCAGATATATCACTAACACTCACTCACCACATGGAGAAATGGCCTGGAGACCTATGTAGAACTGAAGTCATTGTGGCTTATTACTGGGGCTAAAGAGTCTGTTGGAACTCACACTGCACACAATGGAGCAACTGGGTTATGATACAAAATAATATACTCTAAACTGGGAGGTTAGGTCACTTAATTTTATATATAAATTCCCTCTGTGATAAGGCAATAGTTTGTAATACTAATCTTTTTCTTCTGCCAGGTTCTAACAGCCTTTAAAGGGATCCAAAGGGAGGTGAGGTTGAATTTTGATTCTGTTTCCTGCCTTTTAACATCGTTTTTTTCTTCCACCCCCTACTGAGACGGGAACACTTGCCAAGGTGTTGGCTTCAAAGACTGACTGACTCATCATCCCAAGCAACTGAGGCAAGAAGATGCCTAACAAATGCCCTCTGAGGAACTATAGTAAAATACCAGATGGGAGAGGGTTGAATTTACTAGAAATTCCCCGAAAAGAATTCTTGATGTGAACATATGCAATGCTGACCAGGGACTACACTGAGGGAAACCCTCGGGATAAACAGCCTTGGGAGAAGCCATGCCTCTGAACTGTGGGGAAGTATGAATTATAGCCCAGGTCTAAACTTTTGTGGTCTACGCAGAGTTCAATTTCTTTTCTAAACACTGGTCAAATGTTTAAGCATTATACTGAAGCAGGCGCTATGTCGCTGGCCTTTCCCCAGAGGCTGAGCTTGTTCAAAATGCTGAGGCTCCTGAGACCCACCGAGTCCACTGCGGCAAGCTTTGCCCTTCTCCCACTCTCTCTTCCATCCTTACTCCTACCCCTCTTCTTTATCTGTATAGTAATATATATTCACAATTACCTATTAATTTATACAGGCTATAATCAGAAGAAAACCTAATTTTGAAAATGTATCTTATCATAAAACGAGGGCAAGCAAGAAACTTCTTACGCACTTCTTTTGTTCCTCAAAGAAAGACATAATTTCATTAAAATTAGACTCTAAACATACTAGGAGCCCCAGTCGTCTTCGGGACAATCATCCCCTCTTCCTAGTTGGCGAGGAATAATAGGGAAGGGGGCTGAGGAGGCACTAAAAGTACCCCCAATCTCACCTTGGCCCCTGGAACTGGGCCCCGTTCTGTGCTCCAAGTAGTCACACCCTGCGTCCTGCTGCCGCTGGAACTTACTCTTAATGAAAGTCACAGCAGGCTTCGCTTCTGGCTAGATCAAGTGGGCACTGGACAAGGAGATCAGAAATGCGGTCAGGGCGCTCTCTACCTAGAATTTTAGTCTCCTGAGACAGAACCTGAGCTAGTGGGAGGCGGAGGGGAGGGAGCTTTTTTGTGTTGACTTGGGATGTATATGAACTTAACAGCCCATCTGCTCCCGGTCCCTCACAGAAGGCCTCTCTGGTGCCTTCTCTTAGAGTGATTCGGATACAGTGCCTTCCCTACCAACCTTCGTGTTGGTTCAGACCAGATACCCTAATCATGGTAAAAGGGAAAATTTCTAACTCAATAAGACAAGCAAGGTTCTTGAGAGATGGTTCAGCAGTCAAAAGCAGTTAATGCTCTCAGAGAGGGTTCCCTCACCCACAAGGAAGCTAACAAAACTGTAACTCCAGTTCCAGGGATATGGTGCCCTCTTCTGGCCTCCACAGGTACTGCATGCATGGACTACAGCTATACATGGAGGCACAACACTCAATACACATGAAATAAGAAGTCTTTTTTGTTTGTTTTGTTTTGTTTTTTGAAACAGGATTTCTCTGTGTAGCTTTGGAGCCTATGTATACCAGGCTGGCCTTGAACTCACAGAGATCCACCTGCCTCTGCCTCCCAAGTGCTGGGATTAAAGGTGTGCAGTGCACCACCGTCACCAAGAAGTCTTTTTTTTTTTTTTAAGTAGAGAAAAAGAAAGCATAAAAAGTGGCAATTAGGACAAGCCTTATTTCTGGTTAGCCCCACATTAGAGCAATCAGAAGCTGTGTTCACTGAGATAAGTACAAAGGACCTGAAAAGGCCCTTCCCAAGTCTACAGGGCATCCCTTGGAGAGACCATGAGGAAAGCAAAGTATAGAAGCTAGAAGAAAATAAGTAAGCTCTTTCTATGTGCATTTGGGCTGTGGTAATGAGCTGAGTGTCCCATCCCTACTCACTCTATTATCCAGTATCTATTGGCCACGTGTTGTAGGTGAGACATTGTCTGAAGCTGCCAGCTTTGAAATACACAAAACCAATGTAAACTCTTTTAGGGGATGTAGAGTTCCATCCCATATGTCTTAGTTATAGTTTGTTATTGTAAAGAGACACTATGACCACAGCAACTCTCATCAAGAAAAACATTTAATTGAGGTGGCTTACAGTTTCAGAGGTTTAGTCCATTATCATCATGGCAGGACATGGTGCTGGAGAAGGAGCTTGGGAGTTCTACATCTTGAGCTGCAGGCAACAGGAAGTGAACTGACTCACTGGCGTAGCTTGAGCATATATGAGATCTCAAAGCCCACCTACAGTGACACACTTCCTCCAACAAAACCACACCTACTCCAACAATGACACACCTCCTAGCAGTGCCACTCCCTTTGGGGGACATTTTCTTTCAAACCACCACACCACACGCCTGTGCTCCACAATTAGACACCTCTGAAGACCCAGGAGTACCAGCCTTCTAAGTCTCTCACCACTGAATCCCCCATTCTCTTTCAGCTTCAGGAAGATGCTCGGATTCGAGGTAAAGAGAAAGATACCAAGGTTTGGATTCGGGAATGAGGGGAGGAATTTGAGAGGAAAGGGTTTATCCCAAAGTCTCATCTGAAGATCTGCTATCTGGATTACAGCTGGACTCTGGCTTCTTTGCCATCGAGCTGAACATTAGCTTTCCTTGAAGCCTCCATAAACACACTTCTCATCTCCATCCAGCCCAGTTACCTGAAATTTTGGTCTGTTAACACTGTTGTCACAGAATGTCATAGACTAGTGGCTTTTAAACAACAGAAATTTATTTCTCATGGTTTGCTGGCAGATTTGATTGTTGATGAGGGCTACTTCTCTATGTTAGCTGCCTCTCTGCTACTGACCAGAACCAGACTACCTCCTGGATCATGGCTCTCCTTTTCACTTCCTTTTTTTTCACAGTGGAAGCAGCACAAGGAGTTGTTTTTAACAAAGATGTTAATCCAGTTTGTGAGAACTCTGGCTCCCAAAGCCCTACTTCCAAAAACCATCACATTGGTGATTTGGTTTTAATATGTGATTGTGGAGAGGCCATAGCATTCCATCTGTAGCCCTTGGACAGTGATGGAAGGATCTGGCAACCAAAGGAGTGACTCTTGAGAGACTCCTAGCATTCCATCAGGCATGGCTCTTTCCAAAAGAGACAACTAATACAGAGTGGAATGGCTTCCCAGTTCTGTGGGAAGGGCTTAGGGATAGGATAGTGTCAATGTTTACAAGGAATTAGTGACCAATTTGTAATTCTTTCTAAGCTCTGTGTGTGTGTGTGTGTGTGTGTGTGTGTGTGTGTGTGTGTGTGTGTGTGTAAGCATGAGGACCTGAATTCAAGCCCTGAACCCACGTTTTAAAAGCTGAGTGTGGTTGCATGTGCTTGTAACCTCAGCCATGGGGTAGTGAAGGCAAGTAGATCCTTGGGGATTGCTGGCCTACTCTTACTTGGTGAGCTCTAGGCCAGTAAGAGATCCTGTCTCAAAAAGCAGTGTAGACAGCATCTAAGGAGAAACATGTGAGATTGACCTCTGGTCTATACACAAACACTACTTTCCCACACTGCCCCTCCCCATAAAGTGCTATAAAAAGAAAGTGGGAAATGGTTCCCCCAGGGGCAGTGTCTGAGTCTAACTAAGGCAGTTGACTCACCAGCCTGGTTGAACAGAGATTTCTAGTGCCACAGTGACTATACTTCACAGCTGTCTGGTGCTACATCCTACACTCCTCCAACAGGCTCTAGGTTACCATGAGTCTGGCCTCTCCCACTCTGACTGGCTAGTCTCTTAACTGGATATGTGAGCTTGGCAACTGGGGAGAGATTTCCAGACCCCTGTAACAGAATGTCTCCTTCCTTAGGCATGAGCAACTGTTCTATGGCATCCGTGCCACCTATACCCCCCAAGACTGGGTAAGTGACCCTATTCTGATGGACTAGAAAAAGAGATAACATCCACTTGGATGTGGCCATGGTGGCCAGAAATGTGGCTAGCTATGAGTGGCCAGAAACATAGCTAGCTATGAGCCTGCCTAGAGTTGTGGTATGTGCTGTCCTGAAAGAGCATAAGGTGGTCCTCCCTCACTCTCAACTGATGGTAAGCAGCAAAGCCAAGGCCTCTTTCTCCATCCAGAACTCCCATCAGAAATTCCCAAATCCCACAGTCAAACCTGGACCTCACCAGAACAGATTTTGGGACATTCTCCTCATTGAATTGAGTGGGCTTGAGTTCTGAGCTGCCTCTCATCATCATATGATGTCACAGCTAATAAGGAGGGCACATAGAAAGACAGTGAGTTGGACAGAAAAGTCATGAAGAATCAAGGGCTTCCTTAGTAGGTTATAAAATCAATTAATGGAAGCTTGAGAGCCCTGTGCCACAACACTGGACACAGACTAGAGGAAAAGATCCAGCCACCATCCAGAGATTTAATTTAAACATCGAGAATGACTTCCAACAGTGACACCTAAAAGTCCTTAGTGAGTAATGAAAAAAGACTACAGCATTATACTTCAAGTGGATTTAGAGATATTTTTAAAATATCTCTTTGACGTGTTTCAGTTATGGCCCTGCCTAAACCAAGAACTGGAAAAGGTGAGCTCCCTACACCCCACCTAAACAATTTATCCTTCTTAGAGCGCTGACCTTACAAAACAAAGCCATTCCAACTATCAGTTATTCCTGTTTTATAGCGCAGAGGCTTGATTCCAGGCTTGCCAGGCAAATGCTCTACCACTAAGCTATTTCCACAGCTCTCTTTTTGCACTTTTCATTCTGAGTCATAGTCTAAGTTGCCTCATTCTCATTCAGTAGCCTGAACATGCCTTGAATTCGAGACCTTCCTGCCTCAGCCTCCTAGAATTATAGGTCTACACCACCGTGACCAGCCCAGGCATGCCTTTTAAACAGATGGGACATGTAAGGAACACTGATAGGCAATAGGTTTTTATAGGTTTTATCATAAACCTTCACTAGGAGGAACAATAATGATTGGCCAAAACTCCTCTAAATCTACCATCTAATCTTAATATTCCTCTAAAGCCAGGGGCATTTTCCTGATGATATTTGGCTCTGATGAGTTATGACTTTTAATCCCCGTGCCCAACAAGGGATTTTTTTTTCCTCATGGAACTGGAAGCCCAGAATCAATGATGCCCATTTCTGCTGGTGTAAACGCTCAAAGACAGCAGAGAATGTGAAGGTTGGAAAGACTGGGATGTTGTTCTTTCATGATCCTACCATTGCTCTTATTTGGTACAGAAGCGTCAAGCCTCCAGATTTCTCTACAAACCCAAAGTAGGATCACAGCTCAACTATGGGGAGTAGCCACCAGAAGCCATCCCTACAACACAAGAACATTAACTCAGTGACCAGCCAGCCTTCTACCCTAGACTCTAACTCTCATCAAGGAAAGACTCCTGTATTTCTTCCAGGTATTTCCTCAATACCCTTCCCCGCCTACTCTTCCTTGACTACCCTCCTATAAATAGCAGGGAGCCTGACTTCCTAGGTACTCTTGACAACATGGCAGAGGAATACCCTTGCAAGCAGGGTAGTCTAGAGCAAAGTGCTGAGGTTGAAAAAGTGAGGGCATGACCAGCCCATGTTCTTTTGATCTCTCTGGTCAAGACAAAGAACCAGACTGTGCCAGCCATAAGTGGTTCTGTATAGGAAAGAGTGTTGAAGAATCAGAGAAAAACAACAGCTGAAGAGACAGAACAGTGGAGAGGTTAAAATACTGATGAACGTGAAGCCCATAGTTTCTTTATAAAAAGTATTTTAGAAATTCTCATTACTTTGGGGACTTAATTCAGCACCAAGATTCAAACACCAGATAGACATTCATAATGGACTTTTTAAAAAACTTTTATCAAGTTTGTTTTTGACAGTTTCCTACAACATATAATCCCCTCTCTAGTGGCCCCCTCCACCTTATACTCTGGCTCTCCCTACAGTCCCCCTCCCCATATTCATGACTTTTTGTTGTGTTGAGACCAAGTGAGTTTATCCAGAGTTGTTTGTGTGATCATGAGTTTAGAATTATCCACTGGAGCCTGGTGAGTTCTTTAGTGGGTACACAACTGGGAAAAAAATTACTGCCTCTCCCCTAGAATCTATCAGTAGTTCAAGAGGGAGAGGTAGGGAGCCAATCCTCCCTAACCCATGATTGACTCTTGATAGGCCAAGTTTTGTGTAGGTTTACTGTAGGCAGCCATAACTGCTATGAAGTCATGATCATATTGACTGTCATAAGGGCCCATAAGACAGTGTTTCACAGTCATTTTCCCTGTCTTCCAGATCCCACATTCTTTCTTCCTCCTTTTCTTCAGTGTTCCCTAGGCCTTAGCAGGGGTGGTATAAATAGCCCATTTAGAGCCGAGCACTCAACTCTCACATTCTCTTTGAGCACCTTGAGTGCCATGCATCTTTTCATTAACTATCATTTATTTCAGAAAGACTTCTCTGATTCAAGGCAAGAGTAGCATTTGTTTATGGGTAAAAACATACATATGCAAAGGTACTCACTGCCTTCAGATTCTTTTTAATAATGCAGTTGAATAGGGTGCTACCCATGGACACTATTTAACCAACAAGCCATTTCCTCAACCCTGTTAATGCTCCTATACCTTAGGCTCATCTGACTCCTAACCCATAATGCAGGAGACTTCCTCAGAGAAAGCCTCTCCATGGCCTCCTCCAGGGCTTACAGAGAATCCTCCTCAAGACACAACCTGAGTTATGGGTGATGAAAAAACTGATTTCATCTGCCTGAGTCTTAGTACAGCGACTATGTACTTTCTTAAGTACACTTTGAAATAGTTTATCCCATTTCCCCAATAAATAATCAAAATACACAGATTCTAATATCCAAAATAAGATTGTATCCTTCTAAAAGAACAGCTTTAATCAGAAAGCTTTTGTTGTCTCTCAAAAGCCCACTTTTGATTCAGATGGGGAGGTGGAAATCTTTCCCGTTAGTGCAGCAAGGGCACAGAGACAAGGATGCTGAGCTGTGCACATGGTCCACAGTAATAACTCTCTATTACTTTGGTTTATATTGGATGTCTGGATGGGAGCCTGAAGCTGGTCACATGACCACAGGCACACCTTCCATGTCACCTGACCAGTCCATTCTCTTCCAGGGCTCAGCTCAGTTGCCTGATAACCAAAGGCAATGAGACAGACATCTTCATTGCCAGAGTCTATGGCAGCAACTGGGAACTTGGAAATCAACTGAGAGCCAGGTACATCCGAACTTCCAAGCAAAGAATCTAGCAATGGAGGAAATAAATGTGATGTAAACAATTATCTTGGTCCTTTCTGAGTTGTGGGATATGATGACAGAGCTGGTAAACCACAGCTCTGAGAAATGGAAGAAAACCTGAGTCACAGCTTGTGCACTCATTCTCTGTCTCTTGTTCGTCTATGTGGGGTCCAGTGACCTTTTGTGTGAAGTAAAAAGGCATCAGGACTGAAGGCTCCTTTCATGTCTAACACACTGTGTCCCTAATAGTCTCAAGGTACCATTCCGCCAGTCACCCCACCTATGGGAGGACCATCTAATCCAACAGTTTCCTATACTATTTAGAATTTTGTAAATATAAATACGCATGTTACATGGTAAGAAAGACAGATTTCACTTCTTTTCTAAACACAATCTGAATAAATGAACACAACATATTAAAAAAAAAAACTATACGGCATAGAATGCAATCCCAGGAGAATGTGTCACTGTACTGGCTAGTTTTGTCAACTTGACACAAGCTAGAGTCACTGTTGGGCCCAAAGTGGGGTCCAGCTTTGAGAGAAACACCCCACAGAGTCACTCACAGGACGCAAGTTTGATGCAAAAGCAAAAGGATTTTATTCCATCACATTGAGGTTTTTCTCTGAGAAGAGAATGACCCCCAGTTTCCAAAGTAAGCAGTTTTTATGTCTTTTTGGTCACTAGGCAGGAGTATGACAACATATTGATTGGCTATAACATACATGAGTCATTTATTGATTGGTAGAGAACTGAACTTATAATTTTGCCCACGAGGTGTTTGGAATGTTATTTTGGTTTTTATACCTGCAAGGCCATGGGGACAGCTAGTGGTTTTTCCAAGAACAGAGTGAATTATACTTATATTTTCAAAACTTGGGTGCTCTGGAGCAGGGTAACTCATAACAATTTTTAGAAACCAGACAGTTGTTGAAGATAATAACATTCCTTGTAAATTAGTAATGATAACAATTTCCAGAGACTGGTCAATCAGGCTGGGTTTGAGTTGGGGTCTTTCAGCACACTACATCAAGGCTGCAGCTGGCAATGAAGACAACCCTAACCTCTTAAACATGGTGGACTGCTTCTTCAGTCATGGCAACAAGCATCATGGGAGACAAATTAGGAGTGGCCGTAGAGACTCAGGAGAGTGAGGAGCAGAAGTAACAAAATGTGTGGCATCTTGAAGATCACTAAGTCCAGCAACCATGTCCTAGGCCTCTCCTTACCCATCGTCCTGATGAAAGTTCTGCAGAGAGTATTGAGGTCCATCAGGCCCAACAAAGCCAGCACCTATGCCCTACAAGGTGGGCATCTGATATAGCAGAGACATGAGTATGGTTGAAGTAAAAGCCTTGTGAATGGGCCATGTTTATTGTGCCAGTTGTGGAGTCAAAGTTGGTGTTAAGATCAACCCCCAAAATATTTGATGATAAATTGGAAAAGATAATGAGGTTCACTAAAGAACTAGCAAAGAAGGGCTTTGTTGTCCTAGGGTTTATGTGCCTTCCCCAGACAGTGGCACCAGTAAAATATCCTGGATCACTGACACCTGTGCCATCACCACAGGGTACCTTGGTGATATATTAGGGCACATGGCTTTTACTTATAAACCCCTCAATTGGGGTTGTGTTCCATGGACCTTCCTATCTGAGCATTACAGGAATGCCACCATGGTCTAGAGAGAACACGTTTGTTGTTCAGTAGCATAGGCCTGGACATTATGGGATGTTTGCATAGCTCCAGTGCTAAATGTTGGGGAATCTAATGGAAATAAGTGGAATCTTGATGGCATTGACCCAAAGGAACTGGAAGGCATGTTTACAACATGCATCAGTACCTAGCTTCCACAATGCTAAACTCTACAATGGAAGCATTTGAGAAGCAGACTGACACAATAATCTCTGCTGCCACTGGGAAGCAGAAGCAGACTGACACAATAATCTCTGCTGCCACTGGGAAGCAGTTGACTAAGTCAGTGTACCCATAGCCAAAGGTGCCCAGGGACATGCAGCCCCAGAAGCTGAAGCATTTCTAAGGAGAAGCATTATGACTCTTCCTGACCCCTACATTTCATGTTGGAGGAGTGACAATACCTTGATTTGAGTAGCTGAAGAATGTAAGTCACATCAGTTATGACTGTCTGGCCTACAAATGTCAAAAGAGACTCTAACCACCACATGCTGTGGGATATCCACCAGAGAAGACCATTCACATTCAGGTTTAAGCCAACAGAAAGTTATTAGCCAGCTGGTGACTACTCTGGGTATTCAGGATCCCAGTATAGCCCCAGTCTTTCTCAGGGGGAGTTTTGACGCATAAAATCTAGGTTAACTACTTCAGTGAACATGAACAGGTAGCCAGAAGCAGCATTACAGAAGCCAAAAAGCAAGGATAGTATATTTAGGAACTTTTCCAGAACTATGGGCTTTGATGGATTAGGTCTTTTTGTTTTGGCAGGTGGTGTTGCCTACATGCTGGGTTCCAAGGCCTGAAGGGGTACTTCCATTATGGTGTCTGTTGTGCTAAGGTCTGGGGGCCTGTTACACACCTGCTTGTGTCTATTCAAGAGTTTAGAGGGGAAAAAACTGTAAGATGCCCTGGAATTATTCACATTATACCCATAACAGTGTTCTAAAACACAGCATCAGATGCATCTGAAGGAGACACTGCATTCTGGTTTAGAGCTAAACCAGACACTTTCTCCCAGGCAGATCATGTGCACAGACACAAAGGACAACCATAAGAAAGCTGCCTATATCAATGTATTCGGAAGAGTCTTCAGGGTTCCCCTGGAGGCTACTTTGACCCTGCAACTAGATCTCACTGATTTCTTTACCACCTCCTTCACCTGTAACTTCTGTAACCTACCGCAAGTTTATATGCAACTACATAAATATCTTTCCATCATAGGACTCCTAACAATGAGAGTGGCGGGGGAGGGGGGTCTCTGACTCTTTCCTGATCTTGGGACCCTTTTCCTCCTACTGGGGTTGCATTATCCAGCCCTGATAGGAGGGTCTGTGCCTAGTCTTACTATAAGTTGTTATGCCATGTTCAGTTAATAGCCTGGGAGGCCTGCTCTCTTTTTTTTTTTTTTTTTTGGAGAGAAAGGGGTGAGGAGGAGGGAAGGTAGGGGGTTACTGAGAGGAGGGGGGATGGGGAACTATGTTCAGGATGTATAATATGAGAGAATAATAAAAAAAACTGTCTTCAAATGGCAAAATGGATAGAAAGGAGAAAGGAACTAGCTAGTTCTCTGTCTCGGACCATCTGTACTGGCCCCATGTTGCAGGGCCATATGTCACGGACTGATGTCTTCAGGTCTGCGATCGGAACCAGCTGAACAGCCCTGGGTCCATTCCTGAGTGGGGGAGTGTGGATGAGGGAAGGCTAGCTATTCTGCATTAAAGAAAAGACAGAGACATAAGATTGTATCAGGAAGGCAGTCAGTTAATAGTGCAAAGCCCCAGTTTATTGAGGCATCATCTGAAGTAACCATCCAAGGGTGGAGACAATGGCAGAAGACATCTATTATCATGTATGAAGGGCATAGAGCAATTACTTCCCTTAATCCTAAAGACACTCCTTAGCTACAAGGACTCAGCCATCAGGCACTCCATACCAGCAAATATCACCCAGCCTTCAGGGTGAGCATAGAACTTGCCTGGTCCTAGGTCTATTGTTATTTAGATAGGAGCCATTTGCCACTGAAGCCAGGATATCTTGAAGCCATTAGCTGAAATCTTAAAGACAATAAAAATCGAGGCTCTCCTGAACTCATGGTAGGATGGAATAGATTTCCAAATATACGGCCCCAACAGTTCTCCCATATCTTTAGTAAGACATTAGATTGATCCTATCACATGTAATCATTTGACAAAAGCCCCACCTATTGAAACCATTGCATTTGGAATGGTGTCAATAGAAATTTTGGAGAAGACACAAATATTTAAGCCACCACAGTCAGCAACAAGAAGACAGGACCTACCTTCAGCATCTTTCCTGGACTTGTCTTAGTTAAGTATATAAGTTCATTACTTGAAAGTTATGGTTTTTCTAACAACTATAGAACACAATTCATCTAAATGTTATTGTACTATATAGGAAGATTTTCTTTTTTTCCAGTGTCCAAGGGAGAAAAAGTATGTCTGATCCAGCAACCCTAGTACTCATATTCTTACCAACTGCCTTCACAATGAAACATAAATTCTCCAGTAAAATAGAAGCTGTTTCTTACTGAGCTCCTGATTTCAGACTGACCTTCATTAGAATAGCTCTGAGCATCTATACTTCAGATTCTTTAAGAAAATTTGAATCTTTTCTGCCTCGTGTTTCACAATTCTTCTAGTATTTAACCATTATTCAATTCTAATGCTACTAATAGAGTTTACACTAGCACCCCACTTCTGATACCAAAACCTTCTATATTAGTTTCTGTAGCTACTATAACTAATTAACAGACCTTGGTCACTTAACACAATGGGGATGTGTTCTCTTGTGTCAGTGGATTTTTCACTCCCACTGGAGATTCCCAGTTGCTGTATGTTCTGTGCCTCCTTAGCTTCTGGTAGCTGTCAGTATGCCACAACTGGCTACAGGGAAGAGGCTCTCTACTTCATTCTCACGCTGTCTTTTTCTTCCCTTCCTTGTGTCTCCTCTCTTCTATTTCAAATGTCCCTCTGACTTTCCTTTTCAAGGACACCTGACATTGTATTTAGGACTTACAGAGTAATCCACAATGATCTCATCACAACGTCTTTAATAAAATTCACCATGACTTTGCCTAATAAGATAACATTTGCCAATTCTGAGGTTTGGATGTATTGTTTGGAAGCCATCACTTACCCAAGTCATAATAAGATACAATAATTTAGCTATTAAAATAGATAGGATAAAATAGTATCCCATGTTAAAGAGATTAGTATAATTTGAATCCATTGCTTTTTTTTTTTCAATATCCATAACTTGGTTTCTTTATATGGGCCAAACTACAGATAGATTGAAACAAAACAGGAAGAGTTTGACTTTCATAGAGCTTGAAGTGCGTTCATTTAATAAGAGGAATCAGATAATAAGATAGTAACAGTCAAATAAATAAGAAAAATCTACACAGTGGTTATTGCATAAGAAAATAATACTGGAGCTCAGTAATATGTCACAGTTCAGTGACTTTGGAATCTCTGAAGAGCATTTCAGCCCCCATGTGGTCACGAAGAAAATAAGCTTAACTGAGAATACATTTTCCTAAAAAGATACTTCCTAATCTCTATATACCTCATAAAAGTTCTCTTCTAGGATTTAAATTGTTTTAATTTAGACAGCCCAAATACCACTGTTCTTCCCATTGCTTTCCCTCCTGGTTAATGAGGAATTGTGCAATTAGTGAGTCCAGAGATTGGCTTCAGTCTGAGACTTCAGAGGATACCGGCCCAGCATCCCCTGGGTGCCAAACACAGCCTATTGATACATGAGCACAGGTAGCCTTCTGATTGGTTCTGCTAGAGAGTTCCTTGACTAATATTCTTAAAATAATAGCATTCAGAATACCACAAAGGAAGCATATTCAGACTAGCACAGAGAGATGGTTTCTCACTTGATCTGAGATCCTGTGATGATGTCTTAATGAAATGGATACCTGTGTGAAATGCGAGCTTCTTTAGAGGAAATATTTGTGGTTTTCCTTAGTGTTTCGCACTACAGAGTGACACCACTCTGGGATTCACTCCAGAAGAGTCTCAATGTTGTAGCATTTCTAGTGTTTCTAGAGTCATTCTAACCCAACAGTTGTTGACAACAAGAAAAGAACTCTTCTCCCAGAGCAGTATTCTTGTGACAAGGTGAGATATCTCTCTCTCTCTCTCTCTCTCTCTCTCTCTCTCTCTCTCTCTCTCTCTCTCTCTCCCTTTCTGCCTATCTGTCTCTCTGTCTCTCTGTCTCTCCTCTCCTATCCCTCCCTCCCCCAGGAAGACTCTACCTGTGGTGTATTGACTTCCACAGGAGATCCAGAGTGTGAAGAAGCTGCCTCCTTCAAGAGACTCCAGAAGCACTGTAATATATGCCAGGGTAGCTGATGTTCCTAATTTTTATTTCTGACAGATAATAATTGTGTTTTAATTTTGCTAACCACTCTTTCCTCCATCTCTGATTCATCCCAACAGTGCCAGATACTGAATCTCCTGTTCTGTTCATCCCACACTTCCTTCCACTAGAGATGGAAACCCCTGTCCTCTGAAAGCCCTCTCCTTCCCTGAGATAGCCCCTGTTGTATCTTTCTAAATGTGTCATATTTGTCCCACATGCTTTGGGCAGCTTCTCTCCCTTCACTGCAAGATATGGGAAAGGACATCTTAAAGACTGTGCATAAATCTCTCCATGCTTTAAGACTCCAAAAGATTGCAGAAAACCTCCTGCTGGGATGCAAGAGTATCAGAAATTATTGGAGATACTTCTCCCTCCAGCTTTCACAGAACTCCCATTAGCAAGCTTTCCTATGATTAAAACTACTACACTGTGAGACAATATCAGTCGTGTGGATGAACACAGGAGACAGCTGGAAATATCCTCACCCTAAGTCCTACATTTTGCTCCCAGCTCTAAAGATGCCCTAGGCTACGAGGTCCAAGCTGACCTTCTAAATCTACACTTAACTCATTTTCCTATTCCAAATACATCTCCAAACAACCAGTGGGTGAGAAGCTATCTGGGACCCTTCTAAAATCGTCTTTTCCTAATTCTTACTCTTAATCCTCTCTCCTTAGACATCATCAGTCTTTTGTTCTCGCCCATCTATATATAAATCCAGCATGAGTCCAAGTGTCAGTATAAAATAAGTCCAAGTATTTCATTCAAAGCAGTGAGTGAAAGCTGAGATATTTAGCTTGCTTAGAACTTTTTATCTAGAATTTAGAAGTGTTTGAATATTGTCGTTTTTAGAATCTGACCTGGGCTGAATCATCCCTTCTTAGGCAACCTGGTGGCCCCCCAATAGCCAACACAAAGTGAACTCGATGACACTTTTGGAGCTGCTTTGTCTCGCAATGCTTTGTTTGGGCATCTTTTTAGCCTTTTTGGTCTTTGGTTTATATATTATGGTTTCCAATTAAGTGGTTTTATGGGTTTTGTATGATGTGTGTATGTTGCTGCATATGTGTATGTTTCTTGTGCTTTTATTTAGTTTTTTCCCATTTGTTTGCTTTTGTTTTATTCTGGTTTTATTTTTTATTTACCTGTTGGTTTTCTAGAGAGAGACAGAAAGAAGGCATGGAGTTTGTCAGGTTGGGGGGGTGGAGATGATCTTGGAGTAGATGAGGGAGGGGAAACCATGTCAGAAAAAAATGTATGGAAAATTTTTACTTAATTTTAAAAATCTCTAGAATCAAGGTGCTAGGTAAATGGCTACATTGGTAAAGTGCTTGCTGTGTGAGCACCATGTTTGATCCCAAGCACTCACACAAAAGCTCAGGCCAGCAGTGCATGCACAAGACACAAGTATTGGGGAGATGGAGACATCTGGCTTGCCAGCCACTATAGCTGAATCAGAATCCAGGTTTCAGTGAGAGACCCTGTCTCAAAAAACAAAAAACAATTGAAGAAGACACCTCACATTAACCTCTGACCTTCACATACACACACACACACACACACACACACACACACACACACACACACACACAAACAAAATAACTCTGGAATCAGTTTGAAAATCCCTTTAAGATGATGAGGAGGGCTGTATCCTTTCCTTATGGTGTTTCTAAAATCATCTAATGTAAAAATGCATTCATCCATGCAAAACATGGATGTTATAAGGAAAAATATTCTTCAGAAATACTGTATTATCCTTGGCTGAGACTTCATGATCCCCAAAGACACTGTTGGTGTTTCCTTGTGACTAAATTATCCAAATCCTTGAAATATACCACCTCAAATTACTTATATAGACCTTCATCTATGTTTATAAACTTATTCACACAGGGTCATCAAAATATGTGGCTGTCAATGTCCAAGCTTCAGCATCCTTGAATAGAGCTGAAATTACACACATGAAGGTACCTGTTTGTCCACACTCACAGTAACCTTGCACACACATGTGTCTCTGTCCACACTCACAGTAACCTTAACTGGGGTCTAAGATGCTCTTTAGTTTGGCTGGTGGGTCTGCCCTTTGGAGCAGAATTTAAGCTCAAGCTGAGAAAGAAATAACAAGGTGTGCATTGAGGTTGAAAGGCAGATATGAGTTCGGACCACTAGAATAAGAGAGGGCATGGGAATGGATGGCAGTATGAGCAAAACCACAAGAGAAAAACATTCCGTTCTTAAAGAAAATAAATGAGCCCGGGCATGCTGGTGCATACCTACAGCTCCAACATTAAAGGCAACAGGAGAATCAAGAAGTCACAGTTACCCTCAAATACTGAGCTCAAAGCCTGTCTGCAGTATATAAGACCTTGTCTTAAAAAAAAAAAAAAAAAAAAAAAAAAAAAAAAAAAAAAAAAAAGGAAAATTCCACCCTCCTTGTAGTCAGTTTGGAGCCACCACGAATGTCTGTCTGTCTGTCTGCCTGCCTTTCAGAGACCTAAGTCAGGACGGTGTGACCTGTCCTTTTTCATCTCTTCTTTTTCTTTCTGACGCTGCCAGGGACTAAGCAGCCTTCCCCTACTATTTGGAGTTTTCACCTTCTCCACAACCCCTGTCCCTGACTCGTTGCTGCTTGTCCACCAAGTGGCTGACCTCCATACATGTCTTCATCTCTCTCCTCCAGGGAGCTGTGGGGATTTACAGCTTGCTGTCCTAGGGGTTTTTGCTTGTTTTAATTCCAATAAAATCTTCCTCAAGCTCCAAAATAAATGTAATAAAAGAGAGGAGGAACGGGCCAGTGGTGGTGCACACCTTTAATCCCAGCACTCAGGAGGTAGTGGCAGGCGGTGCTCTGTGAGTTGAAGGCCAGGCTGCCTGATCTCCAGAGCAAGTTCCAGAATAGCTAGGGCTAAAAAAGAAACCCTGTTACAAAAAAAAAATGAGAGGGGGGGGGGGAAATGACTGAAAATCAAGTTGGAGCAATTGAGGAAAATTCCAGAATATCGTGGCTGGAAAATTGGTCCTTATTCATGTGGAACCCACCTAAAATCCTGGACAAGAGCATTTTTCTCCTGGCTCCTCTTCACACCATCACCACTCACGGTCACACTTCACAAGGATAGAAGGAACATCACTCTTAGATACCTTAATACTTCCTAGAATTGCTGTGAAAACACACAAGAAGAGTAAGAAAGTCCTCTGAATACAATTTTTTTTTTTTTTTTGGTTTCGTTTTTTGAGACGGGGTTTCTCTGTAGCTTTGAAGCCTGTTCTAGAACTCCCACTGAAAACCAGGTTGGCCTGAAACTCACAGAGATCCTGATTGCCTCTGTCTCCTGGGTGTTGGGATTAAAGGTATGTGCTGGTAAGAATCTTTGGCTTATCCTGAACAGAGGAATGCAGCGAGTGGGAAATTTGGAACAACCACTGTCATGCTGTACAATGTTCTTTAGGACACATGGGAATGAGGATTTGTGAGCTACTCCATGTAGGTAGAACATGGAGTAAAGACGACATGTGCAAGTAACCCAGCAATATTATATGTCTAGTAATCCCTGTGGAGCAGAAATGGAATTCTCTGAACTGTGTAAACACTGTGAGCCAAGAGTGATGACTGAAAGGATAAAACCCATCCCAAGGTGTACAGAGAACAGCCTGAGATGCCATTGCTGAAGTTCAAAGCAGGGGAAAATGCAGAAGCAGGCAAGATGATGCCCTAGATAACACGAAAACCACAGGAAACCTCACACCTCTTTCCACTTTATTCCAAGGAAATAATCACAAATGGCCTGGAGGAACCACAGTGCCGTCACAGAATTCATTCTCACTGGGCTCTCTGACGACCCCCTCATCCAGGCTCTACTTTTCGTGCTGTTCCTGGGGATTTACCTCCTCACCATGACCGGGAACCTGATGCTGCTGCTGGTGATCAGGGCTGACTCCCACCTCCACACGCCCATGTACTTCTTCTTAAGCAACCTATCATTTATAGACCTCTGTTTCTCGTCCGTCACGGTACCGAAGCTGCTGAAGGACCTCCTGTCTGAGAAGAAAAGCATCTCTATAGAGGGCTGCCTGGCTCAGGTCTTCTTTGTGTTTTTTTCTTCTGGCACTGAAGCCTGCCTGCTCTCAGTCATGGCTTATGACCGCTATGCAGCCATCTGCCACCCACTACTCTATGGCCAGGTGATGAGAACTGAGTTGTGCGTGAGGCTTGTTTTGGTCTCATGGGGCGTGGCCTCTCTCAATGCAACCATCATTGTGCTTTTGGCTGTCAACCTGGACTTCTGTGAGGCTCAAACCATTCACCACTACACCTGTGAGCTGCCTGCCCTTTTCCCCCTGTCCTGTTCCGATATCTCCATCACCGTTGACATCCTTCTTGGTGCCAGCTTATTGCATGGGCTGGGAACCTTTATCCCAATCTTCTTCTCCTATGCCCGCATTGTCGCCACCATCTTGAGCATCAGCTCCACCACAGGGAGAAGCAAAGCCTTCTCCACCTGCTCCTCCCACCTCGCGGCAGTGACCTTATTCTTTGGGTCCGGCTTTCTTTGCTATCTCATGCCTCCTTCTGGCTCTTCCCTGGATTTGCTATTGTCTTTGCAATACAGTGCAGTCACACCCATGTTGAATCCCCTCATCTACAGCCTGAAAAACAAGGAGGTAAAGGCAGCTGTGAATAGAACCCTGAGAAAGTATCTGCTTTAGGTAATGAACTATGTAAAATGGCATCATTACATTTATTCTTTTATCCCGCATCCTTCAAACATACGTTGTCAGATATTCTGGGAGTATAGGCTCTTGGTTTTGGAATTTTACTAGGAAAGTCTACACTCCGTTGTTTGGGACAGAATATAAACATAGTATTCCACAGAGGATAATAATATGACAATAAAATAACCAACGTGGACAGATACATGTTGGGAACACAGCACAGTGAGAGAATACTTGAGAATACTTGACTAGTAAGTGCATAGCTCTAGATTCAGAGTTCCCTTGCTCTCACCAAAAAACAAGAGGAGGGAGATACAAAGACCAATTTAGAGGATTCTGAATCTAATCCTGAAGACTTGGTGAATTTTCTAATGACAACTTTACTACAAAGAAAAGAAAATCTCAGTTCAACAATAACTCAAAACTACATGAAGACTATTGTAGACAGGAGACTGTTGCATGCTAAAGCTATGAAGCACTACAATGAGTCTTCAGGGAAGACAAAAACTATCATTAAATGGCTGTTAATAAACAAAGGTTAAAATGTCTACATGTTCAAATCCAGACCTTGGAAGATAACAAAGCCTGAGTGGAGGGAGTAACTCAGTTGGTAGAATACCTGCCTAGCATTCATGAAGGCTTGGATTTGATCACCAGCACCTCACAAACAGGTCATGGGGGCACACATAATAAGGACCTTTCATAGGTAAACTAAAATAATAAAAAGAGCAGAAGCACTGATAATGTTTCAAGTTAGTCTTACTAAACATTAATGTTATATACATTTTTCTAGGATCGAATAACAAAATTATACAGTTTCAGGGCTAAAGTAATTGTGATTCAAAAACTGAAAAATCAATATTCCCAAATAAAACTATATTAAACAGTAATTCTAAATAAAATATTAATTTATTGAATCTAAAATTGTACTGGATGATTAATAATCTACATTGCAGTCCATGACCAGGTGAAACTTATTAGTGATTTGATTCTTCAGAGCTGTAGCTTAAATGAAATAGTCTTTTATTTATCTGATAAATTATTTTTAAATATTTTTTATTTTTGTTTATAATTATGTATATGCCTGTGTGTCTGGGGTGAGGGAGACGAACATTAATTCGGTTCAATAGACTAGGCCATATAGATTAGGATCCCTTAGAGTTGGAGGTTGAGACATCTGATATGAACGCTGGAATAGAAATCAGGTCCTTGGCAAAAACCAGTGTGAGTGTGTATTGTCACCTGCTGAGCCATGTCTACAAACCCCCTGATTCTTGTAGACATAAAGTCAACAATTATTTCAACCTTAACTTCTTAGTATAAATTCAAGTCATTTTTTCTTTCACAAACATATTTACCTTTAGACAACAAAGTGGATAGGGGAAAGACCATGAGATCTCAACTCTATACAAAGAGCAACAGGCAACTAAAGAATTTTGAGAGACAGAGAAATAGTCTTCCCCAGGGAAGAGCACACTAACTGGTTATCCAATACAAAATGATTGGTTCTGAAAAATTGCATACAAGAAACATTATACAGACTGAAGAAGTTATATATATGTGAAGATGTAGGTAGTAAGAAGGAATGAAAAAATAAATTTGAAAGAGAACAAGGAGAGATATATGAGAGGGTATAGACAGAGGAAATGCACAGGGGAAGCAATGTGTTAATAATAAAATATCAAAAATATGAGAAGGGGCTGGAGAGATGGCTCAGAGGTTAAGAGCACTGACTTCTCTTCCAGAGGTCCTCAGTTCAATTCCCAGCAACCACATGGTGGCTCACAACCATCCATTATGAGATCTGCTACCCTCTTCTGGTGTGCAGATATACATGGAAGCAGACTGTTGTATACGAAATAAATAAATAAATAAATAAAATCTTAAAAATTAATAAAGGATATTATTCAAAATTTTTACGTCTAAACTTATAAAGCCATAAGCTCTATGATATAAAAATCACACTAAAGCCAAACCACATTGTGAAGAACAATGTGTTTCATCAAAGTCTATTGGCTTAAATCTCAACCACATTTATAAAAACAAATTCAGGCAGATTGACATTCAACAGAACAACCATATTTTACCCAAATCAATACCTTAAAAAAAGCCAACACAGTACCAAGCAAAGATGGTTCAAGGGGTTTAAGGTTTTCAAGTGCTTCTGTCTGAATATTTCTCACCCCAAGTCTGGAGGTTCACCAGTTTCCTCTTAGGACTCCAAATTTAGCACAGGGTATCGCTGAATGGAAACTGATCTCTGTAGCTCAGCCACTCTCACACCACATTATAATCTACCAACCATCTGCAGAAAAAGCATCTTCCAACATTTCACTAAGGTTCTTTCTGACCAAATACCTATGGAGGTCAGAGGCATCAGATTCCCTGTGTCAAGATTTACAGATTATTGTAAGCCACCTAATATGGTTTCTGAGACACAAACTCAGGTTCTCTACAGTAATACTGTGCGATTTTAACCATTGAACCATCTCTCCAATCCCTCCCCAAACTGCTGGGTAACAATGTAGAATCAAAACCTTCTTTATAAAAGGGGACTGTGATGGCAAGATCACCAAACAGTTGGGGAGCTGTGCAGTAGCTTGTGACAGACTTGGGGTGCTTATCAAAAAATGAAGCTGCCGAATACATAGGAAGTCTCCAGCCTTGCCTTGGCATCATAGCTACATGTTCATGGCATCACTAATCAATGATCCATACAAGTAGCCTAACCAAAAAATCAGATCTTCCTTTGAAAACTCCATCATTCAGAGGAAGAATAAAACAGAAGAGGGAAAAGGCTAAGAATCACTACTTTAGTGGCATCATTCTAACCAAACCAAATGTTTTTTTTGGGGGGGGTTATCTTTCCCAAAATTTCTTTCCTTTTTTGGGAGGGGGATTAAGCTACATCTTACACCCATCAAAATGGCTAAGATTAATAACACTAGTGACAGCTCAGGCTAGTGAGGATGTGTAGTAAGGGGAACACTCAGCCAATGCTTGTGGGAGAACAAACTTGTAGAGGTACTGTGGAAACCAGTGTGGCAGTTCCTCAGGAACATGGGAATCTATCTACCTCAAGATTCAGATATTCCACTTGTTGGAGTAAAATTATCATACACAGGATAGGGATGACATAGGTTACTTTTATTGGGGAGAAATCAATTACATGATAAACTGATAACCCAGGGTCAGCACTCCAAGCGTCCGTTTCAGCTGCCCTCTAGGACCCTACATAGAGCCTTCACCCCTACAATAAAATGACCCCTAATGATGTTCTGCTATACACATAGATCAGTGTCTTGCTCAGCCATCATCAGAAAAGCTTCCTCCTGCAAGAGATGGGAAAAGAGACCCACAGCCAGACATTATGCAGAGAATGGGAGACCATCAACACTCAGCCATAAAGGGGATCTCTCCATCAAATCCTTCCTCCCAAAGAAGAGGAGGAAAGAATGTAGGAGCCAGAAAGGATGGAGGACACCAAGAAAGCAAAGGCATGCAATGCAGCAAGCACTGTATGCATGTAATGCATACACCTACATGCAGGCAAAACATTCATATGCATAAAATCAAAAATACTTAAACATAAAAATACAAGTATTATGCAATCCAATGAACACACACACACACACACACACACACACACACACACACACACACAAACACACAAACACCTCACTCACATCTGGTTACCTATTGAAAGGAATTAAAATAAGTATCTTAAAAATACACCCATATGGAACAGAAAGGGTATGAAATACGTAGGGTGTTGGTTGAGGGGGTAGTACGGGAGAGAGAGGGAACTGGGATTGACATGTAAAACAATCTTGTTTCTAATTCAAATAAAAATGGAGGAAAAAATACACCCATATGGATTCCAGTCTTGCTCTACACCATATGGTTGAGGGACATTCCAGTCTTGCGCCTACACCCTCTGGTTGAGAGGAAAAGGAGAGACCCCCACCTACATTGGAAGAAGAGATGGGAAGACTACAGCATAAGAACATATCCAACAACAGAAAGACATATATAACACCACCAGAGTCTAGAGACTCTGCACCATCAAGACCTGAACATCCCAATGTAGATGAAGCAGAAGAGAATGACCTTAAAAACAACTTTATGAAAATGAATGAGGCCCTCAAAGAGGATATGAGAAAATCCCTTAAAGAAATGGAAGAAAAAAACAAACCAAAAAATGCAAGAAATAAACCAATCTCTTCAGAAAGCCAAGAAAATACAATCAAAAGAGCTGAAGGAAATAATTCAGACAGTTCAAGATCTGAAAACTAAAACAGAGACAATAAAGTAAACACAAACTGAGGGAATGCTGGAAATAGAAAAGCTAAGTATACAATCAGGAACCACAGATGCAAGCATAACCAACAGAATACAAGAGATGGAAGACAGAATCTCAGGCGCTGAAGATAAACAAAAGGAAACAGGTTCATCAACCAAAGAAAATCTTAAGTACAACAAATCCTTAACACAAAATATCCAGGAAATATCGCACACCATGAAAAGATCAAACCTATGGATAATAGGTATAGAAGAAGGTGAAGAAGCCCAGCTCAAAGGTGCAGAAAACATATTCAGCAAAATCGTAGAAGAAAATTTTCCCGACCTATAGAAAGACATGCCTATGAAAGTACAAGAAGCTGCCGGCCATTGGTACCACATGCCTTTAATCCCAGCACTCAGGAGGCAGAGGCAGGCGGATCTCTGTGAGTTCGAAGCCAGTCTGGTCTCCAGAGTGAGTGCCAGGATAGGCTCCAAAGCTACACGGAGAAACCCTGTCTCGAAAAACAAAAAGAAAAAAAAAAAAAGAAAAGAAAGAAAGTACAAGAAGCTTACCAAACACAGTTACAATAAATCTTTCTGCCAAAAGCCACCCTAGCCCTACCACCATGTGGGTGCTTTCTGCCAGCCGCCTGAGTTCTGCTTGCTGCGTTAAGGCCCCAAATAATGTACAAAGACTTATATTAGGTACAAATGCTGCTTGGACAAAGACTAGGATTTCTCATCTGTTAGCTCAATCTTAATTATCATAAACCTATATATTTTATAAGAATTATCTTATAGAGGATGCCTTCCGCTGGTACCCTCTCTTGCTGGTGGATCACATAGTGACTCTGGAGGAAGAGAGAAGGGGCCCAATGACCTACTCCCTTGTTCATGTATGAGTCTCTCTGCTATGTCATTTCTTGCCTGGATCATCACTTCTTTACCACATTTCCCAGAATCCTCCTTGACTCCTAGTCCCACCTAACTTGCTGCCTCATTGGCCAAACAGTACTTTATTCAACAATCAATAAGATGAACATACACAGAAGTACATTCCCCATCAGAAACCAAATACACTGGGCCAAAAAAATAAGAAATGTCCCCTCGCCACATAATAATCAAAACACCAAACATACAGGACAAAGAAAGAATATTAAGAATAGGAAGGAAAAAGGCCAAGTAACATATAAAGGCCAACCTATCTGAATTACTCCTGAATTTTATCCTGGCATGTCCACATCCACAGCTGGTTCACCCAGCTGTGAAATAATCTTTTCCAGACATGTGTCAAAGTAAGATAACTGGCAGTATCAGTGAAGTAGAAGCCAGATTTCAGGATGTTCAATAAATAGAGAGATATAAAAAGTATTGGTTAGTGGTACAAAGGTTGAGGGATTCATTTTTAATAAGAAAGGGGTTGGTCATGCTAATGGATAAAGAAAAATGGCTTAAATGGAGAAAGAATCAAGTTAATAAAGTTCAAGTAGGGAAAACTACCAACAGTTGGGCTAGGAAGTCCAGTGCCCATGTCATGCTAGTCACTGTGACCAGGGGACTGAGACTTGTGATGGCTGTGGGTCACAGGCCCCTAAGAGCATGGAAACTGAGCTATTGAGATCCCGGTACACATGAGCCCAAAGATCAAAATGATATTCCTAAAATGTGTCCTTTTTTGCATTCATTAATTTGATCTGCCACTGTGCATACTCCTGCTTGCCCTGCACTCTGGTGTTAGGTTCACAGTGGCCCGGTCTATCTCACTTCCTAATGACATAACAGGCAGGCTGCTGCAGCATTAATGGTGCTGGATCACGCAGATTGGCAGTCATGTCAAATCCTCCAGTGCTGACTCCATCTACTCTCATTCAATTTGACTTAGGCATTGTATGGCATCCCTCAAGATCTAATCCTTTATTGTGTATGAATGGTGCCAGCAAGGTCATTCTAAGGCCCTCTGTATTCTTCTATCATTTGACCATCTTGCTTTTTGCTTACACTGTGACTCTCAAATTCCAAGCTCCTCGTTCCATCCATTTCATCACCACCACTCCACTACAGATTCATTTTCTCTCTGTCTGTCCTGAGCCCCTGGTGCATCATTGTGGAAGCCCATGTTTATGACTCCAATGTCTTTGTCCACTTATTCTTCTATTACATTCCCAAAACTGACATACTCTCTCCATTCAGTACCCAGAATGCAAGTCTCTGCAATGATTTGAACATTGGAACTCACGGTGGTTTGGAGGACGTGTCCCCCATATTCTCAAGCATTTTAATGTTTGGTCCCCAGTTGGTGCTACTGTTTGGGCATGCTTAGGGGGTGTGGCCTTGTTGAAGGAAGAGTGTCACTGCTGGTGAGCTTTGAGAGTTAAAAGAGTCACACTATTTCTACTCACTCTGTCTGCTTTGTGCTGGAGTTTAAGATGTGAGCGCTAACCTTCTGTTCCAGCTGCTGTGCCTGCCACCTCGGTCCCCACTTTAAGAAAACAGCTGAGGGTAAGGAACAGTCATAAACAGATAACTGCACCATACAGTGTCATTTCAACTCAGGCCATATTCAGACCGTCTTCTGAATATGTTTACTGTCTTGTCCTAACTTCTTGCTTGTGCTCAGAAGATGAATACTAACATGGTCAGGTGGTGAATGTCAGAGAAGACTTATTCAAACAAGCGACACATTCATAAAGGGCAACTCTTGAGGGGTGCGTCCAGATCCTTGACTGCCTGAACTGTGGGGCTCCTTGCGATTTCCTTCCTGCTCACATTATGCCTTTGTACTTCCTGGGAGTCACTCTCAGGTAGAAACACAAGCCCACCCAAGTCTCTCTGAGGTTACCGTTTCTAATATCCATGAATATGCCATTTCACCTGCAATTCTCTCCATGGGAATCTTTGCTTTCCTCTGTACATGCTTTCCTGGAATTATCCAATTTACCTCCATGGGATCAAGGACCACCCATTTAGTACTGAGTCTATAATCTATAAACTGGGTGCACTGTGTTATCTCAAAGGAAGCATACGTAAAATTGAGCATATTTTTCATACATTTATAAAACAAACATTGGTAAAAACCTAACAATCAAGCACCGAAAACATGCACATCTGTTATGTCATCCCCATAAACTTTTCTCATTAACAAATTAAACTCTTAGAGTCTTCATGTTTGCTGGACCTAAAACAGAAGGAACTAAAGGTGTGGAAATCATGATGTCACCACCTGCCTCATTTTTAATCACTTTTATTTCCTAACTTAGAATCAATGAAGAGTTAAACTGGATCAAATGTTTTCAATGTACTTTAGCCCAGATTACATTATTTTTAAATCTCCCATAAGAACATGAAAGATGGAAATAGCTAAAATAGACCTGCTCTGGATTAACTGGCAACTTTGAGAAGATATGACCCCTACTTACACCCTTTTCCTGGCTGTCCCCAACAAAGTCCACAGCGGCTCTGATCTTCACAGAGAAACATCGAGTCCTAATCTGCCAGAAGCGCCAAAGGCACTGACTCTGTTTACCCTCATGGTTGTGTCAACATGCCAGTTGACTTAGTTATGGTTTCCATTGCTGCAATGAAACACCATAACCAAAAACCAACTTGGACAGGAAAGGGTTTACTTTGCTTCCACTTCCACAGCACTGCTCATCCTTGTGGGAAGTCAGGACAGAAACTCAAACAGGACAGGATCCTGCAGGCAGGAGCTGATGCAGAGGCCATGGAGGAGTGCTGCTTACTTCCCCTGGCTTGCTCAGCCAGACTTCTGATAGAACCCAGGACCACCAGCCCTGGGGTGACACCTAGAGATACTTCATATCTAGCCAACAGGTGCTCAGAAATCAGTCAAGTCTAGCTTTAACCTCACGCAAAGAATGGCATTTGACGATGATACTGGGGCCAGGGTTGTAGTTCAGGGGTAAGGAGTTTGCCTAGCATGTGTGGGTCTGTGAATTGGATGCCAATGATGCAAAAAAAAAATAAGTAATAAACAATCAAACAAATGAAGACTATTTTCACATAAGAAAACTTAGCTTGGTTTTAAGATCTCAATTTGTTCGTTCTGGAATCCTCTGTCTCTCATCGTGTCGGGCGTCAGCTCTCACTGAAGAAATGATGAGTAAAAGAATGTATTATGGACTTCTGCATCACTTGAGTTCAACTCACAATAATGCAGTCTCTGTGTTTGTTATTTATATATTAACTCCATTTAAATACTGCTGAATCTTCCTTGATCAAATAATAAGCTTATTTTAGATATCTTTAAACCCAAGTAGGCTTTTATGCCAGAATTATTTCTGCTTTGGCAAACTGTTAAAAATACATTATATGTGGAGCTGCACAGAAAGCTCGGTGCATAAGAGCATTGGTTGTTCCTCTCAAGAACTTGGGTTCAATTCCCAGCACCCACACTCAAAATCATCTGTAGCCTCAGTCCCATCACCCTCTTCTGGCCTCCTTGGGAACCAAGCATGGAAGTAAGGCACAGGCAAACATGCAGGGAAAACACCCATACCCATTAAGTAAAAATTAAAAGTAAATTTAAAACTTAAAAATATGAATCCTGTGAGGATTGTTTTTTTAATACATCATATACTTGAAATTCAAGGCTCAATGAATTTTTTAGGGCAGAAAAATAAAGAAAACTTAGGGCTAAGGTTCATTTGGTACAGTGCTTACCTAACGTTCTACAAAGCCCTGGGCACTAATTCCTGCACCACAGAAAATCTGGAGTGGTTGGATTATAGGCACCCGCCTGTAATCCCAGCACTCTACAGCTTGAGGCAACTATATCAAAAGTTCAAGGTCATCCTCAGCTACATAGTGAGTTCAAGGCCATTCTGGGATATTTGAAACTCTAACTTAAAAACAAAAAGTAAATTAACAAAACACAAAGAAAATGACATGGTATCTGTAATGTGTCACAGCTCTGTGCCCTTGAGAGACACCCGCAGGCACTCTCAGCCCCACACTTCCATAAATCAAAAGACATGTTTTCTATTTTTACTTTAAGTCCTTTCCCATTTTTTTCTCTCCTTCTCCACCACTCCCACTCTAATTAAAGATGACTTCTAGGCTTTAAATAATTCTTATAGATTATATCTTCAAATATTGCCCTGCAGGTCATCCCTGTGCCTCCAAACTCAACTTCTCAGCAAACTGGAAGCCAATCTCAGTTTCAGGCTGGGATTTGAAGGAACCTGGCACCGGCTCAGTTTCCCTTGGGTCCCAGCCTAAGCACAAAGAGTCTTCTCATTGGTTCTGTTAGGGGAATCTGTTTCCTTAAATAGTACTTCTCCAAGAATATTCAAAGTCACAGAAGAAATAAATGAACCCAGGGGCTGCACCTGAAACTGCTGGGGAAGGTTTGAAATCAATGCATGTCTATTCTTCCAAATAACAGTTTGACAGAAGATGCCCTTCTCTCTCCCTCCAGGGCCCTTCGTTGCACAATGGCACTGCAGGCTGAGGTCCTAAGAATAACTGTAGTTCTATGAGGTAGCCAACAGTTCTGGAGTTTATATTATTCTAGCATCTTGTGCTCTTTGAGATCAAAGAGAAAACATGTCTTTTGTGCAGAATCAGACTGCTAAGATTGGGATTACCTCATATGAAGATTTTTTTTTCTGTGAAATGTCTCTCATGATGAGAAAGACAGGACACATACAGCTACTTCCTCCAAGAAAAGCCAAGAGAATGGTAAGGTGACACTCTCTGATCTTGCTCTGTCCCTGGGTTTATGTGTTTTAATTCTGCTGCTAACTGCCCCCCTTTTCTGCAAACCTCTCTTACTACTTTTTGATTGGTTCTTTCCACCCTGATCCTCCCAGCCTTCATCCCTTAGCATGTCCTAACAAATGGAAGACCATCTCTTCCTCTCAGGACCCAAATGCCCCTGTGTTTCCAAAAGGTCTGTTTGTACCTGCTGCCTTAGATACCTTATCAGAAAAATCTTTATTCGCCTCTGATTACCACTGACGACAGAACCACTTAAAGACCGAGCATAAACCCTTTCAGTCCGAGGGAGTGCAGAGGTTAAAGCAAGCAGACCTCTAGAATGCAGTAAATGTATAAGAGTAGATGCAGGACTGTTGAGGTTACCTGTTTCCCAGCGTGCCCAGATCTCCAGTCAGGGGAATTGCACTACGGCTTTGCTGTTACTGAAACCATTCTCAAATCCATTCACCACAGGCACAGTGTGAGTGTGTACAGAAGAGGACAGTTCAGAAAGCAACCCTTCCTGCTCCCAGCCCTGCTATCTACCCACACACTGATTCCCCCTGTGTCTACAGCCTGAGTGACAGTCCTCGGTCCCCAGGACCCTCGCATCACCTTTTCATGGCTCACCTTCCACACCTATGCCTTACTCCTTTATTCCAATAATGGCTTGAAGCAACTAGTGTGAGAAAGCAACTTTGGGTCTCAGATCCTTGTAATAACTTGAAAAGCAATTGAGAGACATAGCCTCTGTCTACTCATACAAAATGTGGTTTGAGAGAAGGAATTAAAAAATGCAAACAGGATTTGAAACTTTCACTGAGATACAAGGGAGGGCAGCTCTGAGATATGTGAGTGGAGGCCAGGCAAAGTGCGGGGATGACACCCCAAAGGAAAAGGTCCTCCAGAGGACCCAGTGTTCTTTTTTCGGCACCGTTTTTATTAATTTATTTTTTTACATTCCAACCCCTTTCGCCTCCTTCTCTCTTCCTGTTCCCTTCTCTTCCCCCTCCACCTCCCATCTGCTCCTGGGAGAGGATAAGGCCTCCCCTAGGAAGTCTACTAAGTATCCCCTCATCATATTGAGGCAGGACCAAGGCACCTCTTCACCCCCAACACCCCTGTGTCTAGGCTGAGCAAGGTATCTCTCCATATAGAATGGGCTCCACTAAGTCAGTTTTTGCATTAGGTCTTGGACCCACTGGCAGTGGACTCATATATTGTCCCAGCCATAACACTGTCACCTATATTAAGGGAGTCTAGTTCAGTCTTATGCTGGTTCCCCATTTGTCAGAACTCAGGCAGTGATCTCTCAGTAGCTCAGGTCCCCTGACTCTGTGGGTTTCCTCATCATGGTCTTGACTCCTTTGTTCATATTATTGCCCCTCCCTCACTTCCATTGGACTCCAGGAGCTTGACCCATTGGTTAGTTGAGGATCTCTGCATCTGCTTCCATCTGTTTGTGGAAGAGGGTTCTGACTTCTCTGGGGTTGTGGATTGTAGGCTGGGTATCTTTTGCTTTGTCTGGTATCCACTTACAAGTGAGGACAAACTGTATTTGTCTTTCTGGGATCCAGTGTTCTTATCCCCAAAGTCTGCAGCTGCTATTCAGCACTGAGTACCCTTTTAAAAAGAAACAGAATGGAAGAGAATTTTAGGCTAGCTTTATGTACACACACCTTGAAGCATCTGAGTATTTACAGAAAATGTCTCCCACTTGACTGGCTTATATGGATTTTAAAGCATTTGATTTCAACAGTGTTTACTATTGCATCTGTTGCAGAATCCTCAAAAGTAACTTCTCCGGTTGCCTGTGTTTCCCCATCATTGGCTCTAACCTCCCAACACACAAAGGTAGGTGTTTGTCCAGGCACATGGGTGGCCTAGACTTGGATCTAAGATGGGCTGGAGCTCAAATTGGTAGATTTGTTAATAATAAGAATTTACATTTCTCTTAATGGTTTATCACCTGTCTAAAGGTTTCTGGTGAGGATGGAAGGGTTGGAATCACAGCTACCTAAATAAGCAAGATGAAATGTCCGTTTAAAAATGCAGAAGCCTACCATAGAAGCTGATTATAGAAACCAAACAGAAGCAGAAAACTGGTAAATTAGATCACAAGGGGCAAGCGAACAGGATCTTTGTGCAGGATGATGATTTACACAGCCCATAATCAGGTTTCAATATTTTTAGTATGGCCATTACCAGGAGCATTGTACTCTTGACACTCTTGGACATAGGGTTCAAGTAAATTTTTAAAATTAATAATGAATATTATGATGATAGCAGATGATAAGGAATAATAGAACAAAAACAGCAATGCAAACAGTATTCTGAACCTATTGCAGCACTGTATGCAGCCTCTCCAAAACTAAGGACATCAGAGGATGTTGCAGAGATTCGAAGGATGCACTCTGTTGATGGCAGCATCCTTGAAATTCAGCAGCAGTCACCTTAGACAAGATCAGCAATACCTCCTCTGGGCACTAATGCTGTTGAGGATTTAAGGATGAAATTACAGCTACAGTAGTCAAGGCACTTGTCCAAAACATGCCGTAGAGTGGAGGCTTGCAGGACAGTAGAAGAAGTACAGTCTGGAATGTGTATGGAATGAGCTCTGATGGTGTCCAAAGGGAGTGATGCTTTAAGACAGTGATGCTTTATATCATGATCCGTGTCACAGTCTGGAGAAGAAAACTGAAATACATGTTTGACATGGGAGGCAACACAATTCAGACTAATGGAAGAGAAAATGTGGGTAGAAGAAGGAAGTCTACAAGATAGGCTATTTTTTACGAAGTCTTTAGGTGGTATTGGAAAAACCCATGGAAGTTTAGATTCGTAAAATTAAAAGTCCTAGAAAAGGCAAACAATGACACAGAAAGAAGCAAATCTTTTGTATACCAAAAACAAGTAAAATGGTTGAAAGATTAAAGGTGGGTGGTGGATCTCAAAGTAAGAAATTGTAACTTATCACTGTGATTCCCGCTAGACAGAGTTGACAGCCAAAGGAAACTGTGTCCATTATTTTGTTTTACATGTTGCCAAACTGACATTACAAAGTATCCTTAGGTACCAAAATTCTCACAGGAAAAGTAGGGACAAAACTCTGTATCCTAGGGATGAGAATTTCCTACCTGTTCTTATAGATTTTCTATGAAAGAGAAAGGGATGGAAAAAGTGTTAAGTGTGTGGAGTTACAGAAGTGAGCTGTCTGTGGGGTCCCTGTGACTTCTATGCATGCCAGCTGCTTTGCTTTTGTGGCTCCCTCTTCCCATAAAAATTTAATTTATAATTTGTGATTACATTGTTTGAAAGATTGCTAAAATTCGTCTCTTTACATCCATTGTTTCCTTTTTGGGTAACATTTGGATTTGTACCTGTGATTAGCCCAGTAATACATATGTAACCCAAGGCCGAGGACTCATAACAGTCCTCCTGCCTTAGCTTCTAAGGTGCTGAGATTTTAAGTCTTCACCACCACACCCAGATTCCTCTAATCTTATAGAAAAATGTTTTCACCCTGCCACCGAGAGGTTGTGTTTAAATTTCTGAACTAAGTGAAGTAGAAGCTAAGACTATGGGTAAATGGAGGGTCCAGAGACACACACTTCCCCTCAAATGCTGATGAGGAATGGAAAGATTCTCTTGAGGTATGTGAACACTGTGCCTTGAAATCAATGATGACAAAACAGACTTTGAAACTCTCACCAAGATACAAGAGAGGGCAGATCTGAGATTCCTGAGCAGAATCCAGGCAAAGTGGAGGGGTAGGCTAGATGGAATGACACCCCAAAGGACAGAGTCACATTCACTAGAGATAGACCCTGTTTCTACTTTATTTCAAGGAAGTGCCCTCCGCAAATGGCCTGGAGGAACCACAGTGCCATCACAGAATTCATTCTCACTGGGCTCTCTGACGACCCCCTCATCCAGGCTCTACTTTTCGTGCTGTTCCTGGGGATTTACCTCCTCACCATGACCGGGAACCTGATGATGCTGCTGGTGATCAGGGCTGACTCCCACCTCCACACGCCCATGTACTTCTTCTTAAGCAACCTGTCCTTCCTGGACCTCTGCTTCTCGTCCGTCACGATACCGAAGCTGCTGAAGGACCTCCTGTCTGAGAAGAAAAGCATCTCCATAGAGGGCTGCCTGACTCAAGGCTTCTTCATATTCATCACTGCGGGCACTGAAGCCTTTCTTCTCTCAATGATGGCCTATGACCGCTATGCTGCTGTCTGCCACCCGCTGCTCTATGGCCAGGTGATGAGAACTGAGTTGTGCGTGAGGCTTGTTTTGGTCTCATGGGGCTTGGCCTCTCTCAATGCAACCATCATTGTGTTCTTGGCTGTCAACCTGGACTTCTGTGAGGCTCAAACCATTCACCACTACACCTGTGAGCTGCCTGCCCTTTTCCCCCTGTCCTGTTCCGATATCTCCATGACCGTTGACATCCTGCTTTGCACCAGCTTATTACATGGGCTGGGAACCATTATCCCAATCTTCTTCTCCTATGCCCGCATTGTCTCCACCATCTTGAGCATCAGCTCCACCACAGGGAGAAGCAAAGCCTTCTCCACCTGCTCCTCCCATCTTGCCGCAGTGACCTTGTTCTTTGGGTCCGGCTTTCTTTGCTATCTCACGCCTCCTTCTGGCTCTTCCCTGGGTTTGCTATTGTCTTTGCAATACAGTGCAGTCACACCCATGTTGAATCCCCTCATCTACAGCCTGAAAAACAAGGAGGTAAAGGCAGCTGTGAATAGGACCCTGAGAAAGTACCTGCTTTAGGTAATGAACTATGTAAAATGGCATCATTACATTTATTCTTTTATCCCGCATCCTTCAAACACACGGTGTCAGATATTCTGGGGGTATAGGCTCTTGGTTTTGGACTTTTACTAGGAAAGTCTACATTCTGTTGGTTGGGACAGAATACGAAGATAGTATTCCACAGAGGATAATAATATGACAATAAAATAACCAAAGTGGACAGATACATGTTGGGAACACAGCACAGTGAGAGAATACTTGAGAATACTTGACTAGTAAGTGCACAGCTCTAGATTCAGAGTTCCCTTGCTCTCACCAAAAAACAAGAGGAGGGAGATGCAAAGACCAATTTAGAGGATTCTGAATCTAATCCTGAAGACTTGGTGAATTTTCTAATGACAACTTTACTACAAAGAAAAGAAAATCTCAGTTCAACAATAACTCAAAACTGCATGAAGACTATTGTAGACAGGAGACTGTTGCATGCTAAAGCTATGAAGCACTACAATGAGTCTTCAGGGAAGACAAAATCTATCATTAAATGGCTGTTAATAAACAAAGGTTAAAATGTCTACATGTTCAAATCCAGACCTTGGAAGATAACAAAGCCTGAGTGGAGGGAGTAACTCAGTTGTTAGAATACCTGCCTAGCATTCATGAAGCCTTGGGTTTGATCACCAGCACCTCACAAACAGGTCATGGGGGCACACATAATAAGGACCTTTCATAGGTAAACTAAAATACTAAAAAGAGCAGAAGCACTGATAATTTCCAAAGTTAGTCTTACTAAACATTAATGTTATATACATTTTTCTAGAATCGAATAACAAAATTATACAGTTTCAGGGCTAAAGTAATTATGATTCAAAAACTGAAAAGATCAATATTCCCAAATAAAACTATATTAAACAGTAATTCTAAATAAGATATTAATTCATTGATCTAAAATTGTCCTGGATGATTACTAATCTACATTGCAGTCCATGACCAGGTGAAACTTATTAGTGATTTGATTCTTCAGAGCTGTAGCTTAAATGAAATAGCCTTTTATTTATCTGATAAATTATTTTTAAATATTTTTTATTTTTGTTTATAATTATGTATATGCCTGTGTGTCTGGGGTGAGGGAGACGAACATTAATTCAGTTCAATAGACTAGGCCATATAGATTAGGATCCCTTAGAGTTGGAGGTTGAGACATCTGATATGAACGCTGGAATAGAAATCAGGTCCTTGGCAAAAACCAGTGTGAGTGTGTATTGTCACCTGCTGAGCCATGTCTACAAACCCCCTGATTCTTGTAGACATAAAGTCAACAATTATTTCAACCTTAACCTCTCAGTATAAATTCAAGTCATTTTTTCTTTCACAAACGTATTTACCTTTAGACAACAAAGAGGAAAGGGGAAAGACCATGAGATCTCAACTTTATACAAAGAGCATCAGGCAACTAAAGAATTTTGAGAGACAGAGAAATAGTCTTCCCCAAGGAAGAGCACATTAACTGGTTGTCCAATACAAAATGATTGGTTCTGAAAAATTACATACAAGAAACATTATACAGACTGAAGAAGTTATATATATGTGAAGATGTAGGTAGTAAGAAGGAATGAAAAAATAAATTTGAAAGAGAACAAGGAGAAGATATATGAGAGGGTATGGACAGAGGAAATGGACAGGGGAAGCAATGTGTTAATAATAAAATATCAAAAATATGAGAAGGGGCTGAGGAGATGGCTCAGAGGTTAAGAGCACTGACTGCTCTTCCAGAGGTCCTGAGTTCAATTCCCAGCAACCACATGGTGGCTCACAACCATCCATTATGAGATCTGCTACCCTCTTCTGGTGTGCAGATATACATGGAAGCAGAATGTTGTATACATAATAAATAAATAAATAAATAAATCTTAAAATAAATAAAAGATATTATTTAAAATTTTTACCTCTAAACTTATAAAGCCATAAGCTCTATATATAACAATCACACTAAAGCCAAATCACATTGTGAAGAACAATGTGTTTTATCAAAGTCTATTGGCTTAAATCTCAACCACATTTATAAAAACAAATTCAGGCAGATTGACATTCAACAGAACAACCATATTTTACCCAAATCAATACCTTAAAAAAAGCCAACACAGTACCAAGCAAAGATGGTTCAAGGGGTTTAAGGTTTTCAAGTGCTTCTGTCTGAATATTTCTCACCCCAAGTCTGGAGGTTCACCAGTTTCCTCTTAGGACTCCAAATTTAGCACAGGGTATCGCTGAATGGAAACTGATCTCTGTAGCTCAGCCACTCTCACACCACATTATAATCTACCAACCATCTGCAGAAAAAGCATCTTCCAACATTTCACTAAGGTTCTTTCTGACCAAATACCTATGGAGGTCAGAGGCATCAGATTCCCTGTGTCAAGATTTACAGATTATTGTAAGCCACCTAATATGGTTTCTGAGACACAAACTCAGGTTCTCTACAATAATACTGTGTGCTTTTAACCATTGAACCATCTCTCCAATCCCTCCCCAAACTGCTGGGTAACAATGCAGAATCAAAACCTTCTTTATAAAAGGGGGCTGTGATGGCAAGATCACCAAACAGTTAGGGAGCTGTGCAGTAGCTTGTGACAGACTTGGGGTGCTTATCAAAAAATGAAGCTGCCGAATAGGTAGGAAGTCTCCAGCCTTGCCTTGCCATCATAGCTACATGTTCATGGCAACACTAATCAATGATCCACACAAGTAGCCTAAACAAAAAATCAGATCTTCTTTTGAAAACTCCATCATTCAGAGGAAAAATAAAACAGAAGAGGGAAAAGGCTAAGAATCACTACTTTAGTGGCATCATTCTAACCAAACCAAATGTTTTTTGGGGGGGACTATCTTTCCCAAAATTTTTTCCCTTTTTGGGAGGGGGATTAAGCTACATCTTACACCCATCAAAATGGCTAAGATTAATAACACTAGTGACAGCTCAGGCTAGTGAGGATGTGTAGTAAGGGGAACACTCAGCCAATGCTTGTGGGAGAACAAACTTGTAGAGGTACTATGGAAACCAGTGTGGCAGTTCCTCAGGAATATGGGTATCTATCTACCTCAAGATTCAGGTATTCTACTTGTTGGAGTAAAATTATCATACACAGGATAGGGATGACATAGGTTACTTTTATTGGGGAGAAATCAATTACATGATAAACTGATAACCTAGGGTCAGCACTCCGAGCGTCCAATCTCAGCTGCCCTCTGAGACCCTACATAGAGCCTTCACCCCTACAATAAAATGACCCCTAATGATGTTCTGCTATACACATAGATCAGTGTCTTGCTCAGCCATCATCAGAAAAGCTTCCTCCTGCAAGAGATGGGAAAAGAGAGCCACAGCCATACATTATGCAGAGAGTGGGAGACCATCAACACTCAGCCATAAAGGGGATCTCTCCATCAAATCCTTCCTCTCAAAGCTCCAGGAACCCCAAAGAAGAGGAGGAAAGAGTGTAGGAGCCAGAAGGGATGGAGGACACCAAGAAAGCAAAGGCATGCAATGCAGCAAGCACTGTATGCATGTAATGCATACACCTACATGCAGGCAAAACATTCATATGCATAAAATTAAAAATACTTAAACATAAAAATACAAGTATTATGCAATCCAATGAACACACACACACACACACACACACACACACACACACACACACACACACCAAACTCACATCTGGTTACCTATTGAAAGGAATTAAAATAAGTATCTTAAAAATACACACCCATATGGAACAGAAAGGGTATGAAATAGGTAGGGTGTTGGTTGAGGAGGTAGTACGGGAGAGAGAGGGAACTGGGATTGACATGTAAAACAATCTTGTTTCTAATTCAAATAAAAATGGAGGAAAAAATACACCCATATGGATTCCAGTCTTGCTCTACACCATATGGTTGAGGGACATTCCAGTCTTGCGCCTACACCCTCTGGTTGAGAGGAAAAGGAGAGACCCCCACCTACATTGGAAGAAGAGATGGGAAGACTACAGCATAAGAACATATCCAACAACAGAAAGACATATATAACACCACCAGAGTCTAGAGACTCTGCACCATCAAGAACTGAACATCCCAATGTAGATGAAGCAGAAGAGAATGACCTTAAAAACAACTTTATGAAAATGAATGAGGCCCTCAAAGAGGATATGAGAAAATCCCTTAAAGAAATGGAAGAAAAAAACAAACCAAAAAATGCAAGAAATAAACCAATCTCTTCAGGAAAGCCAAGAAAATACAATCAAAAGAGCTGAAGGAAACAATTCAGACAGTTCAAGATCTGAAAACTAAAACAGAGACAATAAAGTAAACACAAACTGAGGGAATGCTGGAAATAGAAAAGCTTAGTAAACAATCAGGAACCACAGATGCAAGCATAACCAACAGAATGCAAGAGATGGAAGACAGAATCTCAGGCGCTGAAGATAAACAAGAGGAAATAGACTTATCAAACAAAGAAAATCTTAAGTACAACAAATCCTTAACACAAAATATCCAGGAAATATCGCACACCATGAAAAAACCAAACCTACGGATAATAGGTATAGAAGAAGGTGAAGAAGCCCAGCTCAAAGGTGCAGAAAACATATTCAGCAAAATCGTAGTAGAAAATTTTCCTGTTTGAAGAAAGACATGCCTATGAAAGTACAAGAAGCTGCCGGCCATTGGTGGCACATGCCTTTAATCCCAGCACTTGGGAGGCAGAGGCAGGCGGATCTCTGTGAGTTCGAAGCCAGTCTGGTCTCCAGAGTGAGTGCCAGGATAGGCTCCAAAGCTACACGGAGAAACCCTGTCTCGAAAAACCAAAAGAAAAAAAAAAGAAAGAAAGAAAGAAAGAAAGTACAAGAAGCTTACCAAACACAGTTACAATAAATCTTTCTGCCAAAAGCCACCCTAGCCCTACCACCATGTGGGTGCTTTCTGCCAGCTGCCTGAGTTCTGCTTGCTGCGTTAAGGCCCCAAATAATGTACAAAGACTTATATTAGGTACAAATGCTGCTTAGACAAAGACTAGGATTTCTCATCTGTTAGCTCAGTCTTAATTATCATAAACCTATATATTTTATAAGACTTATCTTATAGAGGATGCCTTCTGCTGGTACCCTCTCTTGCTGGTGGATCACATAGTGACTCTGGAGGAAGAGAGAAGGGGCCCAATGACCTACTCCCTTGTTCATGTATGAGTCTCTCTGCTATGTCATTTCTTGCCTGGATCATTACTTCTTTACCACATTTCCCAGAATCCTCCTTGACTCCTAGTCCCACCTAACTTGCTGCCTCATTGGCCAAACAGTACTTTATTCAACAATCAAAAAGATGAACATACACAGAAGTACATTCCCCATCAGAACACCAAATAGACTGGACCAAAAAAAAAAATTGTCCCCTCGTGCCACATAATAATCAAAACACCAAACATACAGGACAAAGAAAGAATATTAAGAGCAGGGAAGGAAAAAGGCCAAGTAACATATAAAGGCCAACCTATCTGAATTACTCCTGAATTCTCCATGGAAACTCTGAAAGCCAGAAGGTCCTGGAAAAATGTTCTACAAACACTAAGAGACCACAGATTCCAGCCGAGACTACTATACCCAGCAAAACTCTCAAATCACAGTAGATGGAGAAAACAAGATATTCTGGAAGAAAACCAGATTTACACAATACATGTCCACAAATCCAGCCCTACAGAAACTTCTGGAAGGAAAACTCTAACACAAAGAAGTTAACTACACTCACAAAAATGTAGGCAATCGATAATTGCACTTTACAAAAGCCATAATTAGGAGAAAAACTCACATGCAATGCCATTACCAAAAATGAATACAAAACAAACAAGAATCAACAATCAATGGTCACTAACATCCATCAATATCAATGGTTTTAACTCACCTATAAAAAGACACAGGCTAACAGAATGGATATGAAGACAGGATCTATCCTTCTGCTGCATACAAGAAACACACCTCACCTTCAAAGACAGATGTTACCTCAGAATTAAGGGTTGGGAAAAGATTTTCCAATCAAATGGACCTAGGGAGCAATCAGGTGCAGCTATTCTAATATCTAACAAATTATACTTCAAACTAAATTTAATCAAAAGAGATGAAGAAGGTCATTTCATATTCATCACAGGAAAAATCCATCACGGTGAAGTCTCAATTCTGAACATCGATTATGCCCCAAATACAAGGGAACCCACATTCATAAAAGAAACATTACTAAAACACAAATCATACATTAAACCCTACACACTTACATTGGGAGACTTCAACACACCACTGTCACCCCTGGACAGGACTACCAGACAGAAACTTAACAAAGAAACCAAGGAACTAACAGAAGTTATGACACATTTGAGTTTAACAGACATCTATAGAACATTCCATCCAAACACTAAAGAATATACCTTCTTCTCAACACCACATGGAAACTTCTCTAAAATCCACCATATACTGGGCAATAAAGCAAATGTCAACAGATACAAAAAATGGAATAATCCCCTGTATCTTGTCAGACCACCAAGGCTTAAAATTAGAATTCAACAACAACACAAATTGCAGAAACACCACAAACTCATGGAAAATGAACTATGCTCAACTGCATTACTCCTGGGTGAAGACAGAAATCAAAGACTTCCTAAAATTCAATGAAAACGAAGGCACAACATACCCAAACCCAGTTCTAAGAGAAAACTTCATAGCAGTAAGTGCCCACATAAAGACACTAGAGAATAGCCACGCTAGAGAATTAACACAACACCTGAAGCTCTAGAGCAAAATGAAGTAAATTCACCCAGAAGGAGGAGATGCCAGGAAATAATCAAATTGAGAGCTGAAATCAATAAAGTAGAAACAAAGAAAACAATACAAAGAATCAAGGAAACGAAGAGTTGGTTCTTTGAGAAAATCAACAAGATAGACAAACCTTTATCCAACCTAACCAAACGGCAAAGAGAGAACATGCAAATTAACAAAATCAGAAATGAAAAGGGGAACATAACAACAGATACTGGGGAAATCCAGAGAATCATCAGGTTATACTATGAAAACCAGTACTCCACAAAATTGGAAAATTAAAGGAAATGGATGATTTTATGGATAGATATCACTTACCAAAATTAAATCAAGAATAGATAAACAATTTAAATAGACCTATAACCCCTAAGGAAATAGAAGCAGTCATCAAAAGTCTCCCAACCAATAAAAAGCCCGGGGTCAGATGGTTTCAGCACAGAATTCTACCAGAAATTCCAAGAAGAGCTAATGCCTATACTCTTCAAATTGTTCCACACAATAGAAGCAGAAGGATCATTGCCAAACTCTTTTTATGAGGCTACAATTACCATGGTGCCCAAACCACACAAAGACACAACTAAGATACAGAACTACAAGACCAATCTCCCTCATGAACACTGATGTAAAAATACTCAATAATATACTGGCAAATCGAATCAAGAACACATCAGAAAAATCATACACCATGATCAAGTAGGCTTTATACCTGGGATACAGGGATGGTTCAACATATGAAAATCCATCAATGTAATCCACCATATAAACAAACTGAAAAAGAAAAACCACATGATCATCTCACTAGATGCTAAAAAGCCTTTGACAAAATCCAAGACCCCTTCATGATGATAAAGGTCATAGAGAGATCGGGGATAACAGGAACATACCTAAACATAATAAAAGCAATATACAGCGAACCGACAGCCAACATCAAACTAAATGGAGAAAATCTCAACTCAATTCCTCTAAAATCAGGAACAAGCCAAGGCTGTCGACTCTCTCCATACCGCTTCAATATTGTCCTTGAAGTTCTAGCTAGAGCAATAAGACAACAAAAGGAGATCGAGGGGATACAAATTGGAAAGGAAGAAGTCAAACTTTCACTATTTGCAGATGATAGTCTACATAAGTGACCTGAAGAATTCTACCAGGGAACTCCTACAGCTGATAAACACCTTCAGCAAAGTGGCAGGATAGAAAATGAACTCAAAAAACTCAGTAGCCCTCCTCTTCTCCCCCTCTCTTTCTCCCAGCTCCCAGCTACCTCTTCCCTACCCACATGCTCCCATTTGCTCAGGAGATCCTGTAACATTCCCCTTCTCCAGAGTACCATGCATGTTTCTCTTAAGGTCCTCCCTGTTTCCCAGACTCTCTGGCAGTGGGATTGTAGGCTGGCAATGCCCTGCTCCATGTCTAAAATCCATATATGAGTGAATACATACCATGTTTGTCTTTTTGTGGCTGGGTTACCTCACTCAGGATGGCTACTTCTAGTGCCATCCATTTGCCTGCAAATTTCAAGATTCCATTATTTTTTTCCACTGAGTAGTACTCCATTGTGTAAATGGACCACATTTTCCCTATCCATGCTTCAGTTGAGGGGCATCTAGGTTGCTTCCATATAATGGCTATTACAAATAAAGAAGGTTGAGTCAGGGAAAGAATAGAGGAGAGCAAGATAAAAGATATCATAATAGGGGGAGCCATTATAGGTTTAAAGAGAAATCTGGCACTAGGGAGATTTGCAGAGATCTACAAGGATGATACCAACTGGCAATCTAAGCGATAGTGGAGAGGCTACCTTAAATACCCTTCCTCGATAATGAGATTGATGACTACCTTATATGCCATCCTAGAGCCTTCATCCAGTGGTCGATGGAAGCAGAGGCAGACACCCACAGCTAAACACTGGACTGAACTCCTGGAACCCAGTTGCAGAGATGGAGGAGTGAAGAGCAATGGGGTCAGGAACAGCTTGGTGAAACCCACAGAAACAGCTGACCTGAACAAGTGGGGAGCTCAGGGACCCCAGATTGATGGCTGAGGGGCCAGCATGGGACTGACCCAGACCCTCTGAATGTGGTGTCAGTGAGGAAGCCTGGAAATCTATGGGCCCTCAGGTAGTAGACAGGCCCTGGCACACAAATGAGCTTTAGGAGCCCATTCTACATGGAGGGCTCTCTCAGTCTGGACACATGGGGCATGACCAAGGCCCTGACTGGGATGATATGACAGACTTTTGAGATCCCCCATGGAGAGCCTCAACCTTCCTGGGGAGCAGAGGGCAGATGGGGTGGGATTTTGGGGGAGTTGATGAAGAGTGGGGAGGGAAGGGAGGAATTGACATGTGAAGCAAGCTTGTTACTAATTTTTTAAAAATATTAAAAAATTAATAAAAATTTAAAACATAAAATATAAACCCATATGGGCAGGGTGGTGATACATGCCTTTAATCCCAGCTCTCGGGAGGCAGAGGCAGCCAGGTCTGTGAGAGTTTGAGACCAGCCTTGTCTACAGATCTAGTTCCAGGACAGCCTAAAGATGTCTCAAAAAAACAAAAACAAAAACAAAAAACAAAAAACACCCATATGTTCATCGCAGCATTGTTCTCAACAGCCAAAACATAGGAACAACCTAAATATATATAGACAAATGAATAAAGAGTAAGTGAGTGGGGGAGGGATGTGTGCTAGCTACAAAGCTGGCTCCCTAGGACCCACATACAATCTAGGAGCTGCATCACGTGACAGTAAGCCCAGCACTGGGAAAATGCTTAGAGATCTACAGCACTTGCCATGAGCAGGTCTAGAAGAGAACTGCTCTTCTATTATGCTACAAGTTTAGACTCTGTCTCAACTTCTGGCCTCCACACACATTCACAGCCATGTACACACTTGAACATGTATACATACATACATATACACTAAAACATACATACATACATACATACATACATACATACATACATATAAACTAAAACATACATACATACATACATACATACATACATATAAACTAAAACATACATACATACATACATACATACATACATACATACCCACACACACAATAATGAAATATATTCAGCCTTTATAAAAAAAAGAATTCTGACATTTGCAACATCACAGATAAGCCTGAGGGACAATATGCTAAGTGAAGGAAGGTGGGCTCAGGAAAACATCTACTGCATTAGGAAGAGAAGCACAGAGGAGACTGGTAGGTGAGAGAACTTTGGTCAGAGATAAGAAAAATGTGGAGCTGCTGTTAAAAGGTACAAAGCTTTTTTATATATGCTATGAGTAAGTTCTGTCTGTCTACCTTACAGCATGTCTTATATACATACAGCATGCCTGTATGGAATTGTGTAAGCATGCTGTGTTTTGAAGGCAAAGAACAAATTTACATAACATTAACAGCATCAACTATAGTAATAGTTTTATGAGTTTATACTCTCCAAACTGATCATGTACAGAATTTTGCATGTCAGACACACATTGATAAAATGTTTTGTTAATTCGACCATGCATGAGATCCTAGGTTCAAATCACACAGAGCATGGAGGAGAGGGAAGAGAGAGGATGGGGGCAGAAAAGTCAATTCAGCAGTCTCTAAAAGGATTGAGACAATGTCATCACTATTTGTGAAATCTAAACTTGGTTGTAAAGATTTTTAAGCAACGAGCAAGACTCCAGTGATCCATCTTCAAGAGAGTATGTTTGAGCCAATTTTATCCTGGCATGTCCACATCCACAGCTGGTTCACCCAGCTCTGAAATAATCTTTTCCAGACACGTGTAAAAGTAAGATAACTGGCAGTATCAGTGAAGTAGAAGCCAGATTTCAGGATGTTCAATAAATAGAGAGATATAAAAAGTATTGGTTAGTGGTACAAAGGTTGAGGGGTTCGTTTTTAATAAGAAAGTGGTTGGTCATGATAATGGATAAAGAAAAATGGCTTAAATGGAGAAAGAATCAAGTTAATAAAGTTCAAGTAGGGAAAACTACCAACAGTTGGGCTAGGAAGTCCAGTGCCCATGTCAAGCTAGTCACTGTGACCAGGGGACTGAGACTTGTGATGGCTGTGGGTCACAGGCCCCTAAGAGCATGGAAACTGAGCTATTGAGATCCCAGTACACATGAGCCCAAAGATCAAAATGATACTCCTAAAATGTGTCCTTTTTGCATTCATTAATTTGATCTGCCACTGTGCATACTCCTGCTTGCCCTGCACTCTGGTGTTAGGTTCACAGTGGCCCGGTCTGTCTCACTTCCTAATGACATGAAAAGCAGGCAGCTGCAGCATTAATGGTGCTGGATCACGCAGATTGGCAGTCATGTCAAGTCCTCCAGCGCTGACTCTACTCTCATTCAATTTGACTTAGGCATTGTATGGCATCCCTCAAGATCTAATCCTTTATTGTGTATGAATGGTGCCAGCAAGGTCATTCTAAGGCCCTCTGTATTCTTCTATCATTTGACCATCTTGCTTTTTGCTTACACTGTGACTCTCAAATTCCAAGCTCCTCGTTCCATCCATTTCATCACCACCACTCCACTACAGATTCATTTTCTCTCTGTCTGTCCTGAGCCCCTGGTGCATCATTGTGGAAGCCCATGTTTATGACTCCAATGTCTTTGTCCACTTATTCTTCTATTACATTCCCAAAACTGACATACTCTCTCCATTCAGTACCCAGAATGCAAGTCTCTGCAATGATTTGAACATTGGAACTCATGGTGGTTTGGAGGACGTGTCCCCCATATTCTCAAGCATTTTAATGTTTGGTCCCCAGTTGGTGCTACTGTTTGGGCATGCTTAGGGGGTGTGGCCTTGTTGAAGGAAGAGTGTCACTGCTGGTGAGCTTTGAGAGTTAAAAGAGTCACACTATTTCTACTCACTCTGTCTGCTTTGTGCTGGAGTTTAAGATGTGAGCGCTAACCTTCTGTTCCAGCTGCTGTGCCTGCCACCTCGGTCCCCACTTTAAGAAAACAGCTGAGGGTAAGGAACAGTCATAAACAGATAACTGCACCATACAGTGTCATTTCAACTCAGGCCATATTCAGACCGTCTTCTGAATATGTTTACTGTCTTGTCCTAACTTCTTGCTTGTGCTCAGAAGATGAATACTAACATGGCCAGGTGGTGAATGTCAGAGAAGACTTACTCAAACAAGCTACACAATCATAAAGGGGAACTCTTGAGGGGTGCATCCAGATCCTTGACTGCCTGAACTGTGGGGCTTCTGGCGTTTTCCTTCCTGCTCACATTATGCCTTTGTACTTCCTGGGAGTCACTCCCAGGAAGAAACACAAGCCCACCCAAGTCTCTTTGAGAAGAGGTTACCACTTCTACCATCCATGAATATGCCATTTCACCTACAATTCTGTCCTTGGGAATCTTTGCTTTCCTCTGTACATGCTTTCCTGGAATTATCCAATTTACCTCCATGGGATCAATGACCACCCATTTAGTACTGAGTCTATAATCTATAAACTGGGTTCACTGTGTTATCTCAAAGGAAACATACGTAAAATTGAGCATATTTTTCATACATTTATAAAACAAACATTGGTAAAAAACTAACAATCAAACACCAAAAACATGCACAATTGTTATGTCATCCCCATGAACTTTTCTCATTAACAAATTAAACTCTTAGATTCTTCATGTTTGCTGGACCTAAAACAAAAGTAATTTATGGTGTGGAAATCATGATGTCACCACCTGCCTCATTTTTAATCACTTTGGTTACCTAACTTAGAATCAATGAAGAGTTAAACTGGATCAAATGTTTTCAAATGTATTTTAGCCCAGATTACATTATATTTTTAAATCTCCCATAAGAACATGAAAGATGGAAATAGCTAAAATAGACCTGCTCTGGATTAACTGGCAACTTTGAGAAGATATGACCCCTACTTACACCCTTTTCCTGGCTGTCCCCAACAAAGTCCACAGCGGCTCTGATCTTCACAGAGAAACATCGAGTCCTAACCTGCCAGAAGCGCCAAAGGCACTGACTCTGTTTACCCTCATGGTTGTGTCAACATGCCAGTTGACTTAGTTAGGGTTTCCATTGCTGCAATGAAACACCATGACCAAAAACCAACTTGGACAGGAAAGGGTTTACTTTGCTTCTACTTCCACAGCACTGCTCATCCTTGTGGGCAGTCAGGACAGAAACTCAAACAGGACAGGATCCTGCAGGCAGGAGCTGATGCAGAGGCCATGGAGGAGTGCTGCTTACTTTCCCTGGCTTGCTCAGCCAGATTTCTGATAGAACCCAGGACCACCAGCCCTGGGGTGGCACTTGTTAGATATTTCATATCTAACAAGCCAACAGGTGCTCAGAAATCAGTCAAGTCTAGCTTTAACTTCTCTAAAAGAATGGCATTGATGAAAAGCTGGGGCCAGGGTTGTAGTTCAGGGGTAAGGAGTTGCCTAGCATGTGTGGGTCTGTGAATTGGATGCCAATGATGCAAAAAAAGAAGTAATAAACATTCAAACAAATAAAGACTATTTTCAGATAAGAAAACTTAGCTTGGTTTTAAGATCACAATTTGTTGGTTCTGGAATCCTCTGTCTCTCATCGTGCCTGGTCGGCAGCTCTCTCTGAAGAAATGATGAGTAAAAGAATGTATTATGGACTTCTGCATCACTTGAGTTCAACTCACAATAATGCAATCTCTGTGTTTGTTATTTATATATTAACTCGATTTAAATACTGCTGAATCTTCCCTGATCAAATAATAAGCTTATTTTAGATATCTTTTAACCCATATAGGCTTTTATGCCAGAATTATTTCTGCTTTGGCAAACTGTTAAAAATACATTATATGTGGGACTGCACAGAAAGCTCGGTGCATAAGAGCATTGGTTGTTCCTCTCAAGAACTTGGGTTCAATTCCCAGCACCCACACTCAAAATCATCTGTAGCCTCAGTCCCATCACCCTCTTCTGGCCTCCTTGGGAACCAAGCATGGAAGTAAGGCACAGGCAAACATGCAGGGAAAACACCCATACCCATTAAGTAAAAATTAAAAGTATATTTAAAACTTAAAAATATGAATCCTGTGAGGATTGGTTTTTTAATACATCATATACTTGGAATTCAAGGCTCAATGAATTTTTTAGGGCAGAAAAATAAAGAAAACTTAGGGCTATGGTTCATTTGGTACAGTGCTTGCCTAACGTTCTACAAAGCCCTGGCCACTATTTCCTGCACCACAGAAAATCAGGAGTGGTTGGATTATAGGCACCCGCCTGTAATCCCAGCACTCTACAGCTTGAGGCAACTGGATCAAAAGTTCAAGGTCATCCTCAGCTACATAGTGAGTTCAAGGCCATTCTGGGATATTTGAAACTCTAACTTAAAAACAAAAAGTAAATTAACAAAACACAAAGAAAATGACATGGTATCTGTAATGTGTCACAGCTCTGTGCCCTTGAGAGACACCCGCAGGCACTCTCAGCCCCACGCTGCCATAAATAAAAAGATATGTTTTCTATTTTTACTTTAAGTCCTTTCCCTTTTTTTCTCCCCTTCTCCACCACTCCCACTCTAATTAAAGATGACTTCTAGGCTTTAAATAATTCTTATAGATTATATCTTCAAATATTGCCCTGCAGGTCATCCCTGTGCCTCCAAACTCAACTTCTCAGCAAACTGGAAGCCAATCTCAGTTTCAGGCTGGGATTAGAAGGAACCTGGCACTGGCTCAGTTTCCCTTGGGTCCCAGCATAAGCACAAAGAGTCTTCTCATTGGTTCTGTTAGGGGAATCTGTTTCCTTAAATAGTACTTCTCCAAGAATATTCAAAGTCACAGAAGAAATAAATGAAGCCAGGGGCTGCACCTGAAACTGCTGGGGAAGGTTTGAAACCAATGCATGTCTATTCTTCCAAATAACAGTTTGACAGAAGATGCCCTTCTCTCTCCCTCCAGGGCCCTGCGTTGCACAATGGCACTGCAAGCTGGGGTCCACAGAATAACTGTAGTTCTGTGAGGTAGCCAACAGTTCTGGAGTTTATATTATTCTAGCATCTTGTGATCTTTGAGATCAAAGAGAAAACATGTCTTTTGTGCAGAATCAGACTGCTAAGATTGGGATTACCTCATATGAAGATTTTTTTTTTCTGTGAAATGTCTCTCATGATGAGAAAGACAGGACTTCAGCTACTTCCTCCAAGAAAAGCCAAGAGAATGGTAAGGTGACACTCTCTGATCTTGCTCTGTCCCTGGGTTTCTGTGTTTTAATTCTGCTGCTAACTGCCCCCCTTTTCTGCAAACCTCTCTTACTACTTTCTGATTGGTTCTTTCCACCCTGATCCTCCCAGCCTTCATCCCTTAGCATGTCCTAACAAATGGAAGACCATCTCTTCCTCTCAGGACCCAAATGCCCCTGTGTTTCCAAAAGGTCTGTTTGTACCTGCTGCCTTAGATATCTTATCAGAAAAGTCTTTATTCGCCCCTGATTACCACTGATGACAGAACCACTTAAAGACCGAGCATAAACCCTTTCAGTCTGAGGGAGTGCAGAGGTTAAAGCAAGCAGACCTCTAGAATGCAGTAAATGTATAAGAGTAGATGCAGGGCTGGTAAGGTTACCTGTTTCCCAGCGTGCCCTGATCTCCAGTGAGGGGAATTGCACTACGGCTTTGCTGTTACTGAAACCATTCTCAAATACATTCACCACAGGCACAGTGTGAGTGTGTACAGAAGAGGACAGTTCAGAAAGCAACCCTTCCTTCTCCCAGCCCTGCTGTCTACCCACACACTGATTCCCCCTGTGCCTACAGGCTGAGTGGCAGTCCTCGGTCCCCAGGACCCTCCCATCACCTTTTCATGGCTCACCTTCCACACCTATGTCTCGCTCCTTTATTCCAATAATGGCTTCAAGCAACTACTGTGAGAAAGCAACTTTGGGTCTCAGATCCTTATAATAACTTGAAAAGCAATTGAGAGACACAGCCTCTGTCTACTCATACAATATGTGGTTTGAGAGAAGGAATTAAAAAATGCAAACAGGATTTGAAACTTTCACTGAGATACAAGGGAGGGCAGCTCTGAGATATGTGAGTGGAGGCCAGGCAAAGTGCAGGGATGACACCCCAAAGGAAAAGGTCCTCCAGAGGACCCAGTGTTCTTTTTCGGCACCTTTTTTATTAATTTATTTTTTTACATTCCAACCCCTGTCCCTCCCCCTCTTGTCTCTTTCTGCTCCCTCCACTTCCCCCTCCACCTCCCATCTGCTCCTGAGAGAGGATAAGGCCTCCCCTAGGAAGTCTACTAAGTATCCCATCATCTCATTGAGGCAGGACCAAGGCACCTCTCCACCCCCAACACCCCTGTGTCTAGGCTGAGCAAGGTATCTCTCCATATAGAATGGGCTCCACTAAGTCAGTTTGTGCATTAAGTCTTGGACCCACTGCCAGTGGCCTCAGATATTCTCCCAGCCATAACACTGTCACCTATATTAAGGGAGTCTAGTTCAGTCTTATGCTGGTTCCCCATTTGTCAGAACTCAGGCAGTGATCTCTCAGTAGCTCGGGTCCACTGACTCTGTGGGTTTCCTCATCATGGTCTTGACTCCTTTGTTCATATTATTGCCCCTCCCTCACTTCCATTGGACTCCAGGAGCTTGACCCATTGGTTAGTTGAGGATCTCTGCATCTTCTTCCATCTGTTTGTGGAAGAGGGTTCTAACTTCTCTGGGGTTGTGGATTGTAGGCTGGGTATCTTTTGCTTTATGTCTGGTATCCACTTACAAGTGAGGACAAACTGTATTTGTCTTTCTGGGATCCAGTGTTCTTATCACCAAAGTCTGCAGCTGCTACTCAGCACTGAGTACCCTTTTAAAAAGAAACAGAATGGAAAGAATTTTAGGCTTGCTTTATGCACAGACACCTTGAAGCATCTGAGTATTTACAGAAAATGTCTCCCTCTTGACTGGCTTATATGGATTTTAAAGCATTTGCTTTCAACAGTGTTTACTATTGCATCTGTGCAGAATCCTCAAAAGTAACTTCTCCGGCTGCCTGTGTTTACCCATCATTGGCTCTAACCTCTCAGCACACAAAGGTAGGTGTTTGTCCAGGCACATGGGTGGCCTAGACTTGGATCTAAGATGGGCTGGAGCTCAAATTAGTAGATTTGTTAATAATGAGAATTTACATTTCTCTTAATGGTTTATCACCTGTCTAAAGGTTTCTGGTGAGGATGGAAGGGTTGGAATCACAGCTACCTAAATAAGCAAGATGAAATGTCCTTTTAAAAATGCAGAAGCAAAGACAGACATCCACAGATATACACTGAGCTGAAATGGGGAATTTAATTGAAGAGAGGGAGGAATGAAGAGCGAAGGGTTCTATACCAGGTTGGAGAAACCCACAGGAACACTTGGCCTGAACAAGGGAGAGCACATCGACCCCAGATGCTGTCTGGGAGGCCAGTACAAGACTGATCCAGACCCCTGAACATGGATGTCAATAAGGAGGCCTCTGCACTCCAGGGAGCCTCTGGTGGTGGATTAGTATTTTTCCCTGGTGCAAGAAGGGACTTTGAGAGCCCATCCCATGTGAAGGGTTACACTCTGGCCCTGGACACATGGGGAAGGGCCCAGGACCAGCACAGGAAGATTTGGTGGACTTTACAGAGCCCCCGTTGAGGGCCCTACCCTGCCTGGGGAGTGGTGGGTGGATGTGTTGGGGGGTAGGGTGGGGTGGGGGAGGAGGGATAGGGTTGAGGGGAGGGAGAGGGAGAAGGGACTTACATGTGAAACAAGCTTGTTCCCTAACTAGAACTAATAAATAAATTTTTAAAAAATGCAGAAGCCTACCATAGAAGCTGATTATAGAAACCAAACAGAAGCAGAAAACTGGTAAATTAGATCACAAGGGGCAAGTAAACAGGATATTTACGCAGGATGATGACTTACACAGCCCATATTCAGGTTTCAATATTTTTAGTATGGCCATTACCAGGAGCATTGTCCCTCTTGGACATAGGGTTCAAGTAAATTTTTAAAAATAATAATAAATATTATGATGATAGCAGATGATAAATAATAATAGAGCAACAACAGCAATGCAAACAGTATTCTGAACCTAATGCAGCACTGTTTGCAGCCTCTCCAAAACTGAGGACATCAGAAGATGTTGCAGAGATTTGAAGGATGCACTCTGTTGATGGCAGCATCCTTGAAATTCAGCAGCAGTCACCTTAGACAAGATCAGCAATAACTCCTCTGGGCACTAATGCTGTTGAGGGATTAAAGGATGCAATTACAGCTACAGTAGTCAAAGGCTCTGTCCAAAACATGCCTTTGCAGGACAGTAGAAGAAGTACAGTCTGGAATGTGTATGGAATGAGCTCTGATCGTGTCCAAAGGGAGTGATGCTTTAAGACAGATGTTATATCATGGTCTGTGTCACAGTCTGGAGAAGAAAACTGAAATACGTGTTTGACATGGGAGGCAACACAATTCAGACTAATGCAAGAGAAAATGTGGGTTGAAGAAGGAAGTCTACAAGATAGGCAATTTTTTATGTAGTCTTTAGGTGGTATTGGAAAAACCCATGGAAGTTTAGATCTGTAAAATTAAAAGGGGGATATATTCAAAGTGCTAGAAAAGGCAAACAATGACACAGAAAGAAGCAAATCTTTTGTATACCAAAAACAAGTAAAACGGTTGAAAGATTAAAGGTGGGTGGTGGATCTCAAAGTAAGAAATTGTAACTTATCACTGTTATCCCAACTAGACAGAGTTGACAGCCAAAGGAAACTGTGTCCATTAATTTTTTTTATATGTTGCCAAACTGACATTACAAAGTATCCTTAGGTACCAAAATTCTCACAGGAAAAGTAGGGACAAAACTCTGTATCCCAGGGATGAGAATTTCCTACCTGTTCTTACAGATTTTCTATGAAAGCAGCTGAAAGAGAAAGGGATGGAAAAAGTGTTAAGTGTGTGGAGTTACAGAAGTGAGCTGTCTGTGGGGTCCCTGTGACTTCTATGCATGCCAGCTGCTTTGCTTTTGTGGCTCCCTATTCCTATAAAAATTTAATTTATATTTTATGATTATATTGTTGTAAAGATAGCTAAAATTAGTCTCTTTACATCCATTGTTTCCTTTTTGGGTAACATTTGGTTTTGTACCTGCGATTAGCCCAGTAATACATATGTAACCCAAGGCCTAGGACTCATAACAGTCCTCCTGCCTTAGCTTCTAAGGTGCTGAGATTTTAAGTCTTCACCACCACACTCAGATTCCTCTAATCTTATAGAAAAATGTTTTCACCCTGCCACCGAGAGGCTGTGTTTAAATTTCTGAACTAAGTGAAGTAGAAGCTAAGACTATGAGTAAATGGAGTGTCCAGAGTCACACACTTTCCCTCAAATGCTGATGAGGAATGGAAAGAATTCTCTTGAAGTATGTGAACACTGTGCCTTGAAATCAATGATGACAAAACAGACTTTGAAACTCTCACCAAGATACAAGAGAGGGCAGATCTGAGATTCCTGAGCAGAATCCAGGCAAAGTGGAGGGGTAGGCTAGATGGAATGACACCCCAAAGGACAGAGTCACATTCACTAGAGATAGACCCTGTCTCTACTTTATTTCAAGGAAGTGCCCTCCGCAAATGGCCTGGAGGAACCACAGTGCCATCACAGAATTCATTCTCACTGGGCTCTCTGACGACCCCCTCATCCAGGCTCTACTTTTCGTGCTGTTCCTGGGGATTTACCTCCTCACCATGACCGGGAACCTGATGATGCTGCTGGTGATCAGGGCTGACTCCCACCTCCACACGCCCATGTACTTCTTCTTAAGCAACCTGTCCTTCCTGGACCTCTGCTTCTCGTCCGTCACGATACCGAAGCTGCTGAAGGACCTCCTGTCTGAGAAGAAAAGCATCTCCATAGAGGGCTGCCTGGCTCAGGTCTTCTTCATATTCATCACTGCGGGCACTGAAGCCTTTCTTCTCTCAATGATGGCCTATGACCGCTATGCTGCTGTCTGCCACCCGTTGCTCTATGGCCAGATAATGAGCAATGAACTCTGTCGGAAGCTGGTCCTGCTCTCCTGGGGTCTGGCCTCTCTCAGCTCACTAGTCATTGTTCTCTTGGCTGTCAACCTGGACTTCTGTGAAGCCACCACCATACACCACTATATGTGTGAGCTGCCCTCTCTCTTTCCTCTGTCTTGCTCTGACATCTCCATCAATGTTGACATCTTGATCTGCTCCACCTTGCTCCATGGGCTCGGAACCTTTCTCCCAATCTTCTTTTCTTATGCCCGCATTGTCTCCACTATCCTGAGCGTGAAATCCACCACGGGGCGGAGCAAGGCATTTAATACTTGTTCTTCCCACCTCATAGCCGTAGTCCTGTTTTTTGGGTCAGGTTTGGTTCGTTATCTTATGCCCACATCTGGTTCTTCCCTGGATTTGCTCTCCTCCTTGCAGTACAGTGCAGTCACACCCATGCTGAATCCCCTCATCTACAGCCTGAAAAACAAGGAGGTGAAGGCAGCTGTGAAAAGGACCCTCGGGAAATGCCTGCTTTACTTAGAGTGATGACAAAGACACGGAATGGCAGGGAAAGAGTCTGTGTTGCCAAGGGCTTCAACTTAAAGTAGAGTTTTAGGCCACTGAGTTAAAGGGAGGCCTATGTACTCTGGCTATGATAAGAATGAAAAAGTATATAAAACCGTATTTAGATAAAGTTTATATCTAAAACATATGTCCCTTCCTGGCTTGGCTTTGCTCTCTAGCATTTCCACAACTTCCTTCCTAAGTTTCATAGTTAGAATTATAACCCTGAACTGGTTATCTTATTTTTAAAATATTTCTATTAATTCTTGGAGAAGTTCATAATAAGTTTTCTGGGCATGGTCACCCACTCTTCCTCCTAACTTCTTCAACACCCACACCCCCCTTCCCATCCCATCCCCAAGCCCATGGATTCTTTCTTATTTAAATTTTTAAGACATTACCATTGTTAGTTGTGGGGGGTGTGTGTGTGTGTGTGTGGTATGTGTATGTATGTGGTGTGTGTGGTGTGTGTGTGCATGGTGTGTGTGGGTGGTGTATGTGTTTGTGTGTGTGTGGTGTGTGTATATGTTTGTGTGTGGTGTGTGTGTGTGTGTTTGTATGTGTATGTGTGTGGGGTGGTGTATCTGTGTTTGTGTGTGTGTGTTGTGTAGTGTGTGTGTGGTATGTGGTGTGTGGTGTGTGTGTGTGTGTGTGTGTGTATGTGTGATGTGGTGTGGTGGGGTTATGGGGGGTATATGTGTGGTGTGTGTGTGAATGTGTATGTGTGCATGTGTGTGTGGTGTGTGTATGTGTTTGTGTATGTTTGTGTGGTGTGTGTGTGTGTGTGTGTGTGTGTGTGTGTGTGTGTGGTGTGGTGTGGTAAGGCTGTGGAGGGTGTATGTGTGGGGTATATGTGTGAGTGTATATGTGTATGTGTGTGAGTGTATATGTGTGTTGTGGTGTGTGATGTGTGTGTGTGTGTTGTGTGTATGTGGTTTGTGTGTGTTTGTGTTTTTATGTGTGTGGTGTGTGTGTGGTGTGTGTATGTATGTGTGTGTATGCGTGTGGTGTGGTGTGTGGTGTGTTGCATAAAACCTACTGAATCCATTTAGTTTTGCTCATGCGCACATGTGTTTAGGGCTGACCACTTGTTAGGGGGCTCATCTTTGGAGAAAACTGATTCTCTTTCCTCAGGAGCCATTGATTGCCTATAGCTCTTTGTCTAAAGGTAGAACCTTATGAAATCCATCCCCCATACATGTAGTACACTAACAGGTCCATGCAGATCTTGTTTAGATGCCCCTGTGTTGAGATTTCATGAGTGCACCGTCTCTATTATGACCCTGTGAAGTGTGGTCTTCTGACTCTTACTATTTTTTCTCTCCGTCTTCCATGATGTTGCCTGAACTTGGGTACAAGGGTTGCACTGTAGATCTATTATTTGGGGCCTGGACATCCCCCAAAGTATTACCTATTCTGAGTAGCTTAGATTGTGGTGATCTGTGTGGCTTAAGGACTGACCTAACTAGGGTGGCAAGGGAATGTAGAAACCAAAGGCACACAGACACACCATGCTGGCTAGTTTTATATCAACTTGACATAAGATAGAGTCATCTGAAAGGAGGGAACCTCAACTGAGAAAATGCCCCCATTAGATCTGGCTGTAGAGCATTTTCTTAATTAGTGACTCATGCAGGAGGGCTCATCCCATTGTGAGTGGAGCCATCCCTGAGCTGGTGGTCTTAGATTCTGAAAAAAAAAAAAAATCAGGCTGAGCAAGCCAGGAAGAGCAAGCCAGTAAGCAGCTCTCCTCCAAGTTCTCCGCATGAGTTCCTGACTCCAGGTTCCTGCTGTGTTTGAGTCCCTTCAGTGATGGACTGGAAGTGTAAACTACAATAAACCCTTTTCTCGAGTTTGTTCGGTTATGGTGCTTCATCACACACCCTAACTAGGACAGAAATTGATACCAAGATCATGCGGCATTGCTGTGACTCACCTGATAATCTTGTTTGGGGGAAGATTATGGAAGGACTTTGGAACATTGAGCAAGAAACGCCATTGAGTGCTGAAAGCTCAGTGGGATGTTCTAGAGATCTTGGAAATAAGAGTGTTGAGAGCAGTGAGTGCAGACAATGGAGGCCTGGCTCGTGGAGTTTCAGAGGGAAGCAAAGACTCTCCAGAGTCTTTTGTGTGAAGAATCTGTGGTGTCTGGTCAGCTGGGGCTGAAGAATCAGCTGTGATTGAGAAGAGACCAGCATCACTGAGGGGAAGTCTCCTGGAAAGTGTTTCCTCAGGATCAGTACTCAGAAGCTGTGTTCCAGGGGAAGCCAAGGTTGTACCTCATGCTGACACATCACCCAGGTGGTATTTGTTTTGAAGGTACAAAGGGGTCATGGAGAGAAGCTAAGACTTGGCACTGTGAGAGGCCAGGAGAGGCCATTGGTGAAGGTTCATCCTCAAGATTAGCTGAAGTCCATAACTGGAGAGTCATGAAGAGAACTTGAGGCTTGGCACCATGAAAAGATCCCAGGAGAGGATATTGGTGAGAGTATAGCCCAGTTGCAGCAGAAGACCCTAGTGTCTTAGAGATGCCAGTACCATGGGATAACCGCCAAGAACAGCTTTAGTGAGGAGAGGAGCCAGCTGGAGCCTAGAAGACAAGCTGTGTGTGCTGAGGAGGCAGAGCTGAAGAAGTGACCCAAGCTCTTTGGAGGAGTCCAGAAGATCATGAGTGGATCCCAGATAATTAGACATTGAGTTATATATACTCTTGGAGTTTGGTTTGCTTAGCTCAGATTATGACTGGGCACTGGTTCTTCTCTCTTACAAAAGTATTGAATTTATTTTTTATTTTACAGGAGCCCACAGTTGAGAGACTTTGAATTTTAAAATACTTTGGTTTTTATCTTCATTTATGTGCATTGGTGTTTTGCCATGGATGTCAGGTCCCCTGAAACTGGAATTACAGAAACTCATGAGCTGTCATGTGGGTGCTGGGAATTGAACCTGGGTACTCTGGAAGAGCAATCAGTGCTCTTAACCCGTGAGCCATCTCTCAGTCCCTTTGGATTTTAAAGAGACTGAATTTTTTGTTAAATAATTTTTTATTAGTTCAAATTAGGATCAAGCTTGCTTCACATGTCAGTCCCTTCTCCCTCTCCCTCTCCCTCTCCTTCTCCCTCCTCTCCCCCCAACCCCCACCCAGCCCCCTCCCCTCTCCCCTCTCCACTTCCCATGGAGGGTAGGGCCCTCCACAGGGACTCCCCAAATTCCACAACATCATCCTGGTCCAGGCCTAGGCCCTCCCCCATGTGTCCAGGCCAAGAGTGCATCCCTTCATGTGGGATGGGCTCTCAAAGTCCCTTCTTACACCAGGGAAAAATACCACTACCAGAGTCCCCATAGAGTGTCGAGGCCTCCTCATTGACATCCATGTTCAGAGGTCTGGATCAGTCCCGTGATGGCCTCCCAGACAGCAGTCTGGGGTCAATGTGCTCCCCCTGTTCAGGCCAGCTGTTTCTGTGGGATTCACCAGCTGGCCCCTGCCCCTTTGATCTTCATTCCTCCCTCTCTGCAACTGGGTTCCAGAGTTCAGTTCAGTGTATAGCTGTGGGTGTCTGCCTCTGCTTTCATCAGCTACTGGATGAGGGTTCTAGGATGGCATATAAAGTAGTCATCAGTCTCATTATAGGGGAAAGACATTTAGGGTAACCTCTCCACAATTGCCTAGATTGTCAGTTGGTGTCATCCTTGTAGATCTCTGGAAATCTCCCTAGTGCCGGATCTCTCCTTGGACCTATAATGGCTCCCTCTGTTATGATATCTTTCATCCTGCTCTCCTCTATTCTTCCCCCAACTCAACATTTCTGCTCCTCCTTTTCCTCCTCTCCCCTCCTCTTCTCCTCTCATTCTGCCAGCTCCCTCTCCCCTACCCTCATGCTCCCAATTAGCTCAGGAGATCCTGCCCCTTCCCATTCTCAGGGGTCCATGCATCTTTCTCTTAGAGTCCTTCTTGTTTCCTAGTTTCTTTGGTGATGAGGATTGTAGGCTGGTAATCCTTCCTTTGCTCTATGTCTAAAATTCATATATGAGTGAGTACATACCATGTTTGTCTTTTTGTGACTGGTTTGCCTCACTCAGGATGGTTTCTTCTAGTTCCATCCATTTGCCTGCGAATTTCAAGATTCCATTGCTTATTTGTGCTGAGTAGTATTCCGTTGTGTAAATGCACCACATTTTCTTTATCTATTCTTCAGTTGAGGGGCATCTAGGTTGCTTCCAGGTTCTGGCTATTACAAACAATGCTGCTATGAACATGGTTGAACATATGTCCTTGTTGTATGAACATGCATTATTTGGGTATATGACCAAGAGAAGAATTGCTGGATCTTGAGATAGACTGATTCCCGTTTTTCTGAGCAACCGCCATACTGATTTCCAAAGTGGATGTACAAGTTTGTACTCCCACCAGCAATGGAGGAGTGTTCTTTTTTCTCCACATCGTCTCCAGCATTGATTGTCATTGGTGTTTTTGATTTTAGCCATTCTGGCCAGTGTAAGAAGGTATCTCAGAGTTGTTTCACTGAATTTTTAAGTGTTTGGATTTCTAAAGATTGTGTGACTTTTAAATTTTGGAATGTTTATATTGTAATATTTATGTAAATGTGTGGTATTGGAGAATAATAAGAAAGAAAAGGTTATAGCTTAACAGTAATGTGTTTGTGTGTCAAGGTGACAAGGGGTCAATTGCGCTGGCTACTTTTATGTCAACTTGACACAAACTAGAGCCATCTGAAAGAAGGGAACCTCAATTGAGAAAGTGCTTCCATTAGATCTGACTGTAGGGCATTTTCTTAATTAGTGATTGATGGGGAGGGCCCAGCCCACTGTGGACAATGCCATACTTGGACTGGTGATTCAAGGTAGGCTGAGCAAGCCATGAGAAGCAAGCCAGTAAGCAGCACCCCTCTATGGTCTCTGCACCAGCCCTGCCTCTAGATTCCTGCCCTACTTGAGTTCCTACCCTGACTTCCCTCAATGATGGACTGTTATCTGGAAGTATAAGCTGAAATAGATCCTTTCCTCACCAAGTTGCTTTGGTCACAGTATTGTATCACAGTAATAGTAACCCTAACTAGGACACACATGCAGAAAAGATGGGATCAGGTGAGCAGTATACTTTGATGGAGATGCAGCAGCAGCAGCCTGGAAACTTATGTAGTTTGTTTTATACAGCTGAATCAAGGAAGTGAGTTTAGTGAGTCTCCATAGGCAATCTCTCTAGGGAGTAGTCTCAGGCTGCAAACAGCCTGGGCAAGGGAGCTGTGGTTGATAGTTTCTGCACACACTTCTAGCTTGAGCTAGAAGTCAATCATTTATTACATTTGTTACTTGGACCAGAGGGAGGCTTTCTCTTCTCTCTGAGCCTCACCTGGGGAAAGCTGTGCCATTTTTATGAGTCTGGGGCACTGAAGTTTTGGCATGGCTGCGCCCCTTCATCTGCTTCTCACAGTGGATTTCTGTAATTGTCTCTATCTGCTGAAAACAATAAGTTTCTTTGATGAGGGGTGAGAGCTACATATATCTGGGCATAATGAGAAGTATTTAGAAATGATACTGGTTTAGGGAAACAGCAGGTGGAGCTTCCCTCTAAGGTCCATGATCTCTCTAGCCATGGGTACCACATACACACACAGTTCCAGCTCAGCTCCTCCAAGCCCTCTGTCCAAAGCATGCCGTGTTCTCGGGAATAAGGTCTTACCTTCAAGTTCTGGGAGGCAAACAAGGTCAATGGCGGTAGCCTATACTGTTTTGAGGGTCTCTTGACCCTCCCCACGATGACTAACAACTTGAAGAAGGGAGGTTTCCCATGTTGGCCACTGGGGGTTTTGTCAGACAATCTATGGCTCTTTCAGAAAAAAAAAAAAAGTCATCCATGTGGCATAATTCCATTTAATCTGTGCATGTAAATGTTTGTGTGTGCACATATATATTCATATGTATCTTAATAAACTTATAAAACAGTGTTTTCCTATGGCTTTTTCAAACGTCCTCACTATTATTTATCTCTCCTTTTTTAGTCTCCCTTTATATCATTCTCCCTTAAATTCTTTTAATATTAATGTGAAACACAAAAGAAATCCTGAGCAGATGGGGCTGGAGAGATGGCTCAGAGGTTAAGAGCACTGACTGTTCTTCCAGAGGTCCTGAGTTCAATTCCCAGCAACCACATGGTGGCTCACAACCATCTATAATGAGATCTGGTGCCCTCTTCCAGCCTGCAGGCATACATGCAGACAGAACATTGTGTACATAATAAATAAAAAAAGAAATCCTGAGCAGAAAAAAATTAGGCTTGGGGTAGCATCATTTCTCATTTCAACCTATAGTAAGGGCCACAGTACTGAAGCAGCACTGTGCTGGCACAAAAATAGACCCATATGTAGCCCTTACAAAAATACCAAAAAATACAAATTGGATAGAAGAGAGCCTCTTCATCAAATGTCACTGAGAGAATTAAATTCCCCTGCGTAGAAGAATGAAACTCCACCCTCCACAAGAATAAACTCTAGATGGATAAAGATCTCGGTGTAAGGCCTGACAGGACTGGGAAGGGAGCTTGGTTGGTAAAGCATGGAGACCTTAGTTCTATCCCCAGCACCCACATAAAGGGCCTAATGTGATATTATAAGCTTGTAATCCCAGCACTGTGAAGGCAAAGACAGGAGGATCCCCAGGGCTCACTGGACAGCTAGTCTAACCTATAGCAAGCCCCAGGTCGTAGTAATGGTAAATAAGTAATAGTCAACTGAATAAAGAACCTCCAGTTGTGAGAAAAATCTTTTGTAGCTATATATTTGACAGAGGATTAATAACTAGAATATACAAGGCACTCAAAAAAAAACTAAACAAGACATCAAACAACCCAATCAATAAATAGGCTAATGAAGTGAACAGTTCCAAAGGATGAAATACCAATAGCCAGTAACCATGAAAAATGTTCAATTTCACCAGCCATCAGAAAAGTCAAATCAAAGCTATGTTGAGATTCCATCTTGATGTCTTTTCTCCCCCCACGTCCTGAATAGCATCTTTTGGTACTAATGAATGTTAGCAGTCTTCAGGAAGGAAGCTTCTAGGTCAGTACTTCATTTCTCTAAGTCCTGAGGCCAAAATGCATAGCATCTTAAGCAATATGGTCTTCCCATAAAATTCTGGTAGGCAAGCAATACTAAAGAGGTGGTGAGGCCTCATCTCCAGACTTCTTCAGGGATGAAAGTCTCCACCCTCTCATCACACATTCCCTTCCAGTTTCAAGTGTTCTCATACACACACACACACACACACACACACACACACACACACACACACACATATGAAACAGGGTCTCTTTATGACATAAAATCTATGTATTCTTGGCTGTCCTAGGACTTTCTGTATAGACCTGACTGACCTCAAACTCACAGAGAGCTATCTGTCTCTGTCTCCCAGTTGCCAGGATTAAAGGCATGCGCCATCAAGCCCAGCTTATTTTTGAGAATTTCATATCAGTACTGTATCTACATCATTTTCCCCCTCCCTCTGTCACCTCATCTGCCAATGTGTCTGTATTTTTTGTGTTCAGGTTGATGCTGAAAATTTCTGAGTATTTATTTAGGTTTCTGATTCTTAGCATATAATTCTTTTAATAATATGATTTACTTGTGTTCACATATTACACATATATTTACTTACGTGCATGTGTCCATGGGAGTGCCTGCCATGAAAGCACAGATGGTGGAGTCCAGAAGAGGCTATCAGGCTTCCTGGAGCTGGAGTTACAGGTGGGGGGGCTGACACCCCCTGATACTTCTACAAGCAGCCCCTACACTGAAGGCTCAGGGAGCATCAAGGAAGAAGAGGTGGAAAGATTGTGAAAGCCAGAGGACCAGGGCATCTGCTGCAAGATACTATCTTCTATACACGACAGGGAAGTTGTATCCCTGAAATCTCAACAATGTGGTTACCTGACAAATGACAACAATTGGCATGACAGTGTGCATGGGTCCCCACTCCCACATGAAGAACCCCAAGCAATGAGTGACTGCTAAGAGACAGGTAATTAGTCTACTCCAAGTGTGAGCCCCTGATAGGAGATCCAATCCCTAACAATCAGCCCTAAACACAGACACATAGGAGCAGCATTAAATAAACTCTGCAGGTCATATTTATAAGTGTGTGTGTGTGTGTGTGTGTGTGTGTGTGTGTGTGTGTGTGTGTGTGTAAAACAACAATAATTCAAGAATAAGAGGTCATGATTGGATTTTTTAATTTTTTATTTTAATTAGAAAGAAAATTATTTTACATGTCAATCCCAGGTCCCTCTCCCTCCCCTCATCCCCTGCCCCCCACAACTAACACCCTCCCTATCCCATACCCTTTCTGCTCTCCAGGGAGGGTGAGGCCTTCCATAGGGGGTCTTCAACGTCTGTCATATCCTTTGGGATAGGGCTTTGTGTCTAGGCTCAGGGAGTATCCCTCCATGTGGGATGGGCTCCCAAAGTCCATTTCTATGCTAGGGATAAGTACTGATCCACTACAAGAGGCTCCATAGATTTCCAAGGTCTCCTCACTGACACCCACATTCAGGGGATCTGGATCAGTCCCATGCTGGTTTCCCAGCTATCAGTCTGGGGTCCATGAGCTCCCCCCTTGTTCAGGTCAGCTGTTTCTGTGGGTTTCCTGGTGTGGACCCCTTTGCTCATCAGTCCTCCTTCTCTGCAACTGGATTTCAGTTCAGTTCAAGGTTTAGCTGTGGGTGTCTGCTTCTACTTCCACCAGCTGCTGGGTGAAGGCTATAGGATGCCATATGTATTAGCCATCAATCTCATTATCAGGAGAGGGCATTTAAGGTAGCATCTCCTCTGTTGCTTAGATTGTTAGTTGGTGTCATGGATTTTTTAAACTTCATATTTAAGAGTGTTAAATTGCATATGTGTACAGTGAAAAGAATGTTTAAGTTGAAAATACTGTACAGAATTTTTCACAGCTTTTTTTTTCAGCCAAACATTTTATTAGATTTGTAGAAGTGTCTGAACAACATGGTGACATTCTAGTTAATGAGGATGCATTTCTGGGAAGGGAGCTAAGGGAAGAGGCGGAGTAGATACAAAAGCAGAACTAGCCAGTGTTGGAAATGAAAGGGTTGTGTATCTGTTTTTCAGAATTTTGTGCATGTATACAGGAACGTGCCTATAACCTACTCATATATCAGTGATATTTTACATAATAATATTATGTAAAACACTAAAACATATTATTGGCCACCTCAGGTTCCTTTTCTATGATGTAACCCACTAAAGCAAGAGAAACACAAAGAAAGAGTAAGCCTGGAGGATCCACTCAGACTCAGGGCAGATCTGCTCAAGGTCTCTAAGGACCCCCTTCACTCTCCAAGGTGTAAGGATGACTCAAAGTCCCTCTGGCCATTGTTATTTGTAGAGCAGAATTGTGGAAAACTACTCTTCCCCTTTGGACATAAGGACTACGGAGATGAATCTTTATCCAGAAGTCTCTTGTGGGCTAGAAAGACAGTTCAGCCCTTAAAGGCTGATAACCAACTAAGGCGAATAACCAAAATTTTAAGAGCTCAGTGCCCAGAAGTCCCTTGCCTGTATCCCCTAGGACTAAGTCAAGGAAAGCCCACAGAAACCAAGTCAGACCCATGGCTTTTGTGCTGTGTTGGAAAGGATGTTCTCCAGGCATCCTCCACTGAGCAAGTTTTCACCTCGGGATCCAGGTAAGGATAAATCTTATTCAAAGCCATCTTCTCCCAAAACTGCCCACTCTGGGAACCCGTGAAAGTGGAAATCAGATCTTCATTTATGAACCCTTCTGCTATCCTTTGAGAAGAAAGGTGACTTCTTTACCTCTCTCTGCACTAAACTAAACCCTGTAACTGTCCATTCTACCAAGCAGCCTTTATCTGTCCTCCTTTTGGGGAGATGATATCTGTAATATTCAGAAGTTGAGTAGTGTGGGTTTGGTGTGGCTTTATCCATATCCAGTTCAGAAGATCTCAGGTCTCTGTGGACTCTTGTGCTAAATCCAGAGGGTGCAGTGAAAGCAGAGGGTGTTGTCCTCACTTCCATTTGGAGGGCTTCTGTCTGTGAAGCAGGCACTTCTGTTTGATCTGGCATACACGGGGACAAGGGGTTCCTATTCAGTAGCAAACACACATTCTTAGAATGTCTAAAATGGAATGGACCTTGGGAACCACCTAGTTTTCCAGACTTTTTCTTTTCATCTATTGCAGGTATTGCATGAGTGGCACTGCGTGTAAGTGGAGTTCAGAGGACAACTTGCAGGGGTCAGCGCCCTCCCTCCGTCCTTCGCTCTGTGGCTCCCAGGGACATCATTAGCCTTGTGGCAAGCACCTTTTCTCACTAAGCCATCTGACATACCCCACTGATATTGTTTTGTTTTGTTTTTCGAGACAGGGTTTCTCTGTGTAGCTTTAGAGCCTGTTCTGGCACTCGCTCTAGAGACCAGGCTGGTCTTGAACTCACAAAGATCTGCCTGCCTCTTCTTCCCAAGTGCTGGGATTAAAGGCGTGCACCGTCACCACCCAGTCCCCTACTGATATTTTTAATGAAAAATTCAAGTGATTTACAAATGTATGAGGACAGACAAAGGACAGACACTAGTCGTTGGTTAGAGATCCTGGGATGTTGGGTTCAGTTTTAGAGAGTGAAAAACCCAACATGACTGATGGATAACACACGTTTAGTTCTAGATTCTAGTTGCTAACTCTAAAATAAGGTTAGAGATATGCTTATCTGTACGAAGCCTAAGCATGAAGCTGTAAGGATTCCAGCATTTACCTTGGAAAGCAGGTTCTGCATGATTTTAGTCTATGTTGAATGCTGAGCCATTTCTGCTTTCTCCTTGCCTGATGGCAAGGGAGCTCAGTAGGGCAGCCTAATGGCCTATTTTCTTTTTTTTTAATTGAGCTAAACATTTTCCTCCACTCCCCTTTCCTCCTCCCCTCTTCCCTCCCACCCTCCCCCTGCCCCCCACACTCACAATTTACTCAGGAGATCTTGTCTTTTTCCCTTCCCAGGAGGATGTATGCATGTCTCTCTGAGGGTCCTCTTTGTTACCTAGGTTCTCTTCTTTCTCCTTTTCTAACCCTGTTTCTCTTTCCCTCCTTTCCTAATTCTTGTCCTCTACATATTTCCCACCCACCTTCTCCACTTTGGCCAGGAGGTCACTGCCCTGAGCTAGGAAATGCTGACAATCTGACACAGCAGAAATGCCACTGCCATGTAATCCCTCACTAATTCATCCTTTTGGGGTTGTGTAGCAGCGCTGGACAATCTTTTCATTTCTCATCCCTCAGACTGGACATTTGAATGCTCCATGGAAGTTAGAAATGTCACTGAGTTTGTGCTCCTGGGACTGACCAGCAACCCTCGGACTCGGGTGCTGCTCTTTGCACTGTTCTTGGTGATTTACCTGTTGACCCTCGTGGGGAACTTGCTGATGCTGCTAGTGATTAGCTGTGACCCCCACCTTCGTACCCCCATGTACTTCTTCCTGAGACACCTCTCCCTCATAGATGTTTTCTATTCTTCAGTCATTGCGCCTAAGTTGCTGAGGAGCCTTATTTCTGAGTGGAAGACTATATCCTTCTTTGGGTGTTTCGTTCAGATTGCCCTGGTCATATTTTCCGGGGCCACTGAAGCCTGCCTCCTCTCTGCCATGGCCTATGACCGGTTCCAGGCTGTGTGTTACCCACTGTTGTATGTGGTCACTATGAATGGAAAGGTATGTTCTGGGCTGGCAGTTTTATCTTGGACTGTAGGAATCAGTGTTAGCCTGATTAACACCCTCCTGCTAGCTCAAGAGCACTTCTGTGGCCCGAACCTAATCCACAGCTTTGCCTGTGAGATGCCTCCAGTGCTCTTGTTGGTCTGTTCTGACCCCCACACTACTGTCACCTCCATCCTGACAACCATGGTGATCTTAGGTTTTGGTACTCTGGTCCTACTACTGGGATCCTACAGCCGTATCATCATGACAGCCCTGAGCATCAACACAGCCACAGGTCGGAGCAAGATCTTCTCCACATGTTCTGCACACTTCCTTGTAGTCACCATCTTTTATGGTTCGGGAGTATTCAGGTGTGTCCCACAGTAGTTCGTCTTCATAAACGCCCTGTGTTCCTCTCCTATCTGCCCTGGGTCTACAGAACAGAGAGAGCATCAATACAGCAGGAAAGAATCATCCTGGAATTCCTAAGGCTTGAGCTCCAGCCCTGCTCTGCTGTGGTTTTCAAAAGGCTCACTCGAGCCAGTTTCCTCATAGACCATAAAGCGACGATAAGATTTCCCCTGCTTATTTCACAGCAATATTAGAAAAATATATCTTAGAAATTATAGTTAGATGAATACCTTTTCCTTAAAGATTGTGTATGTGCATGCACATGTGCGCGCGTGTGTGGTGTGTGTGTGTGTGTGTGTGTGTGTGTGTGTGTGTGTGTGTGTGTGACCTCCATGGGTACCATAAATTCCATGGGTACCATAAATTCATATGGTACCCATATACACATGCATGCAAACACCCATACACATATAATAATTAAGAATAATTATTATCAGTAATTTGCTATGGTTGTGAGAGTAATCTTCAGAGCCATATATGTAGGAAACAATGGCAGTATTATGAACTAGATACATAGTTTTGCAAGAAATAATCCTTACTAAATGAGAACACAGTGTGTCTGAACTGTTGTGAATAGAGGTAATGGAGAGTGTTATTATCATGTCTATTAGCCAAGATGCTCTGAAGACAGGGAAATGCTATGGAAATGCATTAGCCCTATTATCCTAACCTGAACCCCTTAATACACAGAACTTGTTTTCATGGGAGAGTTCCTTCCTGTGAGTTCACTCATACTTGGAGACATTTGAAGACAGAAATGACTGACTTCCCAGTGATCAGTCATTTCTAAATGTTGCCATGGTGACAGTCAGCAGGAGTGGGATGAACCATAGGAGCCAACAGTATTGAGATCCTCATCCCGAGTTCACTTTGTTCCTTTGTGTAATTCTTCCCAAGGTACATGACCCCAGCATCCGGCTCAGCCCTAGAGCAAGTGCTCTCTTTGCAGTACAGTGTGGTGACCCCGCTGCTAAACCCACTCATCTACAGCCTGAAGAACAAAGATGTAAAGGCAGCTCTGAGGAGGATGCTGACCAGGAGGTCCAGGCTGACCTTGTAGCACAGGCTCTCCTGCTCCATTGGGGTGGGAGTTGTAGAAGGAAGATACTAGAAGAAGGGATCCTACCACTCAGCCACCTCTATATTGCCATGACAGAGGAAGTTTCTCTTCCTCCACTGCCCTGCCCCTAGTTGAGAGAGAAATTAGGAAACTTCCAGAATAGAGCAGGTGATACCTAAGCCATTCAAGAGACTCAGTGCATTAGAAAATCATCAGGCTTCCACTAGCCATTTCCACAGCTCTTGGTTTTTTTCCTTCCCTGGTCCTTTATTTTGTCTGTACACAGAGTACAAAGCACCCTGTCAGACCACCAATGAGGATAGTGCCACGTTCCAGGAATGTAGCATCTTGGCTGAACAAGTCTCAACCCTCCATTTGTTTCCATCCCAAAGGATCCTATGCAAGATCTAAATCTCCACAATAAGTAAAACTGAAATGAATTAAGTGTGTCTCTGGAGTCCTGTCTTGATTCATAAAAGCAGTGCCCAGGACAGGGCTCACCAAATCCACAGTAGTGACCTGTGGATGAAGAAGCAATGACTCCATCTGAAGATGCTCTTCTCTTGCAAGGTCCTGGGAAACAAGGAGGGTGATGATCACTACCTTATTGTAAGTGTCCTGGGTGCAGAACTTCTATCAATAGCTTCTGTATCCCCATGGTCTTGTACATGCTGTTACTTAACAGTTACATTCAATAAATGACAGAAATGAGTGAATGATGGAGGAAAGGAAAGGAGAGAACATGTGAAAAGGAGAATTGCCTTCACAAGATATGTGTCCGAGGAATACCCTAGAGGAGAAACGGGAAGAGGAGACAACGAGACTCCGTGTTGTTGAGCACTGACCTGAGTCTTCACCATGAGTTCAGTACAGCAGGTCCTTCCTCCAAGCCTTCCCGCCTCCACCTGAGCCTGTGCTGCTTCGGGTTCAGGTCCTTGTTTCAGACCCAGAGGAGAGAGAAGTTGGAGAAAGCAGAACCAATGCCCTGCTGCCATCCTCAGGGATACTCTTTCCACAAGAAACCCTCCCAGGCAGAGCCATCATTTCCTACGCTGCTTCTTCTCAGATGCCGAGATGTCTGCGTTTGTCAAGACTGCTTCCATAGTCCAATCAGGGATAGAGTGTAGCCTGGTGGTAGAACACATGCATGGGAAAGCAAACAGCACCCTCATTGTTCCATGGATATAAACATGTCACCATGTGAGGTGACAGCATGTAAGTTCATTGTGGATATCATTCCACAATATATGCATATACCGAGGTCCATCTTTAACCTGTATTATTTCATTTGGAAGAAAGGAGAGGAAAGGAGGTGCCGGCCCTGCCTCTGTCCATCAGAAGGGACAATAGGGCTTGACTGAATCACAAAGGTAACATTTATTTTCACAAGACAATTCCCAATCCTGTGAATACTGTATGAATTGTTGAGTAAAGGAAATGCATAAGCCAGTGGAGATGAGAACAGACTAGGAACGAGAACTTGCGTGAGAGCTACAAATGCTGACCTCAAAGGCCTCAACTGTTACTTTACTGTTTGCTTTACTTAATGGATTCTTTTTCCACTTACCACACGAACACAGAACTAAAGGAAAGTACATTTTAAAACTGATCTAATGCCAGGCGGTACTGGTACATACCTTTAATCCCAGCACTCAGGAGGCAGAGACAGGCAGATCCCTGTGAGTTCAAGGCCAGCCTCATCTATAGATTGAGTTCCAGGACAGCCATGGCTACATAGAGAAACCCTGTCTCAAAAAAATAAAAATAAAAATAAAAACTGCTCTGAAGTACTGATGCCTAATAGGGATATACATGTGTTTGTATGCTTACCTTCTGTAGAAATAAATGACTGTTTTGTTTTGTTTTGTTTTTTAACTACTTCCATGCTAGCTCCTTGTTCTTGCTCCTCCAACCATCCTGCTAAAAACTTCTCTATTTGAAATTTATTGTTAGGTTCCTTCAAACTATTGATGACCATGACCTCATATGTGGTGTCCTGATATGCATAGGGTGAAGGCCAGTGCTGTGGTTTGAATGTTGAATGTCCCCTGCAGTGGATTGAATGAGATATGGGCCCCTCAGGCTCCTATGTTTGAATACTTGGTTTCCAATTAGGATTAAGAGGTGTGGACTTCTTGGAGGAAGTATGTCACTAGAGGTGGGCTTTGAGGTTTAAAAAGTTTCCCAGTTATTCTCTGTGTGTGTGTGTGTGTGTGTCTCTGTCTCTCTCCAGATATCTCTCTGACTCTGTTTCTGTCTGTCTGTCTGTCTCATCCTCTGCTTCCTGCTTGTACCTCAAGATGTGAGCTCTCAGCTAGCACTCCAGCATCATGTTTGCCTGCCTATTGCCATGCTCTCCACCATGATGGTCATGGCCCCTAACCCTCTAGAACCATGAGCCCCAAATTAAATGCTTTCTTCTATAAATCATGGTGTCTTATCACATAAATAGAAAAATAACTAAGATTTCCTCCAAAGAGCCACACATAAATATTTACCTTCCCCCACCTCCAGAGTAACAGTATTGGAAGGTGCTGTGGGCCCGGGAGGCTTATAGGTGAAGTCCCATCACAGAGTAGAGACGTGGGCACATAGTCCCACCTGTAACCAAGAAGCTACTGATACCTGCTTCAAGAGGGAAAATCAGTTTTCTTCAGTTGAGTGCCACAGGGCATATCAACCACACTTCAGGGCTGGCCTCATGCTCAGAATCACTTGGCCAATTAAAATCAGACTCCATGTGTGTTTTGAGTTTTGTTTGTTTGTTTTGACAGAGAGAAAGAACATGAAGGTAGGTGGGTAGGGAGGTGGGGGGGAGTCTTGGAGGATTGGGAAATGAGAAAGAACATGATAAAAATATATTGTATTAAATTCTCAAAGTACCAATAAAGATATTAAAATAAATGAAAGGTAGAGTTTACTGGGAATTCCATAGGTCACCGAGGCTGTCCTACAGCAAGATTGTAGGATCCCATGTCTCCTGTCTGCCCTGCCCCATTCCTCAGTTGAAGAATCACCATTTAATCCCAAGTGCAGTCCTGCAGGGATGCAGTGTCATCCACCACCTGTAACCATGTGATCCCGTGTGCAGTCCCTGCAGTGATGCACTGCCATCCACCACCTGTAACCATGTGATCCCATGTGCAGTCCTGCAGTGATGCAGTACCATTCAACATCCTCACCAGAAGCCACACTAATGGTGTCTCAAATCTTGGACTCTGAATCTCCAAGACTGTGAACCTAATAAACTCATCTCTTGGAAAATATCCTATACCTAACACTTCAAAGGTGGCTGACACAGCTGACACTGTGGTGCTGATCCGCAGGCATAGCCCAGCTTCGATGCCACAGCCCGCTTTGGTGGATTTTCTTCTCTTGCCGCTTGATGGAGCTGGTTCTTTATATGTTTCAACCATGAGGCCACCTGAGGCTACAGCTATGGCAAGTTGATGAGTAAGAAGGAAATGCACAAGTTCAGCTGACAGAATGAGCATCCAATGCTACCCTTTCACATGCACCCATGCTCAGAGCATGGATGAAACCCTGGGGACTTGGAGAAGCTTTTGTATCATAACTAGTAAGGGGAAAAGAGCATGCAATGTCACAAGAGAGATATCATACTGTTTAAATTCACACTGAAGTGTCATGACTGACACCAGATATTTCCTGAGAGAGTTTTCACTAGGCACAGCACAGATCTCTGCTCCCCACACACATACACCTAACTTGTGCCTATAGATTCCCTAAACATAGGAGCTTCATTTGGGAGTTGATGACTGCTAAGACAAGAGAAGCATAACTTGACTATCTGAAACCCCATGGAAACACATCTCTGGATGTCTATGAGGGTGTTCCCAGAATGTTTAGGTGAAGAGAAAAGACCTGCCTTGAATGCAGGCAGCACCACCATCTCATCAGCTGAATTGCAGACTGAATAAAAGAGAATGAATGGAAGTCCAGGATCCATCTCTGTCAGCTTCCAAACCGCAGACACAGGGGGATCAGCTTTCACAGTCCTGCCACCCTGGTGTACTGTACCTTCAAACCATGGGTCTCATCCTTCCTTAAGTGTTATCTAGAATATCCACACCTACTGGAAAAGTAACTAATACAAGGTCTTGGGAAGATAGAAAGAAAACAAGAGTTCATCCCCAGATAATTCAAACTGTAAGAAATCAAATTTTTGAGGTTTTGAAGCAGGAAGAGATATCAGAAAAACAGCTAAGCCAAAGCCTTCCTTCTGAAGGTGAAGCAGTTTGGAGCACACAGGACGAAGATGAGCAGCACACAGGACGGAGGTGAGTGACACATACTCAGACCAGCAATGAGCAGACAGAACAAGTGGCAAGACCTGGATCTGGCTCCTCTTCCACAATCCCATATATGGAAAGATCTGCAAGCAGCCTGCTTAAAAACAAGCAAAACTCGGGACACAAAAGCACAGAAAGTCCAAGTCAAAAGGCCCCATGTGAATAATTCTTAAGCATTGGTAACTTTATAGAAATCCCTGCATATATGTGATTTCCAGAGAAGAGTCTTGTCATAGCTCATCTTGGAAAATGAAGAAACTCCTCAGCCCTCTCAATCATCTATTAACTCATAACTACTCTGTCCTTTCACCACCCCACATGCTGTCAAAATCCCACCTATACTTCCAAATCCAGTTAAATTCCACGCCTTCCAGTCTAAATGTGTCTTCACACCCCTGTAACCCAGCAATCAGCTGGAGGATAGTGAATGGAAGTTCAGGCCTGAGCTATAAAATGAGATGTTATGTAAGAAAGAAAATCTACCACTTTCATACTCTATGGGAGTTGAGGTATAGATATGAGTGTGTGTGTGTGTGTGTGTGTGTGTGTGTGTGTGTGTGTGTGTGTGTGTGTGTGTGTGTGTGTGTGTGTGTGTGTAAGCCAGGAGTTGACCTGGAGTTTCATTTCTCAGTAGTCAACTGCATCATTTTTTGAAACAGAGCCTCTGGGATCACAGATGAGGTTAGACTGACAAACCATCAGCCCCCAAGGCTCCTCCTGTGTTCACCTCCCCAGAACTGGAACCACAGGCACACACCGCCATGCTCAGCTTCTATGCAGATGCTAAGGGATGAACTCAGGACTTCTCACTTGCTTGGGTAACCCTTTATCCACTGAGCTAATTCCCTGCCCATGGATGCTTTCTTGATCTCATTTTTTCCATTTCCCTCCAATACAAGTCATCTTTCCTCTTAAAAAATATGCAAGGATGGACTGGAGAAATGGCCTGGAAGTTACGAGCACTGGCTGCTCTTCCAGAGGACCCAGGTTCAGTTCCCACCACCCACATGGCAGCTCACACCTGTCTATGACTCCAGTTCCAGGGGATCTGACATCTTCACACAGATATACATGCAAGCAAGCACCAATACACATAAAATAAAAAATAAATGAACCATTTAAAGAGTTAAAAGAGTATGCAGTGCATATTTCTAACCTCTCTCTCCATTCTTCTGACACTATCCCTTGTATTACAACTATTTGTGTTGTCTCTCCTGCTAGTCCTCATAGGTGTGTAAATCCACGTGATTAAGGTGTTTAAATGCAAGTTACAAAAGTCTTGCCGGGCGTTGGTGGCGCACGCCTTTAATCCCAGCACTCGGGAGGCAGAGGCAGGTGGATCTCTGTGAGTGAGTTCGAGACCAGCCTGGTCTACAAGAGCTAGTTCCAGGACAGTCTCCAACGCCACAGAGAAACCCTGTCTCGAAAAACAAAAAACAAAACAAAACAAAAAGTCTAAGGATGTGCTAAGAAAGTGATTTAAGGTTAAAAAGAAGGAAACATGTTTAAGATTTCTTTCCCTCACTGTACTACTGTTGTATTAAGACTCTAAAAGGTCAAGTCTTAACATTAATTAATGGAATTCTGATAAGCTATTAATCTAGCTCTGTTAGGCACTGCTATTATTATTATAGTCACAGGTTGAAGAATTCAAATCCCCTTTGGTTGTTTTCTGAGTATAGACTTAAAAGTGTTTCTCATCATGCTAAAAACGTGTTTCATCTATATACACCCAGTTTTCTGGACAGAGGAAAGAGTGTCCATGCTTTTAACCAGAATTATTTGTGGGTCCCCAGTGACTCAAAGGCATAAGTCTACTGTAAGGATTCAGGCATTACGCTGGCCTGCCCCTGTTACCTGGAAGAATGCACTCAGGCAGGTGCAAAGGACCCCTTAAAAGACAGACCCATGCCCACATATGCTCTCTCTCTCTCTCTCTCTCTCTCTCTCTCTCTCTCTCTCTCTCTCTCTGTTCTTTCTGTCTTGCCTCTCTCTTCTCTTGCGCTCCTCTTTTGCTTTCTCACCCTTCGCCCCTTTCTCTCTCTCTCTCTTCTCCCCCTCTTACTCTCTCCCCTCCCCACCTTTTAATAAACTCAATGGTGAATATATCTCTTGGTTCGTGTTCCATCTCCATACCTCGAGTCTTTAACTTAAACAAAAGAACATTTACCTCCTTTTTGACAATGTGGATTTCAATACAGATTACAAACAGTGGGATTGCTAATGTGTCTAAAACTTGTCTCTTTAGCACATCGACCCCAGATGCTGTCAGGGAGGCCAGTACAAGACTGATCCAGACCCCTGAACATGGATGTCAATAAGGAGGCCTCTGCACTCCAGGGAGCCTCTGGTGGTGGATTAGTATTTTTCCCTGGTGCAAGAAGGGACTTTGAGAGCCCATCCCATGTGAAGGGTTACACTCTGGCCCTGGACACATGGGGAAGGGCCCAGGACCAGCACAGGAAGATTTGGTGGACTTTGCAGAGCCCCCGTTGAGGGCCCTACCCTGCCTGGGGAGTGGTGGGTGGATGGGGTGGGGGTAGGCTGGGGGTGGGGGAGGAGGGATGGGGTGAGGGGAGGGAGAGGGAGAAGGGACTTACATGTGAAACAAGCTTGTTCCCTAACTAGAACTAATAAATAAATTTTAAAAAAAAACTTGTCTCTTTTAGTAAACTCAAAAAAAAAAAAATCTGGGAAGCTCCATATAAGTACTGGACTCCAGGTAAGTACTGTCAGTCAACAGCCTAGATTTCCCCACCTACTGCCTGAGGGGATCCTGAGAGGATCTCCTCTTCCCTTTCTCTGGTCTTGGGACCCCACCTCCCTCATTTTTAGGAGGATATTTTTTTTCTTAGGTCCTGGTAATTGAGAGGGGACTAAGAAAAAGCTTTCTTCCTAAAACTTAACTTTGTTTTCTGCCAGCATCCTGCCAGGTCCCCTCAAAATCTCCATCTGGGACAGCTTCCAAATGGCTAGCCTGAAGTGGTTCAGCCTCACAGGTTTCTTCAACTAGACTTGCACTTTCCTAGCACCAGACCACAGCCTGGACAGTGAGTGAAACTGCCAGCTATCCCAAGACTCCGCCAGCATCTCAGCTTTCTCAGGTCCCACATAGATGCAGGGCCCTGGAACAGCAGGAAGCAGCCTAGAGAACATAGCGCCCCCATCCCCTCACCAGATATGCCTTCCTATTCCCTCACTTGTTTGTTTGTTTTTGTTTTGTTTTTCAAGACAGGGTTTCTCTGTATTGCTTTGGAGGCTGTCCTGGAACTCGCTCTGTAGACCAGACTGGCCTCGAACTCACAGAGATCCACCTGCCTCTGCCTCACAGGTGCTGAAACTAAAGGTGTGCACCACCAACACCCGGCTTTCCTCATCTTTTTATAATAAACAAAAGGGAGAAATGTTAGCTTTGTGCAGCAGACTGCCTCTGCCACTGAAGCAGTTATATCATCACCTGTCGCCAGTGCCTTTCCGCTATGCAATGTGTGCACCACTTAATAGTGTCCTCCAGGCACTATTCGCTCTCTTGTCTCTTGCCCCTTGCTCCTCTCTTGTCTCTTCTCTGTTCTCTGTTCTCTGTTTTTCTGCCTGTCTGTCTGCTCGTCTCTCTCATGTCCCGACTTTGACATAGCTTTGGCTCTTTCACTCCCCACCCCACCCATAGACCTCTTGCACTAGCTCCATAGTATGCAGTGTGCTTGCTTAGTGGCATACCTTGTCAGGGCCTGAAAAGTACCCACTTCGACTTTCTTTTTTTTAATCATTACAGTGGTGACAGTTACATCAAGTCAGGTCCTTTATTTAGAACAGGAGAGGACTCTCTTGCTTTGGTGAAAGGTCACCGAGACCCTCACCATCACTAAGCAAGCAAGGGTCTGCAGTCCATTGCTCCCATCACACACCCTTTGGCAAAAGTCCTCAAGAGTCCAGTGGTGTCACTACAGGGTACAGGGCTCAGAGACAGATCAACTTCATGGTGATAAAAAGAGCCAAACTGAGGTAGCCTTAGGGAAGAGGCATTCCAGAACATGGGGCAGGAGTGACAAGGACATCAGGAGCTCACAGTTTCTTGCAGCGCCACTGTTCTAGCTTCTCAGAGCACAGAGGTTTGTGTGCCAACCTATTCATGGAGAAACAGACAAAATGAGTAGGCTGACTGGACCTTTCTTTGTAATTTACTATGCCAAATAATGGGTTCCATTATGATATCGATTCCATTATGGCATTTTCATACATGTATATCATTGTACTTTGCTCAGTTACCAACACTCGCATGTTCTCTCTCTCTCTCTCTCTCTCTCTCTCTCTCTCTCTCTCTCTCTCTCTCTCTCTCTCTCTCCCCTTGCTGGTATTTAACAGTGTCTTAGCAATAAAGCTTCTTCCTCAGGGTGAGGTGAAAGATTGTAGACAAGAAATAGACATTCTGAGATACATGGCAAGGGCTTCTAAATGGAATAGGCTCGTTAAAATAATAATTGACAAAATCAAGGAAAGGGCAGATCTGGAAAAGATATGTAATGATACCAAGGGCTTGCTTTAAGACTAAGAACTGGCCAGGGGACATCAGCCTTCCAATAGGGAACTTCTTACCAGGGAAGTTGTCACACAGAAATGACACAGAAGAACATTTTTAAAATAGACCTTTGTGTCTGCCAGATGAGTTTTGCTCTGGAGACTCTACCCAAGATTAAATGGCCAGGGGGTACAAGGGAGGAAAGCACATTGCTCTCGGGAGGAGACAGAAGACACGATTTACCAGTAGTCGATCCCTTTGATAGCCAGGATCTTCTTGGCACACATTTTGTCATCGGTAAGGTCATCATCCAGGAACTCTAGCAGAGTGCAGGAAGAAATGGCAGCTAAGAAGTGCAGCTCAGAGAAGTGATGGGCTCATTAGTCCCTGGGTCCAGGGGGCATGGCTCTGAGCTGAAAGCTTGACCTAGTGACTTTCTATATGAAAAGGCCAAACTAGTAGCACCCCCCGCCCCAGGTAGGGACTTCCTACCATTCCCCAGACACCTCTGAGAAGTCACCAGCTTCATCACACCTGAAAATGCAGACTTCCAGTCTCACAAACAAATTCACTCTCCCTGAACTTTGTGAGATAGGGGGACTTTCTGGGCATGTGTAGATCATGCACAGGGATCAGTTTCTTACTAAGCATCATCACTTCAAGTCACAATGTTCTTAGAGAGAGACTCCTGAGATGTACTGGGTACCAAGAAGGAGACTGCCTCTGAGGATGGTTATAGGGAAGCAGAAGAGCAGGGTGAAAGACGCTACTCACTGTCGCAGGAAATGCCACAGATGTTCTCTGACTCGGGGATCTCACTACTCTCACACCAGTGTTTGTTACTGATCTGGAAGAGCCCGTACTCTGTGCTGCCATTGTTCTTTACTGTAGCTTGTGTGTCACAACCACTGCTGTGGAATATAATGCAGGTCCCTGAGGGAGACAGAGGAAAGACAAAGATGTGTAGGAGTAGCATAATTGAGGAACTGGTTTCCCTGCAGAAAACAAAGGCCTCCCAGGTAATCTCCAAAAGTAGTGAATTACAAAGTCTCTCCATGAAGTGACAAGGATCAGACAATGGAAGGAAGGACAGAAAAGAAAACTGAATAAAAGAGAACAGAACAAAAGAAGAGCTAGAAGACTACAAGGGGGTGATTGGGTGGAAGTAGAGGAGACGAGAGAGAATGGCAATGAGGAGAGAGAGGAGAGGAACGGGATGAAGCAAAAGGTAGAGTGATAAACTCACATTCAAGCGAAGAGATGCCTTCATGTCCATCCATGTCTCTCATGGCCTGGTACACCTCACATTTTGTGAGTTGTGTGGCCTGAATGGCAGGAAACAAAATGCACACCAGGATCAAAGGAATAAAAGGCATCATTTTGGCAGCTCCTGGATCTTGAAATGCAGAGACTATTCAGCTTCACCCGCTTTTATATCTGAAGAAAGCTACTAGATCCCTGGCACCACGCCTGCTATCCAGGAAGATGATGAAGAGGGAGTGCTTATGCCAAAATAGAAGCTCTGAGCCTGCCAGCTTCCTGCCATCATTTCTCCCTAACTTTCCTCCCCTCTTCCCACATGTAATCAATACCGAGTATTGTTCTCTGCCCCACATGCAATTCTGCTTCTCACTCAGCTTTGGAACCCTTCATTTCTTTTTGGGCTGGTTCTAGGAAGCAGGATGTCTCTAACCTACTTTAGGAACAAAAGGGGGCTTCAGAGACGATACAAGTGAGGCAACTGGGAAACAGAGTTCACAGCCAACTCTGTTCTTACTCCCAAACACATACAGAATGTGTAAAGGTGGGGTAGCATGTCCTAGGATCAAAGCTGGCATTTGTCTGGCCAACCTAGTCATGGAGCAAAGTCCAGAAAGAACTCCTTGATATGGTGGCTCATACTGAGGGCCTCAAAAAAAAGGGATAGAACATGGAGACAGAGAACATGAAGATCAAATACAACTTGGATCCCAAGACTTCCTGTGGAGGAAGATAGATAATTTGAAGTTTTTATGAAAATATCTAGCTATCCTATGAGCCATCACCAAGCTCCCCAGCCCCAATCACCACTCCCATAAGTAACTAGATGCTACATTGGCATTAAGACATTGTGTCAATATAAGGCCAATTTCATAACATTGCTCTTGTGAAAGTAACTTATTCATAGCCCCAGAGTGGGTCACAAACAGTTAGAAAAGGGTGGTCCAAGTCATACAGGACATTTCTGAGTCCTCGGTCAGCTATTAAGTCATCTGCCCTGAGCAAGTGAGGCCGGGTATGAGTTCTGAGTGATTTGTGTAACTTGCTGGCATTGAGTGCTATATTGACAGTATCAGTAATCAGTGTCCTCCTTCCAGCCTGTGTTAATCCTTACACTGGGTTTACAGATTGGGAAATCTATAAACCTGATTTCTTCATTTCCTGAGGATTCCATCCTAACCAAGCCACCTAAGACTTAAAAACTCAAAGTCTTCCAATTTGTTATTATCTGTAAGTCTTCAGGGTCAAAGAAACTCGCTCAGTTTAATCCCATCTCATCTACTCTGAGCAACCAGTGTATAACATAGCATGAATGGAGCTGGGAGGTAGTGGCGCACACTTTTGATCCCAACATTCAGGAGGCAGAGGCAGGTGGATCTCTCAGTTCAAGGCCAGCCTGGAATACAGAGTATGTTCCAGGACAGCCAGGGCTACACAGAGAAACCCTGTCTCAAGAAAAAAATAAGGGGGAGAAAAAGAAAAAAGGAAACATGGTAAGAATGAAACTTGTATGGAGGATGTGGGGAACCAAGATGAGCAGAAACTCCTGGATGGAGAGGGACACACAGCAGAAACACAGCAAACATGCTGCCAGAAGTACTGGAAGTACATGACAAGAATGGGAACTCTGTCACACTGAACAACTCTCATGGAGAATGAGAATAGGCATGAGGGCATAACCTGGAACCACACAGGACTAGAACACCTACCTGGTGAAGTCTTCCAAATAGTACATTGTATACAACACCTCTAGCCCTGGGCCATGGACTAAGTATCTATGACGGAGGAAAGTGGTAGCCCAGAGTCTTAGGGACTTTCTACACTTCCAGGCACTTCCACCTGCCTGTTACATGATTGCATCTCTCTGCCCTTCCTGGTAAGCAATCAAAAGCAATGTAAGGTCCAGGAATCACAGCTAAGCCCAGAAGAGAAAAATCAAGCATGCCCCGGGCAAGAGGAAGCATCATTTCCCTAGAAATGTTTGTTAAAGTGGGGCTACCTGAGGATAGATAGCTCACGGGAACAATTGCAAGCATTTAGAGGAAGATGTCAGTTCCTGGAAGTGGAAAACAGACAATGATCACAGCACTGAAAGAGGAAGAGATGGAAAGACATAAGCACTACCAACAGGAAGGCTCTGGCCCAAATCTTTCAGTGGGGGTGGGTATAGCTCAAATAACAAAAACCCAGAGACAGATATTGGGGTTTAAGCTGCAGATCAGAGAAGCAAAGCGGCCAGCCACTAGCTCTTACCTCTATCAAGGCCGAAATGGAGATCCTGTCCTCCCTGTGACTGGAAACTAACTAAATCTCACATGAGAACCTTTTGCTTCTTCCTTATATACCTCTCTAGTGCTGGGATTAAAGGTGTGAGCTCTGTTACTCTTTTTTTAAACATTTTTTAATTTAGAAACAATCTTATTTTACATATCAGTCCTGCATTCTCTCATGCCCCCCACCAACCCACCCCCTACCCACTCCCCAAGGATAGTGAGGCCTTCTATGGGGGGGGGATCATCAAAGTCTGTCAGATACATGGAGGAGGGCCTAGGCTGAAATAGTATCCTCCATAGGGAATGAGCTCCCAAAGTCCATTTGTGCACTAGGGATAAACACCGGTTTCACTGCTGGAGGTCCCATAGACCGCCCTGGCCTCCTAACTGGCACACACACTCAGAGGGTTTGGTTCGGTCCAATGCTGGTTCCCCAGCTTTATGACTGAGGTACCTGTGCTCTCAGTAGGTCAGATGAATTGTTTCTGCAGGTTTCTCCAGCATGGTCTTGACTCCTTTACTCATCCCTTCTCCCTCTCTACAACTGGTTTCCAGGGGTATGGCTCAGTGTTTAGCTGTGGGTGCCTGTTTCTGCTTCCATCCGCTACTGGATGAAGGCTCTAGGATGGCAATTAAGATAGTCATCAGTCTCATTATAGGGGAAGGGCATTAAAGGCGACCTCTCCACTACTGTCTAGATTCTTAGTTGTGGTCATCTTTGTGGATCTCTGAACATTTCCCTAGTGCCAGATTTCTCTTTAAACCTATTCTGGCTCCTTCTGTTAAGGTATCTCTTTTCTTGCTCTCCTCTATTCCTTCCCTGACTCAGTCTTCCTGATTCTTCTTGTTCTCCTCCCCCTCCTCTTCTTCCCTTCTCTTTTTCCTACCTCCCTTCCCTCCCCCCCCCACCCCGTGCTCCCAATTTTCTCAGGAGTTCTTTCCTCTTCTTCTGAGGACCATGTATTTCTCTCTTGGGGTCCTCCTTGTTTACTATTTTCTCTGGTAGTGTGGATTGTAGGCTTGTAATCCTTTGCTCTATTCTAATATCCATATATGAGTGAGTACACACCATGCTTATCTTTCTGTGGCTGGGTTACCTCACTCAGGATCGTTTCTTCCAGTTCCATCCATTTGCCCGTGAATTTCAAGATTTTGTTGTTTTTTTTCCACTGAGTAGTACTCCAAAATGTGTAAATGTAACACATTTTCTCCATCCATCCTTCAGTTGAGGAGCATCTAGGTTGCTTCCAGGTTCTGGCTATTACAAACAATGCTGCTAGAACATGGTTGAACAGATGTCCTTGTTGTATGAATGTGCATTCTTTGGGTATATGCCCAAGAGTGGAATTGCTGGATTTTGAGGTAGACTGATTCCCATTTTCCTAAGAAACTGACATACTGATTTCCAAAGTGGTCTTACAAGTTTGCACTCCCACCAGCAGTGGAGGAGTGTTCCTCTTTCTCCACATCCTCTCCAGCATAAACTGTCATTGGTGTTTTTTTATTTTAGCCATTCTGGCCAGTGAAAGACTGTATCTCAGAGTTGTTTTGATTTGCATTTCCTGATGGCTAAGGATGTTGAGCACTTTCTCAAGTGTCTTTCAGCCATTTTAGATTCCTCTATTGAGAATTCTCTATTTAGTTCTGAACCCCATTTTTTGTATTTAAATTTCTTTATTCCCATTTCACCCTTCTTGGCTTTTAGTCACATGACATCTACCCTTCTTACAATTTCCTCTCATATTAAAAGCATCATGATCAAGGAAAATCTCAATCTTCTTATCAGCCTCCAAGCTCTTGATGGATAAATGACATCAATACATCATGCTGAATCTCTTTGGAATTGATCTTTCCTCCATTAGAGTTCCTTTTTAAAATTCCATATCTTTATAAGTCTGTCATGTGAGATTTTAACTGCTCTGTCACAACGTTCTCTTCTTCAGTCAGTAGAGTTAGCTCCAGTTCTGTCCGTTTTTGTAGTTCTTGCATCGTGGTCATTGTCTTGCTCAGAGTAGCCCAAACGTGGCTCTTGTTCTCTTTTTGCTCAATAGAAAGTGGCGTAAAGCGTGCACACAAAGCTTGATAGGGAGACTTTATTGCTGATAATTCCTTTAAAATTGCAACTGCGTTTTTCTCTCCTGATGAATCTGGGTGATTAGTCTTGATTTCATATTCCAGCCTATATTGAATGTAATCCAAATCAGAATCAGCTTTCTGGAACATCAGCTTCAGCTTATCGACCTCCACCTCCATGTTGAATTGTACCTGAACCCCATTTCTTAGTTGGATTGTTTGGTGTTTGGGTGACTAGTTTTTTGAGTTCTTTATATATTTTGGAAACCAGCCTTCTGTCATATGTGGAGTTGGTGAAGATCTTTTCCCATTCTGTGGGCTACTGTTTGGTCTTCTTGGCTGTGTCCTTTGCCTTACAGAAGCTTCTCAGTTTCAGGAGGTCCCATTTATTAATTGTCAATCTCAGTGTCTGTGCTAATGGTGTTTTGTTCAGGAAGCGGTCTCCTGTACCAATTCATTCCAGGGTACCTCCCACTTTCTCTTCTAAGAGGATCAGTGTGGCTGGATTTATGTTGAGGTCTTTGATCCATTTGAACTTAAGTTTTGTGTGTGCTGATAGATAAGGATCTATCTGCAGTCTTCTACATATCAGCATCCAGTTATGCCCGCACCATTTGTTGAAGATGTTTTCTTTTTTCCATTGTATAATTTTAGCTTCTTTGTCAAAAATCAGGTGTTCATAGGTGTGTGAGTTAATATCTGGATCTTCAGTTCGATTCCATTGGTCTACCTGTCTATTTTTGTGCCAATACCAAGCTGTTTTCAGGACTATAGCTCTATAAGAGAGCTTGAAATCAGGGATGGTGATGCCTCCGGAAGTTCCTTTATTTTACAGGGTTGTTTTGGCTATCCTAGGTCTTTTGTTTCTCCATATAAAGTTGAATATTGTTCTTTCATGGTCTGTGAAGAATTGTGCTGGGATTTTGATGGGGATTGCATTGAATCTGTACACTGCTTTTGACAAGATTGCCATTTTTACTATGTTGATCCTACCTATCCAAGAGCATGGGAGATCTTTTCATTTTCTGGTATCTTCTTTTATTTCTTTCTTTAAAGACTCAAAGTCCTTGTTATACAGGTCTTTCACTTGTTTGGTTAACAGTACACCAAGATATTTTATGTAGTTTGTGGCTATTGTAAAGGGTGATGTTTTTATGATTTCTTTCTCAGCCCATTTATTGTCTGTATATAGTAGGACTACTGGCTTGTTTATTTTTTTTTTAGTTAATCTTGTATCCTGCCACTTTGCTGAAGGTGTTTATCAGCTGTAGGAGTTCCCTGGTAGAATTCTTCAGGTCACTTATGTAAACTATCATATCACCTGCAAATAGTGAAAGTTTGACTTCTTTCTTTCCAAATTATATCCCCTTGATCTCCTTTTGATATCTTATTGCTCTAGCTAGAACTTCAAGTACAATATTGAAGAGGTATGGAGAGAGTGGACAGCCTTGTCTTGTTCCTGATTTTAGAAGAATCACCTTGAGTTTCTCTCCATTTAGTTTGATGTTGGCTGTTGGTTTGCTGTATATTGTTTTTATTATGTTTAGGTATGTTCCTGTTATCCCCAATCTTTCTAAGACCTTTATCATGAAGGGGTGCTGGACTTTGTCAAAGGCTTTTTCAGCTTCTAGTGAGGTGTTCATGTAGTTTTTCTTTTGCAGTTTGTTTATATGGTGGATTACATTGATGGATTTTCATATGGTGAACCATCCCTCAGATTTTTGTATGTTGAAACATCCCTGCATTCCTAGGATGAAACCTACTTGATTGTGGTGGATGATTTTACTGATGTGTTCTTGGATTCGATTTGCCAGTATTTTACTGAGTATTTTTGCATCAATGTTCAAGAGGGACATTGGTTGGTAGTTCTCTTTCTTAGTTGTCTTTGTGTGGTTTGGGTACCAAGGTAATTGTAGCCTATTAAAAAGAGTTTGGCAGGGGCTGGAGAGATGGATCAAAGAGCACTGACTGCTCTTCCGAAGGTCCTGAGTTCAATTCCCAGAAACCACATGGTGGCTCACAACCATCCGTTATGAGATCTGGTCCCCTCTTCTGGTGTGCAGATATACATGGAAGCAGAATGTTGTATACATAATAAATAAAATCTTTAAAAAAAAAAGAGTTTGGCAATGACCCTTCTGCTTCTATTTTGTGGAACACTTTAATTAATATTAGCTGTTTTTTTTAATTTCTGGTAGAATTCTGTAATGAAACCATCTGGTCCTGGGCTTTTTTGGGGGGGGCAGGGTTGGGAGACTTTTGGTGACTGCTTCTATTTCAATAGGGGTTATAGGTCTATTTAAATTGCTTATCTGTTCTTGATTTAATTTTGGTAAGTGATATCTGTCCAGAAAATTGTCCATTTCCTTTAAATTTTCAAATTTTGTGGAGTACAGGTTTTCAAAGTATGACCTGTTGATTCTCTGGATTTCCTCAGTGTCCGTTGTTCTCTCTCTGCCTTTTGGTTAGTTTGGATAAAGGTTTGTCTATCTTGTTAATTTTCTCCAAGAACTAACTCTTTGTTTCATTGAGTCTTTGTAGTGTTTTCCTAGTATCTACTTTATTGATTTCAGCCCTCAGTTTGATTATTTCCTGGCGTCTACTCCTCTGGGGAGAATTTGCTTCCTTTTCTTCTAGAGCGTTCAGTTGCACTGTTAATTCTCTAATGTGACTATTCTTCAGTTTCTTCATGTGGGCACTTAGTGCTATGAACTTTTCTCTTAGCACTGCTTTCAAAATGTCCCATAGGTTTGGGTATGTTGTGTCTTCATTCTCATTAGATTCTAGGAAGTCTTTAATTTCTTTTTTTATTTCTTCCTTGACCCAGGAATGGCGCAATTGTGCATTATTCAATTTCCATGAGTATGTAGGGTTCCTGCAATTTGTGTTGTTGTTGAATTCTAACTTTAAAGCATGGTGGTCTGATAAGATACAGGGGGTTATTCCAATTTTTTGTATCTGTTGAAGTTTGCTATGTTGCCTGATAGGTATGTGGTCAATTTTAGAGAAGGTTCCATTTGGCGCTGAGAAGGTGTATTCTTTTGTGTTTGGATGGAATGTTCTATAGATGTCTGTTAAACCTGATTGGGTCATAATTTCTGTTAGTACCTTTGTTTCTTTGTTAAGTTCCTGTCTGGTGGTTTTGTCTAGTGGTGAGAGCGGGGTGTTGAAGTCTCCCACTATAAGTGTATGAGGTTTCATGTGTGATTTGAGTTTTAGTAATTTTTTATGAATGTGGATGCCTTTGTATTTGAAGCATAGATGTTCAGAATTGAGACTTCATCTTGATGGACTTTTCCTGTGATGAATATGAAATGACCTTCTTCATCTCTTTTGATTGATTTTAGTTTGAAGTATAATTTGTTAGATATTATTATTGCTACACCAGCTTGTTTCTTGGGTTTATTTGATTGGAAAATCTTTTCCCAACCCTTAATTCTGAGGTAACATCTGTCTTTGAAGTTGAGGTATGTTTCTTGTATGCAGCAGAAGGATAGATTTTGTCTTCATATCCATTTTGTTAGCCTATGTCTTTTTATAGGTGAGTTAAGACCATCAATATTGAGGGATATTAATGACCATTGATTCTTAATTCTTGTTTGCTTTGGATTTGGTGGTGGTAGTGGCATTGTGTATGGATGCCCTCTCCTTTTTTTTTCTTTTCGATGTTGGTATAGTGGGATTATCTATTGCCTATGTTTTTGTGAGCGTAGTTAACTTTGTTGGGTTGGAGTTTTCCTTCCAGAACTTTCCGAAGGGATGAATTAGTGGATGTGTATTGTTTAAATCTGTTTTTGTCGTGGAATATCTTGTTTTCTCCATCTATAGTGATTGAAAGATTTGCTGCAGATAGTAGTCTGGGCTGGCATCTGTGGTCTCTTAATGTTGTTAGGACATCTATCCAGGACCTTCTGGCTTTCAGAGTTTCTATGGAGAAGTCAGGTGTAATTCTGGTAGGTTTGCCTTTATATGTTACTTGGCCTTTTTCCTTTGCTGCTCTTAATATTTTTGTTCTTTATTCTGTATGTTTTGTGTTTTAACTATTATGTGGTGAGGGGACTTTTGTGGTTCACTCTATTTGGTATTCTGTAAGCTTCTGGTACTTTCTTTTTTTAAGATTTTATTTATTTATTATGTATACAGTCTTCTGCCTGCTGCCAGCAGAGGGCACCAGATCTCATTCAAAGTGGGAATTGAACTCAGGACCTCTGAAAGAACAGTCAGTTCTCTTAACCACTGAGCTATCTCTCCAGCCCCAGCTTCTCACACTTTCACACTTTCATTGGCATGTCTTTCTTTAGGTTGGGAAATTTTTTTTCCATGATTTTGTTGAATATGTTTTCTGCACCTTTGAGGTGGATTTCTTCACCTTCTTCTATACCCATTAATCTTAGGTTTGGCCTTTTCATGGTGTCCCATATTTCCTGGATATTTTGTGTTAGGGATTTGTTGGACTTAAGATTTTCTTTGGTCAATCAATCAATTTCTCCTAGCGTATCTTCAATGCCTGAGATTCTCTCTTCCATCTCTTGTATTCTGTTGTTTATGTTTGCATCCGTAATTCCTGATCATTTACCCAGCTTTTCTATTTCCAGCATTCCCTCAGACTGTGTTTTTTTATTGTCTCTATTTCAGTTTTCAAGCCTTTCACTGTTTGAATTGTTTCCTTCACTTGTTTTTGGTTGTTTTTTTTTTCTTGGCTTTCCTTGTTTTCTTTAAGAGATTTGTTTATTTGTTTATTTCTTGCAATTTCTGGTTTGTCTTTTCCTCCATTTCTTGAATTTTTTGTTTGTTTTTTCTTCCATTTCTTTAAGGGATTTTCTCATTTCCTCTTTGAGGATCTCTACCATCTTCATAAAGTTGTTTTCAGGGTCATTCTCCTCTTCTTCAGCTGTGTTGGGGTATTCAGGCCTTGCTGGTGTGGAGTCCCTAGACCCTGATGGCATCATATTGGTCTTTCTGTTGTTGAATGTGTTCTTATACTGTCGTCTTCCTATCCCTTCTTCCAGTGGGTGCCTGTGGGCTCTCCTGATGGGTACAGGTTCAAGGTTCTCTTCTGGTCTGTATAAGCAGGTCCAATACTCTGATGACTCTCCTCTTCCCATGGATGGAGGTAGGACTAGCACTGTGACATCAGCAGACTCTGGATGGCCTGGACCACCAGGATGGGTTCCCCTGTAAGCAGTCCCCAGGCCTCAGGAGGCTCCAAGCAGGACCCTGTTACTCTTTTAAACTGATTCACTCTCCTGTAGCCCTGGGTGGTCTTGAACTCCCAGAGATCCATCTGCCTCTGTCTCCTGAGTTCCAGGATTAAAGGTGTGTACCACCTCTGCCCAGCTTCTAGGGCTAAGTAGTATGGCTGGCTTCGCATCCTGATCCCCAGGTAAGCTTTCTTGGATCATAAACAATCTATGGCCACAGGTTCTGGGGTTGAGTGATGATCCTGCCCAGAGTCTGAGGTCTGAATCAAATGGTGAATTTACCACACACTTTTCTGGATTTCTTCAAAGATAACCTAGAAATACCTGCTCATTCTATCAGAAAAAGTTGGTGTTTCTAAAACCAGAAGTCATACTTTGCTAACTGACACAGTGGTTTAAAAGTAAATGGTACTGGATTGAGAGGCCAGGGTTGTCATTTGGAGTGAACACCTGAAGACCAGAGTAAAATCATCATTGCTTCTTACAGTTAATAATCCCGTTTTGTTTACTTCATTTCATAGTTCAGGAAAATTATGCCAGGTAAAGAATGAGACAAAATCTTGGACTTGACCCCTAGGGCTTTTGTTAACTGTTTATTTTAGCTTAGTTTGGTTTGGTTTTGAAGACAGGGTCTCATATAGCCAAGGTTACCCTGTAATTCTATATGTAGCTCAGGCTATCCTTGAACTCATGATTGAAGGAACTCTGACCAGCTTGAACGTGGTGAACATGGCTCTGGCAGGCCTTGCCCTTCTCCCCCATTCCATCTTCCTTGGTAAAAACCATTAGCTCACATTCCTAAAGCTTGCACCCAAGGTCCATTCCTTTATTTGGCCACTTCCTCCTCCTGAGGCTGACTACCAAGGTCCAGCTATCAAAGTATTGAAATCCAGCAATCAAATCCCCTTTGGCTCTCTTAATTAACATGCCCAATCCTAACTCGGGGTTTCCCTTCCTTTATAAACTGCCATTTGCCTCTGTGTCACGACTATCTATCTTTTCTATCTAGAGGCAGTCCTTTGTCCCCTACAGGACAAATGGCCCTGCCCATTTTCCCTCGTTCCCTTCCCCTTCTTCCTCATTCTCTATCTCCTTTACCACTGCATCCTAGCCATTCTAACACAGACCTCCCCTTTTTCTCTTAAGAATGATACGTGTGGGGCTGGAGAGATGGCTCAGCAGTTAAGAGCACTAGTTATTCTTCCTGAGGACCTGGGTTCAATTCCCAGCACCCACATGGCAGCTCACAACTGTCTGTAACCCCAAGATGTGAAACCCTCACAGAGATACACATGCACGCAAAATACAAATGCAAATGAAATAAAAATAAATTATTAAAAAAAAAACAAAGAATGACACCTCAAGGTCATTTGCTGCTGTTTTTCTGCCTGAGTCAGAAAGCAGTCACTTTAACTTTTCCCTCCCACTTAATAAAGCATCTCTCCTTCCTTCCCCCTCCGCCGGCCTGACCTCTCCTGAGGTGAATGTACCCTCTACCCCTGCCCAACGCCTGCCCAACACACCCATCACTCTCGGATCTCTCTGGGCCTGAGCCTGCCATAGAGTGGACCCACCCAGACAGGGAGGATCTCCCTGAGTCCAGAAACATCTCACTCTTCCTTCCATCTCCATCATCCCAACCGCTGCTTAGTGAGGAGACTACCAGGAGAGGCAAGACCATCCAGAGCTGAAGACATTGAAGTCTTGGCCCACACACACCACAGAGTGACAAGAGGAGATAGAGACCCCACCTGCACCCACTGGAAGAAGAGATGGAAAGAAGACAGAATAAGAACACACTCAACAACACAAAGACCAATATGACACCACCAGAATCTAGGGACTCCACACCAGCATGATCTGAAAAGCACAACACAGAGGAAGAAGAAGAGACAGACCTAAAAATATACTTTATAAAGATGTTTGAAATCCTTAAAGAGGAAACAAGAAAATCTCTTAAAGAAATAGAAGAAAAACAAACAAAAATTCAAGAAATAAATAATTCTCTTAAAGAATCTAAAGAAAGCCATGAAAAAAAAAACACAACAACAACCAAACAAGTATAGGAAGCACTCAAAAAAGTTCAAGGCTTGAAAGCTGAAATAGAAACAATAAAGAAAGCACAGAATGAGGGGATGCTAAAAATAGAAAGGCTGGATAAATGTTCAGGAACTAAGGATGTCAGAATAACCAATAGAATACAAGAGATGGAAGAGAGAATCTCAGTTGTTGAAGATTCGCTAGAGGATATACAGTCATCGACCAAAGAAAATCTTAAGTTCAACAAAACCCTAACACAAAATATCCAGAAAATATGGGACACTGTGAAAGGGCCAAACCTAAGAATAATAGGTATAGAAGAAGGTGAAGAAATACAGCTCAAAGGAACAGAAAACATATTCAACAAAATCATGGATGAAAACTTCCCCAACCTACAGAAGGATATGCATATGAAAGTACAAGAAGCCTACATAACACCAAATAGACTGGACCATAAAAAGATGTCTCCTCACCACATAATAATCAAAACACCAAACATACAGAATAAAGAGAAAATATTAAGAGCAGCAAAGGAAAAAGGCCAAGTAACATATAAAGGCAGACCTATCAGAGTTATACCTGACTTCTCAATGAAAACTTTGAAAGCCAGAATAGATATCCTACAAACACTAAGGGAACATGGATGCCAACCCAGACTACTGTACCCAACATAGCTTTCAATCACTATATATGGAGAAAACAAGATATTCCATGGCAAAAACAGATTTAAACAATACATATACACAAATCCAGCCCTACAGAAAGTTCTGGAAGGAAAACTCCAACCCAACGAAGATAACTACACTCACAAAAACATAGGCAATAGATAATCCAACCTTACCAAACACGAAAAGAAACAGGAGGGCAAAATCCACACACAATGACACCACCAACAATAAATACAAAACAAACAAGAACCAATAATCAATGGACATTAATACCCCTCAATGTCAATGGTCTTAACCTGTCTATAAAAAGATACAGGTTAACAGAATGTATACGAAGACAGAATCCACCCTTCTGCTGTATACAAGAAACACACATCAACTTCAAAAACAGGAATTACCCAAAGGGTTGGAAAAAGATTTTCCAATCAAATGGACCCAAGAAACAAGCTGGTGTAGCAATCCTAATATCTAACAAATTAGAATTCAAAAGAGATGAAGAAGGGCATTTCATACTCATCACAGGAAAAGTCCATCAAGATGAAGTCTCAATCCTGAACATCTATGCCCCAAATACAAAGGCACCCACATTCGTAAAAGAAACATCACTAAAGATCAAATTGCACATAAAACCTCACACACTTATAATAGGAGACTTCAACAACACTAGACAGGATCACCAGACAGGAATTTAACAAAGAAACAAAAGATCTAACAGAAGTTATGACCCAACTGGGTTTTTTTTTTTCAACTTTTTTTTATTTGAATTAGAGACAGGATTGATTTACATGACAATTCCAGTTCCCTTCTTGCACCCTTCCTCCCCTACCACCACAACCCCCAACTAATCCAACTGGGTTTAACAGATATGTATAGAACATTCCATCTAAACACAAAAGAATATACCTTCTTCTCAGCGCCACATGGAACCTTCTCTAAAATTGACCACATAGTTGGCAACAAAACAAAACTCCACAGATTTAAAACAAAAATTGAAATAACCCCCTGTATCTTATCAGACCACCACGCTTTAAAGTTAGAATTCAACAGCAATACAAATTGCAGAAAACCTACAAACCCATATAAATTGAATAACACCCGATTGCAACATTCCTGGGTTGAGGAAGAAATTAAAGACTTCCTAGAATTTAATGAGAATAGAGACACAACATACCCAAACCTATGGGACACTCTAAGAGCAGTGCTAAGAGGAAAGTTCATAGCACTCATTACCCACATGAAGAAACTGGAGAAAAGTCACACTAGAGAATTGACAGAACAACTGAAAGCTTTAGAGCAAAAAGAAGCAAACTCACCACGGACGACTAGACACAGGAAATAATCAAACTGAGGACTGAAATCAATAAAGTATAAACTAGGAAAACATTACAAAGAATCAACCTCTATCCAAACTAACCAAAAGGCAGAGAGAGGGCATGCTAATTAACAAAATCAGAAATGAAAGGGGGATATAACAACAGACACTGAGGAAATCCAGAGAATCATCAGGTCATACTTTGAAAACCTGTACTCCACAAAATTCAAAAATCTAAAGGAAATGAACAATTTTCTGGATACATATCACTTACCAAAATTAAATCAAGAACAGATAAGCGGTTTAAACAGACCTATAACCCCTAATGACATAGAAGCAGTCATCAAAAGCCTCCCAACCAAAAAAAGCCCAGGGTAAGAATGGCTTCACTGCAGAATTCTACCAGAAATTCAAACGAGAGCTAATACCAGTACTCTTCAAATTGTTCCACACAATAGAAGCAGAAGGGACATTGCCAAACTCTTTTTATGAGGCTACAATTAATTTGATACCCAAGCCACACAAAGATACAACTAAAAAAGAGAACTACAGACCAACATCCCTCATGAACATCAATGCAAAATACTCAACAAAACACTGGCGAATTGAATCCATGAACACATCACAAAAATCATCCACCATAATCAAGTAGGCTTCATCCCAGGGATGCAAGGATGGTTCAACATACAAAAACCCATCAATGTAATCCACCATATAAACAGACTGAGAAAGTAAAACCACATGATCATCTCACTAGATGCTGAAAAAGCCTTTGACAAAATCCAACATCCCTTCATGATAAAGATCTTGGAGAGAACAGGAATAACAGGAACATATCTAAACATGATAGAAGCAATATACTCCAAACCAAGAGTTAACATCAAATTAAATGGTGAGAAACTCAATGCAATTTCTCTAAAAGCAGGAACAAGACAAGGCTGTCCACTCTCTCCATATCTCTTCAATATTGTACTTGAAGTCCTCGCTAGAGCAATAAGACAATAAAAGGAGATCAAGGGGATACAAATTGGAAAGGAAGACGTCAAACTTTCACTATTTGCAGATGATATGATAGTTTACATAAGTGACCCAGGTAAAACTCTACCAGGGAACTCCTACAGCTGATAAACACCTTCAGCAAAGTGACAGGATACAATATTAACTCAAAAAAATCAGTAGCCCTACTATATATAGATGACAAATGCAATGAGAAAGAAATCAGAGAAACATCACCCTTCTCAATATCCACAAACACCATAAAATATATTGGGGTAACCCTAACCAAAAAAAAATGAAAGACCTGTACAGTAAGAACTTTGAGTCTTTAAAGAAAGAAATAAAAGAAGATACCAGAAAATGGAAAGACCTCCCATGCTCTTGGATAGGTAGGATCAACATAGTAAAAATGGCAACCTTGCCAAAAGCAATCTACAGATTCAATGCAATCCCCATCAAAATCCCAACACAGTTCTTCACAGACCTTTAAAGAACAATACTCAACTTTATATGGAAAAACGAAAAACCCAGGATAGCCAAAACACCCCTGTACAATAAAGGAACTTCTGGAGGCATCACCATCCCTGACTTCAAGCTCTATTATAGAGCCATAGTCCTGAAAACAGCTTGGTATTGGCACAAAAATAGACAGACCAATGGAATCAAATTGAAAACCCTGATATTATCCCACATACCTACGAACACCTTATTTTTGACGAAGATGCTAAATTTATACAATGGAAAAAAGGTAGCACCTTCAAAAAATGGTGCTGGCACAACTGGATTTGGACATGCAGAAGATTGCAGATAGATCCATATCTATCACCACGCACAAAACTTAAGTCCAAATGGATCAAAGATCTCAACATAAATCCAACCACACTGAACCTTCTAGTAGAGAAAGTCGGAGATACCCTTGAGCAAATTGATACAAGAGACCACTTCCTGACCATAACACCAGTAGCACAGACATTGAGATCTGCAATTAGTAAATGGGATGTCCTGAAACCAAGAAGCTTCTGTAAGACCAAGGACACAGTCAGTAAGACAAAACAACAGTCCACGGAATGGGAAAAGATCTTCACCAACCCCACATCTGACACAGGGCTGATTTCCAAATATACAATGAACTCAAGAAGCTAGCCACCAAAACACCAAACAAGGAAATTAAAAAGTGTGGTGCATAACTAAATAGAGAATTCTCAACAGAGGAATCTAAAATGGCTAAATGACACTTAAGAAAGTGCTCAAAATCCTTAGCCATCAGGGAAATGCAACTCAAAACAACTCTGAGATACCATCTTACACAAGTCAGAACGGCTAAAATCAAAAACACCAATGACATTCTATACTGGAGAGAATATGGAGAAAGAGGAACACTCCTCCATTGCTGGTGGGAGTGCAAACTTGTAAGACCACTTTGGAAGTCAGTATGGCAGTTGCTCAGGAAAATGGGAATCAGTCTACCTCAAGATCCAGCAATTCCACTCTTGGGCATATACCCAAATAATGCACATTCATGCAACAAGGACATATGTTCAACCATGTTCATAGCAGCATTGTTTGTAATAGCCAGAACCTGGAAGTAACCTAGATGCCCCTCAACTGAAGAATGGGTAGAGAAAATGTGGTACATTTACACAATGGAGTACTACTCAGTGGAAAAAAAGCAATGGAATCTTGAAATTCGCAGGCAAATGGATGGAACTAGAAAAAAACATCCTGAATGAGGTAACCCAGTCACAAAAAGACAAACATGGTATGTACTCACTCATATATGAATATTAGACATAGAGCAAAGGATTACCAGCCTACAAACCTCATCACCAAAGGAACTAGGAATCAAGAAGGAGTCTAAGAGAATAATGCATGGACCCTGGAGAATGGGAAGGGCCAGGATTTCCTGAGCTAACTGGGAGCATGAGGAGCCCTCATCCAGTGGCTGATGGAAGCAGAGGCAGACACCCACAGCTATACACTAAATTGAACTCTGGAACTCAGTTGCAGAGAGGGAGGAATGAAGATCAAATGGGACAGGACCAGGCTGGTGAAACCCACAGAAACAGCTAACCTGAACAAGGGGGACCATATGGACTCCAGACTGCTGTCTGGGAAACCATCATGGGACTGATCCAGACCCCTGAACATGGATGTCAATGAGGAGGCCTCGGCATTCTATGAGACCCCTGGTAGTGGATCAGTATTTTTTCCTGGTGTAAGAAGGGACTTTGAGAGCCCATCTTTGAGAGCCCATCCCACATGATGAAGGGATGCTCTCTCAGCCCAGACACATGGGGGAGGGCTCAGGCCCTGCCCAGGATGATGTGGTGAACTTGGGGAGCCCCCATGGAGGGCCCTACCTTCCCTGGGGAGCGGCTGGGGAATGGAGTGGGGGCTGGGAGGTTGGGGAGAGGAGAGGGAGAGGGAGAAGGGATTGACATGTGAGGCAAACTTGTTCCTAATTTGAACTAGTAAAAAATAAATATAAAAAAATAAGTAAAAAATAAAGGATCTCTGTGAAAACAGGTGTTTGGGTATGGTTTGTGCCTAATCTGGGGTCTTAAAGGGAGCCCCCACTGTTTAGGAGTCCTCTCCAATGATCCTCCTGCCTCTGCCTCCTAAGTAGTGGGATTACAGGTGTATGGTACCAAGCCAGCATTTTAAACTATTCTATTGTTAGGAGAAGCCAGCTCCCAGTCCTACTGGCCCCTCCTCCTGGTACAGACCTGCTGTCATATGGCAGGGACTCACTCTACAGCTCTATTCCCAGCTGTCACTCACCTGTGTGCTATTGATTCTATGACTCTGAAGGAGTCTGACTTGGCTTTACACTAATCCATCAAATTAAACAGAACAAGTTATCTTCAGGATTATATAGCCATTTCATCTACCCCTTCCCCGATAAAAGACTAAAGCAGGACCAGGTTTCTAACCCATGTCAGACTGTTAACCCAGCTCTCCTGGGCACAGGCATATTAATCCATTCCAGTATTGCAAGAACAGATCACAGCACACATCACATTTCCTCTTAAGGTTGATTCTGAGAATTGATTCATCACCAGACAAGCTAATGTTTCCTCTTCTGGGCATAAAGTATTTGATAAATGCTGGCTTTGATTATAGCTTTTGAATTTATTTACAGTGTGTGTGTGTGTGTGTGCGTGTGTGCATCTGTAGGTATGTGTCTCTGTGTGTGTATGCCTCTGTGTGTGTGTGTGTGTGTATCTGTGTGTCTGTGTGTCTGTGTGTGTGTGTATGCCTCTGTGGGCATGTGTCTGTGTGTATGCCTCTGTGGGTATGTGTCTGTGTATGTGTGTGTGTGTGTGTGATCATGTGCCCATGTGTGTGCATGTGTGTAAATACTCATGCTATAGCACCAGTATGGAGGTTAGAGACTAGCTTGTGGGAGTCTATTCTCTTCTTCCACCATGTGGATTCTGAGGAATAAATTCAGGTTGCCAGGCTTGGAGGCAAGTGCCTTTACCCACTGAGCCATCTCACTGGCCTCACCATCCTGTTTTGCCAGTCTTTCCCGAGCTCAGACACAGCTGGTTACTGCATTCAAGTGAAGCCAAAGTACAGTCTCTTGAGAGCTAAACCATCCCCTAGAACCAAGGCACAGAAGCAGCTGCTCCAGCTGGCACCAAGCTCCAAGCAGGAGCATCTCTGGCCTTCACATGAGAAGGATGCCACCCCACTCTATAAAGGGCAGTAGTGTCTGCAACAGGGCATACAGAACAGGGATCTTGGGCTACTGTGAGTGCTCCAGGGCTGGGGGAGGCTATGACATGGAGGCTTCATGAGAGAGAAGCAGGAAGCTCACAGAGTTTTCTGCTGGCAGAAGAGTTGAGTGCCAGGGTAAAGACAACCAGAAGAGCATCTGTTGACTCCAGCCTGAAGAACAGGTCAGTCCACCCCACCACTGAATATCTAGAGTTCATCTGGGCCAACAATGCTCTCTGTTCAGAGCAGCCGAGCTCTGACCCAACCTGAACAGATGGAGAAGGGAACATGCCAGATACCTTCACCTTCCTTTATTTTCCTATGAGAGTCCAGTGGATGAGGCATGTCTTTGCCAACAAACTTCTGTAGGTCAGAGATGGAAACTTTGTTCCCTCCACTCTGATCCTGTGTCCTATGAGTCACCTTATTTCCATAATCAAAACTAATTCTGTAAACAGCAATAGTTGTTTCCTGCATAGGCAGGTACCACTGTACCCTGGGTCTTGTTCTACTATGAGTGTGTGTAGACTTAACTCTATTCCTAGTCTTCATAGGAGCCCCTTGATCAGGGCAGCTTTTGTATTCTTCCATTAGTTAAACATTTCTACAACTTTCATGTAGTCTTCATATTCAACAGTTATCACATCCTCAATCGTGATAATTAGCAAACAGATCCTAACCACTGTTTTTAAAGATTTCTTTTAATTTTTAACTGTGTGTGTGTGTGTGTGTGTGTGTGTGTGTGTGTGTGTGTGTGTATTGTATGTCTGTGTGTGTATATGTGTCTGAGAGTGTATATGTGTGCATGTATATATGTATGCATGTGTATATCTGTATGTGTGTATATGTATGCATGTGTGTGTGTGTGTGTGTGTGTGTGTGTACATGCACAACAGAGGCATTGGGTCCCTTGGAGCTGGAGTTACAGGCAGCTGGTGAGCCACCCTGACCCTAACTCTGCAAGAGCAGTTATGCTTTCAACTCAGAGCCATCTCTCCAGCCCAAAATCCTAATTACTTTACACAAGTGTTTCCACATCAGTTCTTATCTTTCTAATACTTGTTCAAACTCATTGCTAAGGCTTACATGTAGTTTTTTGGGTTTTTTTTGTTTTGTTTTGTTTGGTTTGGTTTGGTTTTTCGAGACAGGGTTTCCTCTGTGGCTTTGGAGGCTGTCCTGGAACTAGCTCTTGTAGACCAGGCTGGCCTCGAACTCACAGAGATCTGCCTGCATCTGCCTCCCGAGGGCTGGAATTAAAGGCTACATGTATATTTTTAAATACACTCTTGTTCATTTTAATCTTCTATGTTTCAAATTGCAAGAGTTCTTTGAGTGATCATCCTGTTGCCCATAATATTGGTTCCCTCCTTGTTGCATGTTATCTGAACATTTATGAATCGTGCACAGTTATCACATCTCCTGAAGTCATTGATGAAATATGGGGAGGATACAGAGTCTACACCTCCTCCATTTACATGAAGTTTTACAGAAATTAGTATGTCCTTTTCTACAGCTTTCTCCTGATCTACTTACTTCACTACTCATTGTCTCAGTAAAGAAAAATATGTAAGGCTCCTACCGTCAGCATTACAAACCTCTTGGTGATTCTTTATGAGGCAACTATTCTATAAAACATGAATTTAAGAACGTCACCAGGAGAGCCAGACATGGTAACACAAACCTTTGATCTCAGCACTCAGGAAGCAAAGGCAGGTGGATCTCTGTGAGTTTGAGACCAGACTGTTTACATAATGAGTTTCAGGCCAGTCCAAGTTAAATAGTGACACTCTGTCTCAAAAGATCAAAAAGAAAGCCAAGTAGTGTACACACCTTTAATCCCAGGAGGCAGAGGCAGGCAGATCTCTGTGATTTCAAGGCTAGCCTGGTTTACAGAGAAAGTTCCAGGACAGACTCCAAAACTACACAGAGAAACCCTGTCTAGAAAAACAGTGTGTGTGTGTGTGTGTGTGTGTGTGTGTGTGTGTGTGTGTGTGTGTAAAATCTCACCAACACCCAACATCAAATTCACAAAAAGGCATTAGTAACTTTTTATCTAAAGCATTAGTTCAGGGTATAGACTTGAAAAGTTTGTGATCAGTTTTACTGTTCATTCCAACTCTGACAAGTCAAGTGTCTGATTTCAGTCTCAGTTCAGTTCCCTGCCTGGATCCTTTAGAAGTCATTACCACATAGAAGGTAAAATGTGTACAAACATGTCAGAAAGCACTCAGCTTGTTCTGTCTCTTCACCACCATGAGACTGGATGTGTGTCTGCACCATGTAAGCCAATGACGAAAAAGATAGAACCAAGGCAGACGCACGAAAGTCATGCACTCTTGCTGCTGGCTGTAGATACTGGATGTTCTATTTTTAACTTCAAAACTGTTGCCTCCATGTCAAGTTGGGTTTTCTAGTCCCACATCTCCCTCTCTCTCCTGAACATGCACACACATGTCTCTTTGATTTTTATCTCTATTCTAAATCTTAGTTCCATCTCTAATGTTGAGTGGCAGAATTCCACTCCTTGAGCTATGGGAAGGCCTAGAGATCCCTCTGTCCTTTGGTTCCCATTTAAATGCCTTTTTCTGCCAGGCAAGGCAGCCCATGCCTGTAATCCCAGAATTTGAGAAGCTAAAACAAAAGAACCACCAGAAATCCAATGCCAGCCTGAACCACAGGGTCAATTCTGGGCCAGCCTTGGCTACAATGTCATACTTTGTCTCAAAAGATTGTCTTCTCTCCAACCTAAGTACTAATTGTCACAGACTAAGATTTTCTGGCAGTTTACAAGAATCTTTCTTGGCTAAATCATTTGTTCATTACTTCTTCCTTCTGCAGACACCCTATCCAGCATTACCAAACACTTGTCCAGGAAAACAAATAGCTTCCCAGAGGAGTAGGTTCTAAACTAACTTAGATTCACAAAGAATCCACAGGGTAAATTATACAATGGTTTGTCTGGTTTCCCAAGACTGCTGGCGGGGGTGGGGAGGGAGATATATGCGCCTGTGTGTGTGTGTGCATGCAGGTATACGCATGTGTGTGTGTACAAGTGTGCATGTACACACACCTGTGAAAGTCGGAGACACATATTGCGATCTTCCTCAATCACTTTCCACCTTTCTGGGGGCAGGACAAGGCCTCTCCCTGATCCTAGAGGTTTATTTGGCTGGTCAGCAAGTCCCAGGGGTCCTCTTATTTCCGCCTGCCCACCGGGGGTTAAGGTGTGCAAGGATGCACATGTCTTTCATGTAGATGCTGGGGATCAAACTCAGAACAGCAAGCTGACTGGGCTGCCTCCTCATCCCACCAAGTCTGGCCCTCTTAGGAAGAGAAATAGTCTGAAATGGGTTGCTGCCCTAGGATATGCATGACTTCAGGATAAAGCCACCTCTGCCATGGCAACACTCCCATCCTTCCAGAAAAAGTTCGCCTGGTGTGCCTCTCCTATTGGTACTCAGCTGGTATCACTGGATGCATAGTTTGCTGCCGTGATGCTCTCTCATGCCACTGTATCTTCCCCCCAAGAAAAAGTCTGGGGGAAAGCACTAAAGAACAGTATGTTATGCAGGAGATTTGAGCAAATGGGCTCAAACCGTAATCCCATCATAGTGATCTTAAGTAACTGATGTAAACTCATTGGATATTGACTTCTCTTAAATTAGCAGGAGACAATAAAGCATGTCTCCAACACTTGCTATGACATGTAAACATTAAGCCATTCAGAGAGTGGCCATAATAGAGTATTGTTTACTATTGATTGTCTTCCTCCCTTCTGAGAGATCTCTCTTCCTCAGATCTCCATGAGGAAGTCACATGGGGACAGTGAGAACCAGACCACCTGGCTGATCCTAGTGGGCTTTGGCGAGCTGAAACTCCTGGGCTTCCTCCCTTTCACTCTCTTTCTAGCCATCTATGTGCTAACGGTTGGTGGCAATATCCTCATCGTGCTTGCTGTGGCCTCCAGTAGGACCCTCCACACGCCCATGTACCTCTTCCTCTGTCACTTTTCCTTGCTAGAGATTGGCTATACATCCAACATCATGCCTCAGCTGTTGCAGAGCTTCCTGGAAGGAGGGGACATCATCTCATTGGGCAGCTGCCTCACCCAGTTCTATGTGTTTGCCTCACTGGCTGCAGCTGAGTGCCTCATGCTCTCTGCCATGGCCTATGACCGTTATTTGGCCATCTGCCGTCCTCTTCATTACCCTGTTATCATGAGCACCTGGTCCTGCAGCTGCCTGGCCACGAGTGCGTGGCTCGGCGGCTTCTTATTCTCTGCCCTCACTCTGGCCTTGGCAGCCCCTCTGTCCCTCTGTCCAGGCAGCAGGGTCATTGACCACTACTTCTGTGACTTCGCTCCAGTTGTAGGGCTGTTCTGTGGGGAGGTGTGGATCATGTGGGGAGCCGGCGTCAGCATCTCGAGTTGCCTTACGCTCGCCCCTTTCTTGTTGATCGTCACATCCTACGTCTTCATCCTGAGGACTGTGCTGAGAATACCTTCAGACCACGGGAGACAGAAAGCCTTCTCCACCTGCTCCTCGCACCTCAGTGTGGTTGGAGTGTTTTATGGCACTCTCATTGTGGTCTATGTGGCCCCGACAGACCACATGCCTGCCTTGCTCCGGAAGGCCTTCTCCGTCCTCTACACAGTGCTCACTCCCATGGTCAACCCCATCATCTACAGTCTCAAGAATCAAGAAGTAAAACTGGCTCTGCACAGGCTCTGGAGGCAGCTCATCTGAGGACATGCCCCCACTGAGGTGTGTACAGGACAGCTATTGGCTTCTTCCTCAACTTAAGCTGAGCCCATTCCTCAGAGTCAAGTGGAGAAGGCCATTGTATTGCAAAGATTGAGATGGGCCAGGAGGTGGTGGTGCATGCCTTTAATGCCAGGACTCAGGAGACAGAGACAGGTGGATCTCTGTGAGTTCTAGGCCAGCCTGATCTAAAGAGTGAGTTCCAGGACAGCCAGGGATACAGAGAGAAACCCTGCCTCAAAAAACATTAAAAAAAAAAAGAAAGAAAGAAAGAAAAGATGGAAATAATGGGATGGAAATCAAATATCAAACAAAATGAGGTAACTCCAATTTTCCATTGTGATTAGGTAGAGATAAAAATCGCACAACCCAAACAGGGCCTAAGCACTACAGGCATTTCAAAAACATTCATTTTGAATGAATTAATACTGAAAAGAATGCAAGAAGGAACTGAGCAGTAATGCCAGATGGAGAATATTGACAGATTCTTTTGTTTTATTATTTTGCTTCATGTGTTGGTGTTTTGCCTGCATGTACGTCTGTGTGCCTAGTGCATGTCTCTTGCCTGGCACCATGGAGGACAGAAAAGGGTGTCAGATTCCTTGGACCTTGATTTATAGACAATGTGGGCTGCCATTGTGAGACCAAAACAGGAACAGGAACAAGAACAATGCATCTTCTAAGTTAATGGGAGACCAAAACAGGAAAAATAGACCTTGCAGGTTAAGAGTTCTGTTTGTAGTTAAGACAGCTAAGTTCCTGTTTGTCCTATGTTTGGCCTGTCTGTACCACACATGATTGATCACATGTGGGTGGGAGGTACATGGGCAGGAAATATGTCGTGATGTATGCTTTCCCGTGATTGAATGTAGGCAGGCAGCAAGTATGTCAGGATCTATGTCCATGATTAGACATGATGGAAAATATGGTGGCCTTATGGGTTTGCCTTTAAAAGTCTCAGCAAAATTTGACTCATTGCCATTTCCTGGGAACCCTGATGTGGACCTGGCCAGAGCCCATCATCCTGGCCAGTATTTAATTAAAACTTGCTTCAAATTTGGCTCAAAACATGTGACCATGGTCTTTCAAGATTCTCAGGTTTAACATCATGTGGGCACTAAGACTGAACTCAGATTCTCTGGAAGAACAGCCAGTGCTCATTCTAACCAGTGAGCCATCTCTCCGGTCTCTACTTTTGGATTCTTAATCCAAGGCTGCCAAGCCTAAAGATGGAAACAAAGGAAAGAGGGGTTAGAGGAATGGTTGAAACAGATTAAGATAGGATTCCTGTCATGCTTCATGCTTCAAATGCTATCTCAAAAATGAAGAAATAAAACTCTTAGCCTTAAAGTCCATAGGGATACTAGCCAGAGGGGTTGCATACAGAGGTTTGCCTTGGAAAACAAAGGTCAGTTAGGGGAGAGTCAAAAACTCAAAACTACTCAAGTCTGGAGCCCAGGAGACCAATTAGGCCACTGCTCTATGAGTTCCAATTAGTTGCTGTCATTGATATTGGAACAATAAATAGTAACAGACAGGAAGGAGGCAATTAAATGAGAGAGAAAGGAAAAATTAAACCCAGAGAACTAAGTCTCTCTGCCTCTCTCAGAGACTCTTTGAAGACTTTTAAAATGGCAAAAGCTAAGAGTCACTACTGTATCCTTAGCCCCAGGTGTTAAGGGTAGACCGTACATCAAAATAAAACTCCATCTCTTTCTTTAAAAAATTTCTGCCAGGCAGTGGTGGTGCACAACTTTAATCCCAGCACTTAGGAGGCAAAAACAGGTAGATCTGAGTTCAAGGCCAGCCTGGTCTACAGAGTGAGTTCCAGGACAGCCAAGGCTACACAGAGAAACCATGTCTCACTAAGAAAAAAAAAAAAAAAAACAAGCCAGACAGTGGTGTCGAAAGCCTTTGATCCCGGCACTGGGGAGGCAGAGGTAGGCAGATCTCTGTGAGTTCGAGGCCAGTCTGAAGTACAAGAGCTAGTTCCAGAACAGCTAGGGCTACACAGAGAAACCCTGTCTAGAAAAACCAAAAAGAAAGAAAGAAAGAAAGAAAGAAAGAAAGAAGGGAGGAAGGAAGGGTCTGAAGTGTGTCTCAATGACAGAGCAGGTACTGAGCATGTGTGAACCCCTCCATTAAACTCCCAATGCAAAAAACAAATTTCTAATCTACTTTTACTATATGAAGATGTTTTTCAAAGTCTGGTACATGATCACCATTACTGGAATGATCTGAAGTAACTGCTATGTCCATGGAACTGGGAATATAGCTTGATGGCTGTGGTTGCCAATCACATGCATGGCCCAGGTCACCATTTACAAACAAAGACTTCTGAGCAAGCAGACCTACAGAATCCGGCTTCCTAGAAAGGGGCCAGAGGACGGGCCTTAATAAACATGGCTAATTATCAGTGTAGGAAGAGGGAACTGTGTCCAATGGTGAGGGGGTTTCAGCAGCAAAGCAAGAAAGAAAGCAAGAAAAGAGGGACTACAGATGTTCACAGATGTAGACCCAGAAAGAAAATAGGAGGAAGAAGAGAGCCGAGGAAATGTATGGGAAAGGGGAAGACAGGGGATCTGGGGCTCTAGAGAACCTAGGAGCCAACTTCCCTGCCAGGAGAGAACAGAAGGAAACAGTGGGAATTCCTCCCTCTAAAATATTGCTTGGGGAGTGGGTCAGATATGAGCTGTATGGAGTATTTAAAGACATCTGTTGAGGCTCAAGATGTCACTCAATGGCACAGCAGTTGCTAAAGAGGCACAACATGCTGGGTTCATTCCTTAGCATAGAACAAAGACCTCTGTGGTGTTTATTCTTTGCACGAAAATCAAAAGGGAAACCCAGCTGGGTGTGGTAGCCACACACCTTTAATCCCAGCCTCAGCAGGCAGAGGCAGGCAGATCTCTGTGAGTTCTAGGACAGCCTGGTCTACAGAATGAATTCCAGGATAGCTTGCTACATAGTGAGACCCTGTCTCAAAAAAGGTAAAATCCTCTGTTGTATGTGAGTGTCTAGAGAGAGGACCAGGAATGTGTACAAAGAGCAGAGCAAGCTCATGGGACAAAGGGCACAGTGTCCTCCTCGGGTGCACCCATGGCACTCTGCTAAGGACACTGTTTATACCCCATATAAATGCCATTGAGAGAGTCCAGGAGACCCAGGGGACATGGACTTCAACAACCCAGAAGGCTGATCCCAGGATCTGAACAAAGTGCCTGGCTGCCTTCAGTCACATATTAAGAAACATAATTAAGGCCAGGCTTTGGTGGAGCACGCCTTTAATCCCAGCACTCGGGAGCCAGAGGCAGGCAGATCTCTGTGAGTTCCAGGCCAGCCTGGTCTACCAAGTGAGTTCCAGGACAGGCTCCAAAACAATACAGAGAAACCCTGTCTTGGGAGAAAAAGAAAGAAAAAAGAAAGAGAGAGAGAGAGAGAGAGAGAGAGAGAGAGAAAGAAGAAACATAATTTAAAAGATTATCACAAGGACGTCTACTCACTCTGCATTCTGAGTTCCTGCTTCTAGGTACAACACACAATAGCTGTGACCGAAAAAATGTAAAATGAGAAAATTTAAAAGACACACAAAATGGCTCAAAAGAAAGATAAAGATGGGCTACAGTGGAAGAGAAACTTAATAAACACCATGGGCAGTGCTGGAGCTTCATCCTGCTGGGTTCTAAGTTTAAGTGAGTAAAAGTGGCTATGAGCTCAGCTCCTCCAGTTAACAGATACTAAAGCCACCCACTTACAGCAAGGACAGGAGCTGCAGTGAGAAGTTGAGAGTGAGGTCATTTAAAAACTGCTGTGTGGCACTGTGACAGCAACAGATGGAGGGAGGCACAGAGCACACACAGCTTCAGGATCACTCCAGCAGGAACTGGCCCACCACACCTCTGGTCCTCAACTGGCTGTGAAGGCATCTCTGTCTCATCTTGGCCACATTCCTAAACTGCTAATGTATGGTCCAGCTAGGGGACTCTAGGAAGACAGAAAGAGGCCACCACACAAGTGCCAGACAAAAAACTGCTGGGAGGAAAGGGGGAAGGAAGGAAAAGAATGGGGAAAGAGGGCGAGCTGGAGGCAGGGGGATGGAGGAAGAGAGAGGGGGGATCTAAGCAATAAACCTGTGATCCGACGTGTGAAGTACGTGAGAATGAACCTTCTTCTAGAGTAGCATGTAGCTCAGTGGTTAGCACTTGCCTGATATGCACAGGGTCTGATTTTAATCTTCAGCGTGGGAGGGGGCCGAGCAAACTATAGAAAGCAGCTGGGGCAGGTGTGGTGGGATGTGCCTGTAATCCCCAGCCTTGAGATGCAAAGGCAGGACTGTCAAAAGTCAGCCCAACTGCACAGAAAACCTGAGGCCAACCAGGACTATCCAGAAGAAAGGCTTTCCCTTTAAAAACAAAACAGGTGATTGGAGAGGTGGCTCAGCAGTTAAGAGAATTGGTTGCTCTTCCAGAAGACCTGGGTTCAATTCCCAGCACCCACAGGGCAGCTAGCAAATAACTATTAATTCCAGTCCTGGGAGATCCACTGCCCTCTTCTGGCCTCCTCTGGCACTGCATGCACAGGGTATAGAGACATAAAATTCAGGTGAAACATCCATATACATAAAATACAGTCTTTTTTAAATGACAGGTAAATAATTTTAAAGAAAGAGAAATAGAAAGGAAAGAGAGAGGGAAAAGAAAGAGAGGAAGGAAGAGAGGAAGAAAGGAAGGAAGGGAAGAAAGAGAGTGAAAGAGAAAAAGGAAAGAGAGAGAGAGAGAGAGAGAGAGAGAGAGAGAGAGAGAGAGAGAGAGAGAGAGAGAGAACTAACTACTAACAGGCCTGGTGAAATGGTTCCAAGTGTGAAAACGCTTGCTGCTCTTGCAGAGGACCTGGGTTTGATTCCAAACAACCACATCAGGTGGTTCACAACTGCCCACAACTCCAGTTCCAGGAGGTCCAATGCCATCTTCTGGCCTCTGAAGGCACTACAGTTGTAGTTATCTATACAAGACTTGCAAGGCTAAGTGGAAATTCCTGAACAGATCAGGTAGGAGCTCTAGAAGCCCCATCCCAGATGAAGAACCACAGACAGCTAATAAGTGAGAGAGAATCATTTTATTTCGGTGATGTGGCTGTTGGTAGGTTGCCCATGTTCAGTGGACCATCCTTTCCTATGTGCACTGGACTCAGTGCTTAATAAAAATGTTGTTTTCAGTAGAGGGCATGAAACTGGACAGGACATGCTGGGTGGAATTCAGTAATAAAATGTTGTTTTCAGTAGAGGGCATGGAACTGGACAGGACATGCTGGGTGGGATTCAGTAATAAAATGTTGTTTTCAGTAGAGGGCATGGAACTGGACAGGACATTCGGGGCAGAATGGGGGGGGAGGAAAGGGTGGAGAGCGGTAGATCAAAATCCATTGTATACATTTCTGAAATTCTCTAAGAATGCATAAAATACTATTTAAAAATAAAATTTAAAAAGTGTATTCTGAACTAATCAGTGTAAGAAGTATATAAGTGGAGGGTAAAAAATAAGTAGACGGGTGGGTAACTAGACTGCTTTCTGAGTAAGTATTGTGAACAACAGGTGCCCGGTAGTTATCTGTCAGTCCGCCAGCTCTCCTCCAGTCACAGCTCAAGATGCCCTGCACAGAGGGCTCTGCAGCACCACAGCAGACACTGCAACTGAGGGTATGAGGGTCACCCATGTGGTGGAAAGAGAGCTGCTAGTCTCACAGGAGATCCTTTGATCTCCCCAGATTCACTATGGCATACACAAACACATGCACACGAGCGCGCACACACACACACACACACACACACACACACACACACACCATACCCACTGACATACATACATGCACATGCATAACCATACACAGCACTCACACACAGACTCACACAAACACCATACATGCTGACACCCAAACACACACACCATACACACTGACACATATACACACATACTATACACACTGACAGACACACACACACACTCAAACACAATATACACTGACACACAAAACACACAAACACCATACACACTGACACACATAACACACATAAAATTACACAACACACTCACACACACACACCAACACCATACACACTGACACATAACACACACATGCCATACCACTAACACACAACACTAACACACACACCATACACTTTTTCTCAGGCTAGCTTATATAGTCAGCAGAGCAGGATATGGGGAGGGGTAGAATGGGTTGTTTGTGAGCCAGGTGTTAGTGTAGGCAGGCTATTAGGAAGCCACAAAGAGGATGTTTGGCAGGGTAAAGAGTTTATGAGTAAGAGGTCCAGGAAGGGGTTGCCTAAGTGACTGAGCCTGTGGGTGGAGGACTGGGTTGTTTCTTTTCTTGAGCTGAGGTTCTAAGGAACTGCTATGTAAAGGTTGACTGTGTGGCCTGCCAAGCATGGCCTAGGATCTCATGCCAAGCCCTGAGATTCGGCTCCCAACAGCCAAACAGTTTATAATTAATATAAGTCTCTGTGTGTTTATTTGGGGCTAATCAGCTGTGGGACCAAGTGGGACAGGAAACTCAAGTCTACAGAAGGTCATGGAGGGGTACCATTTACTTGCTGACTCGGCCTGCTTTCTTATAGAACCCAGGACCGTTCAAGTATGGCACCACCCACAGTGGCCTGGGTCCTCAGCATCAATCTCCAATTAAGAAAACACCCTACAGTTGGATCTTAGGGAGGAATTCTATCAATTGAGATTCCCTCCCTTCAGATAATTCCAGCCTCTGTCAAGCTGACACAAAAATCAACCAGCACTGTCTAAAACCATGTAGTCCAGGCCGTCCTCAAACTCACAAGAGATCTGCCTGCCTCTGCCTTCTGAGTGGTGGGATTACAGCCATGTGCCATCTATGCCCAGCAAGTCCAAAATGTTGGATGGTGGGTGATGGCAGGTATGACAGATGTCAAGTTGCTCCAGCGACTTTTACTCACCATCTAGCTATTTGTCTTTTTATTTCCTTACTGTCTATTTATTCTTGCCGTGCTGTGGAGCTTCGCTAGAGCCTGGTGTGTGATAGGAAGCACTCAGCCACTGAGAGGCACCTCCAGGAGGCTGACTTCTGACACACGGAAATATCATGAACCTATGTTCCAGCAAGCTCCGGTTCAACCTATGCTTCAGTAATTACAAGTGCTCCTTCCCTCCACACTCAATTACCCACCATGATTGCTCTACTAGACTGAGTCGCTGAGTGTAACTACTGAGCCAAAGCTCAGCAGAGCTCACAGGGACAGCCCTTTGAGGGCATTTCAATGAAAGTCACAGTTCTTCCTCCTACCAACTTCCTCCTCTCCCTGACATTTCCCTCCTCTATGTATTTTCCCCAGACCCAGAGCCATATCCCCTCTGCCCAGAGGCTTCATTCTTGATACCATTTTGACTTCACCTCCTTCCTTGAAGTTCACACTGGTTGGACCAGTTTGGGTCATTAGCCTGAAGCAACCAAGTTCTTCCTGGTATCACTGCCGATGCCCACTCCGAGATGCCCTTGTGCCTGGATGGTTTAAGACACTTCAGCATCCTGGGTGCAAAAATGAGGTCATCTCCCTCCTCAGCTGCTTCCTTGCAACTTAGAAGGCCAAAGTCTTAACAAAATGTAAACTAGGCCAAGAACTACATGTCCAGGACATGGATGGCTTCCATGGCTAATCTGGCTGAATGTGGGTATAAACCCGTCTCTGTGAAAGGACAGCCCTTCCCGACACTTTCTCTCAGAATTGCCTCTCCCATCCAAGACTCTCTGGTAATTCAGAGTCCCTCCCATGCTCCTGTCCCTTTGGCCCTCTAAGTCCTGACTGCCTCTCCGCTTTCTCTACTAGGGACTGTCCTAACATCTATGGTGCATTTCATGTGCTTCCCCTCCACACACACACCAGATTTCTTTCCTATCTGAATTTGGCAAGAAGAGAACAATAAAGGATGCCCTGGGGAACCTAAAATGTTTCGTGTCTTCTAAGCAGTGATACGGATGATGGAGACTCTCAGTTCTTCTGGTACCTTTGTCATCAGCTCCCTCACACATTCAATCCTCCCCTCCTGTACCCTTGCCATCGATTCCCTTTCACCCTCATCATCATCACCTCCCTGCCTCATGACATCATAAGAAAGCGCTTAGATGTGCCTCAGGAAATGCCTACAACGTGCAGCAATGAGATCTCTGTCCCCTCTGGAGCAGGCGAAATAGGAACATAAATGCGCTGCCCCGTAACACCTGACTGTCCTCCAAGCTTGAGTTGAGGGCAGGCACCCAATGCCCCCCCCAAAAAAAGTTCTCACACTACAGCAGGATCCTACAGATATACTTCCTAAAAAGGAGAAGAAAGATACACTGGCCCTTGACCAAGCCCCAGCTCACCCTGCTCGATGCCCCCGCCATTCCAGACTCTGATATTGTCTTCATTCATGTATTCCCATTGGTCAAGACAGTCACCCTGACCCCATCCCAACCACACTTGTATCACTATTCCACACATTCACAAGCTGCACTTGCGGTGATGAACCATGTTCTGAAAATGGGCCCTTTCTAGTTCATCAGGTTCTGTGTTAGTTCTCAGAAAACCCGGGCAAACAGGAGGCAAATCCAGAAAGGGATTTCAGAGATATGAAGGACTTCGAAAACGTAGGCCTCAGCTTCCTTAAGAAAGCCAGGAGTCGTGGTGAGAGCCTTTAATCCCAGCACTTGGGAGACAGAGGCAGGCAAAATTCTGTGAGTTCTAGGCCAGCCTGGTCTACAGAAGCCAGCCTGGTCTACAGAGCAAGTGCTGGGACAACCAAGGATACACATAGAAACCCTGTCTCATAAAGGAAAAAATAAGAAATGAGTCTCCCAAAACAATAACCTGTCATTGAAAACAAGGAAGGAGAAGTCTTCCTCCCTCCCCTCCCCCATCCACTTTTCCTTTCAGAGCTCTTGGGTGGTGACATCGGTGATGACATCCTCTGTGCCCAGATGGTTGTGAAAGATCCTAAAGCATTGTCTGCTGAGTAAGAGGGATTCTGAGGGTAGAGACCAGCAGCAGCTCTGCAAGGACGGGTCCATCCAGGACTTGGCTCGTCAATCCGAGCAGTGTTCGGGAGAGTTTGAGATTGCTCTCCTAGTATAAAAATGGGGGGGAAATAATGTGATGTGTGCATCCCAGACAATACAACAGCACCCACCCTGCTCCCTGTATGTCTTGACAGGCATGCTTTCTCTGCCTTGAACTCTCCCACAGTACTGACTATGGTTAACTGAGCAGCCTAAAGATCCCAGCCCTAATCTATGCTTTCTTTCTGTCCCTAGGGTGCTCTTATTCAATGCTGCAAAGGCAAGCATTGGGCCAAATACTTGACCAGCTGTAAACTGTGAAATGTCTTCAAACATGGCTCCCATAAGATGGGCCAATTCCTTACGTTCTTAGAAGCTCTGAAATTTCCCTATCTCTGCCTCCATAATAAAAGTTAGGTTCACCTGTCTCAAGTAGCATGCTTAAGAACTGTCACCCCTGTCACATTCCAATGTGCTCATGGACCTGGATCAGTACCCTGCTCAAGCCACCACTGGAGATGTAAGGGGCCGTTTCCTGCATTATAATGGTGCCTGAAGACACCAAGATGTAAATTACTTCACAGGCGCTGGGTAATCTCCATTCCTTTGATCTCTGCCTATCCCGTGGCTCATTTTGGCCTGAGGAGCTGAAGCCATTCATAGGGTAACACGTCCCAGGCGGCTGGTCAGCCTTTATAAGGGATGGTTTTCTTGGTTCAATGTCTCCGCTCTAGTCTCCGCTCTGGTAAGCTTATGCTCTCCCCTCACAAGATGCATTAAAGCTTGTCTGCAGAAGGATCCGAGTGTCCTGCGTATGATTTCTTGCTGGCGAGAAATACAGAGCGCGCGGGACATATGGTGCCGAAACCCGGGAACATGTGAACATCTCTGGCACCGCGGAGACCCCTTGGCTACAAGGCGGATTCAGAACTGCAGGGTGGTAAATTCGGAGAGGTATGTTTTTTCTGGACTTTGGCTTAGGAATGTTGCTATTTTGGGAGGTTAATATAGAGGCTTCTATGCTTTTACTAGGAGCTATTTTGACTTTTCTCACTGTTGTAGCAATCTTAAAGAAGTCCAGAATTACATATCAGAAACCGAATGTAGTGAGAGATGGGGCGCGCCTAACAATAAAATATAAGAAAAAAGGACCTCCCGGGATGTCTAGTGACAAGGGAGTGAATAATTTGTTAAGAGAAACAACAACAAATAAGAAAAAAGGACCTCCTGGGATGTCTAATGACAAGGGAGTGAATAATTTGTTAGATGATTCTATAAATAAGTTTAAAGCTTTAAATCTTGATAGCTCTGATGACTCTAAAAGCTCAAGAGATAAAGTTTTAGAGAAAACAGCTCAGCTAGGTGACTCAAAACCTAGCCTCTGCCCTACAAAATTACAGATGGCTTTCCCAGTCTTTGATAGGGGAAAAGGCCATGCCTGCTATTCAACACTTCTTAAAGGCCTGGAATGCCTGGGGCTTTAAAGCCTCATAAACATTGACGCTCGGGCCAAGCGTCTCACCTCAAAACCTAAAAGGCCAAAAGAAAATGGTAAAATGGAAAGATATCTTAACTGATCTTTGGAGAGGCCCGGATCCTATTCTCATAAGATCCAGGGGGGCGATATGTGTTTTTCCACAGGATGAAGAAAATCCTCTGTGGATCCCAGAAAGACTCACCCGAAGAGCCTCTTCGGACCTTCAAAAGTCGGAACTCCACCCTCTCCCCGGGAGCTGAGAGCCGCTATTGTTATCCAGATTAACTCCTGTCCTTGGCGGAGAGATGGCCACTGCTTAAGGGGTGGGGGTGGGATTGTTTGATGCAGCCGTTTGCGGATTGCTGTTACCTCTGGCTGATCTATGAGAAAGAGGTGGGGGTGGGATTGTTTGATGCAGCCTTTTGCGGATTGCTGTTACCTCTGGCTGATCTATGAGAAAGAGGTGGGGGTGGAATTGTTTGATGCAGCCGTTTGCGGATTGATGTTACTTTTGGCTGGCATGTAAGCTCCAGGGCTCAAACCAAGAGACCGCCCAAGCGCTTATATTTTGGCTAACTATGCTTAAGCAATAGGCCGCCGGCCAGACAGCTCTTGCACACCCGGAGCCTAGGCTCATTGCACAGGGTAGAGTGTCTGGTTTGGGCAGCCCAATGAGGGATGCTGAGCAAAGGCATCGCACAGAGTTGCCTATTATGCAGGCTTCTCTGGGAGGTACGTTGACCTGCATAAGGGTTACCTGCCCTGAGACTCCCTTTCCCAGAAAAACGGCAGAGGACAGGTCAAGAGCGCTTCGGGTCAAGCTAACAGCCTGATGGCGACTCTTGTACACAGTCTTAATGTTTGATTTTGGGAAGGTTCAACCTCTGCCTCTATCCCTCAACATATGGGTGACCTATTTGCTTGTAAAAATATAAAGCCTTATCATTAATTAATAAAAAAAGGGGGATATGTAAGGGGCCGTTTCCTGCATTATAATGGTGCCTGAAGACACCAAGATGTAAATTACTTCACAGGCGCTGGGTAATCTCCATTCCTTTGATCTCTGCCTATCCCGTGGCTCATTTTGGCCTGAGGAGCTGAAGCCATTCATAGGGTAACACGTCCCAGGCGGCTGGTCAGCCTTTATAAGGGATGGTTTTCTTGGTTCAATGTCTCCGCTCTAGTCTCCGCTCTGGTAAGCTTATGGTCTCCCCTCACAAGATGCATTAAAGCTTGTCTGCAGAAGGATCCGAGTGTCCTGCGTATGATTTCTTGCTGGCGAGAAATACAGAGCGCGCGGGACATGGAGAGGCTTCCTCTTATGGCTGCGAAGACCCACTGCCCAGCATTATATGGACAGTAGGCTTATACCTCAGCATTGCTGTTCATCACCAAAGGATGCCAGGACAGGAACTCAAACTGTAGTTCAAAAAGACTCCAGGGTCCTGGAGACAGGAGCTGATACAGAGGCCATGGAGGGTGCTGCTTACTGGCTTGCTCCCCATGGCTTGCTCAGTCTGCTTTCTTATAGAATCCAGGACCACCAAACCAGGGATGGCACCCACACCATGGGCTGCACCCTCCCCCATTGATGACTAATTGAGAAAATGCCTTACAGCTGGATCTCATGGAGGCATTTCCTCTCTGATGAATCTATCTGTGTCAAGCTGACACACAACCAGACAGTACAACTGACCCCTTGTCAACTTAACATACAAACACATCACTATTAAGCCACGCCCTTTCTTTCCTATTCACTCCCAAGATCTCACATTAAAATCATGAATTATTTTAAAAGTCCCACAGTCTTTAAAAATTCATATTTGAAAAAACACATTAAGATTTCAGTCTCTCTAGGATATCCAATTTCCTTTTTAAAAAATTCAAGTCTTTCATCTGTAGACTCCCTTAAAAATCAAAATTGAGCCAGGAAGTGATGGAGCATGCCTTTGATACCAGCACTGGAGAGGCAGAGGCTGGTGGATCTCTGTGAGTTCAAGGCCAGCCCTGTCTACAGAGTGAGTTCCAGGACATCCAGGTCTCAAAAATAATCAAAATTGAATTAAATACCTTCTAGAAGAGGGAAGAATCAAGGCATTGTCACAATCTTAACAAAGCAAAACCAAACTCTAACAATATAAGTAACTCAATGTCCAGTTATCTGGGATTCACTCACTATCTTTCGGACTACTCCAAAGCACTTGAGTCACTTCTCCAGTTCCACCCTCTGCAGCACACACAGCTTGTCCTCCAGACCCCAGCTGGATTCACTCCTCTGTGGCTGCTGTTCTTAGTTGGTTATCCCATGGTACTGACATCTCCAAAATGCTGGGGTCTTCTGCTGCGACCCGGCTGCACTTTCACCCAAACCCTCTCATAGGTTCTCCTCATGGTGCCAAGGCTCAACTTCTCTGCATGACCCCTTCAGTCCTGGGCTTCAATGCCACTGAGGCTGCACCTTTACTAATGGTCTGGCCTGGCCTCTCACAGTGGCAAACTTCAGCTGCTCCCCATCAACCCCTCATGCCTTCAAAACCAATACAACCTGGGTGACTCTTACACATGCTTCCAGCATGAGGTACAACCTTGCCACCTCTGGGACACAGCTTCTCTGTGCTGACTCTCAGGAAACACTTCCCAGAAGATTTCACCTCAGTGATGCTGGTTTCTTGTTAATAGCCGCTAATTTCTTAGCTCCAGCTGACCAGCATCAAGTATCCCGGCAAAGCAAAGTTTCACTTGAGTAGTTCTGGTATCTTGTTAATCACAGCTGATTCTCCTCTCTGATGACTCTGGCTTGTGTCAATTTGACACACAAAACCAGCCAGTACAGAAGCTGTGGTGTTTTGAGTAAAATGGCCCCCATTTTAAAGGATTAGGACAGATGGCCTTGTTGGCGGAAGTGTGGGAAGGGAGTGGGCTTTGAGATTTCAGAAGCTCAAGCCAAGCCCAGTGGCTCACTCTCTCTTCCTGCTGCCTGCCAATCTAGATGAACTCTCAGCTACCTCTCCAGCATCATGTCTGTCTGCATGCCACCATGCTTCCCACCATGGTGATAATGGACTAAATCTCTGAACTGTAAGCCAATTCCAATTAAATATTTTCCTTTATAAGAGTTGTCATGGCCATGGTGTCCCTTCACAGCAATACAAACCACAAGACACACACTAACTCTGTCCAAGGGTTCCTCCTCTCCTGTCTTTAGCTGTCTTTTACAGGCTGAGGGAAAGATCAATTTTAAAATGCAGAACATGGAACTGGAGAGATGGCTTTTGGCGAGGTGGTTTTTCAAGACAGGGGTTCTCTGTGTAGCCCTGGCTGCCCTGGAACTCACTCTGTAGACCAAGCTGGTCTTGAACTCAGAGATCCAGCTGCCTCTGCCTTCCAAGTGCTGGAATGAAAGGTGTGCACCACGACCGCCCAGCTCTTCCTAATTCTTTACCTCCTCCCTCTGTCATGTGATCTTCCCATCCCTGCAGTGGACAGGGTATACTTTCTGCATTAGGTGAAGGTTGAGCTTTGGGCATGTGACTTGTTTTGGCCAGTAGAATATCAGTAATGTGATACCAGGAGGAACCGGAAATGTTTTACATACTGTTGTCTGGGTTTTTGTGTCCCTATGATTATAAAAAAGAACACAGCACAGAAAAAATGCAGCCCCACACTCTGGTATTAAGCCTGAGGCACAGACCTGATCTCAACCCAGATGGTCCTGTAGCAGCAGATCTCTGCACCACAACCTGCAGAGTACTCTAAACATAAAAAAAAAAAAAACTGTTTTATTCACAATTAATACTTCAACTTTTTAGTGTCCCAATTTATTTAAAGCCAGCAAACTTCCTCTTTTCTGCAAGAGACAACTGAGTTTGTAGTTTCTATTCTTAGAAATCCTTATTTGAGCAATGTTGGGCCCACCAGCTCAAGGAGAGGAAAAAGAACGGAGGTCAAGGTTATAGACCCGTCCCTGACTGTGGCTAAGAGCGGGGAGCTGTGAATAGAGACATCACTAGAGAAGGTACATGGATGAGAAACAGACATCTGACAAAAGAGGCCCAACATCATTAACCTCCTCTTTTGTCCCCTCCAGTCATTCTACTCCTAAGTATGTACTCAAGGAAAAGGGGAAACACTGGTAACATATAAGCTCACTACACATATTTTCATAGCAGCTTTGTTTGTAATTACCAAAAACTAGATACAAGCTAGATGTCTTTAGTCCTAGGCTACATAAACAACTTGTGATTCATCCATTTGTAAAGGTCCAGTTTAACACGACCACAGCCATCGTGGTCATAATTACCATTTTGCTTGCTGATGACCCATATATACATCTCAAGGATAGCCAGTTAAATATGGTATGGTGGCCATTGATGCCCAGATTGTTTCTTTCTTTTTTTTTTTTTTTTTTTTTGGTTTTTCAAGACAGAGTTTCTCTGTGTAGCTTTGGAGCCTATCCTGCTATCCTGGCACTCACTCTGGAGACCAGGCTGGCCTCGAACTCACAGAGATCCGCCTGCCTCTGCCTCCCGATTGCTGGGATTAAAGGTGTGCGCCACCAACGCCCGGCTGCCCAGATTGTTTCTTAACCAATACAAACAAGTTAACAAATTTGGCTTTGTGTGTGTGTGTGTGTGTGTGTGTGTGTGTGTGTGTGTGTGTGTGTGTGTTTGAAAACCCAAGTATATTCTGGCTGAGAATGACTTATCTTTAGCTAGGTTGGGAGCTATCTCACTCCCACCTATGACACACTTCTGTCCATAAATTCCCAATACATTTCACTTTGTGTCATTCTAAATCTGTTACCTTTTCCTTCAGTCTTGTGGCATGATGCTGTTAGCTTTCACATACTAGGATCTCATTTTTCTGTAGTGACACACAATAAGACACTACTTAGCAATAAAAAGTAGCAGACCATTGTCATATGCAATGTACCAGATCTCAAAATAAATTATTGGCACATACAGTATATTTGACTAAAAATATTTATAAGGAAAAATGACAAAAAAGAGTACAATTACATAATTCCTCTTACATAAAACTCCAGAAAGTGCAAAATAGTATCGAGTACTAGAAACCAAATTGGTGATTGCTTTGGAAGAGGACATAGGAGGTGTGGGAGAGAGAGGTGACACAGGGATTTAAGAAAATGTTGTGGGCTGGGCAGTGGTGGCACAAACCTTTAATCCCAGCACTTGGGAGGCAGAGGCAAGTGGATCTCTGAATTCAAGGCCAGCTTGGTCTACATAGCAAGCTCCAGGACTGCTAGGGCTACACAGAATGACTCTGTATCCAAAAATAAAGGTGTTTTCAACCGCTTCTATTCAAGAATATTCCAAATATATCTAGTTATGAAGAACTGAAGGGTTGACTCAGCTGGAACTAGTTTTGGGTGCATGCACAGTAAAACAAAACCTGTGTCCCCTTGCAACCTTTAAGGGAGAATCCCTGTTTTCCACTATATACCCTGGAGCACACATACAAACAGACACAAACACATACAAACAAAATTAATAAAAATTTAAATAATAAATCTAGTTGTCAAGCTATATGTTTTAAATATGTGCAACTTAGTTTGTATTGAGTTTGCTATAATAAAGCTGTTAATAAATAAAACTGATAGGGTTAGGGAGACAGCTCAGTCTACAAAGTGCTTTCCCTACCAGCATGCAGTCTGAGTCCAACCCCAGAATCCACATTAAAGAGAAAAATCAGGGTGATGGTGGTAGTGGTGGGACACACCTTTAATCCCAGCACTGGGGAGGCAGAGACAAGCGGATCTCTGTGAGTTTGAGACCAGCCTGGTCTAGAGAGTGAGTTCTAAGACAGGCTCCAAAGCTTCAGAGAAACCCTGTCTTAAAAAAAAAAAAATCAAGCCTGGCAGTGTCCTTTTCTAATTCCAGCACTGGTGAGGTGGTCCCGGGGCCTCAGTGGCCAGCTAGTCTAGCCCATTTGACAACTTCCAAGTCAGTAAAGACCCCATCCTAAAATAAAGATGGTTGGTTCTTAAGGAATGACACTCTAGATTGTCCGCTGGCCTCTGCATACATGTGTGCACACGTACATATACAGATCTGCACACACACATGCATGCACAGCTGCACACACACATGCATGTACAGCTGCACACACATGCATGTACAGCTGCACACACATGCATGTACACCTGCATGCACGCATGCATGCACGCCTACACACACACATGCATGTACACCTGCACACACATGCATGTACACCTGCACACACGTGCATGTACAAATGAAGAAAACTGTGGTGATATATTATTTATGATTTAATAAAGCATGCCTGAGGTTTCAGGATGCAAAGCCATCCATACTAGTTAGCTATAGAAGCCAGGCAGAGGTGGCACACATCTTTAATCCCAGGACTCAGGATTAAGAGGTAGACAGATCTATGTTAGTTCAAGGCCACCCTAACTACACAAAATTGATCCAGTTCTAAAAGAAACAGCTCACATGAAGGTGATTTCAGCACCTGGGATTACACGCCTTTAATCCCAGCACTAGGGAGGCAGAGAGGAGTGACATGACTGGGCAGAGAAAGAAAGATAAGGAGGAAGAGACAGGAACTTAAGAGTTTTTGCCTCTGAGGATTCATGGAGACAGGATTGCTATTTCAACTGGGTAGAGGTAAGAACTACTGGTTTGTCTGCTTTGCTTCTCTGGTCCTCAGCTTGAAGCTTAAACCCCAATATCTGTCTTTGGGTCTTTTATTAATCGTATTACAGGAGACTACTGCCAGCACTTGGCAGGCAGAGGTGGGAAGGTGGCAGTTGGGGCTACATAGTGAGACTGTCAAAACAAGAAGACAAAACTCTATGCTCTGCCTAAAGGAATTCAGCTAGACATGGGGAGGGGCGACTTGGTCCTGCCTCAACAAGCTGATGGGACAGACTTAGATGACATCCCAGGGGAGGCTTGTACCCTCTCTCAGGAGCGGTGGGAAGTGGGATGGGGGTAAGGAGGGAGAATGAGAGGAGAGGAGGAAGGGAGAGCTGGGATTGGAATGAAAAAAAAAAACAATCACTCTTAATTTTAATGAATTATAACTTTAAATATCTAACAAAAGATACTTTTAAAAGTTTTTAAAAAGTCACAGGACATGTGCCTAGAGTCAAAGAAGCCTCCCTAAGGAAATGAAATTTTAAGATGAAACCTGCTGAATATTAACCAGAAGAAAGGCATTAAGAGATGTTTGTTGGATGAAGCACTCCAGGGAGAGGGGAGGCTTGTGTAAAAATCACGAAGCATAGCCACATTTGTGAAATGCGAACAGGGCCAGGAGAGATGAGGCTAGAAACAGAGGGTATGGCCACTGCCATCCATAGCAAAAAGTCACCCTCCACATGTTCCCCCAGACTTGGCAGGAGGCCTCCTGCCCCGCACAGACTCTGTTCAGCTTCCTGGAATTTTCTAAGTGTAAAGAGAGGTAGCTGGAAATGTGAAGACACAGCCAAGAAGAAAAGGCCCATTATGAAAGAGGAATGAAAACCAGTTCAAGCCAGAACTCAGGAGGCCAAGGAAAGAGGACAGATGTGAGTTTAGTGACCACCCAGGCCGTGTGACAAGCACTAACTAACAGGGTTACCTAGCAAGTTCATATCTCAAAACGACAACAACAAAAATAGCTACAGGGGAGGTTCTCAACCTTCCTGATGCTGTGACCCTTTTATACCTCATATTGTGGTGACCCCAACCATAAAATTATTTTTGTTGCTACTTCATAACTGTAACTTTGCTACTATGAATTATGATATACAGATGGTCTTAGGCAAACCCCATGAAAGGGTTATTTACACTCAAAGGGGTCGAGACCCCCAAGTTGAGAAAAACTGAGCTACAGACTCCTCAACACATCCAAAGGAGCTTATAATGGTTAATTTGTTTTATTTTTTAAATTTTATGAATATAGATGTTTCACCTGCATACATGTCTATGGACCAGGTGCATGCTTGGTGCTCTCAGACGTCAGAAGAGGGCACTGGACCCCCCAAGAACTGAACTGAAGATTTGTAAGTAGCCATGAGGGTGCTGGGAACTGAACCTGGGTCCTCTGGAAAAGCAGCTAAGTGCTATTAACCACTGAGCCATCTCTCTAGTGGTCCTGTGTTGTTCAATCTTAATTATCAACTTGATCAGCTTGAGAAAAAAAACTAAGAGATCAGTACAATGTATTTTGGGGGGTGTCACTTGAGGACATGATGGAGTCAAGGAGTTATGACATAACTGGAAGATGATCAAAGGAAGGAGATGGGACCTACTTGAAGAAGTTAGGTCCCTGGGGGTGTGTCCTATATCTTGGCCTTTCTTCTGGTTCCTGGCCACCATGATTCGAGCTGTTCTGACTCTCCAAACCTCTGCTGTGATGAGCCAATGATGACTCGACTTCACACGAGGAAACATAAATCCTTCCCTCCTTAGTCACCTGTTTTGCTCCTTCGTTTTTTCCTTTGCCTTATTTTGACTATGGATCCAGGATTAAGGGAGGTCATCTTAACTTACCCTCCAACTGTATTCCAAAGGAACTGGGGTGGGGATGTGGAGGAACACTGCTGCAGAGGACAGCAGAAGGCTGATAAACTCAAGGAAAGCAAAGAAAACAGATTGCTATACAAAGGAAGGCCAAAGGCAGCTTAACAAGGGCACTATCAAGACTGGGAAAGGGAAAAATAACTAATGAGGAGAATGAGAGTCAAGAAGAACGGAAAGGAAGATGATGATGAAAAAAGATGATTCTGGCTGGGCAGTGGTGACACACACCTTTAATCCCAGCACTGGGGAGGCAGAGGCAGGCAGATCTTTGTGGATGTGAGGCCATCCAGGTCTACAGAGCAAGTTCCAGGACAGCCAGGGCTATTACACAGAAAAACAGTCTCGAAAAAAAAACCAAAAAAAAAAAAGATTCTGATATAGTTTTTCTGTCTATAAAACACTTAACCCTTAGGCTGGAGAGATGACTCAGAGATTAAGAGCACTGACTACTCTTCCAGAGGTCCTGAGTTCCATTCCCAGCAACCATATGGTAGCTCACAACCATCTATAATGAGATCTGATGCCCTCTTCTGTCTCTCTATGCAGACATAACAGAAGACAGGGCACTCAAATACATAATAAATCTTTAAAAACCAAAACCTTTAATCCACTTGTGCAAACTTATTTTTGTTTGGAGACAGGGTCTATGTGTAGCTCTGGCATCCTCAAACTATAAAGTCTAGGCTTACTTTGAATTCCCAGAGATCCACCAGTCCCTACATTCTGAGTGCTAGAATTAAAGGTGTGTGCACCACATCTAGCTTGCAAGCTTTTTGTTTTGTTTTTTAAGACAGGTTTGTGTGTGGCCTTGGCTGTCCTGGAAGTCACTCTATAGACCAGGTTGGCCTCAAACCTAGAGATCCACATGCTTCTGCCTCCCATGTGCTAGGATTAAAGGCTCAAGCTTTTTAAAAAGGCTTGTTTTTATTTTGTTGTAATTTGCCTACATATACATTTGTGTACCCCCTGCATGCCTAGTGCCCTCAGAAACTAGAAAAGGGTATCGGACACCCTGGAACTGGAATTACCTGTGTGCTTTTCTTTTTTTTACCGATAGGAAAGGTTTGAAAGCAACCTGTGCCATTAACTGCTGGGCCATCTCTCTAGCCCAACAAACTTATTTTAAAAGAAAAAAAAAAGGAAGCCATTGTAGTGACACACACCTTTAATGCCAGTACTAGAGTCAAAGGCAGGAGGATCTCTGAATTTGAAGCCAGCCTGGTTTACATAGGGAGTTCCAGGTCAAACAGGGCTACATGGTTAAGACCCTGTTGAAAAAAAGGAAAGGAGGGAGGGATTCCCAAGACTGTAGGGTTTATTTGTGTATTTTGTGTGTGGATCTTTCCTTGCACGGCAAGAATCATACAGAGCTTAGGTTGAGCTGCTCTGGTGACATTCCAGAGCTACTAGTCTTGCTAGTACATTAGTTACACAGAACATTATTAAAGCTAATTCTTGTCTGGGCACAATGGAAATGATCAACATATGGGGACAGCACTTTTATTCCCTTCAGTTGTCTCTGAGGTAGCTTATTGAAGTAATTGACCAATTAATTCAGTAGCACTCTACAACTGAAAGCCTTGCAGCTACTCTGTAGACACTCTAAGGGCTTCTAAACATAATTTGTATTACAATGAAACAGGCTTTTGAAAAGAAGGTATGCGCCAGGCAGTGGTGGGGCAGCACTCTGAGGCAGAGGAAGGCAAATCTGTTCAAGGCCAGCCTGGTCTACAGAGTGAGTTCCAGGACAGCCAGAGCTATACAGAGAAGTCCTTTCTCAATCCCCCAACCACAAAGGAAGATATGTGATCAAAGTGCTTCCGTGCCTTCTGTTTTTTTTTGTTTTTAATGACTTACCTTCCCTGAGTATGTTTTCAAGTCTCTACTGGGCTCAGCTTCTGTCCCTTTAGCCCCCCCTTTACTTTCATCTCTCTCATATTCTCCCACTTTTCCCAACCTTACAGGTTGTCTGGAAGAACTCAATATTGAAGAGACAAACACTGTCTCCCTAGTTCCCTCTTGTGGTCAGTACTAGACTCTGCAGTCACGTTGAGACACCAATGACACACCAAAGAAATATTCCACCCAAGTAGTTAAATGAGTTTATTGGTTTACTTACAGGAGCACGGATGACTCAGAAATAGGTACATCATTGAAAAAGTTCACCCCAACATTGTGAAAACTCACAGAAGTCGCACCCCTGGAGCTCCTGACACAGCTTGCTGAGAGCTGGTTTACAGAGTTTGCTTATTTTGGTCTCCCTAGAAATTACTGCTTATGTATCTTTGGGAAGACTTATGAACTTTGTAGGCTTCAGGAACTTGCTGAGATCTGTAAGTTTCATTTACTTTCTCATTCCTTGGGCAGCTAAGAGGACACTGATGAAGAAGGGAATGTTAGCAAAGTTCAATACAGCAGAGAAAAACCTTAGCACTTGTATCCCATCTCGGTCACAAAGGCAATGTTGGGTACAGCAACATGAGCTCTGTGCCACCACCTAGCCTTCCATAAACTACACTTCCCATGAATCATACAGCTTCTCTCTCCTCCTGCAGCAGTGCTGTGGGGCCTGTGTCTCCCCAGCCCTGATGGTCACAGTAGGGAGGATTACTGTTTGGCCTGGCTCAGGTTCAGCAGATGCACTCTGGCCTTCCATTACAGCTGTTTGGACCAGCTCCCCTTCTGACAATCTCTGGTCCAGTACTGTGGTTCTGGACTTTCCATTGGCCAAACCTGATGTGCTTATTCAAATGAAAAATGTCCACCACAGTCTCTAGCATTTGGACCCTCAATGCCCAGTTGGGGGAGCAGTTTTGGGAGTTTCAGGCGATATAGACTTGCTGCTGCAAGAAGTTGGCCTTTGAGATTAAAAGCCTTGTACCACTTCCTGTTTGGTTTTCATGCTTGTAGTCAAGGACATGAGCTCTCAGCCTCCTGGTCCTGCCATCATGCCTCTCTCCTTGCTGTCATACCTTCCTGCCATGACCTCTAGTCCCTTCTAGAACCAGAAGCCTTCGTTAGAAGCAACAGGTGAGTAACTGAAACACCTGAAAGCGGCTTGGGCTAAGCGAATGATCTTCATCTCAGTATTCCTTCTTGTAGGGAGAAATGTTCAGCTCACACAGTGACGTCCGCCAAGGACAAGCTTGATCTTGTTCCTCATGGTTTTACTACTTACGTTTTCTGTGAACTGTTATTCGGACTTTAGAAGCTTTCTTTAGTTTCCCTAGACCCAGCCTGACACAAACCTCCTCACATCTGACCCTATTCTCTCTTCCCCTCTATGGGGTTTGACCAAGGCCCTAAAGCACTGGACAGTCTTGAGCCCACTAGTGAACTAAGTGTCCAGTAAACCCAATTCTATCTGGCCCAGTGAGCTGGGTAACAAGTGCCACTTCCCTCATAACATTTCTCCAGAAATGTCTGTCCTAAAATAGAAATATTATATACTCTTCCCATTTCCATCTTCCCATCAGATAGCACTGCAAGTCCCAGGAAATAATAGACACTCTCAAATACAAAAACAAAAATTCAATTCACACTACTTTGCATTTCCATAACATTTTAACATTTAATAGAAACTATATACAATAATTTTACTATATTTTACATGGGAGACTCAACCAGACATTTACATAAGTTAAAAGCAAGAAGGATAGTTAAGGAGAGGCCAGACCTGTGAGCTGCTTTTCAGTCAGTCACTAGGAAAAGGTGTTTCTATTGCCCAGTTATGTGGGGCTGAGGAAAGGCTTAAACACAGACCTTTAGATACAGACAGCCAGACACTGAACAGCCAGCATCCAAAGAGTGCCATTCCTGACTGCAGTCCCTGCCTAGATTTCATCCAAGGCTTAGGAAATCACATCACAAAAATGTCTCTTTCCCAGGCATAGTCTCCAATATTTATTCCATCCCAAAGGCAGGGACTACCACACTCTCTTCCTTGCAAAGAATCCTGTAACTTAAATACTAAAGATTCATTCCTCATAAATTTGGTTTATGTTTGCTTATAGCACTCTATAGCCCCAAAGAAAAACAATGTAGTCTGGGTTATCCCTGCTTAGTGAGAGATGATCAGAGATATACTTGTTTGAAGAATGGAAAGTTCAGATCCACCAAAGTCAAACAATTTCCAAAAGGAACTGTCAACTGATAGAAGTGGGTTCTGGTTTTCCATTTGCAGTAGTCAATCCACGCTGAGGGAATGATGCACAGGCTTTCTCTAAATTTCGAGGTACCTGGGATCTGCACCCATCCCCAGTCACCTGCATCTGGCCCTATTAAAATAAAGGCACTTTGGTTAGACTCATGCAATGGTTCTGAAGCATGACCCTGGCTTATCAATGCCCATTTATAGTAGCTACAAGAACAAGAGAAATAAAGTAACTAGGTGGTTGTTTTTCCCCAATACTTTGATGTCCCTGAGAATCAGTTACTGAAGCTATCAAAGGAGACAATGGGGTTGTTTCTTCCAAATGAATTAGTCATTCTCTACAAAGGTTCCAGAATAGCTGATAAACCACAGGAAGATAGTTCTTTAGGCCTCTGCTTGAAACCAACAGCTACGGTAAAACTGCTAGTCTTCAGTAAGAGCCATTAGTAACCTAACTCAGTCTTTATTTTATAATAACAACAATTAGAATAATGAACTCTGCCTTAGAAGGAACAATTTACCTACTATCTTTCACTCAGATAAACGTATGCCCTACTTTTGATGATTAGGAACCATTAGGAGTTCCACAGCTCATCTGGAAAATTAGTGCAAGACAGGCATTAAAAAGAAAAAGTTGTTTTATGTTTTGTTTTGTCAGTGCTGTGCATTAAACCCAGGACTTCCTACCTTAACTGTAAATATAAGGTCTATGCTAGCTGGTTTATGTCAATTTAATACATGCTAGATTCATTTTAGAAGGGAACCTCAAAAGCTGTAGTGCATTTTCTTGGATAAACTGGGAGGGCTGAGTTCATTGTGAACACTGCCACTCCTGGGCAGTCCTAGAAGGGTGTAAGAAAATTGGCTGAGCAAGCCAGCAAGCAGTATTCCTTCATGGCCTCCAGGCTCCTTTGACTTCCCTCAGTGTTACCTGAAGCATAAGGTGAAATAAATCCTTTTCTCCCCAAGTTGCTTTGGGTCATGTTGTTTTATCACAATAGAAGCCCAACAACAAGATCTATCAGCGTTTCCAGCTTGAAAGAGGTACTTTTGTTTTACAGAACCCACTGAAAAACCACCATCTACAGCACTTTTACACTCAATTTCGGAATACACCCTACTCCCTGGAACTCATGCCAACCAACTGAGAAACCTCAACCTGGCCTGGTCACTATATGAGGGAACCTAGCTGAGATTCAATCGTCAAGATACCCACTAGGCCTCCAGCAATTTCTTTGTCGGAATGATCTTCAAGAGTTAGTGAAGGATCAAAGAGCAAGGGCGACGGAGGGCACGGCATACCATCACCCACAACGTCCAAGTCCTAGGAAGCAAAGAGAAAAGCCTATCAGCAATATTCAGGAAATCAATGAGCTAAAATTGACATAATTTTCAGCAAAGTTCAAAGTAATTCTCAGGTCCCTCCTTTCCCCTTGCTTAGAATGCTAAATCAATTAAACAAGAGCCAACAATATTGAAAACTTTCTTAGTTGACAAACATAAATCAACAAGCAAATTCCTAAGAGAAATCATAGAAAGTGAAACAGTGACTACCATGAGTAGAGGGAGGAGAGAAAGGGCTTAACAGGTAGAGAATCTGTTGGAACCAATGGAAGAATTAAAAAAAAAGATACTAGTAATGATTGCACAACACAATGAATGTCAATACCACTGAACTGTAAACTGTAAAGCAGTTAAAGTGTTAAATTTTATTATACATGTTCTATTATAATAAATACCAAAAGGAGAAAAAAAAAGCCCTCCACCAGTGCAGGCAGGATGGCTCAATGAGCAGAGGTACTTGCTAAGAGTGATGGGTGAACTGAGTTTGAATCCCAGAATCCACATGGGAGAGAAAACAGACTCCCACATGGTTCTGATGTACACATGCACATCCATGTGCACAAACTCAAACAAAACAAACAAATGCTAAAGAATATTTTTAAGGAAAAAAAAAATACAGGGCTAGCAAGATGGCTCGGTGAGTAGTCACTTGCCAACAAGCCTTGAAAACTTGTATTTAGTCCCTCAGACCCACATAGTGAGGGAAAGAACTGACTCAAATATGCATGTCACAGCATGTGGACATGTATATGTGTTTACACACACACATTCACATGCTCGAGAACACTCAAACTACACCCATGAAAATAAAAGTAATAAAAAAAAACATATTCCCTCTGAGGGTAATTATAGTCAATCAACATCTAAGCTCCTCACTGAAGTATGTAGGTAAGAACAACCAGCTTCTAGATAAAATAACATGAAATCCCACTGGAAAACATTAAGCAATGCAAGACTGACCAATATTCACAAAGCAAGCAACTAAAAGAGAGGAAAGAAAGGTAGGAAGAGAAAAAGAACCACAGAAACTCTAATTTCTCTTAATGTCAAAGACAATATTTTTTGTTAATTCCCTACCCCTAGCATAAGCTTCTGGTAGAACTGAAGTCAGGACCTCTCTCACAGTGGACAAACGATCTATCCTGAGCTATATTCCCAGCCCTCTCCATTTCTACTTTGAGATGGATGGGTCTTACTAAGTTGACCAGGCTAGCCTTGAACTCACCCTGCAGCCCAGGCAAGACTTGAACTTATGACGCTCCTGCTTCACCTGCCAGTAGCTGGATTACGGCCTGTGCCACCTGGCCCAGCTAAGCCTCTCAGTCTTAAACTTAACATAGTTCAAGTATTCTGTTTTAAAAAAAAAAAAAAAGACATTATATTCTAGACTATACTTTTCCATATGAATCAGCCATTCCCAGAGATAATGAAGAGTCAGCAGACCAAGACATCATTCTTGGCTCCTGCCTGAAACCAACACTGATTCAGGGCTCAAGTCACTATAAATGGCACAAGTACTATGGCAACCTAAGTTCCCAGACACTTGACACAAGCTCTGTTAATGCTTTTAAGTTACCTCTTAGAACTTACAGGTCTCACATTAAAGACCAGGCAGGGGAGGAAAAAGGAGAAGGGACAGTAAGAAAGGGTGGTAGGGAAAAGAGATTATGATCAAAGTATGTTATACACATGTATACACATCACAAGGAAATCCATCATTTTACACAATTGTTATGTATGTGCTAACCACCAGGAATAAAAATCATAACCTTTTCATAATTAAGGGAGAGAAAACAGTTAAATTATCTACTCCCCTTAAAACTTAAGTCTAAAAGCTAATGCTAGATGTGATGGCCCACAAGTTTAATTCCAGCAATCAGGAAGCAAAGGCAAGTGGATCTCTGTGAGTTTGAAGGGAGCCTGGTCTCCGTAGCAAGACCTTATCTAAAATAAACAAATAGTCAAAGATAATTCACCTGGAGGTTGGATAAGAGAACATGCTGCTCTTCCAGAAAACCCAGGTTCAATACAAACGCCCATATACAACACACAGAACTGTAAACTGTAACTCCAGAACCAGATCTCTTTGATCTCTCAGGCCACTAGACATGGACATGGTGAACACACATGCAGGCAAAATACCCATACAAATAGAACAAAAGTAAGTAAATTTCAAAACAACAAAAAAAAGTTTAAAAACCAAGCATGGGTGCACATACCTTTAATCCCTACACTCTGAAGTTAAGTAGAGGCAGGCAGATCTCTGTGAAAGTTCAAGACCAGCCTGGGACACATAATGTATTCTTTTAAAGTGTCTTAAAAAAACAGTAGCAATTTAGACAAGCTGCTCAGTTTAAGTAGAGACACAGAGATAGCCACTTTTACTAATATCCATTACAGATGTCCTGGAAATATCTATGCTATCCACAGAAAGCAATGTTCTCTCTCATATACACTGAGACTGTGGACACTTTGTTTCCTGCAATCTTTTTTAAAGCTTGGGATTGTTCCCAGCTCTTCCCACCCACAGGTACACTATACACATAAAGTCTATTTGTGAAAACAGTTCCCTCTGAGAATGCCAGGGACTGGGCAAGAGATTCTTGTGCATCAGGCAACTAAAAAACATCTATAAGGAGTTGGCAGGAAAAACAGACAAGTTCAAGCAGGAAGCCCACTGAGCACTACTCCATACACTGGAAAAAGAATCCCCAACCCCCAGGCCCACCCTCTGGAAAAGAGGGCCTCTATTTTACAATCTCCCCTGTCACTGAGTATTTTAAGTCACTAAAAACAGAGATGAATAGACATATTTTGAGTCTCTAGATCACAACAAAAAAAGAAAAAAAGCAGCCGGGTGGTGATGGTGCACGCCTTTAATCCCCAGCACTCAGGAGGCAGAGGCAGGCCGATCTCTGTGAGTTCAAGACCAGCCTGGTCTACAAGAGCTAGTTTTAGGACAGGCTCCAAAGCTACACAGGGAAACCCTGTCTCGAAAAAACAAAAAAGAAAAAAGGTGTAAGATTATATCATGGACAAGCACTCCAAAGGGGTTATTTCCTAAGAGTCATATAGGAAAGTGGTTAAAATATAACCCCATTTTTGTCTTAAAATTAGCACTCCAAATTTATGGCTAAGAGGTTTACAGACTGCAACCTAAACTGCCCAACTCTGAGAGCAAAAACAAATTGGCATCATCTCTCTCAAAACCACAGAAAGAAAAGTAGTTTTCTACAGACATCATCCCCTGGAAGCAGTGAAGACAGGCTTTAAAAATGCAAGGCCACCGGGCAGTGGTGGCACACGCCTTTAATCCCAGCACTCCGGAGGCAGAGGCAGGAGGATCTCTGTGAGTTGGAGACCAGCCTAGACTACAAAAGCTAGTTCCAGGACAGCCTCCAAAGCCACAGAAAAACCCTATCTCAAGCCCCCCCCCAAAAAATACAAGGCCATTTCTCTTGGGAAGTTTATATTACACATCAATGGCCCCATCAAGTATGTCCTGAGAGATTTCATTCTAAATCCCTTAGCTCTGTGAAGACAAGAAACCATGTAGGCTCCGTGGTTAGGAGCACTTACTACTCTTGCAGAGGACCCAGGTCTGATTACCAGCATGATTACATGGCGACTCACAACTCTATTTAACTTCAGTCCCAGGGGAATCTAAACTCCTCAGGCCTCTGATACCATGCATGCATAGTCAAATGCTAGTCATCTTAGGTCATGGTACAAAGCTGGGCTTAAAGCAGCAAGCAAAAAACACAGAAATGTTTAGATCCCATTTAGAACATCATCAAAATTTAAATTAGAATTGAACCAAGTAAAGTCTGTACACTGAGTAAATTTTGTAATAAAATATTTCAATTAAAAATAAAACTTCTGGCTGGGTGTTGGTGGCGCACGCCTTTAATCCCAGCACTAGGGAAGCAGAGGCAGGCGGATCTCTGTGAGTTCGAGGCCAGCCTGGTCTCCAGAGCGAGTGCCAGGATAGGCTCCAAAGCTACACAGAGAAACCCTGTCTGGGGAGGGGAGGGGGACGACACTTCTGTACACACCTTTAATCCTAGCACTTGAGGCATAAGCAGGCGGATCTCAGTGAGTTCAAGGCCAGCCTGGTCAATGGAGTTCCAGGACTGTTACACAGAGAAACCTGTCTGGAAAAACCAAATTAAATTAAAAAAAGTAAATAAAAATAAAACTTTTTGAAAAGGGTCAGCAAAAATGCCTATCTACCAGAACAGGAATGTTTAAAATCTACCACATCAAGTAGAGAATTCTGTTTTGTATTCACCTCAAAAACCAGAGAAAACAAAATCAAATAAAAAAAACAAAACAAAACACCACACAGGGCCAGGCTTGGTGGCACACACCTTTAACCCCAGCACTCAGAGACAAAGGAAGAGACAGAAATATCTCTTGATGACACCAGCCTGGTCTATATAGCAAATTCTAGGACAGCCAAAGCTTGCTACATAAAGTAACCCACAACCCTCTGTCTTTAAAAAGGAAAAAAAAAAAAAAAAACTTGCTTTACTTTGTGTGTGTGTGTGTGTGTGTGTGTGTGTGTGTGTGTAGTGTGTGCTGTGTGCCTCCATATGGATGCTGGGCTGCTGCTTAGAACCAAACCCAAGTCCTCTCCAAGTGCAGCAAGTTCTTTTTGTTTGTTGGTTTGAGACAGGCATTCTCCGGTCAGTGGTGGCATACAACTTTTTTATTTTTTTTTTTTAAGATTTTATTTATCTATTATGTATACAACATTCTGCTTCCATGTGTATCTGCACACCAGAAGAGGGCAACAGATCTCATAACGGATGGTTGTGAGCCACCATGTAGTTGCTGGGAATTGAACTCAGGACCTCTGGAAGAGCAGTCAGTGCTCTTAACCTCTGAGCCATCTCTCCAGCCCAGTGGCATACATCTTTAATCCCAGCACTTGGAAGGCAGAGGCAGGAGGATCTGAGTTCAAGGCCAGCCTGAAGTTAGTTCCAGGACAGCTAGGGAGTGCCACACAGAAATCCTGTCTCAGAAGACTAAGGGTGGGGCTGGAGAGACGGCTCAGAGGTTTAAGAGCACTCGCTGTTGTTCTTCAAGAGGTCCTGAGTTCAATTCCCAGCAACCACATGGTGGCTCACAACCATTAGTTACGAGATCAGGTGCCCTCTTCTGGCATGCAGATAGACATGCAGACAGAATACTGTATACATAATAAATAAATCTTTAAAAAAATACTAAGAAGGGTTTAAGAAAAGCTATAGACACAAAACAAAATGTCCAGAATTGGCAAATCCATCAACAAAAAGAACACTTAGGAGTCAGGTACGGTAGTGACCCACACCTGTAATTCTAGCACTTGAGAAACTGAAACAGAGTAGTTAAAAGGACAGGGTCAGATATGGCCTCAAGTAAAAGGAAAAGAGAGAGAAGTTCTCCTGTGGCTGGCAGGTGCTTCTGAGTGTAAGAGCTCAGAAAGGAAATATCAAAAAGTGAGTATTAAACCAGGGAGGCAGAGGCCAGAGGATGTCTGAGTTCTAGGCCAGACTGGTCTAAAAAGAAAAGTCAGGACTACCCAGAGAAACCTTGTCTTGAAAAACAAACAAAAAGCAAATCAAAACAGTGAGTATTAACAGGTATTATGTTTCCTTCTGAGGTAGCAAAAACCTCCTCAGATAGTAACAGATAGATACCTTAAAAAAAAAAAAAAAAAAAAAAAAGCACTGAATCACACACTTCCAATCACATAAAGGATCATAAGTTTGGATTTAACTCAGGCTACCTAGTGAGGTCCTGTCTCACAACAAGAAAAGTCTGGGGAGAAGAAAAGGTGGGACAGAAAGTGTCTAATAAATATAGTAACAAACATATTCAACTACATTTCTTTCATGTCAAAAGCTTTATCCATCCTCTTGGCTGAAAACCACTAACTATCTCACCACTAATAAAGAGGGCCTTCTTTCAAGGGCCAATCAGAGCAGAGCTTCTCTAACTTACATCACTGAACTCCAGTGGTAAACTCTCAGTGGGCTGAAGCTCGGCAGCACTCAAGTACAGATCCATGGGGCCGGCTTCCAGATCGTCTGGCACAGACAGTACCTGCTCGGGCTTATACATCTGAGGAGGCAACTGGAAATGCAGTGGACAGCAGGGGTCCTCAGAAAGGCTTACAGGAACAGGTTTGTTGCAGGGTACCTCTTCAGACCCCTGGCAGCATTTGAAGAGAACCTGATTTGTGTCCTGGCAAATATCTGCAGAAACAGTTAAGGAAGTAGACCCAATCCATTGGAGGTGCACAGTCCAGGAGTCTGCCACGCCAAACACACACACACACACACACACACACACACACACACACACACACACACACACACACACACACACACACACACACTCAGAGAACTATGTTTTTATAGAAAACCAAATGCAATGAGTAATCTTTAGTTCTCAAAGTAAGTGTCATTTTGTAGCATATAATTTTAGCCCTACCAATAATTGATAATTCAACCTCCATCTCTTTTCCAGGATTCTGGTCAGTTAAACTAAAGACACTTAAGCCCTACTGTGCCAGTGCTAAGGAACATACTCGGACAGAGAAAACCCATATGGTAACAGAGAAAAAATCTTGATGCAGAAGCACCTACCAACCTCTTCCAAGACACAGTGTTGTTTCTGCTCTTAAACAAACTAAGTCTGTAGAAACACTGTTCCTAATAACATAATACATTCGCTTGGAACCCAAGACCCCACTACTTAGTCACACATAATCTATTTCCTGATCTTCCCACCATTACCTCTGAAGTGCTGAGGTTACAGGCGTGAATCACTGTGCCTGGTTCATTTCAAAAACTTTTACAGTAAATATTTAAAAGGTTGCTTGTTGACACAGGGTCACTTTACATAGCCCTGGCACTCATTAGACCAGTATGGCCTCAAACTCTGCCAGCATCTGCCTTCTGAGTGCTGGGATTAAAGGCATGCACCACCATGCCCAGCTAAAAGGTTCTGTTTTGTTGTTTATTTTCAATTAGCTTACAAAGCAGCGGGTTTCCTTAAGTATTTCATAGTTTGTTTCAGTTAATTTCCGTCCCCATCCTCCTCACACTAGCATTCTCCCTCTACTTTAATATCTCATGTGTTCTATAGGCTCTAATCCCTCCCTTAGAGCCCCTTCAACCTCCACCCCATACATCAGAGGCTCTTTGCAGTTTCCTGGCCTTTACCTAGTCCAATTATGTTTTAAACAGTCATCTTTAGAGCTTAATACTTTGCATAAGCATTTATATTCTAAAAGCAGTAACTCTAAATAAGGTGTGGTAGTGTACACCTGTAGTCCCAGTACTGAGGCTAAAAAGATAAGCCATTTAGACATTAGTGTAAAATTGAACTTCAAATATTTCAATGAGGGAAGAAAAAAAACAAAAATAAAAACAACCCTTTCCTGTCAAAGGCAGGACCAAGAGAAGGTTCTGTTTTTCCCTCCCCACTTCCTTCATACATTGTAGCCCATCAGCAATGCAGTTCTATACCAGAAAGCATATGGTGTTAATGGTTTAAATTTACAAATTAGAAAGGGAGGAGGGGGAGATAGTCCAATTTTTGAACGTTTCTAATTTGAGTAAGTTAAAAACATACAAGTTGGGCTGGAGAGATGGCTTGGAGGTTAAGAGCACTGGATGCTCTTCCAGAGGTCTTGAGTTCAAATCCCAGCAACCACATGATGGCTCACAACCATCCGTAATGAAATCTGGTGCCCTCTTTTGGCCTGCAGGGATACATGAAGACAGAATACTGTGTATATAATAAATAAATACTTTAAAAATAAAAAAAAATCATACAAGTTAGGGCACTAACCATACAAAAGGACACTACTGCATAGCTCAAAGTACAGAATAATGTTCTGGACAGAAAACCCACAGTTAACATATAACTTAATGGAACAAAAGCTAAATCAATAATGTAGAAGTATTAGACAAAAACCTTGGAAATGTTATTATACTAGCAGCCTCGCTCATATGTTATCAATGGTTCAGCTGTGTTTTCGGCTCCTGGCTTCCCCTTCACCCACCCCAGACAAGATTTTGCTGTGGCCCAGGGAGGCCGAAAATTCCCAATCCTCTGGCCTAGCTGGCTTCTGTAGCTATCCAAGTGCTACAGAACTGGGTATCACATTCAGCCAGATTTTTCCCCGAGACAGGGTTTCTCTGTGTAACCTTGGTTGTCTTGGAACTCAGAGATCCGTCTGCCTCTGCCCAAGTGCTGGGATTACAGGTGTGGGCCACCATCACACCGCTCAGATGTTTCTTTCTAATGAATTGACCATAACATTTTTCAATTTCTAAAATGGCCAACAGACCATAGAAAGACATTTATTTAGGCACCTGCTTGAAACCAACAGCTTCAACACACTGCTGGCCTTGATTCAGGGCCAAAGTAAACAGAACTTCAATTAAACTGACCGAGATCACTACTAGCCTGTCTTATAACTACAAAATCAGAACCTAAACAAATAGTTTTAAAAGATACGGGTAAGGCAGTGTCTGGTCATTGGAAGAGACTGATTCGAGCAACGAACATCATCCACAAAAGCTAAGCACCTCTGACTGGAACGAGTTGTATGAGCCTAAAATTGAGAAAACAAATACAAATAAACCTACACAGGAAGTATATGATATTATTCAGTTATAAAAGCACAGTCAATCCGTACACGGTAGAAAATGCAACATTTAACAAATCCATTCACCAATATTGTAACAATGAAACTTCATGCATAAAGAATACACCTCTGTAAAAGTATGATAAAGTAGTCTGTTCCCATAACATATAGTCAACCTAGGTCTGAAAATATTAAATACAAAATTATAGCCAGGCGGTGGTGGCACACACCTTTAATCCCAGCACATCTGTCAATTTTTCAGTCACACAAGCAAATAAAGTTATGCGAGGCTTCAACAAATACAACAAAGATCGATCATGTTAATTCTGTCAACCTTATTTTCTTGACATTTAACTGGTACTATTCTTTCCATTTATTTTTTTTAACCTTTTTGTTTATTTGTTTTGATTTTTCAAGACAGAGATTCTCTGTGTAACAGCACTGGCCATCCTGGAACTCACTCTGTAGACCAGGTTAGCCTCCTTGAATCAGAGATCCACCTGCCTCTGCCTCCAGAGTACTGGGATTAAAGACATGTGACACCACTTTGCAGAGCCCCCGTTGAGGGCCCTACCCTGCCTGGGGAGTGTTGGGTGGATAGAGTGGGGGGTGGGCTGGGGTGGGGAGGAGGGATGGGGGTAAGGGGAGGGAGAGGGAGAAGGGACTTACATGTGAAACAAGCTTGTTCCCTAACTAGAACTAATAAATAAATTTAAAAAAAAAAGACATGTGCCAGCACTGCCTCACTTAGACATAGTGTTTCCATGATGACTCTATCAATAAATGAATGTGCACACCTAGAGATACATATGCAAATTACCTGTTGAGCAGCCCCATCTGTGGCCAGCATTCTGCGTTCCTTCAGCTGCCTGTGCAGTAAGGCTTCTACTCCATAGCGTTGACGGTATCGCCTAAGACATTTTAGTCGCTTTAAATTCTCTCTTTCTTTGGCTAAAAGTCCCTCTGGGCCAGTCAAGAGACTACTACCTAGAGAGTCACAAAAATTCAAATTTTTGAAACAGGACATCAATCTATCTGGTCTTGAACTCACAGCAAACTCCCTATGCTCAGCTTCTCAAGTACTGGGTGGGATACTTACTACATATTCACCACTAAAAAAAGTCAAGGTGTAACTAGTAACCAAGGATGCTTCTCCAAATTTAAGTAAACAGGGACACACTGACTATATGATAGTCAGATTCAACTACATCTAACTTACCTAAAGCTTCATGTTCCACTTTTCGATTGTGCAAGTAACGGCGCTTCTTCTCTTTGAGTAGGTGCTGTAGTCGTTTAAACTGATCAATGTACAAAGACTGCAAACGAATTAGCTTTTCTCTCATAATAAGAGCCACTTCTTCAGCTGTGTAGACACCAGCATGTCTGGAATAAAGCAAATTCAGCAAAGCATTAAAGGAACAGCAATAATGACAAACATGATGATGCATGCCTATAATCCCAGCCCTTAGAAGGTGGAGACACAAAGACCAGGAATTCAAAACTTGCCTGACCATAATAAATAAATAAAATATTAAAAAAAAAAAAAAAAAGGGCTGGAGAGATGGCTCAGTAGTTAGAGCACTGACTGCTCTTCCAGAGGTCCTGAGTTCAATTCCCAGCAACCACATGGTGGCTCACAACCATCTGTAATCAGATCTGGTGCCCTCTTCTGGTGTACAAGCATACATGCAGATAACTGTATACATAATAAAAAAATAAAATCTTTAAAAAAAAAAAATTTGCCTGACTATGTAGCAAATTCAAGGTCAACCTAGATATAAAACTATTCCAAAAAAAAAAAACAAAAAGCAACAACACATTAAAATTCTGAAAAGACTCAATTTGTATTTAACAAGGTCAATGCTAACTGATATATCTTGTTAAATAGGAATATTTTCAAACAGCATTTTACAGCAGTATAGTACAGCTCAATGGTAAAGTACTTAGCATGTATAAAGCCTTAGTTCCATCTTCAGCACTAAAAACCAGCAAAAAACCCACAATGATCCAGTCTTTCCTCCACATGTATTTGGGACCTGCAGTCAGAAGTGACGGTCAATGTCTCGTGTGGGTGCTGGGACCTGAACACAGATTCTTTGTAAGAGAGACTCAAGGAAGGGTGGTCTCTCCACAAAAGTATACAATGTGTTATCACACAAAATGGAACAGGAAGGGAGGTATCTCATTATTTATGTATTTAAATAAAGATGTGCAACATGAAAGTTTTACTAATCTACAGTTTATTTTTACACAGTAATTGAACAGAGAACCCCTGGTCAGAACAACTTAGTATTTTAATTACAAAATATACCAGGGGCTGAAGATGGTTCAGGGATTAAGAGCAGCGAACCTGGGTTTAATTCACAGGACTCACAGTTCATTATTCTTACTCCAGTTCAGGGGGTCCAGTACCCTTTTTGAGCCTCCATGTACACAGATACACATTTAGGCCAACACAAAAATATCAAATAACCATATGTGTTCTAATTTTCCTGTAAATACAATCTTATACTGAGACTTTTTGGTCTTCAAAGACTAACTACAGTCCAAGGGATACAGCTTGAAGACAGAATACTGGCGTTATGCCAAGTTCGTGAGACCCCAAAAAAGACCACCAAGAAGCCGACTAACTGATGCAAATGCATAAAATTTAATGTTAAGTTATAAGCCTGAGCAGGGACCCTGTCCAGCAAACTGGCACAACAGCTGCAGTAAAAGGGCGCCTGGACTCAATTGCAAGAGGTTTTTAAAGGGAAAAAATGGCAAGCAGGGTGGTACGTGCCTTGGCTGTTCAGGATTGGGTAAGAGTAGGTGACCTTTGGATTTATCGATATGGGGGCTAGGGGAATTTCAAAATTGTTACTAACAGTTGCGGTGAGAAGATTAGTAGTCATTGCCTGACCACCTGGATGGGGTCACTTTGTCTGGGGTGGGCATAGTTTGGGTGCTCCTTGGAACTGTTTATCGTTCCTTGGCTGGAGCTCAATCAGCCTTGTGCTACACAGGGAATTTCTCAGGGTGGCTTTTTCTGAAGATGGAGTTAGCTCATCCTCTCCAGTTTACCTTGCTCTTACAGTAAGTATAGTCCCAGGAGATCAGACACCCTCTTCTGGCTAACTCGGGGACTGTACACAAGTGGTACACAGTCATACTCAAAACACTAATACACACAAAAAATAAATAGTAAAATCTCAAAAAAGAAAACACCACTAGAGCTGAGCATAGATGGCACATGTCTATGCATTCACAAATCCCAGCATTCAGGAGGATGGTTAAGTCTGAGATACCTCTGGTACACAAGACCTTCTCTATTATAAAAAAAATGTGGCCAGGCATGTTGATGCACACCTTTAATCCCAGTGCTGGAAGACAGAGGCAGGTTGATCTCTTGTGACTTTGAAGCCAGCCTGAGTTCCAGGACAGACAGGGTTATATAGACCTTGGCTCCAAAAAAAAAAAAAAGTACATACATAAAGTATGGTTGATGCATTCCTATAATCAGAGCACTCAGATGAGGAGTTTAAAGTCATCCTTGGCTCCACAGCCTATTGAGAACAGCCTGAGGTACATGAGACCGGGTCTTAAAAACATTTTTCCCTATATTCTGAAATATACAGAATACAGAAAAAAATTTACTTCAGGACTGAAAGCAAATCTGCCAAAACTTTAAAAGTGAAACCAATATGCACGTATTTAGAATAGTAGTTAACGTCAAAGAAAAGTCAAGTAAAACAGAAAAGAAAAATCAAGAACAAAACCAGGGGCTGGAGAGATGGCTCAGAGGTTAAGAGCACCGACTGCTCTTCCAGAAGTACTGAGTTCAATTCCCAGCAACCATATGGTGGCTCACAACCATCTGTTATGAGATCTGGTGCCCTCTTCTGGTGTGCAGATGTACATGGAAGCAGAATGTTGTATACATAATAAATAAAATCTTTGGAAAAAAAAAAAGAACAAAACCAGAAAACTGTAAAAATTATGACACCCAGTCAGGTATGGTGGCCCACACCTGCAACCCTATCCCTCATGAGGCAGAGGCAGGAGGTTCTTAAGTTCAAGGCCAGCCATGGATACACAGATGCTGTCTTATAAGAATGATGAGAGATAGCTTGGGGCGGCAGGGGGGGGGGGGGGTGTTAAGACCACTTATTACAGAGGTAACCACATGGTGGCTTACAACCATGCAGTACTCTGGTTCCAGTGTATTCAGTGACCTCTTCTGACCTCTATGGAAATCAGACATACATGTGGCACACTACATACGAAGGCAAAACACTTACATAAACCCTTTATTTTGAAAAAAGTAAAAGTAGCCGGGCGTTGGTGGTGCACGCCTTTAATCCCAGCACTTGGGAGGCAGAGGCAGGCTTATCTCTGTGAGTTCGAGGCCAGCCTGGTCTCCAGAGTGAGTGCCAGGATAGGCTCCAAAGCTACTCTGTGTAGTAGAAACCCTGTCTGGGGGGGGGGGGGGGGAGTAAAAGTAATTCTTCCTATGTAAACAAGGTAATAGGCTATGCCTGCATTAATAAGTGATATAAAACACTAACCTAATGACAAGTTTATTAAAATGAAATTAAAGCAGGCATGGTAATGCATGCCTGTCATCCCAGAACTAAGGAGGCTCAGGAAGAATGAATATTTAAGTCTGAGGTCAATCAGGGCTGATCAGGTAGACTCTGCCTCAAAAATCCAAAACTAAAAACAAGTAATAGGAAATTATTTTTCACTCTAGCAGCAGAGAATATAAACAATAGTATGGAAGTCAAATTTTAAAAGGAAACAAGACCTAACCATTATACTTTGGCTAAAATGTTATAAATCTTGTAAATAAGCTTTAAAAATGAAATTGTTAAGATTATGTTTTACAAAGCAATTTAATGGTTACTTTGAAGAAAAAAATCCCATCTATATAACTATAGTGTGAAAAAAATCAGTTACTGCAGTACATTAAGTGTATTCAACAACAATATAAATACCTACCCAACAATTTGGCACACTGCTTTAATCCCAGTACTGGGGAGGCAGAGGCAAGAGGATCGGATTTCCCTGCCAGCCTGGTCTACAGAATGAATTCCAGAGCAGCCAGGGCAACTCGGAGAAACCCTGTCTTCAAAAAAACCAATAAAAAGCTGGGTGGTGGCACACACCTTTAATCCCAGCGCTCTGGGGGCAGAGCAGGTGGATTTCGGTTAGTTCAAGGCCAGCCTGGCTTGCAAAATGAGTTCCAGGACAGCCAGGACTGTTACAAAGAAACTGTAATACATAAGTGAAGACATAGTATCTAACCCTAAGATGATTCAAAAACTAGTACTAGAAGAAACAGAAGCCTGAGCCAGTCAGAGATACATAATGAGATCCTGCCTCAAAAAATTATTAGATTTCAATGGCAATGTTCAATATTTCTACAACTCTTAGATGACCAGGGGTTACAGCAGACCTTAACATATAATTAAATCAGTTTTCCTTTCATTAGACATGAAACCAAAACAAATTACTGAGCACTTTTATTTCCCATTTAAAAAGTCAGAACCATAGAATTTTGCAGCAAGTGTCCAAGTATAATAGCTCATTATTTCTGAGATTTATGACAAGCATGTATTTAAATCCATTTTCTCTTCTCTAGCCAGCCAGTGCTTTTCTGTCTATCTCCCTCCCATTCCTATGTCAAGGTATCTTTCTTCCCTATAACATCTCATGGGCATAACTCAGTTCCAAGACTTCCATAAAAGAATCAAGAAATCTTGCCTTGGAGCAAGATGGTGTTGAACCATGACACTTAAACCCACTTGTATTAATTAACCACATGCCTCACTACATTTCACATACTAACTACATAAAATATGTAAAAGCCTTAGGTGGAGTTACAACTTACTTTAGGGGATCTTCTTGATCACTGTCTATGCTATCAGCTTCACTGTCAGGGTCACCTCTCCATGTCTGATCCACAGTAATGGGTTCCTGGTCCCCATCACTCCAGCTGTCTTCATCTGAGGCAAGGAAGGAAGAATAGCCATTAAGACTTCCCACCTCTGTAACTCCACACATGAAGCTACATTACTTAAGAGATGAACCTGAAACCTTAAAATTCAAATTTTTTAACTTTTTAAAAATTTAACAGAAGGAAAGATCAGCAGATCAGGAGAATGTATCTAAACAAAACAATGTATCTAAGCAAAACAACTAACTAGCAATAGCAATCCTGGATTTCTCACCAAATTCCCAGTAACAACCACAAATGCACAAAGCCTTGAACTAAACCAAGTTCATTCTTTAGCTTCTTCCTTTTTGACACCAGCAGAGAAGACCCTGACATCCTTACCCAGTATCCGGCTAGCTTCGCTTCGACTGCTCTCTGGGGTCTGAGAGCCCAGCTCTGTTTTAGCATATGAGCTCAACTGGCATAAGAGGGTTTCACCCATAGGGCCTGGATTGTTCTTCTTCATTTGAGCATGAAGTGCTAGGGCATTCCTTCGAGCATGTTCGGCACAGAAAGATACCCTAAGGAGACAAAACATTAATATTTAATCAGTTCTTTCTTGAAAGGAGTTAGCAATATTCAGCCACCAAATAACTTTTTTTGTCTTTAAGAAATTTAAAATGATTATTATATTCACACCTTGAAGACCAGTGCGAAAGCCAGGGGTGGTGGTGGTGGTGGTGGTGCACGCCTTTAGTCCTAGTGCTCAGAAGGCAGAGGCAGCTGGATCTCGAAGTTCGAGGCCAGCCTGGTATACAGAGTGAGTTACCCAACAGCCAGGACTACATGAGATGCTGTCTCATTTGGACCAGAAACTTGACTGCTTCCAAGTCAACTCACCCTGAGTTTTGTTTTTGCTTAGTGTGTTATGTGTAATGCTCAAAGTCAAACCCAGAGCCCCATTCATGGAAGGACTCTAACACCATGATATCACCAGCCCACACAAGCTGTTATTAAAGGGAAATGCAAGTAGCTTAACCAGTGTTCAAGTCATCAGACAAAGCAGTCTAACAACAAAATTGTTAACAATACCTCACAGAAAATCAGAGATGCTTTTATTTTTCAAAACTACTTCTGGAAACACATTTTACAAACAATCCACTCTAGACAGATATGGTTCAGCTTTAAAATTAAAAGATGTAAACAAATTATCTAGTAAAGTCAAATTCCTGCACATATATGATAAAAGTTATAAGCCCCTTCCAAAACACACAGGTATACATTGTTCCTATTATCTAACAAGGAACAGTGCTGAGCAAGTGAGTCAGCACTCGAGCATTAAGAACTTAGAGGGACAATTCAATGATTCCAGCAAACAAAAGCTCCTACTGCCAAAGCCTGACTACCTGAGCTCCATCCCCACCCACTAGGCATAAGGAGAACCAACTCAGGAAGCTGTCCTCTGACCCCTCGCGCTCGTGTGTGTGTGTGTGTGTGTGTGTGTGTGTGGTGTGTGTGTTGTGTGTGTGTGTGTGTGTGTGTGTGTGTGTGTGTGTGTGCGCACACGAGTGCTAGCATGTGTGTGGTATCATGTGTAAACATGTAATAATTTTTTTTAATTTAAAGCTGAGTATGGTTGTGCTGACAGTAATCCCTGAGGCAGGAGTTCCAAATTAGTCTAGACCAGTCAGAACCTGTTTCAAAAACCACAAGTAAACAATTAACGAAGTGACCCTGCCTCAGGTGTGCTTCCAGTTCTCATCTTTGGAGAGGGTGTTTCAGACAGGGTTTCTCCATGTGTCTGTCCTGGAGCTCACTCTATAAACCAGACTGTCCCGGAACTCAGAGATCCGCCTGCCTCTGCCTCCCAATGCTGGGATTAAAGGAGAGCATCACCACCTCCCAGCTTCAGTTCTGAAAAGAATATATCCTTAATCCTCCACAAATATTTCCAAGTCTACATACTATATTCCCCTTTCACTTTAAAACTGAAGGCAGGGGACAGGCAGGGTGGTGTACCCTTGCACTCACGAGTGCTTCATGTTCGAGGACAACCTGATCCACATAGTGAATTCCAAGACAGACAGGCTTTACGTGCATTGATCTTGTCTTTAAAAAATGCTATGTACATTGACCCTGTCTGGGAAAAAAAGGAAGGCAGAGGGGCAGGGGACCAGGGCTTGGTCCATACCTATAATCCCCAGCCCTCTCAAGGCCAAAAGGTTGCCAAGATCGAGCTGAAGAGAAGGCTCAATGGCTGCTCTTTCTAGAGGATCCAGGTTTGATTCCCAACAACCATCTGTAATTCCAGTTCCAGAGGACCCAATGCCTTCTTCTGTCCTCTGCTGGCATCAAACATGAACGTGTACACGCAGGCCAAACACCCATACATATAAATTTTTTTTTTTTTTTCAGATTGTAAAGGGCAGCCTGGTCTACAGAGCCAGTGCCAGGCCAGGCTCCAAAGCTACGGAGAAACTCTGTCTTGAAAAACAAAAACAAAAAATTGTAAAGGGTTGCCCAAAATGTTCCAAGCCAGCCTGGACAGTACAGGGAGTTCCGGGCATAGAGGGAGACTGTCTTTAAAACAGCAAAACGACAAAGGGGCCAGCCCGGTGACTCTACAGGTCAAGCTTAACCACCTTCTACCCAAGAAGTAGAAGAACCGACTCCAGCATCTGACCTCCGCACGTGTGCCGTGACTTGAGCACACCCACACATACAACACACTAGGAACTAGAAATAAATGCTCCAAAATGCAAGTAAAAATAAAAACCTAGGGTTGGAGAGATGGCTCAGCGGTTAAGAGCACTGGCTCTTAACCCACATGGCGGCTCACAACTAACTCCAGCTCCAAGGGATCTGATACCCTCACGCAGACACACACACGCAGGCAAAACACCAATGCACATAAAATAAAAATAAATCATTTATTAAAATAAATAAATAAATAAAAGCCTAAGGCGTTGAAAAGGGCTCAGTGACACAGTAATGACAAAGAACTACCCTCTGAGAGACTGAAGGCACCAACATACATACATACATACACACACACACACACACACACACACACACACACACACACGGAACCACACATACCCATCTTTCTTCTCGGGCTTGGGGGCAGCACTGGGACACCGTTTTCCATTCTTCGTCGATATATAGCTACATTGTTTGAAGGGTGCATTCTTGTCTTCAAGGATATGCTTGATGCAAAATTCCTGCCCCTCCAGACGCGGTTGAGAGCATGGGCGGTGAGTGAACGAACAAGAAAGGGGCTCCTGCGATCTGGGCACTGGGGTGATCCTCCCCCGATTCGTTGGCAAGACGTGAATCCGAATCCTGTTCATACCAAAACCTGCAGAGGGCGAGAGGTGAAGGGGGAAGGCATGTCACACAAAAGACCAAAAGGGCTTTAACCTTGCCCAAAGTCCTTGTCTGCGTTCTTCCGCGGGGCGACCGGTGGCTAACCCGCCCAGCCTCCCCTTCTCCAGAACCGCTCGCCGCTCTGGCCCCCACCACGTTGGTCGAATCCCCAGAGCAGCAGACCGGAAGCGCGGCGCCAGTCTCTCGCGGGACCCCTGCAACGAACGGCGCGCGCGCCCCCGCCCCGCCCGCCCGCCCCGCCCCACGCGCCCGCACGCTGCCGCCTTTGTCCCGGCCGCCTCGGAGCTCCCGGCCCCGGCCCGCAAAGCCTAGGCGTGCTGCGAGCGCCATCTTGTCCTACGGCTCCCGGCCGCCGGAGAACCCAGTTCCCCAAGCTGAGCCATCAAGAGTGACCCCGGACGCCGCAGGAGACGAAGTGCCGCGCTGACCTGACGGAAAGGGGGAGCAGCGAAGCTAACAGCGGCCAAGGGGAAGCGCCAGGCACGGCGCCATCTTACCTCCCCGCCGCGCTGCGCCGCGCAGCTCGCCCTCTGGCCGCTCTGGCCGCTCGGAGCGCGGCCCTAGGGCCCCTAAGCGTTGATTGGCCGCTGTTCTGCCGGTGATGTGCTTCTATTGGTCAAGGCCAACACATCAGTTGAGGGGGCGGGACAGTAAAAAAAAAAACCTAAGCAACGGGAGTGGCTGAGGCGAACTGTCTGTCAGGAACTCGGCCAGTGAGTGGTTCATCGAAAAGGCGGGCCCAGCCAGTCGCCAGGTCTGGTCTCAATGTGGTTCTTTTTCTGAAGGCCTTGGACACCAGTGTTCCCAGGCAGCTACCTCGTTACTGTCCCTACACCGCAGGTAGAAAATTGGACAGAGGCTGGCCCTGTTTTATACATGAAAAGGCTTTATTAGTTTTCTATTGTGAACGGTTCAACTCATGTTCTTTCTGGTCATTTCATGTAGAACGCTAGAACATTTTCTTTTGGGTGACTCGAGAATCATATGATCTAATTCATTTTTTTTATAACAGCCCTGAGAAGTAGAAATTACTTTCTCCGTTTTACGGATAAGGTGACTGAAAATTAAAATGAGTTCTGGTGTAGACCCTGCTTCTCTAAAATCCTCTATAACTTCGTACCGAATAGTGTATTACGTAAATAGCAGTCTAATCCGGTTTCAAGATCTGTTAAATATTCCAACCACATCTCCTATCCAAATCCAGCGCCCTCCAGACATTCTTTTGGTTTTAGTTTATTCCGTTTGTACTGTCTGTACCCTAGCCTTCTAGAACTGTCTGCTGTCTGATTCATTTAAATAAGGTTTAGCCATGAACCAAAGAGCCGTTGAGATTACAGGTCTAGTTGATCGTAAAGAGAATCTGCCACCAAATGCAGAAATATCAAAAAGACATATCTCAGCTCCTCACAGTTTGTGCTGTTACCCACCGAACCAGCTCCCCAGCTCCCTGCTTCTAAGTTGTGAGCGTCCTACAATCTTTTCCACCAGGTGGCTCTTATTGCATTGTGCCTTTTTCATCCCTAAACTGGTATCTCCCAGATGAGGACTGGAAGCCTGGACCCTTCCTTTGGGCTTTGATGAGCTCTTATCCCATTCACTTAAAGCCTACAATTTTGTCATTTTTTAATCCAGGCCATTGTGATTTAACTGGCCTACTGGGTGCAAAATCCTCCATTTGTGCACTCAATTCCATGTCATCTACTCAAGGACATCACTCCACATCTGTTTTCTGAACCTTCCGAAAGCATATGTACATGCTGTAATTTTCACATTTAAAAAGTAACGGAAGCCTAGGCATTGGTGGTGCACGCCTTTAATCCCAACACTCAGGAGGCAGAGGCAGGCTGATCTCTGTGAGTTTGAGGCCAGGACAGGCTCCAAAACAAGAGAAACCCTGTCTCAAAAAACAAAAAAAACAAAAACAAAAACAAAAAAACAACAACAAAAAAAATTAAATAAAAAAAAAAGTAACGAAAAGTTATTTTACCTCTTCTTCAGGCTACTTCCTCTACTGCTGTACCTAAGACAGGATCTCTTTATATAGACCAGCCTAGCCTCAAACAGCTACTCTGCCTCAGTAGTCTCTTTAGTGCTGGGGTTACAAATGTGTTTCATCATTTTCAGCTCCCTTATACTCTTGAATTCTCTCCAGGTTGAATTCTCCTCAGAACAAATTGATAGCCAAGTTTACACATCACCATTCACCTTAATTTAAATGGCATTTATGTGGGTGGCTGGAGATCCAAACTCAGGTCCTCATGCTTGCACACGGAGCACTTTACCACTGAGCCTTCTTTCTTAAAACAGTTTCTAGGTCTCTATACTCTAGTTCCCTTTCCTCAGTCACCCATTCTTGTCATTTGAGTCTCTTGTTATCATTCCCCCACACCCCAAGTTTTGAACACTGAATACTTTTCTCTCGTTATCTGTTTTATCCCATTCATAAACTGATGGCTCCCATGCATGTACCACTAACCCGAACCCTTGCTTTGAATGGCACATCCAGTAGACCTGCCCATGGAATGTCTATATGAAATCTCAAATTTAATGTTAAGGCCAATTTCCTGTTACTCCTGTTTCCATTCAGTAACTCTGCCCTCCCAGTTGGTCAAGTCAAACATGGAGTCATACTTGACCTCCCTATCTTCATTATATATTACAATTCTCATTACTCTTAGCACTTTTGAAGCCACCCTTATCTCCTAAGTTGTTGAGACTGTCCTCTCATGTCCTTCCTATACCCAAAATAAAGAAAACAGAGGGAATGACCAGAACCCACGATTTTTTTTTTTAAGTGTCCTTTTTTCATAGGGCTGAAGAGGTAGCTCAGCAGGAAAGAGCACTAGCTGCTCTTCCAGAGGACCTGGGTTCAATTCCCAGCACCCACATGGTGGCTCACAACTGTTTCTAACTCCAGTTTCAGGGGATCTGACACCCTCACACAGACATACATGCAGGAAACACCAATGTCCATGAAATAAAAATCATTTTTTAAAAGTGTCCTTTTAATTTTTATTATATTTATTTGGGTGTGGCTAAGCATGTGTGGAAGTTAAAGGGTAACCAGTGAGAATCAATTTTCTCCTACCATGTGGATTCCAGGGATTGTGAGGCTTGGCACTGAGTGTCTTTACCCACTAGACCATCTCATCAGCCTCCCTTTTAAAGATCTTTGTTTGGTTTAAAGATCTTTTTTTGTGTGTGTAGCCCTGTGATGAGGGATTTCCTTCTAATTGATGAATAAAACTGTTGGCCAATAAGGCAGCAAGATAGGCAGGACTAGGAGACAAGAATTCTGAGAAAGGTAAGCAGACTGGGCCGCCACAGAGTCACCATGTAGATAGTAAAGGAGTTAAGAGTTCTGGACCCTTCTCTGGTATGATAAGACCACGTGTAAATACTTAGATTAAGATAGAGCTAGTTAATAAGAAGCCCTAGTCATTGGCCACTAGTTTTATAATTAATATAGTGTCTGTGTTTATTTGGGGCTGAGAAAGACAATGGGACCAAACAGATGGGAAAGAAAATCAAGCAATGACCCTGGCTGTCCTGGAACTCGCTCTGTAGACCAGGAAGGCCTCGAACTCAAGAGATCTGCCTGCCTCTACTTCCCAAGTGCTGAGATTAAAGACGCATGCCGCCACTGCCCAGCCTTAAAGATCTTAAGCTACTGGTAATCCTAAAGTTTGATGTTTTCCTCTAAGTGTTTAACTTGTAAGATCTACCATATGTAGTATTAACAAGAATCTAACTTTTCTTCAAAATGTAATTCTACCCGATACGGTAGTCCATGCCAGTAATCGATCTCAGCACTCAAGATCTTGGGTATAGCAAGAGGATGACATTTGAGGCCAGCTGGGCTACATCGTGAAACTGTCTTGACAAAAACATACTGTCTACCAAAGACATCATTGTGGCTATCTTAATAGTTCGGCTTTTGATACAACAATTGTGAATTGTATCATGATGCTTGCTAGACGAGTGCTTTTAAGTATTGCTATCATAGTAACGCTACCATTTTTTACTCTTCCAAGTACTCATGCAACAGTATAGAGTGAAGAGTTTCCCCCCTCCAACTACAACATACTTTACAACACCAGGTTCACTGTTGTAGTTATATCTTAGTTCTCCCAATGGACTTAATGTCCTAAGATAGGAACTTAATACTGTCAAAACCAAAGTGATGATTCAACAAAGTAAGCCAAAGACTAATTTTTAAGGACATGGCACATACAAACAACAATCAGGTGTTTCATCATCAACGTTTATTGATGGGATGGATAAATACAGATTGAGAAACATACTTGACAGCAAGATATCAAACTGATAGCCAGACTATAAAATGTATACAATATCCTTCTTTAAATTTTTTTTTGAGTTTTTAAAGTTTTTTTACAAAGAGCCCTTATGATAATGGTCACTTACATCCTATCGTCATTCACCTAACAGCAGTAGAGATCCCAGGAGTAGCACCCAAAACTGAGGTGCCCCACGGAGGACAGAGGCAACAGCAGAATAATATGCTGAGCAGTACAAAAATCAGACAAAAAAAAAAAAAAAAAAAAAAAAAAACAAAAAAAAAGCTCACCACAAAATTGTACCTGAGTGACATAAACTGGTAAAGTGTGTTATTTTGTTTTTCATTTTACTTTTTCTTTTTGTTCTTTGGTCTGATAAGAAAATGGACAGTTTTATGTGTGGAAAGTAAGGTAATATAGGCCAGTTCCAAGTTCAGAATGCTAAGTTACACCTACAGTAACTATTTTCTTTGTGTTTTTAGGCCAGACAGCACTTCTACTTTTTAAGTTATTTCATTACGGCCTTCAGCTAATCACTTCCTCTGCTTCCACTGGCATTTCTAGATCACCTGATGAGAGACATACTTGTTCTGGCTTCAATTAACATGCTGTCAAGCATCCCTCTCCACAATTAGCGTGGCAACACAAACCCGTGAGTATTCTCTGCATACAACCAGGAATATGCACTCTTAAAGGGAAAGAGCAGACAATGATTTTTATTCAACATTCTTTCCCTCTCCTTCCCATTGCCAAGTTCATGTTAAAAACTTTTGAAATATTAAAACGCAGAGTTTACCCACTTAGAAAACAATTCTGAATTTAGACCACTCCATCAAATAAGATTACAGTAACATTCTTCTTTCAAACTTACATCCACTGAGGAAGAAGGAAATAAATGACAGCTTGGTGCAACAAGAATGCTTCTTAAACCATCAAGAGCCAAAACTCAATCAACACCAATGCATTTGGGGGGATATGAGTCCTTGAAAGCTCAGTGGGGGATGGTGGAAAGCTATTTCTCACTAACTGATGGGTTGCATAGACTGCTTAAATTCTCCCAAACCCAGGAGAATACAATAGGCATTCCAATCTCAAGATGTCTTAGTTACTCACTTTTCCTAGCATGAGTATCAAAATAACTCATCAACAAAAGAAAAAAATCTTTAAAAAAATAATCAGTTCCCAAAATAATGGAAACGCATATATTTAGATTCCAACCATACTAGGATAGATAGGACCCCTCCAATTGCCTTTGTCTAGAAGCAAGGTGTGAGAGGTAATGAGGAAACAGGTTGCAAAGGCTTCAGGAAACCCAGCAGTGATGTTACCATGATTTTGTTTCAATACTCAAATCTACTGCTGTTTGCAATTGGAGATTTCGATTTTTCTATCACTGCTGGTGAACCTAACAATATAGAAATATGTGGGATACACTAAACCAAAACACTAAAATCATTTACGAGAAGGGAAGAATGCTGAGGGTCTCAGATACAAAACACAATGACTCATGAATGAGAAAAGTAGACTAATATTTAGGTACTTTCTAAACCCAAAAGGCATAACTGAATACTTCAGAAGACCACACTGGCTTTAGTTAATGATTCAACAGAGTTTAGCCAACAACACAGGTATGATTAAAAGCCCTATAGACAATCCACAGGTATTTATTTCTGCCAACGTTGAGTCAAGCAAAATTTTAGGAATGAGATTTACAGAAGTTGAGGCTCTAAGCCTGCTTACCACTGTCACTTATTCTTGACAGTTTAGATTGAAAGAAAAAACAAAAAGCCATGTTTACAAAGCTGACTTGATATACAAATACTTCTCAACCTTTGAAGGTCTGAAGGTGGGAGAGACATATACTGGCTTAGAAGCCTTATTTATACAGAAACTGAACAATAGGCATGCTAACTGGCAGGTGCATCTGCTAACCCAAAAGTAATGCAGCAGTTCATGCCAAGCCCACAAGAAGGTTCAGGACCTAGGCAGTATAGACAATACCAGGAAATAATACAGGAAAAGTCTATAAACTAACCACATTCAATGTTGATCTACAGCAGAAAGACCAGACTATAGCAAGAAGTAGCTCTTTAGACTCTAGTAAGCACTTTTTTTCTAGTTCACTACTGACAGAATTCTAGGAAATTTAACTATAGTATTACCATGAAGAACTGCTATAACAGCAAATATGACAGACTGAGTAATAAGGGAGTGCGTGTGATTAGAAAATACATTAATTAGAATGAAAAGCCAGAACATTTTCCCAAATCAATTATTGTCAATCCCACAGATACAGATGCAAACTAAATGGCACATTCCTTTTTGGGAAGGTCAGGATGGGAAACAAAATCTAAACAAATACCAAGCCTAAATTTAGCAATCATGATGACACATCTATCTTGCACAACACAGGAAATACCAAGAAAAAAAATGTCACTTTAAAAGTTGCATACCAAAAAATATCACTGACTTATAGATGAGAAGGAGCTCCTTGTTTTGCTCAGCAATGACAGGCACTCCGAACAGTTCAAACATGCAGATTAACAACCACAAAATCACCGTAAAATATAGTCCTCCTATACATTCTCCTCTACTGGGCCATTACATCAATAGTAACTGCCTCAGTGTTTTCCTAGCCTGTTCCTGGCAAGCAGCACCATACAGCTTCTGTTTCCCTATGACTTTCAGTGAAAAGAATCTGACCTCTCCCTAAAGACTACTTGGCATAACAGAAATTTCACTAATTAAAACAAGAGACAAATTATTTTCATAGCACCATCTTTTCCATAGCAAAAAAAAAAAAAAAAAAAAGTACACACACACATATGTGTATGTATGTATGTATGTATATATATATATATGTGCATATGTATACATGTATATATATATACACATATATTTATGTATTTTTTCCATGCAACAAACCAAATAACAATAATCTGAGGCTAGGTCGCATTTTCAGTTAGACAGCTTGGCTTAGAATTTTTTCCTAGCCGTTATCTCTTCAAAGATTTCCTTCATCAAAAAATATTCCCTTAATATCTGGACTAATCAAGCCAAATAAAAGGATTCCTGATCTTTTTTAAAACAAAACTCTTTAGAATTTCTGTCTAGAATCAAAAGCCACCCAAATCTAAACACAACAGTGTCTGTTGGCTAGGACTGCTCACTCATTACACCAGCGCTGTTAAGTTCACACTCATCTCTGAAGTCATACAGGCTGCAAACACAAGTACGCAGTTTTCTCCCCGTTAACAGATAGACAGACAGACAGACAGATAAAAAGCAAGAATTACATTCATAATGTAACTTAAAATGCAAAGTCTTCAGGACCCAAATCACAATTTCATTGTCTTTAGTATCGTTACTGTATGGCTTGTCCCAAACCTGTCACCACACATGGTCTGGTCTCTGACAGACAGGGCATGCAAAGCAAAGCACACCCTTCTTCCCTTAGAGACCTGAGCTTTCCCAAAGCCCAACTGAAAAGGCCCATTCTGTAGGGCAGTAGCCGGCTTTGCTCTATAAGCTTCTTCCTCAATCCCACCTCCATCCGCATTGAAACACAAAAAAGGAATAAAGGGGACGTTTTCATAATGGTGCTAGAGTCAGGTCATTGGCTACGACTATCCAAACTAGAAACTAGAGGGCTACTACTAAATTACAACATAAACATGTGCTGCAGTATGAGGATGATTTACAATGTCAATACGAGCTTCTTCATGTTCTGAAGGCCAACCATGCTCTCTAGAATGCTGGGATGTGAAAATGGTAAAGAGTGAGAAGAAAAAAGTAACATGATTTTTAAAAACACACACATACAAACATACATACATACATACACATACATACATACATATACATACATACACACACACACACACACACACACACACACACACACACACACACACACACACACCACATACACACACACACACACACACACTTTAAAGGTCTCAATACTTCAAGTGGCCTGAGCCTATTTCACTCTTGGCCAAAAGCCTACCCTCCCACCCTCCCTGCACACACACCCACCCTCCAACCCCCACCCTCAGTCATTGCTATGTACCTCATACACACAGCAAAATCCCTTCCCATTCCCAATTATATAAAAAAACTAAACAGATAACTTACTTTCTTTAAATTATTTTTTAAAAGTCTCTTAAAGATCTGACGTTTAAATACTTCCTCTCTTCTGATATGTTAAACACAACTGCTTGATCACCCCCACATTTCAGTTCCAGCAAGAAGAGGGAAGATAACTACTCCAATCAACCCCATTCAGATGAGGAGAGGCCAAGAACAGAGTGTTCTTACTCCTTCACAGCTTCAACATAACCCTACCTCTCTGATACCAGTACAAACTGTAAGAAAATAGATGTATGAGGCAGCAGATGTAACTGGGGCCCTCCACCACCCTCCCACCTATCTCAGTATCAATTTACTCCTTAGTCCAAGGGTGACATATTTCATAAGGGATGTAATTTTCGTAGTCCAGTATCAGTAGTCAAAACAAAAACAACAAAAAAACAAAAAAGTGTTTTTGTTTTTTAAGTTTCCGCCTTTTTTTCACTTAGGAAGAGGTGGAAGTGGTGGAGGCGGTTCTGATGGGAGGGGTGGTGGTCGAGGTTTGTCTGTATTGGCAGATCTGGAGGAGATTCCTCCAGCTCGTGGATTCATATATTCACCGTAAGAATGAACAAATTCAAATGCAGGGGGCTGAGTGGGCTGAACACCTTGGGCACTGAGCAGGGAGTGGAGCATATTCACAGTATCCTGATAATCTATTGACTGAGTTGTGTTATGACCGTTAGCCCCAGGAGGGCCTTTATCCAGTTTCATATGAGGAACCCGAGTTTTACAGCTAGGCTGTGAAAAGGGCAGCCCACTTGTGTCTGAGCTATGCCCAGGCAACTGGGTCATTGCAGGAAGAGGTGGGAAGGGGAAATTCAAGGAAGAGGATTTAGTACTCTTGGCAATCTTGGCTGGATGATCAAACACTGCTGCCCCTGTCTCTTCTGGGGGACCCCTCTTACGTGTAGAGCTCGAAGATGAAGACAAAGTATTAGACAAGCTATAAGTCTTGTGTGCTAAGGTGCTGCTGCTCTGGCTGCTATGTTTTGGATCACTTGGCCGTTTGTTCACAGTACCAACAGGAAGCTGTAAATGAGAGTGCTTGTGTGAATGGTGATTATGATGGTGGTGGTGATTGGACGGGTGAGGTTTGTGCTTTTCTTTGTGCTCCCGGCTCTTGGTGATACTGTCTTCTATAGAATTGTGCTTATCAGCAGCAGAGTGGACTTTAATGCGCATTTTTATCTCCTCTGGTTTTGAGGAGGCTGCTTTATCTCCACCAGCCACCGGGAGTCTCATTTTCAGAGCTGATTTGTCTGCCTTTTCCAGAAAAGGACGTTCAGGATTTTCTGAGCCCTCAATGGGCATCTTCAGAATGACTGAAGAATGGCTGTCATGGTGTGACAGGAGATTCTGGGCAGCATATGCATACTGTGACTTCACATTGGCCTCCATATTCTCTAGCTGCCTCTTCTGAGCAGCCAACTCCTCGGCGTGCTTTGCACGGTATTCTTTAAGTGAAACTTTAGCTGATGGCACGCTCTTATTAGTCTGCTTCTGGGAAACAAATGCATTTGAACCATCATGTTGCAAGGAATGGTCAACTCCAATAAGTGCTAAATTCTCACTCGTCCGATGACCCTGAGAAGATTCTAGTTTAAAGGGAGGTTGGGAAGACAGCCATCGCTCGCCTTGCAACATTTCCACATTACTTAGACTGCTGGAGGACTCTTCAGAGGCAGGGAGGGAAGGCACTGCACTTGTAGTAGAAGTCGTTGACATGCTCATTAAACCTGCAATAGTTGTGTCTGAAGAGGTCTGAGAAATCATATTGAGGATGGTCTGCTCCGATGTGTTCTCATCTGCTCCTCGGTCATCTGGTTTAGTTTTCATGGCAGCCTGGTATGCCTAAAATGAAGCAAATAAAATCTCTTCATTCCAGGCAATTTACTATATGTATGTATACCAAACCATCAGCTAAGAACTTTTTGGTTAGTTTACTTGTTTTTCTTTTTATATATGTATTGGAGGTGGGGTTTCTTACTTTTATTTTGAGACACTATCTCTCTATGTAGCCCTGGTTGGTCTGGAACTCCCTATATACATAGATACATCTTGTGTACATAGAGGTACACAAGACCCTGTCTCATTTCTTTTTGGGCACTGAGGAGTGGGAACAAGGCCTTATGTACGCTAAGTACTTATCTTATCACTGAGATGTACCCCAAGTTCATCTATCTGATGCCACGGGGAAAAGGAATGACTCTATTATTCTAAGACTAATAATATCTTCATTACAACTTTAGACTACAACCCATATAAATAGAAAATTCTGGGCTGAAGAGATAGCTCAGAAGTTGTAATTCCAGTTCCAGGGCATCTGACACCCTCTTCTGGTCTCCACAGGCACTGCATGCATATAAATGCAGGCAAGCACTCATACACACACACACACACACACACACACACACACACACACACACACACATACAAAATAATAATAATCCTCCCCCACCACCACCACAGAGTCTTTCTTTGTAGCCCCAGCTGGTTTCAAGCTCACAGAAATCTGTCTCCTAAATGTTGGGATTAAAGGCACGCATAACCATGCTCAAATGCAATGATAAATCTTTTTAAAAGGAAGGAAGGGAGGGAGGGATAGAAGGAAAGGAGAATAATAAATTTTATTTTTTATTTTTTAATTTATTTTTTTTATTTTTTCAAGACAGGGTTTCTCTGTATTGCTTTGGAGTCTATCTGGAACTCACTCTGTAGACCAGGCTGGTAATAAAAAATTTTTAAGTGGCTAATATTACAATCAACTCTTGTAATTCCAAACATACCTTGCTCCTCTACCAGAAGTCAATAGTGTGCAGAAAATACACAACTGGAGTTGGGAAGATGGCTCAGGAGATACAGTGCTTGCCTTGTAAGCATGAGTATCTGAGCTTAGATCCCCAGCATCCATGTAAAAGCCCAGTGCAATACCATGTATCTGTGACTCCAGGGTAAGGTGGGTAGAGGGAGACAGGCAGACACAGGTTGATCCCTGGAGTTCAGGCCAGTCAATCTAGCTCAATGAACTCCAGGTTCAGTAAGAAAGACCATGTCTCAAAAATAATGGAGAATAGAAGAAAACACAAGAATCAACCTCTGGCTTCCATATGTTTGCTCACTCACATGCATACCTACATATGAACACATGTGTACAAACAAACCAAATAAAACACTCAACCAAAGCCACTGATCAAGAAATTGTGCAAAAGGCAATTTGCACAATTTGCATAGGCCCCAAAGCAAAGCCCCCTATAGACTGACATTCTAGCTAGTATCCATGTTACCAAATCACAATTACTGTTAATTCAGAAAAGGGACATTCCAAATCTGATTCTGGTATATTCACTGGTGAAGTTAAAGGAAAGAATAAGTTTGACAGCAATAATTCTTACCCTCCAGTTTCTAATGCGTTTCAGTCTGCTTGGAGTTTTCTCCAGAATCTGTAGAAATTCATGTGTCAGTTCTACAAATAAAACATTCAAGAAGTGCTCAGAGACAAGAAGGTAATAAAACAAGAATAACCTCAACTGACTCACTGTTTTCATCTGAATCAAGTCACATTTGGCCAGATATGTGACAAATCAAGAAGTTTGTTTCAAAGTCCCTTACACTAAAACTTACCATCTAAAAGTTCCAAGGTCACAGTGGCGTCAACATACTCCCACCAGTGCTTCCCGTCAGTTGAGACTGGGATCTCCCAGTTGGACCACTTGCAAGCCAGATGGATGCAGACACAGGCCACCACAGGAGGTGTGTACTGCAGGCTAAATGTGGTCAAATGCAGGCTGACATCAAAGGGAAGGAAACAGAGAGTGTCATGAGCCCTCAATTCTCAACCCTAAACTAAAACTCTCCATTATTAAAAAAACGAAAAACAAAAACCACAAAAAAACAAAAACCACAGGAGAGCAAGAAAGGCAAGAAATATCCTGTGCTCTGACTCAGCACTCAATGTGATCTTCTTTCCTTTCTTTAAAAGCTTTCATTTCAATTATGTGTACATGTCTGTGTGGGGTACATGCACAGGAGTGAAGGTGTCCGGGAGGCCAGAGGTGTAAACTTCCTGGAGCTGGGATTACCGGCCATGGTGTACTTCCCCATGGGAATGGACTTAGGTCCTCTGGAACAGTATGTGCTGCCCTGAACCTCTGACTCATCTCTTCAGGCCCTCAGTATAATAAAATACCAGTCAGGTTAACAACTTTTCTAAATTTCCTATTTATCACACAATCTATACACTGACTAGTGAACAGAAAAAAAAACAAAAATAAAAGAAAAAGAACTAGGTAGTCAACTATGGTGGCTCACACCTTTAATCCCAGAAATTGGGAGGCAGAGGCTGGTTGATCTCTGAGTCTGAGGCCAGTCTGGTCTACAAGCAAACTTCAAGACCAGAGTTACTTACTGTGACCCTGCCGTAAACCAAAACTAAAAACAATTAAAAAAACAAAAACAAAAATAAAAAAGCCAACACAGCATCAGATGCCTATAGTCCCAACACATGGTATACCAAAGTTCAAGGCTAGCCTGGGTCATAAGACCTTGAAAAAAAAAAATCAAAAGAAAAACAATAAAAAATAATTCCTCAAGTATAAGTATACCTGATAGTCTTTCCCCCCAAAGATTTTATTTGGTTTTTAGACAGGGACTCAGTCTTTGGCTGCCCTCCAACCCACAGCAATCCTATCTCCCAAATGCTGAGATGCACAGACTGGATCTAATACCTGACTCTTTCTTCAGAAACTTCATTTCTCCGCCCTCTCGTTTGTGTATGTGCCTATCTATCTGTGTTTATAAGATAAGGTCTCACATAGCACACAATGGCCTTGATTGCTATAGTCCAGAGGATGACCATCTACTGATTCTCCTGCCTCTGGGCTCTGAGTTCTGGCATCACAGGCATGGGCCACAACATTCAATGTACACAGTGCTGGGGAATTAAACTCTGGAATTGGTATACGCTAGGAAAATACTCCATAAGTTTTTATCCACTTACTAAAACTAGAATTACATCCATTCTAGGAACTGAGTTACATCCATTAGTTTTTATCCACTTACTAAAACTGAAAATCTTACACTTGATGACTGAGTACATTAGTTTCTCTGAACAAACAATACAGGTAACCAGAGCTGAGAACAAGCAAGTCACTTAGCATAACAAGTTATATACTAACAACTTTTTAAAAGAAAAATATATTGCAAATCCTTATATGCTTAGTGCCCATTGCTTGGGCAGAGGAGAAGAAAACTATGCTCTTGGACATTTTATAGCAAAGTTAATACATAGGATTGGGTAAGCTAAATAATTACAAAACCCTAGCAAATTAAAAGGTATTATATAAATGCAAGGTACAAAAAGTCTGCAGAAAGATCCACATTCTCCATAGAATTATCTGTAATACACTGTATCAAAGGTTATTTCTATGGTCTTTCGGCTCTGGTTTACTAAGTGATCCTATATACAACCCTCAAAAGGTGACAAATCCAGCCCAACCAAATTCCGAATCCCAAAACAGAAGAAAAAAATAAAAATATAAACCTGTTGGTTGCCATGAAGTAAGATGTCTGTGCTAAGTCCTTGCTTGCTAACAAAAACAAAAGAAAAAGAAGTTATTAATTCCATTCTTCTTGACAAACACATAGTAAACACTTAGTATTATCTGTAAAGTACTAACAGTGATAAACTAGGAGACATAATGCCTGAGTACGTGGTGTTTATACTCTACCCAAGGAAGCAGATCATGGGCTTTGAAAAGGGTGAAATGGGATGCTGCAATTGGACCTAGGGCCCTTTTCAGGTCATGCACATGTTATACTACTGACATCCAATCTTCTTGTGGTTTTTTTTTTTTTTTTTCAAGACAGGGTTTCTCTGTGTACATCAGGCTGTCCTCGAACTCAGAGATCCTCCTGCTTCTAAAGGTGTGTGCCAACACTAGATACCCAGCTACTTCAATGCTTTTAAAATACACAGAACTCACAGAACTTGGACAGGTAAAATGAGGTAACGTACTTGCCACCAGCCTTGACCACCTGAGTTCAACCCCTAGATCCACATGGTGGAAAAGAACTGACTCCCAAAAGTTATCTTCTGCCCTCCTCCAGACATGCTAAGTGGCACATGAATACCATCCCCACCTCCAACACATAAAAACAAACGTAAGTTTTAATAATATGAAAATAAGGCTAATTATTAGCTCGGCATATAAAACTCTATAAGACCTCTATATGCACAATGACATCCAGACCTTTTGTCTCTCAGAATAAATCCCAGGGCTCCCTGTGTATTAGCAAAGGCTCTATCACTGAGATCTACATCCAGCCTCAAATGCGCCTTCTTGTTTGCTGTCTGTGCTGTTGAACAGGTCTCACGATGCAGCCTAGGCTAGCTTACAAATGTACAATAATTTCCTGCCTCAGCCTCCCTAGTTCTGGGAATGCAGGTGTGTGTCACCACAACTGGTACTCCAGATATTGGTAGTACTTAAAAGGAACCTTAAAGGATGTAACTCAATGGCAGAGCACTTGCCTAACATATACAAGATCCTAAGTTTAAACTTTACAGCAAAAACAAAACATAAACAGAGTTGGATATGGTGGTGCACACCTTTAATTCTAGCACTTAGAAGGCAGAACTCTTTTTTTTTTTTAAGATTTATTTATTTATTTATTATGTATACAGTGTTCTGTCTGCCTGTGTCCCTGAGAACCAGAAGAGGGCACCAGATCTCATTTTGGATGGTTGTGAGCCATCATGTGGTTGCTGGGAATTGAACTCAGGACCATTGGAAGAGCCATCTCTCCAGCCTGAAGGCAGAACTCTTAAGTTCCAGGCAGGTCTGGACTACTTAATAAGTTCCAGTCCAGTCAGGACTACATAGTGTCTCAAAAGTGAAAACAATTTAAAAATTAATTAGTAAGTTAATTAATCATTTAAGAACTAGTTTTTAAATCAGGACTAAAGAGATGGCTCAGTGATTAAGAGCTCTGGCCTTTTTCCCAGAGAACCAGGGTTCAATTCCTAGCACCTTTGCAGTGGTTCACAACCACTGTAACTCCAATTCCAGTAGATCTGATGCCCTCTTCTGGCCTCCAACGGTACTAGCCACACATGTCCTACACAGACATAACACTCAAGCAAAACACCCATACACATAAAAATAAATAATAAATAAGGATATCATACCCAATGGATTATCAGTAATAGAAATTAGTTCAAATGAACTCTATATCATCATTGGGGTTTTGATGTGGGATAATGTTCTTTGTTCACTGTAAAGATTTGTCACTAATATTGGTTTAATAAAATACTGATTGGCCAGTAGCCAGGCAGGAAGTATAAGCAGGGCTACCAGACTAGGAGCATTCTGGGAAGAGGAAGGCAGAGACATAGTCACCAGCCAGACAGAGGAAGCAAGATGAGAATGCCTTACTGAAAAAAGGCACCAAGCCATGTGGCTAAACAAAGATAAGAATTGTGGTTAACTTAAGTTGTAAGACCTTGTTAGTAATAAGCCTGAGCTACAGGCCAAACAATATAAGCCTCTGTGTATTTATTTGGGAACAGCTGCAGGGCAGGGCAGGACAAAACTTCTGTCTACAGGGTTTCCTTAATTAGACATGAACTAAAATAAGATTATCCACTTAAAATACACTATTCTCTCTCTCTCCCTCTCTCCCTCTCTCCCGTTGCTCTGATAAAAGACCCTAACATTTTGTGGCTTATTCTGCTCACAGCACAGTGCATCCCAGTGATAAAGTCTGGACTATAGAGCCTAAGCAGCTGCTCACCCGCATCCAGTCAGAAACAAGGTGATGATGCAGCTGCTGCCTATTCCCCTTTTCCACTAATGGGCCTGTCCACTAGATGGGCCTTCCGGCCTCAATGAATACAATCAAGATAACAATCCCCTGGAATACCCAGAGGCCTGTCTCCCAAGTGATCCTGTCAGAATGACTTTTGAGTAATGCTAACCTCACATTCTCATAAGATTAAGAGCATCTAAAAACACTTCTACTAAGTCAGAACTAAGTGTCTGGCACTACTAGCCATGCAGGATAGTTAGTATGGACAAAGTACAAGTACAGCCCCCAAATAACTAAACAATTCAAAACAGTTACGATTACTTACCTCGAACAAGCTGGGTGCACTTTACCACATGTGTATGTGGGTGATCAATTGTTAATTCAAACCCTTCAAAAAAAAAAAAAAAATTTATACCTCTTTTGTCTGAATCATTAATGGCCTGTTCATTTTTCTCTCCCAAAAGTACTGTGCAAGAACCAAAAATCACACAGTATTCATCACTTCTTTCTGTAAAATTAAGTCCACTGAAGAAACAAACACAAAAATATTTTTTTTCGGGCAGCTGGAAAGATGCCTCAGTGGTTTAGAGCTCTTGCAGAGGGCTGGGTTTGACTCACCATATGGTGGTTCCCTGTAACCCCAGTTCCAAAGGATGGGACACTTTCTTCTGACCTCTGTGGGCGCCAGGCACACATGTAGCACAGACACATATGCAGGCAAAACACTCACACACACCCTTTTAATCCTTTTTAAGAACAAAAGAATATATAGTACAAGGTTGAAAGAACAGTCACACAAACAAATGTGCCTTCCAAAGTTTACTCTCTTTTATTTAAGGAAGTAAAGAGTGTGAAGAGACAGTACCAGGGCAGCCTCAAAGTCACTATGATGCTGTGAATTGCTGAATTTCTCATACTCCTGCCTCCAGCTCCAAAAAGCTGGAAACACAAGTATGTACTACCATAGGCAGTTTGTGAAGTTCTGAGGGCTGAGATAGCAAGCCTAGGTTTCATGAATGCTAAGCAGTCTACCAACTGGGCTGTCCTCAGTCCCTTCAAGCTTAACAATGAAAAGAAAATCCTACTCATTCCTCTCAGCTCACGTGCAGAGAAGGGGGTACAGTGGTGCAAGCCTTCAATCATAGCATGCTCAGGGGGCAGAGGCAGGTGGATCTGAGTCTTTATTTTTTGCCATTATTTATCAGGTTAAAAACTGCCAAACTATCAAAAAGATAAGTCATAAATCTTACAATGAGAAAAATTAAAAACAAAATCCTGGCTAACCTGTTTCAAGAATCACACCATACACTGACATTGTACAAACAGACCAGGGCTAAACTACAAGCTCCACAGCCACTATTACCCAGTAAGAGACACTTCCCAAAATCTTCAAAAGATTTTCTCCCAGTTTTACAGATTTTTAACATGAAATCATTATTCCATACATAATTTTTCATCCTTTTAAGGAAAATAAACTTACCTAGGGTCTGCAAAATTATGCTCTCTAAAATCACCAGATCTTGAACTTGCTGTAGATAGGCCTATGGGAGAGAAAACAGAAATTACATCCCACAAAAGGGTAAAGCAATTTTAAATAACAAAATAATAAAAGGTATGAATAGAGGCCACTGAAAGAGGGCTGAAAAGTTAAGACCTAGGTTCGAGTCCCAGCACCCACATGGCAGCTCACAATCATCTGTAACTCCAGTTCCAGGGAGTCTGAGCCCTTCTTCTGGGCTTCACAGGCACTACATACATGTGGTGCACTTATCATACATGTAGGCAAACACTCATACTCATAAAATTTTTAAATCTTAAGAGGGGTGGGTATGGGAGAGAAGACATAGAGTTGGAACTGAAATATAATCTTTCTCCGTATCCCCTTTAATACAGGAAGAAAGAGCCAGGATCATCAAAAGATATCACTTTACTAGTTGTGCAAGGATACTAAAAAAAAAAAAAAAAAAAAGGGTAATTTTATTATTTTCGGACTGATATTTTAAATCTTAAAATCAAATAATTTAGAAATAAGAAATAATAACATGTTTTTAAAAATCATCACTTTTTTGCAGATCCTTTAACAGCATTGTATCTAACTGATTGTACTTATTGTCCTGGAGCCTTGTACTTACGATTTAACAAAATGGAATTATATTATAGTTATTCTCACACTAAATTTTACAGTAGTAAAGCAAGTAAGGATACAAACTATGCTAGCTAGTCCTCTTTTCCGTATACTGGAGCAAACATCTTCCTATTACCACCTCATATGGGCTGAATACTCAAATAAGGAATTTTTGATATGCTTTGGAAAACGGAAGGAAAGTGTTAAGGTTTTAATACGAAATGTCTCCCAAATTCTTATGCGTTAGAAGGCTCTAGGTGTTGAGCTGGAGAAATGGTTCCTCAGTTAAAATATTGTCAAGCAAGGCTGGCAACCTGAGTCCAATCTCAGGAACCTAATAAAAGTGGAAAGAGAACAGGTAGGCACAAAGTAGTATTCTAGCTTCCAGTCTGTGGCTGGCAGGCTGCACACAGGCACACCACACACTAATAAAAAACAAACTTTAAGGTCTGTCAGCTCTTAGGAAGTAATTGGATCATGAGGGCTCTGGCCCACCCCACCCCACCCCCCACCAGTGGATTAAAGCGGAGATGCAGTGATAATCTGATGGCATTATGGAAGGTAGAAGAAACAAGGAGGTGGGGCTAGGAAGGAAGTCACAGAAGCACACCCTTGAAAGACTGCATTTTGTCCCTGGCTCTTTACTGTTGCTCTGGCTACTACCTGACAGATGAGCACTTTGCTCTATCACCTGCTTCTTCCTGGTCATTATGTTCTGCCTCATAACCTGGGTCCAAAATATACAGCTAAGTAACCATAGGCTGAAACCCTTGAAACTGTGAACCAAAAGGAATCCCTCCTTCCCTTAGGTTGTTTTCTCAGATGTTGCATCATAGTGAAAAAACAGTGGCTACCAATGCTCACTTTAATGCCACATATATTAAAACTGAAACAATACAGAAAATTTCAAAATAGGAATATATATATATAATTCCATGTATCTTTTGCATAAAGCATAATTAATATGCCCATAAGAGACTTCAATAACATAGTAACAGAAATCCATAATTGTATCTCAATTGTAAATGTTAGGATTCTCAACATCTCCAATCATTGACTTCAAAAAGAACTGGAGAGATGGCTCAGTGATTTACTGCATATATTGCTCTTGCAAAGGACAGGAGTTCATTTCCCAGCACCTACACACACAAACACACATAGACATATTTAACTCAATGCACAATAATTCATTTTTTAAATAAATGGATAAAACCAGGAAAGTCACCCTTCTTTTAAAAAAGCACCCAGCACTCAAGAGGCAGAGTGTGAGGTCAGCCAGGTCTACAAAGTAAGTTCTAGGACAGCCAAAGCCACATAGAGAAACCATCTTTGGGGGAAAAAGAGCCAAGGACTAGGGATGTGGCTTTTTTCTTTCTTTCTTTTTAAAAGATTTATACATTTATTATGTATACAGTGTTCTGCCTGAATGCCAGAAGAGGTCATCAGATCTCATTACAGATGGTTGTGAATCACCATGTGGTTGCTGGGAATTGAACTCAGAACCTCTCAAAGAGCAACCAGTGCTCTCAACCTCCAAGCCATCTCTCCAGAAAACACCCCCCCTTTTTTTTTAAGAGACAGGCTCTCACTATGCAGACCAGGTTGGCCTCACAGCGATTCACCTGCCTCTGCCTTGCAAGTGATAGAATTGAAGGCATCCAGCTTGGGGGTGTTGCTTTGCAATAAAATGTTTCTCTAGCATTTTTTTTTCCTGAGGTATCAGATTCAATACCTAACATCACTAACACACATGAAAGTCAAGGAAGCATGGGAAAAAAAAACGAAAGAAATTATATGTATGTATGTATTTATGCATGCATGCATGCATAGGATAAAGATCCAGCAGCATATCTATGAAACTGTATTCAACATTTTTTTTTTTTTTGGTTTTTTTTCGAGACAGGGTTTCTCTGTGTAGCTTTGGAGCCTATCCTGGCACTCACTCAGGAGACCAGGCTGGCCTCGAACTCACAGAGATCCGCCTGCCTCTGCCTCCCTACAGGAAAAAAGGGAGAACTAAGATTTGTCAGAGTTTGTTCTCTTCAGATCTCTCAAGAGTTTGAGGTCATCCTGGGCTACACAGAGAAACCCGATCTTGAAAAATATAAATAAACAAAAGATTTGAACTCTTTAATGACTACAATGCTTAACCTTTTGCCTAAAATCAAATGTAATAATAAACACACATACATTTTATTATCTCTAGGCATGTGGTTCATTTTCCAACTGATATTTAAGTCAGGCAATGACCCTTTTTCATACTTCAAGAAGCTGAGTGTGGCGGTGTACACCTTTGATTCGAGAAGGCAGAGATAGGCAGATCTCTGACTTTAAGACCAGCCTGAGCTACAGAGCAAGTTCCAAGACTGCCAGAGTTACAGAGAAACCGAGAACCCCAAAACAAACAAACAAACAAAACAACAACAAAAGAACACCATCACAAAGAATGCTTCTAACATCAATAAAAAGCTGAAATTGGGCCGGGCGGTGGTGGCGCACGCCTTTAATCCCAGCACTTGGGAGGCAGAGGCAGGCAGGCGGATCCCTGTGAGTTAGAGACCAGCCTGGTCTACAAGAGCTAGTTCCAAGACAGCCTCCAAAGCCACAGAGAAACCCTGTCTCGAGAGAGAGAGAGAGATAAAAAAAATAAAAGCTGAAATTGTGTTATGCTTACAGAATGGTTAGATATAAATAAACAAGTATATGATGAAATACCATATAGACTTTCCTGGCCATCCTGGAACTGGCTTTGTAAACCAGGCTGGCCTTGAACTCACAGATCCAGCTGCCTGTCTTAGAAGTACTGGCATAAAAGGCATATGCCACCACAGCAAGCAACTGAACACTTTTAAACAGTAGAGAATAAGAAAAACATTTCCACTGGGCATTGGTGGCTCACGCCTTTAATCCCAGCACTCTCTCTGGTCTCCAGAGTAAGTGCCAGGATAGGCTCCAAAGCTACACAGAGAAACCCTGTCTCGAAAAACCAAAAAAAGAAAAAGAAAAACATTTCCATATAAAGAGTGGGATAAAAAGAAACATATGCAAGTGACATGATTCTTCTTTGCTCTTACAAAGCTTTTAATTTTACGACAAACTTTTTATTTTAAAAATTAAACACTGAAAAGTTAATGGCCCAGATTCAAGGTCACAAAATGAATTCTGACTTTTTAAAAGTGTAATTAATTACCTACCTCACTCCTTGTATCAGGAAGGGACTCCTGTGGATGGAGGCAAGTATGTGCTACCTTGATGACATGTTCCAGTTTTTTTGGCTGTTCTTCCACTTTTGCTGCTAGAAACAAGGCTGCTGGAGCCATAGACTTCATAGAAAAAAAAGGTTACACTTGTTATTGATTTCTAAGTGACAATCAACCCAAGAGGAGCTAAATACCAAATAATCAAGCCTCTGGCACATCTCATCCCTCTTACGGACACTTGCTCCTGACTTTCAAATCACAGACAGCTACCATTCAGCAAATGTTCAGGTGTCTTTGTAGACCAGAAATCACATCATTTTAAGTTTGTTGTTTGTTTGCTTACTTTTTTAGACGAGGATCTCACTATATAGCCCAGTCTGGTTTGGAACTCAAAATTTATAGAGCCCAAGATAGCATTCTAACTGGTAAACCTTCTGCTTCATTCGACTCTTGGATGTTGGAATTATAGGTATGCTCAACCATGCCAAGGTTCTTTTTTTTTTAATAGTAAATTAGAATCCTTAAAATAAGTAAATCTACAGCCATAAAGTGGGTTAGTGCCAGAGGCTGGCTGCAAGGATAGATTAGGAATGACTGCTAACAACAAAGAATTGATACAAATGTTCTGAAACCAAACACTGGTAATGGTTGCCTATTTTTGTGAATATGGGAAGGGGCAGTGAATTGTAAAATTTTAAAAAATAAATGTGGGGCTCAGCAGATAAGTAGGGATATATGAAGTCCTGGTACAGCACATCTACAATACCAGGGCTGAGGGGTACAAATGGGTGGATCATCTGTACCAACCAGTGGCCAACCAGTCCAGTAAAATAGCATGCTCCAGGTTCAGTGAGATATCTTATTTCAAAAATAAAGTAGAGGGGCCTCCCGTTGGTGGCGCACGCCTTTGATCCCAGCACTGGGGAGGCAGAGGCAGGTGGATCTGTGAGTTCGAAGCCAGCCTGGTCTACCGAGTTTCAGGACAGGCTCCAGAACAACACAGAGAAACCTTGCCTTCAATGCCCCCCCTCCCCCCAAAAAAAGAAAGAAAATGATCTATGGTGGCTCACAACCACCTTGAATGAGATCTGGTACCCTCTGCTGGCATGCAGGCAGAAGGCTGTATACATAATGAATAAATAAAATCTTTAAAAAAAAAAAAAAAAAGAGGGCAACAGAAGATTTGATGTCAACTTCTAATCTCTGCTCCACTACACACAAGTAAACACACAAATGTATTCAACACACACCCTAAATAAAAATATTTTTGTTGCCGGGCTTTGGTGGCGCACGCCTTTAATCCCAGCACTCGGGAGGCAGAGGCAAGTGGATCTCTGTGAATTCAAGACCAGCCTGGTCTACAAGAGCTAGTTCCAGGACAGCCTCCAAAGCCAGAGAAATCCTGTCTGGAAGGAAAAAAGAAAAAAAAACAAAATCTCAGTGACTGACTATACAAGATTACACAGCAACTGAAACATTGTAATACTGACTTGCAACCCTACTGCTACCTAAGTTACAATTTTCTAGTCTAAAGTCTGACATGCCACAGATACTTGCACAACCCTCCTTATCCTTCCACTCTTCTTTAAAAGCTAAAATGGAACTAGTCAAGATGTCTATCAACAGATGGATGGGTTAAAGAAAAAAAAGAGGGCACTGGGAGTGTAACTCAATTAGCAGAGTGATACCTGGTGTGTGTAAAGCCCTGGGTTTTATCCCAATCCACCCTTTCCTTCCTTGTAAATTCCAGGGATTGAACTCAGGTTGTTAAGCTTGACAGCAAGTACCTTTCCCACTATGAGCCACCTCATTAGGCTAGAATCTTTTTTTTGTTTTGTTTTTCAAGACAGGGTTTCTCTATGCAGCCCTGGCTGTCCTGGAACTCACTCTATGGACCAGGCTGTCCTCAAACTCACAGAGATCCACCTGCCTCTGCCTCCCGAGTGCTGGGATCAAAGGCATAAGCCACTACCACCTGCCTGACTAGAATCTTAAAAAAGACAAGGTCTAGCTATGTTGTCCAATGTTAGCCTCATATTGGGAGCCCTGTGACTCGGGTTCACAGGCACATGCATCTAACACTAAGAGGTATTTTTATATCTGGTTAGAATATAAATTTTCTCCCCCCCCCAAAAAAAAACCCAGCTAATATTTACCCACTGTTTGCTGGGGCTCAAACTCTTGGAGATCTGCCAACCTCTTCCTCCCCAGTGCTAGGATTTGTGCTTGGATTAAAGGCATGCATCACCTTGACAAGCTCAAATCTAATTTTAATTGTAGTTACAGCCAACTTATAAAATTAATGTGTTAAGACAGTAACATTTTGGATGTACTAATTCTAAAACACACCTAAAATCAATACTCTAGAGAAAACCAATTACTGCTGGGCGGTGGTGTCCCACGCCTTTGATCCCAGCACTGGGGAGGCAGAGGCAGGTGGATCTCTGTGAGTTCAAGGCCAGCTTGGTCTACAAAGTGTGTTCCAGGACAGCCAGGGATATACAGGGAAACCCTGCCTCAATGACCGCCCCCCAAAAAAGCCTGTTATTTAAATAAGAGGGAAATATTGGCTAACCCGTAAGTGCAGACTGAAAAACCTGATTTAAGATTCTGCCCTAAATTTCAAATCTTTATTGCAATAGAAGACTCTGCCCACAATGCCAGAACTTGGAATTTCAAAGCAGCCAGAATTAGATAGTTCAAATCCAGCCATGACTACATAGTGAGGCTCTAAACTCAAGAGAAGAAAGAAAGAAAGACAGAAAGAAAGCTGACATCTTCAAAATTTCTAAGACAGATATGGAATTCCTCTTTAATTTCATTCTCTATTCACTACTTCTGTTTCAGAGCTACCAGACAGCTTCAATAAAGGCTTATTAAAAGTATGAGAGCTAAGGGCAGGAAAGAGCCAAACTGACTAATCATTCAAGATTGTCAATACTTAACTAAAGATCCTAAGAGTTTCTTTCCTTTTACTCCTAAATCTGATTTTGCCAATTTCTTACACTACAGGAATTAGATTTAGGTTCACAAAGTTTCTTCTTATAGCATCAAAACAAAACAACTCAAAATGTCTTATCTGGGCTGGAGATGGCTCAGTAAATTGACGCAGCACCCACCTAGGGTAGATCACATCAGCCTGTGGCTCCAGCTCCAGGGAATTCAGTACCCTCATCTAGCCTCTGGGCACTAGCACAAACACACCCAATATTAAAACCAAGTTTTTTAGGTGCACTATCCTATATTTGAAACTCATTTCCTCAGCCTGGCATTAGTGGCTCATGCTTTTAATCCCAGCACTCAGAAGGCAGAGGCAGGCAAATCTCTGTGACTTCAAAGACAGCCTGGTCTACAGAGTGCCAGGATAAGCTCCAAAGCCACAGAGAAACCCTGCCTCGGAAAAAAAAAAAAAAAAGAAACAAGTTTCCTCAAAGATTTTAAGAAATAATAGTAGAATATTTGACCCACTAATCCACGCATCTATTCAAATTAACCTTTATTATCTTGGTTAGTAAGGGTTTAAGAAAGGATTTCTCTATGTAGCCCTGGCTGACTTGAAACTCACTTTGTAGACCAGAGATCCACCTACCTCTGCCTCTCAAGTGCTGGGATTAAAGGCGTGTACCACCACAGACCGAGCTTTACCTTGGGATTTTAATTAAACAAATATAGTCTTACCTGCAACTGAAATATTACTAGGTATTCACTTCCAAATCACCAATTGTTAAATAGGCCATTTCAGTTTTAACAAAACTGAAAACAGTACTATATTTACAACTTTGTCCAAGGAAAAAAATATCCTTTTATCCCTATTCTTCCCCATTCCTAAAAGTCATCTCCCCAGTCATTACCACATAATACATCTTTTCCTCCAGCTAACCTCTGAATTTTATCAAAAGTTTTGCAAAATCTAACTTACATTGTCTTTTTATGATCATAAACTTACCGAGTAGAAAGCTATACTTAAATCATGACTTTTTTAACCTTAAAATGACCAGCTCTGAATTGTAAAATTAAAATTGTAGTCCAGTAACAATAACCATCATAAAATAGACAGCTAGAATCAAACCCAAAAGAATTATACCATACAAAATTATACTTACATATCGATGGAACTGCGTAAAAGACTGGATCATGTAGAATCGGTGCATGTATACTATGGCGGTGTTGATAGTCAGTTGTGAGCTGAAGCACTCAAGTTAAGGGTCAACAACACACAAGATAATCCCCTTCCCAAAAAAACAGCACAGTAGACAATCCTACACGAAGGTAACAGTTACGGCTTCAAATCAAACAGATTTGTTTTCCTGAACTAACTAAATTGTTAACTGACAATCAACAGCATGTCTTCTACCTAACAAGTACTTATAAGAACTCAATGACTGAATAAACAAAACAAGTGGCAAGGTGTAAGTCTGTCATGTCACTTGCCTTCTGCAAAGATGAGCTATTAGTTCAGGATAACTTTTTTCTAATTACATTTACTTTTGGAGGGGAGATGCAGGCCATAGCATAAGTTTGGGAGTCAGAGTCAGAGAACAACTTGCAGGAATCTTTCCACCTATGGGCCACAAGGATAAAACTCAGGTCAGCAGGTTTTGGCGGCAAGCGCCTTTACCTGCTGGGCCATCTTGCTTGCACAAGGATAATTTAAACTCCAGAGATCAGTTTTTTAGTTCTACTTTTTTTCTTTCTTCCTTTTTGGGTGCTGGGTGGGTGGATATGGGAGTGTTGAGACAGGGCTTCTCTGTGTAGCCCTGGCTGTACTAAAACTCACTCTGTAAATCAGTATGACTTCAGACCAAGACAGAAATCAGCCTGCTTCCACTTCCCAAGTGCTGGGATTAAAGGCATGCACCACCAAGCCCAGCATAGTTCTACTTCTCCCAGGAAATGTCACATGACTCCCAAACTACTAAACATTTGAAATGATTTGATGGTGGTAATCCACTGAAAATAAACTCTTCCCTCCCTCTCTCTAGTTAGACCAGAGTCTTTTGTTTGTGTGGGTATACCTCTAGCCAGGAAAAAAAGAGCATGCTTTATTCCCAGACTTCAGCAACAATCTATATAGAGATGACAATATGACGGCAACAAGGTTAAACACACTTTTAAAGAGTGCCTTAAACATATACAGAAACATAGAGGTTTAATTGTGCACTGACTGAATACTAGGGAAGCAAACTGGATTTCAATAGGAAACAACTGGCCAATAAAGAGAATACCTATTTAGAAGAAAAATAACCCTTAAGACCTAAACATTAGAGTCAGATTTTTTTTTTTTTTTGGAAGACAGGGTCTCACTTTGTAGCTTTGGCCTACCTCTACCTCCCCAATGCTGGGATCAAAGGTGAACACCACCATATCCAGCCCTCAGCACTCTTAAATAAATGCTACATAAAGTTGAAGCTGCACCTTAAAGAAAGTTAGATGGAAAATGCTAAGAGTTTTAACAAAACTATTAGTTTTATCACAAATGACTGCATTCTCTTAAGAATGAAAACGGGAGGGGGGTCAATAAATTGTCTTATCTTTGAAATTTGAAAACGAATGAATAATCTCTAGTGCCCTGAGAAGCAAGAATTTAATACTCTGCAGAATACTTAAAACATTATTTCCATATTTATACTTCCCTACAAACCGAAGTTGGCATTTTTCTTTCCTCTTAAATTCTATGAAACAGCTACTAAACAACTGACACTCAAGTGTTGTGGTGGACATAGAAAAACAAGAATTTGACAAGTTAAAACAGCTAGCAAGTGGGAAAAACGGGTTTGGAACCAAAGCCGGGGCGCTAATTCTAGACCACCTTCATAAAACCCCTTTTTTACACACTTTGGGAGTCAGCGTCAATAGTGAAACCTCTTAAACGGAGCCTTTGGTCACGGCAGAAAGACTCTCAAAAGCCACTAGAACAGGTGAGAATCCAGAAGAGAGGGGCTGGGAAGGAGGGGCGAAAGCACAAAGACCGGAGAGGTCCGAATTCCCAGCCAGGCTGGTAGCACCGGTGAGCGAGCGGGAAATTGACTCCGCCTCACTTCCCTCGCGCGAACAGTGGCTCGGCCAGCGCCATTGTGGGCTCTCCCCACTTAGACGTCCAGCTCCTGCCGCCACCTTACCCGCTCGTGTCCCCGCCGGCGTGGCCGGCCGGCCGGACGCCGAAGCGTGGCCGGACGGGCTCCAAGGCCGAAGGCCTAGGCCGCAAGGATACACGTTAAGACGTTGTCCCATGTCCTGGAGTAGATTGGCCGCCTGCTGGCGGTAAGATAGTTCTTTATCTGAGTCCACGCCAAAACGACGCGACGGGCTATTTTCCAGCTGCTCCCGAGTGAAATACCACCGTTTGTTGTTGTTCTTCCTCTCTCCCTCCATAGTGCTTCAACCAAAAGGCAGCGGCGGGGGCTGCAAGCACTTCCCAGCGTCACCTAAGCGGCGACACACATCCGCCGGGCCGAGACAACTGCGACGTGACGAACTTCCTCCGGAGAGTCGACTCCCAGCTTGTGACACACTTCCTCCCAGGAAGTCTAGGCTTCAAACGCCTACTTCCGGAGTGAACCCTGCGACACCCCGTAGACGCATCCACAGCCAGTCCGCGGCTAGGGACGAAGCCACAGCCAAGACGCAGGCGCGGTCGGGTCACGCGACTCCCGGATGCGGTGCGCTCTTCAAAATTTGTTCTTTGCAAATCTCGCCTCTCCCCGCGATAACTGTACGGAAGTCGCGTTGTCGGCGGTCCTTGACCGTCTCAGGCTGCGCTAGCCCAGTCTCTCCCCAGGGCTTTCCTGATTTCGTTGCTTACTGGCGCACGCCTTTAATCCCAGCACTGGTGAGGCGGAGGCAGGGGGATCTCTGAGAGTTCCCGGACAGCCAGGGCTACACAGAGAAAAGCAGTTCTATTTATACCAGCCCTTCCTCCGTCTCACTGCCGGTACCCAACGATGCTAATTTCATGCCTCGGTGTCCCAAGAACACGATGTGTTGGGGAGTTTTTACTTGAGGATGGAGATCCGTCCTTTTTTATTTTGTTTCGGGATGCAGATCTGTCTTTGTTTCTGTTTGTATTTTAGGCAGGGCCTACTGTGTAGACTTGGCAGGCCTGGAACTCACCAATCCGGTAGTGGTCGCCTGAGTGCTGGCATTAAAGGCGACACCACGACAGGCTCGGGACTGCTGACTTACGTATGACTTCACTTAGGTGGTGAGGCCTTTCCTCTTGCTGTACTTTTGTCAGTGAAAGCGATATGCTTGCCAGTGCAGATTCCAAACCTTCAATTAGGTCCCAAGGGTGTGCCCGGCGCCAGTGCTGGCCTGATCAATAGTTCTAGGAAACCCAAACCTTAGGGAAAGATTATCAAGGGAAGGAGAACAAGAGATCATTTGTGCCCTGCACTCACTCCCAGGTCTACTTTGTGGGGCTGTGAACAACAGCAAGCTGGGGCTGCTGTCCGCCTCACCCTCCTGTCCACTCCAGGGTGTCTGTTCCCAGGCTTCTGTCGCAGTGTTCAGCTCAGTTCTGATGTTCACACTATCCCAAATCACGGATCTGTGAGTGACCCCACTCTTTATCAAGAGCCCACCGTAGCCACCACTAGCCTGGGAATTGGCAGTCCATCTCAAACATTTGGGTCTCTGATTTTTACCCAAGAAGTGCTATGGGACTTTGTGTGTTTGAGTGTCTGTGTGTCTATTTATATGTATAGATGTGAATGTGAAAGAGGGGCCCCTCGAGATGGCTCAGCAGGTAGATGAGGCTGCTGCCAGACACTGATGACCTGAATGCCATCCCTGGGACCCCCATGGTAGATGACAAGACTGACTCTGGCAAGTTGTCCTCTGACTGTACCAAACGCACTGAGGCACGGTACAGGAACAGGAAATAGTTTAAAAGTAGCAAAGAATCCTAGGATCTGCTAATGGATGAACTAAAACTGCCTCTACAGTGCGGAAAGTTCCACAACCACCACATGGAAAATTTCTAAGTTCAGGAGGCTATTAAATTGGAGCCCAGCTCCAGGTCTAGCAGCTTTTCATCCTAAGCAAAATAATTAAACCTTCTCAGTCTGCCTTCTTTGCACTTCTCCCTTCAACACCAATGGAGATTGAATTTAGACCCCTGGGCTTATGCTAGGCCAGTACACTACCTCCTAGCTGTATCCAGCCCTGTTTTGATTTGTTGTTTTAAATTGGCTAGTTAGTCTTGAACTTACTTTATAACCCAGGCAGGCATTGACCTTATGAAATTCTGGGCTCAACTTCCCACATGCCTAACAAGCTCATTGTGTCTGTAAAATATTAGTGATATAGGGCAATATGTAGTAGTGTGCCCCACAGTCAGGAGGCAGAGGCAGGAAGATCAAAGTTCAAAGCCAGCCGGGTCTACAAAGTGAATTCCAGGCAGTGCTGGCACACACCTTTAATCCCTGAGGGAGACTGAGTTTGAGGCTAGCCTGGTCTACACAGTGAGTTCCTAACAGTCAGAGCTACTTAATAGAGCCTGTCTCCAAAAAAAAAAAAAAGTTCTTGGAGGTCCATCCTCAACAGATGCCTCACTTTTGTGTTATATATACAGGAGCCTCACCAAGTTCTCATTGTTAAGAGGAAAAGCCCTGTCAGGCGGTGGTGACACACACCTTTGATCCCAGCACTCAGGAGGCAGAGGAGGTGGATCTCTATGAGTTTTAGGACAGGCTCCAAAGCTATACAGAGAAACCCTGTTTAGAAAAACCAAACCAAACCAAAACATAAAAGTCCCTCTTGCTTCTAGCAAGCTGGAAGAAAAAAAGCAGCATTGTGAAATACACCCAGCATTCTTGTCCCTAAGGGTCTGCTCTAAGCCTCTTTTAGTGGTGCATACCTTTGATCTGGGCACTCAGGAGGTAGAAGCAGCTGTTTCTATAAGAGTTCAAGGCCAACCTGGTCTACATAGAGAGAACCTGTCTCAAAAATAAAGCTGGAAGCCGGGCGTTGGTGGTGCACACCTAATCCCAGCACTTGGGAGGCAGAGGCAGGTGGATCTCTCTTGAGTTCAAGGCCAGCCTGGTCTCCAGAGGGAGTGCCAGGATAGGCTCCAAAGCTACACAGAGAAACCCTGTCTCGAAAAACCAAAAAAAATAAAAATAAAAATATAAAGCTGGGTATGATAGCACACACTTCTGAACCCACCACTGGGGAAGCAGAAGCAGGAGGATCTCTGTGAGTTCAAGACCAGCCTGGTCTACAAGAGTGAGTCCCAGGACAGCCTCCAAAGCCAAAAAAAACAAAAACAAACAAACAAAAAAACTAAGATTGGTTAAGGGAATTTAAAAAAAAAATAGTGTATAGGCAGGGCAGAAACCCTGTCTTGAAAAAAAAAAAAAAAAAACCAACCCCCACTAGTGTTTGCATGTGTTTATGCACACACTATGCAGGCTTGCACATGCCACGGTGTAAAGATGGAGGAAAGAGGGCAATTTTCTTTCTTGGGCTGGAGAGATGGCTTAGAGGTTAAGAGCACTGACTACTCTTCCAGAGGTCCTGAGTTCAATTCCCCACAACCACATGGTGGTTCACAACCATCTGTTATGAGACCTGGTGCCCTCTTCTGGTGTGCAGATATACATGGAAGCAGAATGTTGTGTACATAATAAATGAATAGAATTTAAAAAAAAAAAGATTTTCTTTCTTCCCTGGGATCCAAAGCTTGAACACAGACATGGTCATCAGGCTTAGTGGCAAGCACCTTTACCCACGGAGCCATCTCACTGACCCTCAAATGAAACTTTTTAAACAAAACTTGAGTTTTAGCAAAGCATAACCATGAGAGAAAGGAATTAGCCAACTTCAGTCTTCTCTGTCCTTGCTCTACCATGTAAGGTAGCAGAGATATTAAACACGGATGATCACTGCCCAGTGGGAAACAAGCTCGGCAGATTATGAAGTGCAAAGTGCACTCATGTACGGAGCCAGTGTTGTCCTGGTGCATAAGGATGAGAAACAAGTTCAGATCTCCAGGACCCAAGGAAAAACTGTGCACCTCATCAGTAGTCCCAGAACTAGGGAGACAGAGAAAGAATTCTGGGGTTTTGGGCCAGATAGGCAAACTGATGAACCTTCAGATGCAGTAAGGGCCCTGCCTCAAAGGGGGTGGGGTAGGCATGATAGGGCACACCTTTTTGGGGGGGGGTTCAAAGATAGGGTTTCTTTGTGTAGCTTTGGAGCCTATCCTGGCACTTGCTCTGGAAACCAGGCTGGCCTTGAACTCATAGAGATCTGCCTGCCTCTGCCTCCCAAGTGCTGGGATTAAAGGCATGTGCCACCAACGCCAATAGGGCACACCTTTTTTTAATTTTTTTTTTAGCTTATATATATATATATGTATATATTTATATAAAAAGAGCAATAATGGCAATATGTTATACATCAATAGCAGCAACAGCTTTTCCAGGTTCTGTAGTCCTTTGAACAAAATTGTAGAGACATCCAGCACACTCCATTTTTAAAAAAACAAAAAACAAAAAAATACAAACAACAACAACAAAAAAGTAAAAAACAAAATCCCAGAAGACAGCACAGTTCTGTTAGTCTTGTGGTACTTGGCACCATTTTTTTTTTTAATTAGTTTCTCAGTCATCATCTGGGAGGAAACCATTCTGAGCAACATCATTAAAAACAGCTCTGATAAAGCATGGTCACTACTGTGTATCATAAAGCAGGTCCACATATGAGTGAGTACATATCATGTTTGTCTTTTTGTGATTGGGTTACCTCGCTCAGAATGGTTTCTTGAGTTCCATCCATTTTCCTGCAAATTTCAAGATTCCATTGTTTTTTTCTGCTGAGTTGTACTCCATTGTGTAAATGTACCACAATTTCTCTATCCATTCTTCGGTTGAGGGGCATTTAGGCTGCTTCCAGTTTCTGGCTATTACAAATAATGCTGCTATGAACATGGTTGAACATATGTCCTTGATATATGAATGTGCTTCTTTTGGGTATATGCCTAGGAGTGGAATTGCTGGATCTTGTGATAAACTCATTCCCATTTTCTTGAGGAGTCGCCATACTGATTTCCACAGTGGCTGTACAAGTTGGCACTCCCACCAGCAGTGGAGGAATGTTCCTCTTTCTCCACATCTTCTCCAGAATAAACTGTCATTGGTATTTTCGATTTTAGCCATTCTGACAGGAGTAAGATGGTATCTCAGAGTTGTTTTGATTTGTATTTCCCGGATGACTAAGGATGTTGAACACTTTCTCGTGTGTCTTTCAGCCATTTTAGATTCCTCTATTGAGAATTAATTGTCTATTTAGTTCTGTACCCCACTTTTTAATTGGGTTGTTTGGTGTCTGGGGGACTAGCTTCTTGAGTTCTTTGTATATTTTGGAGATCAGTCCTCTGTCAGATGTGGGGGTTGGTGAATATCTTTTCCCAGTCTGTGGGTTGCCGTTTTGTCTTGCTGGCTGTGTCCTTTGCCTTACAGAAGCTTCTCAGTTTCAGGAGGTCCCATTTATCAATTGTTGACCTCAGTGTCTGTGCTACTGGTGTAATGTTCAGGAAGCAGTCTCCTGTACCGATTGATTCAAGGGTATTTCCCACCTTGTCTTCTAATAGGTTCAGTGTAGCTGGATTTATGTTGAGATCTTTGATCCATTTTGACTTAAGTTTTGTGCAAGGCAATAGGCTTGGGTCTAACTGCAATCTTCTACAAGTTTGCACCCAGTTATGCCAGCACCATTTGTTGAAGATGTTCTCTTTGTTCCATCGTATAAATTTGGATTGTTTGTCAAAAATCAGGTGTTCATAGGTGTGTGGGGTAATATCAGGGTTTTCAATTCTATGCCATTGGCCTACCAGTCTATTTTTGTGCCAATACCAAGCTGTTTTCAGGACTATAGCTCTGTAATAGAGCTTGAAGTCAGGGATGGTGATGCCTCCAGAAGTTCCTTTATTGTATAGGGATGATTTGGCTATCCTGGGTCTTTTGTTTCTCCATATAAAGTTGAGAATTGTTCTTTCAAGGTCTGTGAAGAATTGTGTTGGGATTTTGATGGGGATTGCATTGAATCTGTAGATTGCTTTTGGCAAGATTGTCATTTTTACTATGTTGATCCTACCTATCCAAGAGCATGGGAGATCTGTCTATTTTCTGGTATCTTCTTTAATTTCTTTTTTAAAAGGCACACCTTTTTAATCCCAGCACTCAAGATGGAGGCAGATCTCTCAGAGTTCAAGGTCCATCTGATCTACATAATGAATTCCAGGTCAGCCAAGCTTATGTAGAGACACCCTGTTTTAAAAAATAAATAGCCCAGCAGCGGTGGCATACACCTTTAGTCCCAGTACTTGGGAGACACAGGCAGGTGGTTCTCTGTGAGTTTGAGGCGAGCCTTTTCTTCAGAATGAGTTCCAGGACAGCCAGGGCTACACGGAGAAACCCTATCTCAAAAATAGATAAATAGAACAATAGAGAAAGAGACCTAATGTCAACTTCTAGCCTTCACATGTATGTTCACACACATGCACACACATACTACTACATAAACATATAAGACTGGGCAGAAACCCAATAATAAAATTACAAAATACTTCTCCCAAGCCTTCCAATCTTAGGGACGTATCATAAAATTCCAGTATAATAACAGGATGGCAATTGAAAGAATTGCAAGGCTCAGACCCTGTTGAAGGAGCATCAAGACAGTCTTGTTGTTCTCATACACATGGCTCTTTTTTTTTTTTTTTGCAATACAATAAACCTAAAGAAAGCAAGGAAAATCAAGGACAGCAGGGGAGACACTGACCTCTAGTGCCTGCGTCTACAGCAAACAGTGAACATCTCTGACCTAGCCTTACATAATATGTTCTGTTCGAGCTTGAAAAACAAGAAATGCAAAATCTGGAAGCATCAGAACCAGGTACTCATGGTGGAATTTTGGGATTTCAGATTGGTAATTTAAAATAACTTGTTAAGTAGGTGGGGCATAGTGGCACTCACCTTTAATCCCACCTCTTGGGAGGCAGAACTGGCAGATTTCCGTGAGTTTGAGGCCAGCCTGATCTACACAGTGAGTTCCGGGACAGCCAGGGCTACACAGAGAAGTTAGGAAGGAGACAAGATGGCGGGCACTTGGGGGGAGTTGAAAGGAAGCAGTATAGGATGTGTATGACCCATGTACATTGTACAGATGGATGAAATTTTCAAAGAATAAAAAATATTGGTTGTTTGGTTTGGTTTGGTGTTTTTCAGGACAGGGTTTCTCTGTGTAGCTCTGGCTGTCCTGGAACTATCTGTACACCAGGCTGGCCTTAAACCCACAGAGATCCGTCTGCTTCTGCCTCCCGAGTGCTGGGATTAAAAGCATGAGCCACCACCACCCGCAGAAATACCTTTTTAAAAAGGTAATCGTACTTGATTCCTCAAGTTTCCTGGAATTATTTAGCCCACTCAATTCCAACTCCACGGTGACCTATAAATCCTGTGCCTCATTGGACAAAGCAAATGTCAGTCATGGTAATTCTTCAAGACATTACCATGGTTACTGGAACCCAGCACTATGGAGTAGACATTCTGAAAAGAAAGAGGCACTGAGATGGCTTTCTTCAACTTATATTTATTGGGATATCAGAATGCCCTTCGAGATAAAAAAAGAAGAAACACAACTGAAGAAACGGGTAAGGAGAATTTAGTGCAGTGGGATAAAGGGTCATGCATTTCCTAGACACTTCCTAGACATTTCCCTTTCTGGAAGGCTTAGAGATGTATCATTCATTTCAACTATTACCATAGTGAAATTTACACAGCAGGGACAGTAGCCATCCAGCTTCACTTTCAGCTATTTCATATTCTTATTAAGATATATAACTGGTTCAACCAAATAGTCTAATTGATTTAGCCAGCATTCACCACTCACTAATCATGGGTCTATGCCTTATGTTGGTGATTGAGGATACAAAGATGGATGGAAGAAGGCTCCTATTATTGTATATTAGTCAGAGTTCTCTAGAGTCACAGAACTTACAGAATGAATTGCTCTATATCTACATATATAAAGGGAATTTATTAGAATGACTAACAGGCTGAAGCCTGACTAATCCAACAATGGCTAGCTATGAATGGAAGTCCAAGGAGCTGCTCAAGCCCATGAGGCTGGATGTCTCAGTTGATCCCAAAGCCAGTGAAGAAACAGACATGCTGGGAAGCAGAGGGCAAGCAGGAGACGAATACATGAACCCTTCCTTCTTCCAATGCCCTTATTATAGGCTTCCAGCAGGAGGTATAGCCAGATCAAAGGTGTGCTTTACTACCTCAGGATCTGGATTAAAGGTGTCTGTCATCTGGATTAAAAGCCTGTGTCTTCCAGCCTCAAGATCCAGATCACAAGTGTGCCCTCCATTTCTGGACTGAAGTTCATTCCAGACATAGTGGAGTTCACAACCAAGAATAGCCATTACAACTATAGAGTAGCTGACTATCTGATGAGGAAGATAAATGATCATACAAAATTTGTAATATACATAGTATATGATTAAATTAAATATGGTCTTTTAACCACAAAGGAGTAAATATCTGATACTATAGGTTTTGGAAAACAAAGTAGGGAGAGTTCAGAGACATTCCCACAGGAAATGTCTCCAGAACCAAGTGTAAAAGGTTGAATGAAGTTTATCAGGTAAACAAGAAGGGAATTAGCACTGAAAAAGAAATAGAAATTTAGATCCATATTAAGTAAAGTCCAAGGACTTGGACACAAAAGAAAGGTAAAGTACTAGGAAACAGGCCTTAAAAACAAGGTCAAGGCCATTGCGTATGCTACCAACCTTGAGAAACATTTTAATTTTATAGGGAATTGATGAAGAATTTGAGTGTATATTTTATTTGCATTATATTTATAATGCCTGCCATGCCTCCTAGAGATGTTGCAGGATTTTTTTTATCACATTGTGAACCCCAAAATTGTGTTATTTACTGGAAAACCCTGTTTCTAGTTGTGTTGTGGCTCAGCAGTAGCAACACACCTTTAATCCAAGAGCTTTTTGCTTGAATATTATAAACAGGGTTAAATAAAGTCAACCATAGTTCAAGAGGCAGAGTAAGCAACCAATTGACAGGAAGTGAACAGACAGGCAGGTGGATCTCTGTGAGTCTAAGCCCAGCCTGGTCTATAAAGCTAGTTCAGGACAGCCAGGCTACAGAGCTAGTTCCAGAAGAGCCAGGGCTACCAAGCTAGTTTCAGAATTACAGAGTTAGTTCCAGGACAGCTGGGGCTACACAGAAAAACCCTGTCTCAAAACAACAACAACAACAAAATGGCACTCCAAATCACCAATAAACAAAAAAACATTAGGCACTCCAACTCATGGCACAACAATACAGAGAAATCACACCAGCTGTGGACAAACTGAGAAGCCATCAGATTTAGTAATACACCTGCAAGTCCTCAAGTAAGTAGTATTAAAAGGAAAAATCTTTCCCACATCAAGGATGGGAAAAATCACAACACAGGGTGTTAGGACCCTGTATAATACTATTTTGGATGGCTTTAAAATAGAAGCAGGAGCCGGGCGGTGGTGGTGCACACCTTTAATCCCAGCACTCAGGAGGCAGGCGGATCTCTGTGAGTTCGAGAGCAGCCTGGTCTACAAGACCTAGTTCCAGGACAGCCTCCAAAGCCAAAGAGAAACCCTGTCTCGAAACCCACCCCCCCAAAAAAAAAATAGAAGCAGAAAATGAAAAGATAAATTTCTTAACTGAAATTGACATAATACCAATTATAATTACTATCAGTCTGGTAATTCATATTTTATCCCTAATAGCCATAGTGGCTTTTTGTGCCAAATATGAAAAGTGGTTTGATAATTGTGGCAAATATGAAAAGTGTATTGACAAGATACAAGCCTTAAAAAGACTTATAAATGAAAATAAGAAAATTACTCAGACACAGACAGAGGAATTTAGACAAGAACCTACCACAAGATAAAACTGAAGAGGGAGGCAGGTCCCAGGTTATTAGAAAACCAACTTTAGGAACCGGGCATTGGTGGCACATGCCTTTAACCTCAGCATTTGTGAGGCAGAGGCAGGGGGATCTCTGTGAGTTTGAGTCTACAAAGAAAGTTCCAGGACAGCTAGGACTGTTAAACAGAGAAACCCTGTCTCGAAAAAACAAACAAACAAACAAACAAACAAAAACAGGCTGAGCAAGCCATGGGGAACAAGCAAGCCAGTAAGCAGCACCCCTCCATGGCCTCTGTATCATGATGTTCCTGCCTCCAGGTTTCTGCCCTACTTGAGTTCCTGACCCAACTTCCTTCAGTGATGGACTGTGATAAGAAAGTGTAGACCAAATAAATGCTTTCCTCCCTAAGTTGCTTTGGTCACGGTGTTTCATCACAGCAATAGTGACCCTGACTAAGACAGTCCTCTATGAGATGCTCCTATTTACCCACTCTGGTGTTGTAGCATCAGAGGCCAGAGCCTTGGCCAAATTGGTGACCTAGATAGAATTTAAGGCTAGAGTAAAGACTGGACTTCAAATAGATTACTCCTGCCCACTGCTTACTCCCCCCAGCTCCAATTTTATACATTCCAGCTGGCTGACCATGTTAAAGAGTTGCTGTGAAAACATGAGGAACTGAGTTTGAATCCTCAGCATCCATATAACACAATGAGGCAGAGCACAACTATAAACCCAGCATTGGAGGACATGGAGACAGGCAATCCGAAGGACTCACTAGCCAGCCCTCACCAGAACGGTGAGGCCCAGGTTCACTGAGAGACTATGTCTCAAAATATTGAAGTGGAGGGAACTGGAGAGATGGCTTAGAGATGCTCTTGCAGAGGACCTGGTTGGATTCCCAGCACTCACATGGCAGCTCTCAGCCATCTCTAATTCCAGTCCAGCAGATCCAACAGTCTCTACTAGTCTCTGCAAGTGCCAGACATACAAAAGGTGCACAGACATACATGCAGGTACATCACTCAGACACATAAAAATTTAATTTTAAAAGTCAAGGTAGGAGCTGGAGAGATGGCTCAGAGGTTAAGAGCTCCGACTGCTCTTCCAGAGGTCCTGAGTTCAGTTCCCAGCAACCACATGGTGGCTCACAACCATCTATAATGAGATCTGGTGCCCTCTTCTGGTGTGCAGATATACATGGAAGCAGAAATGCACATACTCACATGTGTGCACACACTTGCATACATATGTATATATCGAATACACACAGATACATGGACATATGAAACAGGTGTGGTGGCTCATACCTGTAATCCCAAAATTTAGGAGACTAGGCTGGAGGCCACAAATTCAAGGCCAGCCTGGGCTACAAAGTGAAGCTTGGCCAACAGACTGACCCTGTCTCAAACAAACAAAAAAGATATACAGATAATTTTCCAATTAATAATTTTCTTTGGTTTTTATTTTATGGGTATGAGAGCTTTGCCTATTTATACATTTGTGTGCCAGAGGTCAGAGGAAAGCATTGGGTTCTCTAGAATTGGAATTACAGACAGTTCTTAGCTACTGTGTAGTTTCTAGGAACTGAACCCAGGTCCTCTACAAGAGCAACTAGTTAGTGTTTAATAAGTAATTATTTGCTTTATGTGTAAGAGTTATTTTTATGAACATAGAGTGACTTTCTTCAAGCCTCATACATAGTTTCTCCAGACGTAGAATTCTAGGTTGGAAATTTTGAAGGGGTAGCTTCACTACTCTAGTTTTCAGTTAGATGCCTTTTTTTCCTGAAACTTCTTGATTTTCATTCCCTAGTGTTCTGAAATAGTGAAATGATAGAATGTAGTGCAGCTCTTTTGTCATGCATTGTGACAGACAGTCATGGTTCTTCCATCTTAAAAGCCCATGCTCTTCCTGCCTGGGGAATATGGTTTCCTTTTTTTTGTTTCCTCACTCCTACCTTTTTCAAGTTCTCATTTGTAAGCTATAAAATCTCCTGAGTTGTTCATCTAACTTATTAAATCTTCCTACATATTTTTATTATTACTTATTTGTTAGGCTTCTTCAATATCATCTTTCCAACTGTCACTGTTTACTATCTATTACTGTGTAACAACTTACCCAAAACAGACCTAAACCTAAAACATGTCTTTCCCCAGATTCAGAGTCAGGTCTAGGACAGCTTAGCCGAAAGCCTGTGTGTTAGGGTCTCTCTTACGGCTGCAGACAGGGTATCAGGAACAGCAATTATATGTGGCCAGTCAGGGCCACTGTTTGAATGGAGGCCAAAGCCTCTCTAGCAGTTAACAAGACAACTCAGAGTATCTCTGTATGGGCCACCCCATAGACTGCCTAAATGTTTCTAAGATAGATAGATAGATAGATAGATAGATAGATAGATAGATAGATAGATAGCAGATAAATAGATAACAGATAGATGATAAATACACACACAGAGAGAGAGAGAGAGAGAGACAGAGACAGAGAGAGTACACAAGTGGATTTTTATGATCTAGTCTCAGAAATACCCACTTTTATCTTTTCTATTGTACTGTTCTTTTGGTCTTAAATGTCCCTCTCTGAGCTCCATGGGCTTAAAGGCTTAGTTTTCTGGGTGGCACTGTGGAGAAACGACTGAACCTTTGGGGTGACTAATAATAGATCTTTAGCTCATTGAGAGTGCTCAAAGGGATTTTGGGATCCCTGTCTCTTCCTCTTTTGCTCTTTTTACCAATGGGTAAGTGGTTTTGCTACACAGTGCAACCCTGCCATAATGTATTGCCTCACCAAGAAGATACACAGCCAAGTAATCATGGATCAGAGCATCCAAACCTGAGAGCCAAAATAAAACCTTTGCTCTGTATAAGTTGATTACCTCAGGCATTTTATTACAGTAGCAGAAAATTAATTAACCCATCTTCTTAGAAGTCACTAAACCAAGCCTCAAGGGAAGAGGAAGTAAACACACCTTTTGGATAAAAGATTATCAGAAGGTGTCAGAGCATCTTGGCTTGATCATCACTGGAGTTTCATTTTTTAATCCGATCCCATCATAGATGGTTGTGAGGCACCATGTGGTTGCTGGGAATTGAACTCAGGACCTCTGGAAGAGCAGTCAGTGCTCTTAACCACTGAGCTACCTCTCCATTCCTTCTGTAGCTTCTAATTATCTAGGAGGTGATATCTCACTCAAGGTCTCTAGTGAAAATCTAAAAACTAGAGAGTGTCAAACCCTACATATGCTGCTTTTCCCCATACATACATACATAAACTTTACCTGTTTTAAATGTTTCTTTATACGTTCATACAGTAAGAGATTAATAATAACTAATAAGAATTAACAATTACAGCAATACACTATAATAGTTACTTAAAATTTTTTCTGGGATGGGTGGTGGTGGTGCACACCTTTAATTCCAGCACTCGGGAGGCAGAGGCAGGCAGGTCTCCTAGTTCCAGGCCAGCCTGGTCTACAGAGTGAGCTCTAGGACAGCAAGGGCTACACAGAGAAACCCTGTCTTTTCATGAAATGGTTCCGCTGCCTTTGTCTCGTGGTGCTGACATTTCTGTAGAGTACAGACATTTTGCAGAATGTTCCTTCATTTGCATTTGTCTGGTGTTCTCATAATTAGATCTGATCTAAGCCTTGGGTTGGGGGCTGAGAAGTGATGTCAGAACATCCAATCAGGAGACTCATGATGTTATTTTATCCCATTACTAGTGGTGTTAGCTTTGGCCACTAAAGGTTGTGGTGGCTTTGTACTGTGTCAAGTCACTACTATCCTTTTATGAGGAACAGTACTTTTTGTTTGTTTGTTTGTTTGTTTGTTTGTTTGTTTGAGACAGAGTTTTTCTGTTTAATAGCTCTGGCTGTCCTGGAACTTGCTCTGTAGACCAGGCTGGTCTCGAAATCACAGAGATCTGTCTGCCTCTGCCTCCCAGAGTACTTTACTGCTGGAGTAGTAAAGGTTACTACTCCACCACCACCACCACCACCACCACCACCACCACCACCACTACCACCACCACCACCACCACCACCCCTAGCGGGACAGTACTTTCTAGAATGATAATTATGGTCTCTAGAATGATAATTAATTATGGATTCTAGGATGATAATTAACTATGGATTCTAGAATGATAATTATGGATTCTAGGATGATAATTAATTATGGATTCTAGGATGATAATTAACTATGGATTCTAGAATGATAATTAACTATGGATTCTAGAATGATAATTAACTATGGATTCTAGGATGATAATTAACTATGGATTCTAGGATGATAATTAATTATGGGTTCTAGGATGATAATTATGGGTTCTAGGATGATAATTAATTATGGGTTCTAGGATGATAATTAACTATGGGTTCTAGGATGACAATTAATTATGGGTTCTAGGATGATAATTATAGGTTCTAGGATGATAATTAATTATGGGTTCTAGGATGATAATTAACTATGGGTTCTAGGATGACAATTAATTATGGGTTCTAGGATGATAATTAATTAATTATGGATTGTTTTGGAGACCATGCTGAGGAGCTCTCATATACACTCTACCACAGAGCAACATCTTTAGCCCCGGGTTGATACTTGAAGAAAAAGGAGAAAAATGTAATAAAAAAAACCCTTGGGAGAATAGGTGACTAGACAGACAGATCTATCTATAAATTAAGAATAAAAAATGGGAGCCAGAAAGACAGATCATGAAGAAAAGGTGCTTGCCTCCAGGCCTCACTACGTGAGTTTGATGTCTAAGGCCCACACAGTGGAAGGAAAGAGCAGACTCCCTCCATTGTCCTTTGACCTCCACACATGTGCAGTGTATGTGTATGTATGTGTGTGTACACAAATAAATATTGTTCCTGTTTCATTGTTGGTTATGGGTTTCCTACTGTGCATACTCTGTAAGTCCAGGTATGTATCTCCAGGAAAAAGCAAGGCTGCCCAAAGCTTCAGGCATCTACTGAGAGTCTAAGAGCATACTTCCTGCACATAGACAGGAAAGAATGTACTTCTACCCAAGCAGCCTGCCTGTTGTCCTGCCTGCCTGCCTGCCTGCCTGCCTGCCTGCCTGCCTGCCTGCCCTCCCTAGCTCTCCAACCTGTTCTACAAGCTCATATCAGCCACATTCTGCCTCAGCCCCTCAGCCAGCCCTTCACCAACAATGATGTAAGCGAACCTATTCATAGTCACTCTTCTTCCCCAACACTCGTACTACCGTGGTATATTTTTATCACAATTTTTCTTTGAAGGATGGGTTTTTTCCTTTCCTAGTGGGTGTGAGTGTATTAAACATTCAACTCAAAAGAGCTTCCTCCATGTTCCCTTGTTACAGTCATAATGAAAACTCACAGAGGTGAGTCAACCCATAGAGTCAGACATTCTCCCAGTCCCTGAACCCTTCCCCTTTTTTCCTCCTGATTAAAAGAACAATATAGAACTTGGAGAGGTGGCTCAGTGGTTAAGAGAACTGGCTGCTCTTCCTGGGGACCTGAATTCAGTTCCCAGCACCCACATGGCAGCTCACAACCATCTTTAACTCCAGTTCCAGGAGATCCCGATGTCCTCCTCTGGCCTCCATAGACACTCATGGTATACACACACTCAGGCACACACACATATATATATAAAAAACAAAAATAAACTTTTTTAAAGATATGCAAACCAACGAGGAAAGGGGATGGGGAACATTCTTCCATCTGTGGTGATGTTTTGTTTATGATCTAACAAATAAGTTTACTTGAAGTCAGAGTGCAAAGCTAGCCACAGCCATAGAGGCCAGGCAGTGGTGGCCACACTAATCCCAGCACTCAGGAGACAGAGGCAGACAGATCTCTGTTAGTCCAAGGTCACACGAGACTACAAGAAATTGATCCAATCGAAAAGAGAAACAGCTCACACAAAGGCGATCTCAGCACTTAGGATCCCACACCTTTAATCCAGGCACTAGAGAGGAATATAAGGAGGGAGGAGACAGGAGCTCTGTGAGTCTGAGGAGCAGTGCAGTTGGGAGCAGTCTGAGGTTTGGTGGATCACCCCTTTGGTCTAAACATTGGTAGAGGTAAGAACCCTCTAGTGGCTGGCTGCTTTGCTTCTCTGATCTTCAGCATTAATCCCAATATCTGACACTGGATTTTTATTATTAATTCCAACTAGAATTCATGCTACATTCATCTATCCTTAATGGCAGAGCCCTGCTTTCATCAGTGTGTAGTGTGAAAGAACTAACTCTGTGCAAATTTGCAGTGCTTCCGTTCCCTCACCTGTAAATGCAGATAACATCTACCTTCTTTGTTGTAGAGATTAAATACTATGAGCCATGTGTGATGATTGATGACTCATGCCTGTAATCCCAGCACTTGGGAGGCTGGGGCAGGAAAGACCGAAAGGGCAATCAGGGTATGCAGTGAGTTCAAGGACACATGTAACTTCATTATTTAAATGTAGAATATAAATGGACTGGTGAAATGGCTCGGTGTGTAAAGCACTTGTAAGGAAAACCTAATGACCTGAGTTTCAATCCCCAGATGGAACCCACATAAAAGTCTGGTGCAGTCAGTGCACCCTCCTATCGCACCCCTATGGCAGAGACAGGAGAATCTGTGGTAGCACATGGTTCAGTCAGCCTGGTGCATGAAGAGGTGAACAAGAGAGACCTTGTCTCTAACAAAGTGTAAGGCAAGAACTGACACCCAAGGTTGTCCCTTCACACACACACACACACACACACACACACACACACACGGGGGGGGGGAACAGAGAGAGAGGGAGGGAGGGAGGAAAACAGAGAAGGAGGGAGACACTTTTCTAATCCTGCTTGCAATGTCCTCTACTTAAGCTTCTAGGCTTCTTGGTCTCTCTGAGCTGCCTGGGTGGTGACAAGATATTGCTGGTAGACAAACTATGCCACTTGTCTACTCCAGCAGAGGGCACTATAGTTCTAGCTTTATCAAACAGGAGCACTTAATGGCACAGTTGAGCCAACCATGAACTTGGCCAGAGACCCTCTGCTTTTGCAATGTATAGAACAACCATGTGGAACTGTATCTAGAAAACCTAGACATACTTGTAACTGCTATGGACCACCAAATTTCATCCCCACGAAACTAGATGGGGAGATATTTATGCTAATCACAACCAGTGTTGAAACCTCGAGTGGGCCCACCTCCACAGTGGTGACGATAGTGACTTTGTCTATAGACAACAGACAGGCCATTTTTCCTACAAGGGCTCAACCTTTTCACACTGCTCTTGCCCAGTAGGGCTGGTCCAACTCACTGCAAGAGTGACAAGTCCCAGCCCTTCCTGCTTCCAATGCTGACTTTAAGAAAAACTCAGAGAGCTTGGGCTCTCCCTCTGGATCAAAGCAGTGAGGCCATATCCCTATCCAACTCAAGTCTAGGCAAGCAGACATGCTTGCTGAAATCCTCCACTCAGCTGTGCACATCTGTAAGGAGAATGATGTTTTTAGTCTAATTGTCCCTCTCTCCTGGAAGCCTCGATGGAGCTATTTTAAGGAGCAGTCAGGAAGAGTCAGTTCCCCAGAGCTACTCAGGACAAACTCATGTTCCTGCCACATGTGAGTTTGTGGCCTCACACAAATGACTAAACTTCTCTGTGTCTCTGGATCCTTTTGTCAAACGATAGAGCTCTACTTTATAGAGCTGTGCGGGGCACATTAATATTAGCAATCTTTATCTCTAGAAAATCCACTTTACCTAAGTAGTTTGAAGCACTAAGTCCCTGTGCTGCTCAGGCCCCATCTGTTCTCCCTACACTCAGAGCCAGCAGGCATGCCACTGAAGACACAAAGGCAAAGAACTGGCCCCATATGACAAACATAGCCAAGGATCTGGTTCCCTAGGCTCATGTCCACTTCTTCCCAAAGCACAGATAATTCCCTTGCATCAAGGAAGACAGTAAGTACAAGACAGCCCTCCAAACATACTTCAGCAAACCATCTTAATATGCCCAGGCCAATTTCAATGGTTAATAGTACCATCTGATATGATCTGTAGATAGGGGTCATTTTTCTTTTTTAAGTTATTTATTTTTATTTTATGTGCATTGGTGTTTTGTCTGTACATATGTCTGTGTGAGGGTGTCAGATCCCCTAGAACTGAAGTTACAGACAGTTGTGAGCTGCCATGTGGGTGCTGGGAATTGAACCTAGGTCCTCTGGAAGAGCAGCCAGTGCTCTTAACTGCTGAGCCATCTCTCTAGCTCCCTCACTTTTCAAATTAAAAAATTGCATACATATGTGTGGTCTATATATATATATATAGTATGCGCACATATATGTATGAATGAGTATGCCTGTGCTCACACGGAAGCCAGAGGAGGGCACCAGATGTCCTATCTCTACCTTGTTCCTCTGAGACAGAGTCTCTTGAACTTGGAGCTCCCACTTCTTTACTAGAATTGCAACCAACAGTGACCTGGTTTTTGTCCCCTCAGTGCTGGAGTTACAGACATTCATGGAGCTACATCTAGCCTTTTCATGGGTGTGAGGATACGAACTCTGGTTCTCGTGTGTTAACACAGCAAGGGATAGCACAGCAATCTAACACTCATAACTGCTGGGCCAGCCAGGCAGCTCAGGAGTCATTGTATTTTTATGTACAATACCATAGCATTTTTTCTCATCCTAATCTTGTATGGATTTCTAGTCAACTGCTATTACTGTTTGTAAACCAGCATGCCAAGACAATTGCAAATAATGTATTGGATACTGTCATCATTATGACCCAAGAACTTGGAACCCCTCAATCTAGAAGTCAGAGTTCAAGGAGTCACTGAGTCTGAATTCTTCAACTGGAAATACTGGACCCAACCAGCCTGGGTTCCAAAAAAAGCCTTGAGCCAAGTGGTGGATAATTGGACTCGAGGACCATTGATGGCTCAAGGACAGCCTATAGTACTGAAAACTCTGCCTCATTAATTAGGATGAGTGCAAGATCCACCCAGGTGCTCTCATATCAGCGAGGGTGTTTTCAAAATGCAGTCAAAGCATTAAATGTGGTTTTATGGAAAACCCCAACTTATGGCCCAATTCTAAAAGCAGCTATTTATAGTCATTACTAGTTCCCAAGCACCATTCAGGACAGGGCATCACCACCTGTGTGAAGAACTTCTGTTGTGTCATCAGCTCTCCCATCACAGCGGAATTGACTCATCATCGTGTCCTTTTTAGAGAACATTCCTCAGTAACCATGACATGTTTCTTTTTTGTTGTTGTTGGGGTGGTTCGTTTGTTTGTTTGTTTGTTTGTGTTTGTTTTCAAGACAGAGTTTCTCTGTGTAGCCTTGGCTGTCCTAGAGCTCTCTCTGTAGACCAGGCTGGCCTTGAACTCACAGAGATCCTCCTGGCTGGTTGATTAAAGGCGTGTAACACTACTGTCCAGCTTGGCATGTTTCTTACCCACCCTTGCTACCCTTCATCGCAGGCACCTTTTCAAACCTGGGCATTTTGGAGGGAAGCTATAAGTTACCAAGAATATCTCCCAGTTTGACCAAAAGAAAAATGAAAGACAAAATCAAACCAACCCAAGGAGCAAGGTATATGCTTGACTCAAGTGGCAGGCATCCAAGTGGGTGAGACTGTCGAGCAGACTCCAGACGTAGCTGCCATCCATATGGGAAGCTGGGAGCCTGCTGCTTGGACTCTTTCAAATAACAGAGAACATCATCTGGTTGTATCTTAAGCACAGTCTGATGCCTAAGGACCAGACGGCACTCTTGCTGTATCCTGCATTTAGAACCACAATTTACTCTCAACCCAGATCCAGACACCCACTAGAAATACGCCTGCTATTACTCTTCAATCCACCACTATTTGTCCATGGACATATTACTACTTTTACCTTGCCTAAAATTGATCAACCAGGCTCAAATGATACCATTTCCAGAAAATGACCCCTCATTGCTGGAACCTACAATTAAGTACAGATCATCACCTGCTTTAGACCAGCATCCCAGAATGGCACTCCCACAAAACTTTTGAGACCTCTAAGCCCTCTTATGTCTCCAGCTTCACAGAGGGGACATTCAAATTACACCTCACTCTGGAGGTGTCATATCAGTTATCAAACATTCAAGATTTCCTTTGGAGGACAGAAAGGAGAAGGGAGGATAGATGATGAATGAGTGAGGCCAGGGGAGGAAAAAGGGAAACAGGAGTTGGAAGAGAACACCACAACAAAAGAAGCACCCTCACCCTCCAGATGAGGCATCGATCCTCAAAGGTTTCCACTGATCTCATCCTTGACAAGTATTAAGAAGAAGGAAGAGTGAGATCTGAGGGGGTGGGTCAGAACCACGGCTCTGTGAAAACAGAACAGAGACACTTAGAACAGAAGATGAAGAGCTGGGTCTTCTTAGGGGCCTGGCTGGGAGAGAAGGGATAAGGGACCTAGTCCCTCTATATGGCATGGGTGATACATGGGTGGGACAACCAAAAGAAATCTTGGAGCAACCCTGGACAATACCCTTCTTTTCACCCCCTGACCAAGCCATGCTGTTCTACATCTTGAAGCTGTCACAACCCACTCCTCTTCAAGGTTCTGAGGTGCAGACAGACATTACTGCACTGGACATTAGGGCGGGCACCGCTGGCACCAAGTACACAGTTCTGTGTTCTGAGGGAGAAACAGGATGCCATGCTGCTGCTCCCAATCACCATAGCTAGCAAAAGCTCTATCTGCACCCTGCCCTTGCAACCTCTGACTCAGGAGGCAGAAGCAGGCAGATCTCTGTGAGTTCCAGCGCAGCCACAACTACATAGTGAGATGCTGTCTCCAAAGAAAATTTAAAATCTAGATGTGTTTAAGCCTATCCTGTTACACATTGCCTTGAGAGGCCAGGAGGGGGAGAGCTGTCATTTGTGACATGCCAACTCTGTTTTGTAAGTGCTAATTTCTGAAAATGATGAACACTACACAACCTTCCCAGCCCCCCACCCACCCCTGCCCTTCTCCATATCACCTAGCATTCCAGGTTCCAATCAACAGAAAACCTCCCTCACTCTCCTACACTTCTGTATTTTTTTTAAAGATTTATTTATTATGTATACAGTGTTCTGTCTGCATATATGCTTGCATGCCAGAAGAAGGCACCATATCTTAATATAGAAGGTTGTGAGCCACCCTGTGGTGGCTGGAACTCAGGACTTCTAGAAAAGCAGCCAGTTCTCTTAACCTCTGAGCTATCAATCCAGCCTACACTTCTGAAGCGCTAGCCATCCTGCAGCCTGAAGCACCTTCCTTCAGGCCCAGAAATTGCTTATCTTCCAGGATTTAACAAGCACTTCTCCTTTCAGCCCATTTGAAGTTCTACAAACATGTCAGTCTCGGGAGAATCTATGTCCAGATAAGAGGCCATTTTTTTTTCCCCTGCACTAGTTCTAGATATCTGTTCAGAATCCTGAGTCCAGTGGGAAGCCACTCAAAATCTGGGAGTCAGAGAGGAGTGGTGAGGGATTCTTGTAAACACTGAGTTCTTCCTCCCTCCACTTTATCTCAGCCTTGATAACTTGACTCCTGGGATGCTGAGAATTGAGTGTCTGAGTGTCTGGGAGCTAAGAAGGATTCCTGCTATGTACCTCGTTGGCATGGAGACCAGGAAATCAAAGACTAAAGTAGTCCCGTTTGCCAAATACTCAAAACAAACCTTCTCATTTCAGACAAGAAGGATGCAGTGTCCTGTAGGTTTCCCCCAATTGTCTCAGAAGATGGTAATTATTCCATACACCAGAATAGCCACTCAAGATACCATGAAGCTGTACGGAAGGTGTTGTTAAAAACATGTAAGTACCTTGGCGTGGGCAACAAGAAATAAGCCTAAGTACCTAAAGAATGACTAGGATGTCACATGGTGATTGGAAGAGGGGACACTGTGCTGTTTTATGTTCATACTCCCAGAATTGTGAGGACAATGACACAAAGCTGAAACAATTAAAGTACCTGGTGTATTGTCACACTGCACTTTGGAGGAGTAGAGCCAACACCAGTAATTTAAACTGAGCTTAAACACCAAACAAGTTGGGTGACCTTGGGGACATTCCTTTGGTCATTTAGCTTCTACCAACCACTTGAAAATGGGAGCTCATCAACTTTTTCCAGAAAAGAAAGTAGGACAGACTCAATGCATACAGTATCATGTAGGGACCTTCAGGGAATTGTGCTCTCTAAAGAAAGCCATTCCTGGGGCTGAAAAATGACTCAGTGGTTAAGAGCACTTGCTGCTCTTCCATAGGACCTGAGTTTGGTTCCCAGCACCCACTGGATGGCTCACAACTGCCTGTAATGCCAGCCCCATTCTTCTGGCCTCCACGGGCTCCCACAATGTGGCAAATACTCAACAGACACACATGGATATACAATTTTTTTTTTAAAAAAAGAGATCTTTGTGAGTTTGAGGCCAGCCTGGTCTACAAAGCTACACAGAGAAACCCTGTCTCAAAAAACCAAGGGAGGGAGGGAGGGTGGGAGAGGGAGAGAGAGAAAGAGAGAGAGAGAGAGAACACAATTCCTCAGACTACCCTCCTTCCCTCCCTCTTTTAGTAACTTCCAACTTTGCTTCATTAGAAAAGGACAATCCCTAAAAGAGCACGATCTGCATTCCATTTATGTAATATTCTTATGATAACAAAAGTACAGAAATGACCAGATTGCTGTACCAGAGGCTACAGAACAGCAACTCTGGATGTTTGGGAATTATCTCTTACAATTCTCATCTTGTATATTAATGTCCCAATTGTGGCAGGGTACTATGGTCTTATAAAATGTCACCTCTAAGGGTCAGGGAGTCTTCCCCAGTAGTATTTTTTTTTCCCAGTAGTATTTCTTATATCTCTGTGACTGTAATTACTTCAAATTAGCCCCCCACAGAAATGGGGTGGGGGGACCCAATGTCTTTTAACACATTTCATTCTACCACTGGGTTATACATATCATCAGCCCTTCTTTATAGTCTTATTTTGAGATGGACTTTCACTAAATTGTTCAGGCTTGAACTTGTAGTCTTCCTGCTTCAGCCTTCCAGGTAACTGAGATTAGAGGCCTGCATCACAGGTTAGGCCAAAATTAAACGAAAAACTTTTAAGATCAAAATAGGTAAAGATAAGAAAAGGGGTACTCAAATTATTTTTTCAGGTTATTTATTTATTTATTTATTTATATTATTATACAGTGTTCTGCCTGCAAGTATCCCTGCAGGCCAGAAGAGGGCATCTCATACAGATGGTTGTGAACTACCATGTGGTTGCTGGGAATTGAACTCAGGACCTCTGGAAGAGCAGTCAGTGCTCTTAACCTCTGAGCCATCTCTCCAGCTCCTCAAATTATTTCTAATAGCGAAAAATAATTTAGAACTTATGATTAACTAATAGGAGAACAACTAGGTAAAAATGTAACATCTTGTCAATGGACTAAGGACTTAATTCTCAAGACTACAGAGCAAACCAGAAATTTGATCTTAAAAATAGGAAAATTGGTGGGGCATGGCAGCTCATGTCTTTAATTTCAGTATTCGGGAGGTAGAGGTAGGAAGAGGATCTCTGTGAGTTTGAGGCCAGCCTGGTCTATAGAATGAATTCCAGGACAGCCAGGGTTGTTGCACAGAAAAGCTCTGTTTGCAAAAACAGAAAGGAAGGATGGAAGGGAGGAGGGAGGGAGGGGGAGGGAGGGGAGGGAGAGGAGAAGAAGAGGAGGAGAGGGAGGGAAGAAAACAGAGGAGGGGAGAGGAGAGAAAACAGGGGAGGGAGAGGAAGGGAGGGAGGGGAGGAAAGAAAAAGAGAGGGAGGGGAGGGAGCGAGGAGAAAAAAGAGGGAGGGGAGGGGAGGGGAGGAAGAGGGGAGGGGAGGGAGAGAAAAGAGAAAGGGAGAAAAGAGGAGGGGAGAAGAGAGAGGGAGAAAAGAGAGGGAGGGGAGAAGAGGGAGGGAAGGGAAAGGAAAAGGGAAAAAGGGAGGGAAGGGAAAGGAAAAGGAAAAAGGGGAGGAAGGAAGGAAGAGAAAATTTGCAAAGTACAGTAGCCCACATCTTTAATGCCAGCACTTGTTAGGCAGAGACAGGCAGATCCCTGTGAGTTTGAGGCCAGCCTGGTCTACATAGTACATTCCAGGCCAACTAGGGTCATGTAAAGGGATCCAGTTTCAAAGACCAAAGTTAACTAATTAATTAAAACTTTAGGTGGAAAGCAATAGAGGAAGACACTCAGCATTGGCCTCTGGCCTCCACACATACACAGAGAAAGGAGGGAGCACACCTGCACACTCATGCACACACTCATGCACCCGCGCGCACACACACACACACACACACACACACACACACACACACAAATACCCTAAGGAGATAGCTCAGTTAGGAAGGTGTTTATATTGCAAGCATAAAGACCTGCATTTGATCCCCAACGCCCACGTAAAAAGCCAGGTTCCAAAGTATACACTCATGACTCCAGAGCTGTGGAGGGACAGGTGTACCTCTGGGGCTGGTTGGCTGCCCTGCCAATGTGGCCTAATCATTAAGCCCCAGGTCCTAGTGATGGACTTTCTGGATGGCTCTTTGGGAACCTCTGGCCTCCACGTATACCTGCACATACATGTACCTGTATAGGTGCACCTTCACACACACAAACACCTTATACAATATTTTGAGCAAGAGGAACTTGATAACATCTATGTGTGGTATCTCAAAGTGGGGTGGTGTCACTGGTTAATTTCAGGGAATTCCCTAGAATAAGCAAAGGAAAGCATTAGTTCAGGCAAGGGAAATGAAATGGAAGAAGATGGTTCAGAAGAGGCACACACCTTTAATCCCAGCACTCAGGAGGCAGAGGCAGGAAGATCTCCTGAGTTCAAGGCCAGCCTGGTCTACAGAGTGAGTTCCAGGACAGCCAGGGCTACATAGAAAAACATTTTCTCAAAAAACAAAAACAAATGAATTCTACCACTTGAATCAGTAGACCCATCTTGTAGACTTCTCAATGGGTCTACTACTTATTTTTCTCACCATCTTGGCACATCCTAAAGGAGGGCTTACTTAGCAACAGGAAACACCAAGACTAAACCATCTGACCATGAAATGTGTGAGATGCTGGAATCCGGAAGGGAGGGAGGGTGTGGTGAACACATTCCCAGACTTCTGACACTGTTCACAGCAAGTTGCTGGACTGTGCTTTTCATCCTAAGACAGAAAAACAAGGGAGTCTGGAGAAATTCAATAACCTGCCTTTCTTTCAACTGAACCAGTCCCCAATGAGGTCTTCAGAGTCCCAGTGACAGATGCTCAGAACTTCAGCTTCTGGTGGACCCACAATCCAGGCGTGCGCCCAGAGGAAACAATACCATGGATCCGGACTCCACGCCATTGTCTCATTAAAAGCCCAATGACCAGGTTAGGCTGAGAAGGGTCAGGGTAGGAGACCAGAAGAAGTTCTCTCCTTCTGCACTGAATCCCATAGTTATGTTTCGGCTCCACATAAGAGCTGAGAATTGACCTGGGGTAGTGATGCAGCCTTTAATCCTAACACTCAGGAGGCAAAGGCAAGTGGATCTCTGTGACCTGTGAGTTTGAGCCCAGGTTAGTCTACACAGAGTTCCAGGACAGTTAGAGCTACATAGAGAGACCCTGTCTCAAAAAAAAGGCGGGGTGGGGGGTGGGGGGATGGTATCAGACAATAGAAGAGGTTTGAGTCTTATCAGGGAGAGTGGGCCTCAGACCCTGGGCAGTGTGGTCTCCAGTGTGGGTGACACAGAATCAACGTCTCCAGCATTCCTGTGGACTCCTGAGGATGCGTCTACTCCAAGCAGCATCCATCAGCAGCAGTCTCCCTTAGTGGTCTACTTCATCACCCTCTCCCATTCTGCGCAGAGGCAGTCCTGAGGACCATTTGTAAGGATGCACCCTTCCCTTTGGCCTGGCCGGGCTGAATGTGAGATGCTTCCTCTCTTTTCCAGATACATGGACCATTCTATTCTCAATGACAAAACCTTCACTCTATACTGAGGAGGGCACGCTTGCAGGAGAAGATGAAAACTGGAACGAGGGCAAGAAGGGGTGAAAATGGCCAAGTCTTCAAGTTGAGAGGGGGGAGGGGGAAGACTAGAGAAAGCAGAATAAGCCAACGGAACTAAAGTCACTTCACACCGGGTGCGGGAGGCAGTGGAGTTATTCCAGCGCAGGTGAGATTCCTGATGAGGTCACATGTTGGTATGAGAAGTGTGAAGGGGCTGGAGCACTGGGAGGACTGCCACAGAGGTCCTGACCTAAAGCATGACAAGGGTCATCTATCCTCATGGGGCTGAAGGGCCCCGAGCAGTTGTGCTCTCTGCAGCTTTATCCTGACAGGCAGAAAACCACAGGAAGCCATTAGATCACAGATGAAAGAGGGCCAGAGATCCAGGAGACAAGAGCTTGCTAGCTGCGCCAGGCTTTGTCACTTCTGACACAGACCCAGTGCCCAAACAGTTGCAGAGGAATAGGCTTTTTTTTTTTTTAAACAAAGAGTTTGATTTTATTGATATTTAAATATATTAAATATTTCACTGAAATACATGGTACACCACCCTCCCTCGCTCCCACAGTGGTTACATTATAAAACCAAAGCCCATGGCCTCCCATTACCCCAACTCCTCCACCAACCGGTGAGGAAAGGGGCAACGGTAACTCGGGAGAAGGCCATGGCTGGCACTGTGGTACAGGGAGCCAGGGTATGGACAGGCCCCTCCCACCTGGCAAGAAACTGACAGATCACCCAAAGCTGAGCTCTTCCCATTCTGGCTTATTCACTCCCACCCCTTCCTATCCAGCGAGGGAGATAAAGTTTTCTGTCTGGACCAGCTAATCTTCCCTCTTCTGCACCTTGGATAATCAAGCGCCCATTGGTTCATCAACTGAAACATGGAGATTGCTGGGAAGGCAGTACCAAGCCAGAAACCAGGCTTCTGCAGAGAACTGGTGGCAGAGGCATGAGGAAAGGCAAGAATACTGCCTGCCCCTTCGGTACCCCCATGAAACTTTCCTCTCTGCCTTGTCAGAGTCTAAGACAAAGTGGTCTCCAATCAAAACTGAGGCATATGCCTCCTGCTTAAATAGGTACAGACAGACAAACCAAGGCACCAACTAATTCAGGCCGAGTCAAGGAGGCTGCAGGAGTAAAAGGAAGGCAAGGACAGAAAGAGACTGGAGTCCAACCCTTGCAGGCTTCATGAGGATTGGGAGCCAGGACTAGAGTCTAGCCATGCTAGATTCAGGCTGAAGGCTTGGGAAAGCCAAGTTTAAATTTCCCAGGCTCCATCCCCTAGTACCAAAATATGGGTCCTCAGAGGGACCCCACACTACCCAGTCAGAAAGTATACCACACCCCAAGACACAAGCTGAGGAACCCAGGGAATGCCTGAGCTTCTACCTCACAAACCTTCAACAGTTCAAGTGCAAGGAACACTAGAAACTAAGCAGGTGCTTGGGCCCCTGCTCTAGGCAGGGAGACAGTCATACTGCACATGTGGCCCCCAAATGGCACTTAGGGATTTGGCACAAAAAGGACTCCTCTCCCCAGAGCACTCTTCATTTTGCTACCATACCCCACCCCACTCCTGTGCAACCTGGCCATTTCTCTCCATCCTTGATGGAGACCCTGTCTTGACAACAGAAGGCAGAGGCCCCCAGGAGAGAGGCAGCCCTGAGTGGGGATCTGAGGAGCTGGGGCACATGGACACACAGAGACCTAGAAAACATACACACACAAAAAGCAACATGCACACACAATTACACAAATGCACAGGCCCTCCCTAGTGCCGGACTTAGGAGGCCAGGTTTGGGGTCAGGGTCATCTTTTTTGGAACCCTGACTCTTTTCTATTTGGCAATACAAGGGGTAGAGACACTCCATGCCCCATTGCCAGCAGACAGCAAGGGAGATCTGGGTCAAAGGAGCCAACTGCAGCCACACTGGGGCCTCAGGTCAGTGTGGCACCATCCTCCTCCCTGGCCGCCTGCACTCTTCGGCACCTGCAGGTGAACATCCAGTTCCTGATCTTCTGATGTCCCCACACACAGGTTTGCTCTCTGGCTGGTCATTTTCACAGTACCAATGAGGCCAGATACCCCTGTTCCTGGAACGTGCAGGAACCGGGGCTAACTCTTCGCTATCAGAGGTCCCTTTGTTCCCCTTTGGGGACAGATCATGGGACTAGGATTTGGCAAATGGAAACATTCCCCTGAAATGTGGTCAGAGCTAGGTCCCCACAGCACCTCCTTCCTCTGCCTTGTGCCCAGGAAGGAGACTTGGCTGGGGCTGGGAATGCCCAGGACCAGTGCTGAGGACACAGTCAAGCAAAGGCAAGCATGGAATAGGCGTTCCTCATGCCTGCCCCAGGCTTTGTACAAAATAGTCCCCGGAAAAACAGGGAAAGGAATGACCCAGCCCTGAGCCTGTTGCCCAGACAGGGAAACAGTAGGCATAGGGAGTTGCCATTTGGCTCCCTCATACAAGAGGGCTACCTGGCTCCTGCTGTCCCCCTCTTCTGCTTCCAAAAATGAGGAGAGCAAACAGCCCCTACCCCAATTGAGAAAGTCACTTGGATAATCCTCTTGGTGTCCCCTCTTCCTTCGCCATTCTGAAGGCAGACGAACGTGGTCCAAGCACAACCTGCTGGGATGGCCCCTTTTGCTGTCAGCGAGATCTGGAGGCTCAGTGGCCCCTGCGGCAGCTCCACCCATTGAGCAGAAAGTCCACTCAATGGCCACCTTGGTCCCTTCAGCTGAATCTCAGCTGCATTCTGCTAACTGCTAGGGCCCCCATTGAGGAAGTAAGTGGTCATCTCCCCCTTGCCCTTCACCTTGACCACCCCTCGGCACTCCAGTTGGTAGCCCTTGGCAGCTAGAACCTGGTATAGGTCCGTGGTCACCTGGGGAAGTGAGAAGGGAGCCTTGCTTAGCCTGGAATCCTCGGTGATATATTGGCAAGCCCAGTAAGAGTTATCTATCAGGCTAATTCTCCTCCCCACAACCCTTCCCCAACAGCCATAGAAGACAGCCCCCTGCCCCTGCCCTGCAGACAGACCTGTGAAAGCCCTCTACCTCCACACTCCCCCGACATCCACTTACCTGTATTCGGTCAGGAACCCCTGTGCTGTCCATACGACTGGAGACGTTCACTGTATTTCCCCAGATGTCATACTGTGGCTTCCGGGCCCCAATGACACCGGCCACAACTGGACCCATGTTCAGTCCTGAAGCAGAGATAATAGCAAAAGTAGAGAGCAAGAGATTGAGGCTAGGATCCTCCAGGGTCCCTCCAGGGAGTCATCTTCCCTTGCACCTTGAGAAGGACCCAAAGGGAAAAAAATAAGTGGAAATTGGACAATTTTTCTGATAGTTTTAAAAAGGTCTGGGCGTGACTGCTAAGGTAGCTCCCTTGAGTTCAGACAACTACTGTTCTACATGCTGACTGTGTCTCCGTGCGCTCACTGCTCATATTGCTGTGCCCCTATCTTACAGACAAGATATTGGGGTAACTTCCTGAGCCAGTAAACAGAGCTGTGGGAAGTCAGGCCAGACTCCAGACCTATGCTACTAATCACTGCCTTCCACCAGCACAATGGAGAAGTACCTCTTCAGACTGACCACACACAGAGATAGCAGGCAGGAGGTGTTAGACAAACCTGCCTACTAGTCCTCCAACCTTTGCCAAGTTAATCTCTAGGTGTTATTCTCATCTTAAGGGGGGGGACACTTAATGTGAGAATTAAAATGTACTCAAAATATCTAGGACAAGACCCCAGCACATAGGAGACTCAAAATAAATGGTCTTTGTCATTAGTATCAAACTTGACACAAGGGTGCGAAGGAGAAACCCTAAGAAGTCCTGATGGAAAACCTGTAACCCTACCCAAGCCAGACCTTCGGCTTTACCCACGAACTGTCCCAGTAAAATGTGCCAAGACTCAGGCCCTCACCAATCTTCATCTGGAAATTGTTGAAAGAGTGTTCGTTGATATGTTTCATCTGCTCCATGAGCCTCATGGCATAGTCTGCCAGGGCAGTGATGTGGGAACGGCCCACCTGATCATAGGTGCTGGCATTTAGCCCAGAGGCAGCCATGTAGGTGCTGCCAATTGTCTTGATCTTCTCCAGCTGCCGGAATCTCTCCTCACTGATGATCTGGACAATGTGGGGAAGGGAAATCTGTCAAGCCAGACCCAGGTCTTTTCAAAGCTCACTCCTCGTCATTCCTTAGCGCTCTTCCCACTCCTCCCCTCAACAGCCCCACTGTTTTAGTGGGTGAGCCCCCTTCCAATTGCTATTCTCAGTGTAGGTCCAAGAAGCCAAGAAAACAGGCAGTTCAGGACCCCGGGCAAGGAGCTGGGTATGTGGCTTCAGAAGCTTGACTGTGATGGACCCTGCAGCAGAAATACTCTGATATGCTTTGAGGAACTGTGTCCCAGAGTGAGGGGGGGGACTTCCCTTCAGAACAGTGGACAGCCCATCACTGACCTGGGTGCTAAGAACACTTCCTCACATTTTGCTCTCATTTTCATGATTCAAGAGACCATCATGCTTGCTTGCAAATCCATATGGATTTGCCCACTGACTGCTGTCCCCCTCTCCAATGACATCAAATGATGCTTACCCTGTCAGCACCCTCCTAGAGTCTCATGTCCTCTTCTGACTTCCCATAATGATGACCACCTTGCTGCCTCTGACAGGGCAAGGGACACTCACCCCATCTAATCTATGGCTTTTTCACCCAAAGTCTGTTCCATCTCCCTGGTCCCCAAGTCTGCCAGTGCTAGCTGATGAGCAAGTACCTCATCAAAGTCGGCGATGATCTCATTGAGCAGCCGAAGGCACTCGACACCCTCATTGTTTGCCTCAAGTTCCACATAGAATTCAGAGAAGTTGGCAATGGAGGCAAACATAACAGCCACACATTCACATGACTGGTAGTAGAGCTCATCGTTGCGGCGTTCTCGGGCCAGGAAGTGGGCAGCCACGTCCTTGGGCAGAATGTTATGCAGCAACCGTCGGTTGTATGCCTGGAGCTCCTCCATCTCTTCCTTCTCCCCTGTTGCCTGTGGGCACCACATCCATCACCCACTGCCCAACAATCACAAGGGGTGGGCCAAGGCCTGAAGATGGGCATCAGAGGGAACCACGTGGAGGAAGAAAGGCACGAGCAGAGAAGGCCTAAATGACAGGCAAAGGAGTGAAGGGGCAGGTACAAGATGGGAAAGGGGACAGGAGATGGACACAGAGAAGGCATGGAACCAGGGTGGACTCTGGCAAGCTCAGGCTCAGGCTCAGCCTCAGCCAGGTAGCAAGAGATGCATTTCTGGCTTGGCCAAGGTTCGTGCCCCCAGAAGCCTCCTCTTCCCGCACAGGTCCATCCCAATCACCTGCAGTTTCCAGAGGAAGTCCAGGCGGGCAGTTGATTCCACCTGCTGTGCATGTAGATACAGTGCCAGGGCAAAGACCAGCAGAATCACAGGGGTCATATATTTGAGTGCCACCCTCCCTACAGCTGGGCTGAAAATAATCAGAGACCTGCTTGGTGTCCGAAGGGAACACTGACCAGCCTCATCCATTGCTGTCCCACGGCCCCCACTTACCAGTTCAGCCCATCAAAGGTCTCATTGGAGGAAGCCCTGGCAGGAAGATACAAAAGTCAGTGGATGCTGGCTGCTGTGGGGATGGGACTGGGGTGCACTGTGGGGGAGTCAGGGACTACATCTTTAACCCCGATCTCTAATCAAGCCTGTGGGAGGCACCTTTGCTCATATAAATGAGCTCAACAAGGGCAAAGGTTAGACCTTTCCTGAGTAGGTGCTCCTCATTGAGCAGCTAAATGGGCCAGGACAAGTTGCTTCAAACCCTTGTCAAACAGGGGTCAGACCTAAGTACCACATCTGAAAGATTTAGCGTGTGCCTAGGATGCTTAACATCAGGCTCTAGAAGTGTTTGTTACTGTAATCATCACCACTGCCCTGAGATACAGGTGATACTGACATTTACTGGTGAGAAAACCCAGGCTTAGAGAAGTTAACTACTATCCAAGGTTACAAAGCCAATGAGAAGCAGGCCTAGGACTCAAACCCAGCAGACTCTTACTATCCCCAACACAAGCTACAGCCACATATCACAAGGGGACAGAAGGGTGGGCTTTTTGTCAGAGTTCTGCCCGCACACAACTCAGTGAACTATATGTGGTAAACCAGGTGGTAGGGCACACTTTTAGTCCCAGCACTTGGGAGGCAGAGGCAGGCTGGTCTACAGAATGAGTTCTAGGATAACCAAAGCTATACAGAGAAACCCTGTCTCAAAAAAAAAAAAAAAAAAAAAAAAAAAAGAGGGCAGGAAAGCACCACGTAAATGGGGATTTTTTTTTTTTTTATTTCAGTTTAGCCTAAAAAACCAGGAATTTTACACAACTGGAATTTTGGGGTATAACTACCTGAGGTCACGTGTCATGAACTCCCCCCCCCAACTCCCCTTCCCTTTCTCCCACAAGTGAGTTGTACGTCCCAAGGGCCTCAGTACCAGAGACTCTGAGTCCCGAAGGGTTAAGGGAGGCATGAAAAGGGCTGACAATGAACTTACAAGCCATGGACACCAAGCAGTAGATCATAGTTGTCAAAGATGGTGGCCGGGGGACCCAGCAAAAGCAGCACCAAATAGATGAACCCCAAGACAAAGGTCATAGCCAGCTTGCCGATGCTGCTGATATGCAGGAAGACAGAGCTGGCCAAAAGACTCAGCAGCACATTCCCGACGAAGTACTGGGGAAGGGGTGACAACAGAGGTGGTGTTGGGTGACATCAAAGACCACGGCACCCAGAGAAGGAAGAACCCTGCATCCCCCTGCCTCTTAACCTCCCTCCACCACCTTCCAGCCCCGACTCCCTTTACAGTTCATGCTCAGCTACAGAGGAGGGGCCCTGGTTGCTCCTAGAGTTGGGGAATACTTTGCGTTCCCAGCTCTATGGTGCCATCACTAGGCCTGGCACAGAGAGGCGAGTAACTGTGCCAAAACAACCCCCTCTGCCTGAACACTGCTCGGACACCTCAGGGAAGCTGCAGGTGGGTGCGGCGCCCTCACACAGGGGAGCATCCAGTCCCAGAGAGTAATTGAGCTGTTGCAGGTGGCAGGCAGTGACATCAGCTGGTGTTAAATTCAGCATGCGGGCTGCGCAGGTCCTTATTGGGGTGTGATTACAGGTGAACTGCAAAGGATAACCAATGAGGGAAAGGGTTACAAGGGCCATACCCAGGTGCCTTATATTTGATGGACTAAGATTCTCAGGGATGACAAAAGAAAGGGGAAACAGAGTGAGAACAAGAGTTGCCCCACAAAACAGGTTCCCCAAAGGTTGAAAACACTTTCAGTTCTCAGAAAGGGCCTGGCATAGGGTAGAGATGGGAGAATTACCATGTTGGCAATGGCAGAGATGAACACAAGCAGAACTGAAAAGGTGCCAACTGCTGTGCTGTGTGCTCGTGAGCGGACAATACTGCGGGACAGACGTTGCAAGGCCTTGGGGAAGAGCTGCAATCACAAGAGACCAAGAGTTAGAAGTGACATTTGCTAAGAAGGAAGACCAACCAAGAGCAGGGTCTACCAAGAGACATGGCCTCCTCCTCCTCCTCCTCCTCCTCCTCCTCCTCCTCCTCCTCCTCCTCCTCTCCTCCTCCTCCTCCCTCCCTTTTCCATGGGAACCCCCCTCCTTCCCCAACAGTCTCAGGGAAAGTCCCCCTACTCACAGAACCACAGGAGCACACAGCACAGATCAGCACAGTGACCAGCAACAGCAGGAAGATACTGACATAGATCCCAAGCATCATGGTAGAGCTGCAGCAGGATAAGGCCAGGGGGAAATCAGCAAAATCTGGGCAGCCCTGTCCCATCCCTGGAACAGATCTGAGACCAGTGGCTTGCCCAGGTGTTTAGGAAAGTTCGGGATGTAGTGAGAGGGACGGGACTCACTGTGGAAATATGAGGAGCTGGATGAAACAAATGAAGCAAAAAACCAAAAAGGCACAGGCGACATAGGCTCCAAAGCGAGGATCTACTTTCCGTGAATACTGAGGGAAGACAGGAGAATGAGCTGAGCGCTGGGTCCTGCCCTGGCGGGGATGGCATGGATGGCAAGAGCAGGACAATCCCAGGGCCTTGTGGGGAACAGCTGGTCCAATTTATGAGTTCCCACCTGTGCCATGGTCTCTTCCCATCCCTAACTGGTCCTCCTGCTTCTTCAACTTGTGTTCAGCCTCCCAGCCAGGCCCTTCCTCCCTCTCTTCCTCCCTCCAACCCTCATTCTTTTGCCCTTGTATCCCCCAAACCTTCTTCTCAAGATCCTGTCTCTGGAAGGTGAGCAGGAACCGGCGCACGTGGTCCTTACGCAGTTGGTCGATGCTACGGGCATCAATGGCACGGCCCAGGAACTCGTCCACCTCATCTTCAGGGTTCAGAGCATCTTGGGCACCACGGCTGATAACAGGACACAGGTTTCACCAGGTGCATGAATAATGCCACATGATAAGCAATGAGAAGGGCAGGGACCAGGCAGCAGCCAAGGAAGGCTGTGTGAGCTACATGTGTGGTACCTGCTCCTCCTACACATTATAAGAAATGGGAAGTTTCAGCCCCCACAGCCCATCCCAGGCTGCAAATGCCTCTCCCTCCCTCACTGACCCGTCCTATCCCATAGACCAACTTACTTGTCTTTGCTAGAATCGTCAATGCCCTGGAGAAAGAAACAGAATGTGTGAGGGGGGAGCGGCACTAACGACAATCTCCTCCATTGCCTTCCCTATTCCAATACTAGGTCGAGAGTGTCCTCCCACACACTCTGGGAGACTTGGGGCCCATTGGGTGAAACTATTCCCCCTGCTTCCAACTTTAGAAAACATACATGGAATTGGCAGCTATAAGAAGAAGGGGGAGCAGGGCGTTGGTGGCGCACGCCTTTAATCCCAGCACTCGGGAGGCAGAGGCAGGCAGATCTCTGTGAGTTCGAGACCAGCCTGGTCTACAAGAGCTAGTTCCAGGACAGCCTCCAAAGCCACAGAGAAACCCTGTCTTGAAAAAAAAAAAAAAAGGAGGAAGGAGGAGAGGAGGAGGAGGAGGAGGAGGAGGAGGAGGAGGAGGAGAAGAAGAAGAAGAAGAAGAAGAAGAAGAAGAAGAAGAAGAAGAAGAAGAAGAAGAAGAAGAAGAAGAAGAAGGGGGACAGAACACTCCCTCATTTTGAGAGAGACCAAAATTTGAAACCCCCATGGTGCAGAGAGCCCTCTCACCATCTGGCGGAATGCCTTAGAGTCCTTGGTCCGGGAGAAAGCACGGTCAGGCGCCCAGCGTGGCATCAGTCCTTCCATGGAGTTGGCCCGTGTCCGCTGCAGCTTGGCCAGCATAGCTTTCTCCTCTTTCTGTATGAGCAACATAAACGCAGGCTCAGACGTGGAACCCCAAGAAGGCCTCTGCTAGTACCCCCCTGTTTGCTCCTTTCCCCCCTGTCCCTCCCAGAAGCCCTGCCCTGGCCCCTGACCCGTTTCTGGCTGGCGCCCAGGATGAGGAAAGTCTCGATACACTGCTCCTTGAGGTACGCGTTGCGCTCACCACCACGGCCTGGTTCCACCTCATAGTCCCCATTCAGGTACTGCAGTGTGGCCCGAGTGATGTGGATGCGACTGCATGGAGCCAGGAGGTTAAGACCTTGGCTCTACCACCCTCCCTCCCACCCACCCCTGCCACAAACTGGACACTTCCACTCACCCAGCTCGGCCCCCAGCCTCCATGTGGTTGGCCAGGGTCACATCGTTGGACCATACATCAAACTGCCATTTCCGCAGGCCAAGGACACCGCAGTGCACGCGTCCACTGTGGATGCCCACACGCATGTTTACATTTACACCTGTCACTTCACGCACCAGCCTGGGAAGATGCAACTCTAGATCAGCTCTAAGCTGTCTTCTCATCCTCTAGTCAAGAACCCAAGCTGAGGCCAGCAAGATGGCTCAGTGGTAAAGGTGTTTGCTACCAAGCCTGATGACCTGAGTTTGATCCCTGGGACCCACACATTAGGAGAAAATTACATCCAAGTTATCCTCTGACTAGAATACATGCACCATGGCAGGTTCATCCACACATACATACATACACAGAGAAGAGTGAATAAATAAATGTGATTTGATTTTTTTTTTTAATTCAAGCAGTGCAGTCAAAGATAGAAACAAGCCTGGACAGAAGCTCAGCTTTGACTAGACACAGGCAGGAGGCTACCTGGAGTTCAAGGAAAAAGGCTTGAGAGCTATGTCCAACAGGAGCTGCCACTGTCCTGCAGGACTGAGCTGTTGCCAGCTACAGCCTGCCAGCTGGCATTCTCTGCAACCGCAAAGCCCTACTGCTCCAGCTCCCTGCACCCTTCAGCCAGGGGTCAGAAGGAACACAGGGGTCACAGCACAAACTGGGGAAAGATCCATTCCCTTCCCCATTGAAAAATTCATCTCACCAGGCGTTGGTGGCACACGCCTTTAATCCCAGCCCTCGGGAGGCAGGGGCAGGCGGATCTCTGTGAGTTCGAGGCCAGCCTGGTCTACAAGAGCTAGTTCCAGGACAACCTCCAAAGTTACACAGAGAAACCCTGTCTCGAAAAAAAAACAAAAAACAAAAAACAAAAAGAAAAAAAATCCATCTCAAAGATAAAGAAAGCTATGAACACTGGGGAAAATTCCTACACATCAGAGTAGGCGCAATCTGGGAAGCCACAGGTCCAGAAGGACTGGGGAGGGGCACTACTTACGAGATGGCCTCGATCATGTCCACTCCCATCTCCACACAGCAGTGGGCGTGGTCTGCCCGGGCCTCGGGCAGCCCCGACACACAGTAGTAACAGTCCCCTAGGATCTTGATCCTCAGACAGTGGTTCTCCTAAAGGGGGAGTAGTGGAGGATCACCTTCACTCTCCTGATCACCGGGCACACCTGGCCCACCACCTTCAACCCCACCTCTGCCCCCACACACCCCACAACTGCAGCACCCTCACCGCAGCCAGCTTGTCAAACCGGGCAAAGAGCTCATTCAAGGTCATGACCAGTTCCTGCGCAGTGCACTGGGAGGCCAGGCTGGTGAAGCCCTCGATGTCCGCAAATAGGATGCTGTGGATAACAGCAGAAGAGAGATGGGCCTTCTAGCCCTCAAGGACTCTTTGATACCCGACAACCCTCTTGGCATCGTCCCCTACCCCCATTCTACCTGACATTATCATGCTTCTGGATGTAGATCTTATGGAACATCATGTCTTCTTTTTTTGTGTTGATGTCTTCTTTCATCTCCATGGCAACATGCTGGGGCAACACCGATAGCAGCAGCCGTTCCTAGACCAGTGGTTCCAACCACTATCCTCTTTGCTTTCCATTTTGATCCTTCTTGTTCCCTTCATATTACCGGAACCCTCCCATATCTCTTTGACCTGAGTTTTCCTTCTGGACCTTGGCCTGACACTGCCTAACACTGCCCTCAGAAGTCATCTATCCTAGCTCTCTTGGACCAATCTCCACTTAATCCCCACCCTCTGAATGCACTCCTATACACTCCCTCCCACCCTTGAACAGGACAGGAGCCCCAGGGGCTTTTGTGATGCACAGTTCTTGGGGACCACTCATACTGTGTTCCATAGCCACAGCATGGACAAGGTGACAGGTCTGATCTACAAGGTACTGAGAGAAAAGAAAAGGAATACCCTAGCTAAGGGAAGTGGCCCCCACCTGCTGGCGATTCTCATGCTGCAAGTGCAACCGGGCCTGGATGTAACCTCGGGTCTCCTGAAAGGCTTGGCGCTGAGACACTTCAGCAGGGTAGTGTGTGCAGATGCCGATGACATTGGTGCAGAGAAAGAGCACCACATTAGCACCGAGCTGTAGGATGGCACAGGTAAATGAATGGCCACCTCACGCACCCATGCACCCACACACCCACGCACACTAGCTCCTGGGCTCTCTCAGGACATACTTTGAGCAGGAAATGAAGTCCTGCATGATGTTTGTCCCCAAGCTGTTCCATCTCTGTGAAACACTGTTCTTCCCTACAGAACTCCAGATTCCAGCCTACCTATATTATTCTGTGACCAGAAAGATGAACTTTTCACGGCTTCAGGAGCAAGAATACAACAACCACAGCCACATAGGTTATGGGCCCAGCCCCAGTACCCTATAATCTCCCCCCCCCCTGCCCTGCCACAAACAACACTAACAAAAGACCTCTTCATGTGGTTCTCCCCACAGCACAGCACCAAGGAGGTCTGAGCTTCCCATCTTCTTCTGGGTGAACCAGATGAACCAGGACAAGTCACTTCCTCTCTCTAGGCCTCCATTTACTCAACTACAGCCCAAACAGGAGGAATAATATCTCTAAAGCCACCCCTGCCTTGGTCCTGCAGACTGACCAACACAGAATGACCACTGTTGGGTTTTGTTGTTTACTGTTGTTTGGTGGTTGAATTTTTGAGATAGGGTCTCACTATGTAACCCAGCCTGGCCTCAAACTCATGGCTATCCTCCTGTTTCAGATTCCCAAATGATGGGCTTGCAGGTGTAAGTTACTATAGCTGTTGTTGTTATAGTAGCCAGTTTGCTGGGCACTTGCAATGACTAGGATTCTAAGGATGTGTTCCATATACCAACTGATGGACTTCTTACAAGTCTATGAATGAGGTAACAGTATTCTACTCCACAATTGAACGAGTCAAACACAAAGGAACCCAGCTACTTGCCCAAGATCCCATAGTTGGTTATGGCTGGCATGAGACTCGAATCCTGGACAATCAGACTCCAAAGCCTGTGTCCTAACCCCACTGTCTAATATATTCCAGATTTCTGAAAGATCTTTCTCCACTGACCCTTACTCTTGAAGGCCAGCCTCAGAGCACAGGCATGGCAGCCATCAGCTCTACTAGTAGAAAGAACGCATGGCCACCCCTACCATTAAGTATGAATCTCCTCCTCCCCTCTCCCCTCTTCCTCCTCCTCCTCTCTCTGCCCTGCCCTCCAACTCTTACATACATACCTCTTCAAGGCCTCATGCCTAAGCCCTCACCCTCAGCATAGTCAGTCCCAAATCACCATCACTAGAACTGACTAGACAGCAAGTCCGAGAGAAGCCTGCCTCAGCGTTGCTGGAGACTCAGGGGTTAACATGGCACTGGGCCTCCACCCAAGCTGAATGGGGCAGGGCTATGGTTAGGGAGAAGGGAGGGAAGGCACACCAACTGCCCTGAACCAGAACTAGCCCTGCAGACTTGGACAGAACATTTAATCTTTGATTCCTTGGTGTAAAACTGAGGTCTGTCACTCCTAGCTCCTAACTCCAGCACTGACCCTCAGCTGCCCTTCCCAGTCCACGCAGCTCCCAGAGAGCCTACGCAGAGCTCCCCCTCTCAGTAGCAGGGGTGAAGAGGGGCCACTCTATCTCCCTTGGGGGCTTCTAAGAATAGCCCCCCGGGGGGGAGTAGGAGGGGGGCAATCCAGGCAACTTCCCTTCCTGGCCCCAGGAGCCCAAGAGGAAAATGTGAGTCACAGTGGAGGGAAGGAGAGTGAAGAGGGACTGAAATAACCACACACACCCCTATCTACCGTGAGAAAAATGGGTGCCAAAGCTCTAGAGGCCACCCCAGCCTAAGCAATGTCACTGCTCAGTGTGTCTGCATGGGTGGATTAGGAAGAAGAGCTCTTCCTAGGAACATGAATGAGGCTGCATTTGGGAAGGGGCTGCCCAGGGAGGCGACAAGCCCCTACTCCATGCAGAAACACAGGCCCCAAAGGGCACATGGGATTGTTTTCAGTTCCCAGAGGCTGAATGGGCAGCCGAAGCCACACAGATGGGCATGAGCAGCCCAATATTCTCTACCATCCCAGGAATGCATCTGCAGAGACCCCACGGGGTGAAACTGAAGCCAGGAACCTTGGGGAGGTAGGAGGTTGGCAGTTCCGGGCCTCCCAGGCTCAGCCTCCCCATAAGGCACTGGGCTGGGCCCTGGGCACCAGGCCAGCTGAGAGCAGGGAAGAGCCACACACCCACCTTCTGGCAAGTATGGCAGAAAGGGGGAAGGGAGGCCCCAATCCTAAGCCCTAAGCGTCTCCTCTAGAAAAGCAGTTCTTCCCAAACCGCACCGCACAGGCAGCCTAGAAGAGAACCTAGGAACTAGCAGATATAGGTCTGTCCCTTTAAGAGGTCTGATACTGCCCTGTGGGCACTTGCTGCACCACTAACTAGCTATAAAGTTACTTTTAAAAAGGTATGTTCTGTTCCAGGCTAAGACAGGCACCATGCCAGAGCACCCAGCTTCTCACCCCAGGAGCCTCAGGCAACTTTCTGTTTGTGAGGCCATCGTGGCCTATGGGCCACAGCCTTTGGCAAGGAGAAGGGGTCTCGCTTGTGGGAACATCACACATAACCACCTACAGCTGTATCTTGGAGCTGACACCAGAGCTTGAGTCTCAGGGGTCAACAAGAGGTCAGAGATGCAAGGCCTGCACACAGCATGTCTACAGACTATACTACCTCCCCTGACCTAGGCCAAAAAGCTGAAGACTGGCCTATCGTGACACACTACAGACCTGGTCCTGGGACTCTCCCACTGACACAAATCCCAATCAGAGGCCAAGCCCTGAAACCCCAGCCTGACAGACCTAGATGTCCCTATATGGTCTCCCTCTTCAGCAAGTCCCCTTCCCACTCCTACCCAGTGCACCCTACGGCACCTACCTGATTCCAGAGGAAGGGGTCATCACGGTTGAGCTGCCAGGCCAAAATCAAATGCAAGGCGGAAAGGCCCAGGCCACTGAGCACTGCGGCTCGCATGCGGATGGGAAGAAGCGTGTAGGTGATGTAGACAAAGAACACAGGGCACCAAAGGCCTGCTGAGGGGCTGCGTGGGTTGGCTGCCAGGGCACCCCCGACTTGCACAGCTGCTAGGATGCCCAGAACCACATAGCTCACCACCCACATGGAGTCCTGGCGAAAGCTGTGTCGGTTACACAGTATCATGAGTGCCACAAACAGGGTGGCGGCACAGGTCAGCAGGGCCACATAAGCAGGCTGAGGCGGGGCAGGTGCAGCGTGGAAAGCCAAGAGCACAGCTGTGAGTAACACGAGCACCGCCATGAGGAGCGTGAGGCTGCTCTGGTTCATCTGGAAGAAGTACCGCTGGTACAGACGCTCCAGCTTGGCAGAGCGGAACTGCTTAGACTGGAAAACCTGCACCAGACGGTGCCAGCAGGAGTGACTGCTCCTAGGCGATGTATCAGGTGCCACTTCAGCTGTCCCCACTGGTGTTGTCACCTCAGTGTCATCAAAACCCAAGGCCACTGACCGCAGCCCCAGCTCCATGCCCCTGCCTGGGCCAGCCCTCCTGAGGAAGGCCTCATCCTGCCAGGGGCACCGAGTGTGAGCCGCAGGAGTGGGGCTGGGTGGCTCTGCATCCTTCAGACAGCTCATGTAGCGGGGTGTGCAGAAGCCACCGGCCCGAGTCCCATGGCGTGGGCGCTTCTGCCCGTTGCGTTCTCCCCAAGCTGTCTTCCGTTCATCCACTTTGGGAACCAGGAGGCCACTAAACCATGACATGCTGCTGGGAGGAAGGGCGTGGGATGGCATTAATACCACTGTTGGGGTCACAGCCACCACAGTAGCTTATTTCCTACAACCCCGTTTTCCATTCCATCCCCCCTCACCCTCCACGCCCACCCCCGTCCCCCTCCTCCCACCCCCGCCAGAGACAGTAACATCCCCACTCAGCAGGTAAGGAACTGGGACAGACGGGTGGAAAGGACACAGCGGCCATACAAGGAAAAGAACCAAGATCCTAAGGGCTGGAGAGATGGCTCAGAGGTTAAGGGCACCCTTTGCCCTTCCAAAGGACCTGGGGTTCAATTCCCAGCACCCACATGGCAGCTCACAACTGTCTGTGAGTGAGATACAGGAGATGTGGACACCCTCACACAGATATGCATGCAGGCAAAACAGCAATGCCCATAAATGTAGATTTTAAAATTAAAAAGTAAGATTCTCAGCTTGACTGACCCCCAAAGCCAGTACACTTAATAATTTGCCCTTTCCCTAAAGTGAATACTGCTTTTTTTTTTTTTTTTTTTTTTTTTTTTTGAGACAGGGTTTCTTTTCGTAGCTCTGGCTGTCCTGGAACTCACTCTGTAGACCAGACTGAACTCACAGAGCTCCATCCATCCTCCTGACTCTACCTCCTGAGTGCTGGGATAAAAGGCAGGCACCACCACCACCCACTAGTATGGACTCCTTCATCACCACAAGTTCAGGTTCCCTTGTCAAGGACATAAGAACACATCCAGCAGACTGAGACTTGGGGACAGGAACCAACTAGTGCCAGTTGACCAGTGCCATTGGTGCCCCAGTGGGGCATGAACTTCTGCTTTTTTTTTCAGCAGAATTCTAAGAAAATCTTGGATTTCAATGTGACATCTTCCAATTTTTAAATGTTGTTAATTTATATATAGTAATAGTACACAGAAGCCAAATAAATCCAGTCAATTGAATGAATTCTGCTGTGAACCACCAATCGGTGGCCTCTATACAAAAAGCACTCTCTTTTCACATCCTTCCTACACACACACACACACACACACTTGCAGTCACACATGCACACACTGACATACACACATTCGAGAACACACACACACACGTTTGCAGTCACACATGCACACACTGACATACACATACACACATTCGAACACACACACACACACACATTTGCAATCATGCATGCACACACACTGACATAAACATACACACATTTGAACACACACACAAACACATTAGCAAGCTGAATCCAATTTCTCCCACAGGTCACAGCTCAGTGTTAATTCCTCAGGGAAGATCTCCCAGCCCCTCTAGACAGTTTCACCTCTGTTCATTTCCTCCATAGTACTTATTGCAATTTATAATTAAACCATTCCTTGTTTAATGTATGCCTCTGTTCCTAGGACTATAAGCTCTGTGAGAATAGAAATTACACATTTTTTGCCAGCATTTTATCTCCAGAGCCAGGTACTAGGTCTGGATAACAGTAGATAAAAAATGTACGACAAAAAAAAAAAAAAGACAGATAGGTAGGATGGGCATGGAGTGGAGTCCGGTAGTAGAATGCTTATCTAGAATCCTCAAGGCCTCGGGTTCCATGCCTAGTGTAACAGACAAATAGATGGGAAGGTGACAAGGAAGCTAGGGAACAGGGTAGTCAACATCCAATTACCGCTAATGACAATCCTCACCTTCCTCATTGCACCTGTCACATTAGCTGGTCTGCTGTTCCCCTGTACACTGAGTTCAGCCCAGTCTAGGACCCTGGTACTCACTGTTCCCAACTGGAACAAGAGCTCCTTCAGGTCACAGCCCAAGTCCCTTATCAGAGCTACTCTTACCAGCCTATTAAAATAGCAACTCCCTTTCCTGGGGCTCCCTATCTCTCTTCCCAGCTTTATAATTTTTCTCCCTCCATGGACCTTATCAGCAACGGCCATTCTATAATTTTTCTTATTTGTTCATTGTCTGTCACTCCTAACTGGAATGCCAACTTGTTGAAGGCAAGGATTTGGGTGGTTTTGGATTTGTTTTGTTTTGTTGTTGATTTTGTTTTTGCGTACTGCGGTGTCTACCACTCCTACGTGTTTGCTGACAGGATGGACGGCCGTTAGCAATAGTATATGTTCTCTCTGTCATAAACTTCCAAGATCCTTTCACATGCTTATTTTCATCTGTTCTTCGCCAAAAGCCTGTGAAACCACTCCTAAAAACCAGGGGTCAGGGGGAGAATGGGGCATATTTGAAAGAAAAACAAAGGGTGACATCCAGGACAATTTTCTATAGCTCACTCACATAGAGGCCCCTGGACAAGCAAATCGGTTTTAGATTCTAAATTTCTGGGAAGGACAAGCATTGGACTGAAGGGGATGACTCTATGACCTTGCCATGTGTCCTAACTGTGCCTGGACACAGAGATGAGCATGAAAGCCATGTCATCCGTGGATGACACCACCACCAGAGCCATGCCTCCACGCCTGCAGGGCAACCTGAGGGGCCCACTGAGCTGTCAGCACTGACATTTGTACTCACTAGGGAACTAGAGAGCAACTTACATAGCACCTGCCCCAGGTGGCCACAGATCCAGACACTCAGGAAAGAAGAACAATACTCCAAACAGCTGCTGGGGGAACCCAAAGCAGAACTTGAGCTGGGGACTTCTCTGCACTCCATCTCTGGGTCTCCCTCAGCCAAGTTCCTCCAGTGTCCCCTCTGTAGCCACAGGGTAGCATGCCCTTCAACTTCCTTATGCCAAAAGCACCATCTTGAAGGACAAATCAGAAGTATGACTTCTGGTCAGGCTGGCATTTGGAAAAGGTCACCAAAGAAACCCTGGCTCTTCAAAACACTTCACTGGAAGCAGGATCTCTGTCACAAAGCCAGGTTTCAAAGCTTAAAGTGATTTACCATCCTGCTGGGACAAGCTATCTACCTGCCCCTACCCTATGTCAGTTTTTTCACCTGAAAAGTGAGTGTAATGGTTCTGAGGAGAGACTCTAATACTCCCTGCCATGTCGTACACTGTAACTATTAGTTCTTCCCACCTTACAAACCTTTGAGTGCAAAGCTCTGCCAATGTACAAGAGATGGAAAGACAACAGTCATAAGCAAGAACATGTATTCCTCCAGCCAATCAGATGCCTGGTGCTATTAAGCCCTATGTCCCCTGCTGTCAGTCTCCAGAGCTGCTGGGGACAGAACACAGAGCGCACAGTTTCCCACTATGCACCCCCTCCCATTCTCTAGTCCCCTTCCCTCTCTTATCTCCGTTCCCCTGACCCCACTGGCCCAGGTCTCTGTTCCCAAAGGACCTGTTTCTGGCCATGTTCCCAGCCCCTAGAAGCTCATCCTAGCATCTGGTTCATACCCACAGAGGAAGGGGCAGACACTATCAGGGAAACATATGACCCTTCAAGAACACACTGACTCCCCAAGGGGATAGATAGCTTCAAAGCTCTGTTCAACCAACTGTGACCATCTCACCCTGGGCTCTACTCAGGCACTGCCCACCCTGGAGAACTTGCAGGGCTCTCGGCACTCCTCTACGCCACGCTAGTGTATCAGAAAGCCAGAAAGCATTGTTCCAAGCCACAAAACTTCTCTATAGTTCCCCCAAACCTCCCTGTTCCGGGACCCCTCACCATGAATTCCAAAAGTACAGACCATGTCCCTCTTCGGCCTTCAGGCTCTTGAGCCTAGTGCCTCTCTGACCTCCTCCTCCCCTGAGTCCTGGTCCCTTTGCTCTCTCTCACAGATCTGCTGCTCCATATACAATCTGCTCCCACAGCCAAAGCCATATCCATTTAGTGCCAAGTCCCACAGTCCCAGGCCCAGTTTCTCCCAGACCTCAAGTCCCTCCCAAACCCTGATCCTGCAGCCTGAGCCCAGGGTCTGGAAGCCAGGGCTTGGCCTCAAGAACGGCTCTGCCCACTCTTTCACCAAACCCTCTTCCTGGCCACCTCTCAGCCACCTCATCCCCAGGGTCTGTCTGCCCCCTTATTAGCAAAATGGTTTAAAAGACTTCAGAAAGTTCACATAGGAGACTATGCCCAGGGGAAGGCCTGACACTCACCATGCTGGAACCCAGCCCTCTCAATTTCCAGGCCTTTCCAGATGGAGAGGAACCTCCCCGGGGCCTGTAGGTTCAGCACAGCCTACCCCAGCTCTGGTTCTCTCGAAAGACCAAAAAGGGCTCCCATAACCAGCTCCAACTATACAACACCCTGTCAGGCCCTCTGGCTACAGAGTCACCCTAGGGACACAGGTACACGGAAAGGCTCTCCTGCCACCTAGTCCCACCTCTGGCTTTTCTGTCAGGCGGCTGGGCCTACTCTGAATAAAGTCTGCCCACACCCCACCCCACCCCTGCCCACCCTGCAACAGGCCTTGGTTGGGGAAGTAGGCACTGACACTACCCTTTCATTCCAAAGGTTAGGGTGAGGGCAGGGAAGGGGCCTCCCTCTCCTCCCAGCTCTGTCTCCCACACTCCAAACTCACTCCCCCATCCTCGATGCCAACCTCTGGGGGCATCTCCTCCCCTCGAGCATGCCTGCTTTGCTTCTCTGAGCAAGCCTGGAAACTCTGGCGAGTGCAGGAAGGAAAGCTCGTGGCATGGAAGAAGGGTGGAAGCCTCCAGACCTGCCCCAGGAGCTCCGGGTTCCCATCTCCTCCAGCACTTCCCTCGACCACTTCCCAGGCGCCCCGCAAACTGCCGAGACTCCCCCGTCCCCGCTTCGCTGGCCTCTCTTGGAGCCCGCTCCCCCACGCTCACCTGCCGGGGGTCGGCGCCTGCCCCGGCTTGCCGCCCCGCCGCGCCCGCCGCGGGCTCCGGCCGGCCGGCCGGCCGTCCCGCCGTCCTGCTCCGTGCCCGCGCGTCCCTGCTGTCCCGCCCGCCGCGCGGCAGAGCCTCCGGCTCTCGCCCCCTCCCTTGTTGTCCAGCGCAGCCGCCCTCTACCCCGGATCCAGAAGTCCCCTCCCCGCCGGCTCCCGGACTCCCCGCCTTAAAGGCACAAGCTCCTTTTGTCTGGGCACCCCCTCCCCCGCCCCAGAGGCGGGGGCACAGCTGCCCACTCCCCTCCCCGGGACCCGAGACGTGAGAGCCAGGCCAGAGTCCCGAGCGCCCCCTCCCCTGTCCGCTGCGTCTTCCCCGGGTCCCCGCCGAACAAGTGGCCACTGTTCTGGGCTTCAGACCCCGCGGGAGGGTCGGGGCGCCCGCCCGAGCTCCCGCCTCCACCCAGGGCGGCATCCTGCAGGGTGCCCTCCGCCCTCACCCGAGGGTCCTCGGAGGCCGGCGAAGCCACCCACTGGCTGCGAAGATGCCCGCCCCGCCCAGAGGGTCTGCTTCCTTCCTGTCGGGGTGCTCTGCGCCCCCTCCTCACCCCACCTTCCTCCCAGCCCCAGCCCCCACCGCTCCCGCTCGCCCTCCCTTCCCACGGCCGCCCGGCTCCCTCCGGCGGGAGTTGAGTTTAATAATTAATTAAGATTTCATTCCACAAGGCGCCAGGTGTGTGCGCCTGGCACCCGCTCGCCCGCACCCCACTTCTTTCCGCTTCCCCAACCCTCTGGGGCGCCCGGCCCGACGCAAACCTGCTGCGCCCAGAACCGGATCGGGCCGCGGGCAGGGGCATTCTCGGTGCCGCCCTCTGGCCCCACGCTCTCTGGGGTAGCCCTTCCCCCGCACCTGCCAACTGGCAGAGTCCCTCCCCCGGCACCTTTTACCCAAAGGGTTGTGCTTCTTTGATGTGGGGGGCTGGGGTGCACTGCCAGGTTCATGAACTGAAAAATTGTTCCGGGATGTTTATTCATTTCCCTCGCAAGCAGCTGCCCAAGTTACCTGGGAGATGGGAAAATCATGTGAAAGCTACTTTAACCCTTTGAGGAGTAGAGTGATGGAACCAGAAAGTAGAGAAGGACCCATCCGTTCCCCAGTCCCTCAGCCAGACCTGGCCTAACTGATAACCATTCTAGGTCCCATCTGGGGTTCTTAAACCCAAGACATTTGCGGTAAGGAGGCGGACCTTGCACTAATCCGACGTGTACCAGAAAGTCTGTGGATGCCTGGCATAGTGGCACACACACCTTTAATCCCAGCGCTCCGGAGGCTGAGGCAGACCGATCACTGTTAATTCCAGGCCAAACTGGCCTACATATAGAGTTCCAGGGCAGCCAGGGCTGCGTAGAGAAACTCTGTCTCAAAAACAAAAAACTACCATAGATAAAACATCCCTTACTGTCTTGGATTCTCACCAATAAAGTGGGTGTGATCCTCCTGGTCTTTCTCAGGGGAGTCTCAGGTTCAGATAGGAAAGTGCTGGTTGTCATGAAAATGACAATGGGAAAGTGAGGGGGGTGGGGATGGGTCAGTGACGACCCCTTGCATCTCTTCTAGACCGCCTGAGTTTGGTTCCCAGCGCTTATTCCAGCTCCAAGAGATCCAACACCCTTTTCTGGCCTCCCAAAAGCACTGGAACACTCATACACACAAATTAAAATAAACATTTCCTTTTAATGAGAAAGTGGTCATCTATTCTGCCATATGTGATTCTCAGTTGGTCAGACTGGCCAGTGACTTAACTTTTGAGGTCTCGCTTCAAGTAGCCAGTGCTTCCAACACTATCAAAATTCCCTTCCTGCTACTGGGCAGTGGTGGTGCATGCCTTTAATCCCAGCACTAGAGAAGCAGAAGCCAGTGGATCTCTCTGAGTTCGAGGCCAGCCTGGTCTATAGAGTGAGTTCCGGGACAGCCAGGGCTGTTACACATAGAAACCTTGTTTTGTTTTATTTTGTTTTCCTTTTGGTTTTTCAAGACAGGGTTTCTCTCTGTAGCCTTGGCTGTCCTGGAACTCTGTAGACCAGGCTGGCCTCAAACTCACAGAGATCCACCTGCCTCTGCCTCCCAAGTGCTGGGATCAAAGGCATGGGCCACCAACACCCGGCTGAGAAACCTTGTGTAGAAAAAAATAAATAAATAAAGTAATATAGTTTGGGATCGTGTGGGGAAATGCAATAGGCAATTGAGATAGAGAAATGTGGTCTAGGGGCTAGAGAGCTGGCTCAGCAATTAAGAGCACTGGCTGCTTCCCAAAGGCTCCAGTCTCTGTTCCGAGCACGTACATGGCAGCTCTCAACCAACCATAGCTCCTCTTCTGGGGGATCTGAGGGCCAGGTGGGCACCAGGCACACATTTGCTAAACAGACATCCATGCAGGCAAAATAGCCATACACATAAAATAATTTTTTTTGAGATAGGGTCTCTCTATACAGCCCAGACTACCCTGGAACTTGATATATAGGCCAGGCTAACCTTGAACTCACAGAGATCCTCCAGCCTCTGCCTTCCAAGTGCTGGAATTAAAGGTGTGTGTCACCACACCTGGCCAAAAAAAATAATTTTTAATTAAAAAAATGTCAGGGGCTAAAGAGTTGGTTCAGTAGCTAAGAGCACTTGTTGCTCTTTCAGAGGCCCCCAATTTGCTTCCCAGCATCCTTATAGCAGCTCACAACCATCTGTAACCCACTCTCAGGAGATCCAACACCCTCTTCTGACTTTGGGAGGCACCAGCACACATGTGTTATACGAACACACATGCAGGCAAAACATTCATATAGATAAAGTAATAAAACATAAATAAATATTTTTTCAACAGAAAGAAAGGCAGGTGATCTAGAATGGCGGTGCATTCCTATAATCCAAGCTGTCTGGAGGCAGAGGCAGGAGGATCAGAGCAAGTTTAGAATCTACCTTGTCTACAGAGTTGGTTCTCATGTCCCATCCCATGGGTCTCAGGGACTGAGCTCAAATCATCAAGCCGGCACCCAGTGCCTTACCGCCTTACCACTCAGCCCTACCACCAGCCCTCACTTCTTCTTCTTCTTCTTCTTCTTCTTCTTCTTCTTCTTCTTCTTTTATTTGTTTATTTATTTATCATGTATACAGTGCGTGCCAGAAGAGGGCACCAGATCACATTACAGATGGTTGTGAGCCACCATGTGGTTGCTGGGAATTGAACTCAGAACCTCTGGCAGAACAGTCAGTGTTCTTAACCCCTGAGCCATCTCTCCAGCTCCTTCTTCTTCTTCTTTTTTCATTCTTCCCTACTACAATTAAACACAACAGTCATGGAGTGTTCCAATGCTTTCCTGAGGTTTTTCTCAGAAAGCCCCGGCTCCACTTGGCTGTGGGGCATACAGTGAGCTATACCTCGGAAGGACCTTGCTGATCGCCAGCCTCCCTGACCAGAGCAATGTGAGAACTGCTGTTGTTAACCAGCATCAGATGCAGGGAATCTTCAGACCAGCAGGTTAGAGTCTGGTGTTTCAGTCAAATTGTCTGTCTCTGAAATGCACCAAGTCTGTTTGTAAAGGTTTGCATGAGGATGCTGGGTGGGTGGAAAGGGTCTCTAAGCATGGCTCCCAGGTTTACCCCAAGCCCTTCTGAGAAGCAGGACCCTTGGGTAGACTATGACAGAATGCTAACATACTGAAATAACCCAATACAGATGTGTGCTATAGCAGCTAACAGTCTAGACCAGCAGACGCCACAGTTTTAGGAAACAGTGAGGAAAACTTAAAATGGAGAACATCCTCTTCCTTTTCCTCTGAACTGGAAGCATCGGTTATTAGCCCATATTCACAATAGAACCCCAAGACCCAGCTTGTGGACCACGGGGTCCTGCCAAGCCTTGTAAGAAAAACCCCAGTAGTAACTAATCCATCTGGGAAGGGTTAACCCTGACAGAGAAGAGAGAGGAGCCAGATGGTCAGGATAGACTGTATCTAATACACCAGGTCCAGCCGAGTCTCCGTGATCTTCTCGGGTTTATAATGTGAGAGGGAGTTACTCTCTACCTCTAATTTTCTGAAAGAGGAAACTCCTACTTGGAGAATATATTGTATACAAATGCAAGCTCCATACAACTATAAGTGTACCTGGATAACGCTAAGTACACAGTGTTGAAAACAAGATAGTATATCACAGATAAGTTTGATTTTTCTGTGCCTTCCCTTATTTATTCAGGTACTAGCCAAGCTTTAGAACTATAAACAACAATTTTCTATCACTTCTGGCTTGAAGCTAAGGTTTCCACACACTTTATCTTTTGAAAGTATGAAAAATATAGGGGCCGGGGCTATAGCTCAGTGGTAGAGCACTTCCCAGCATGCACTAGGCCTTGAGTTCCACCCCAGCATTGCAAGAAGAGGACGAGGAGGGAAAGGGAGGAGGAAATATAAAATTCACCCACATTCATTCAACCCAGAAGACACACTGGGTTCATTTCACCACCCCTAACCATGATCGGTCAAAGGCTCAGTGTTTCCTTTAGTGCCCAGAAGTGGGGCAGGTCTTCGCCCAAAGTCAGTTCCACAGCCAGTAACCATGGGAACAGAATGATTAGCTGTCAGCTTTAAATTAATGTGAACATCTTTTCCTTATCCACCTGGACACCTGCCCCCCACTCACGCATATGAAAAATATTTGTTTGCCTACTGTGTGCTTGGCACTGTTTTGTTTTGTTTTGTTTTGCTTTCAAGACAGGGTTTTTCTGTATAGCCTTGGCCATCCTGGAACTCAATCTGTAGACCAGTCTGGGCTTGAACTCACAGAGAGCTGTCTCCCTCTGCCTCCAAAGTGCTGAGATTAAAGGTATGTGCCACCACTGCCCAACTCTTGGCACTGTTCTATTAATAGGTGCTGGGGCTATAGTAATTGAACTAAGCAGACAAGGTCACTATTGTTGTGGAGTTTCTCTTCCGGAAGCAAATGAGACCTGGGCATACTGACAAGCTCCTGTAATTCCAGGACACAGGAGGCTGAGGCAAACAGATGGAAAGTTGAAAAACAGCCTGGGTTAGATAGCAAGATGGCAAAAAAACAACAAAGGGGTCTGGAGAATGGCTCAGTGATTCCAAATGTGGACTGTGTGTGCTGATCTTGTGAGGACTTGAGTTCAGATCTCAGCACTCATGTCAGGAGGCTCAACCACCTGTAACTTCAGGTCCAGGGGAATCTGAAGCCTTTGACCTCCAGGGGCACCTGCATTTACACAAACACATCCCCATACACATAATCAGAAATAAAATCTTAAAAATAAACAAAACTAATAGACAAGAAGACACAATAAGCGCTAAGATCACTTTCATTTTTAAAAATATTTATTTAATATATATGAGTGACCTGTCTTTATGCACACCAGAAGATCAAATCAGATCTTATTACAGATAGGTGTAAGCCACCATGTGGTTGCTGGAAATTGAACTCATGTCCTCTGGAAGAGCAGCCAGTGCTCTTAACCACTGAGCCATCTCTCCAGCACTAGGATTTAAATGAGGAATGGATTTGATGAAGTGGCTGGGGAAGAAACCTATGTTGCACTGTCAAGAGCTGTCTCTTGGGGGAAGTGACATTTACATGGCAACCTAAATGATGAGGAGTCCTCCAATCAGAGCATCTGAGTAAAAAGCATTCCAAGCAGAAGGAACAGTTAATGCAAAAGCCCTCTGGCAAAAGCCTACTAGCTCACTGGGCTCTAGATAGACTAAGAAAGCCAGTGCAGCTGAAGAAGTAGGAGATGAGGTCAGAGGCAGGCATGCCCTGGCTGGCGCAGAAGCCCACAGCCGGGGAAGGAGTTTGGATTTCATTCAGAGTGTACTGAGAAGCCTTTCTGAGGTGTTAAGCTTGGAAGTGGCACATTCTGATTTATGGTTTTAAAAGATCTCGCTGGCTGCTGGGTGAAGAATGAACTGTGGGATGAAGGGATTGGAGGGTAACCACTTGGGAAGCTATTATAGTGGTCCAGCAGGAAGAATCGTGGTTTGGGCGAGGACAGCAATAGTGACTGTGGGGAAGTACAAAGACTCAAGCAATATGGCATTGGAGCACCCTATACCTGCTGTGGTTCCTTTGGCAATATTTATTCGTGTCAAATAATTATCAGCAAGCAAATACTTGTCAGACACCTACTCAGTGCCAAGCACCGTACTGAGAACTGAAATGCCAGTCCCATAGGAGAAGCTGCACTCCGTGTCCTTCTGCCCAAGGGCTGCAGGAGTGTGCCTCTCCCTGCTCTCCTTGCCCTGCACTCCAGTACTAAACTGGGTTGAACGGGCAGAGGTGGGAAGTGGGGTGTTTACAGTTGGAAAATTGATGCCATAAAAAAGAAGAGTTCAAAGTCCTCTCAGATCTCAGAGCAAAGACCAGGAGAAGCCAAGCTCCCGCAGTCAGGGGAGCCCCAAGCTCCCACAGTTAGGAGAGCATGTAGCCAGTGCCAAGAGAACAAAGAAGCCTCTTGCTACTCACACTGCTGTTTATCTTCTCTGAATTCCCACGGCCTGACAGAGCCCCACTCAATCCATATTTTCTCCACCTTCACCACTGGTTTTTGCTCTCTCGCCACACCCCACGCCCATGCCTTTGGTAAATTTGTTGGTCTCTTATGCCCCCTGGTGGCATATTGTTGGTACTGCTGCCCATAGCTGTCCCAGTTTCACTATTCAAGTTAATTTGAAGGCCTGGAAGGGAAATCTGAAAGAGCAGGAATGTCATTGTACTGGGGCACAAGACTACATTAGTTTCCTGGAACTGGAGGCAGAATCTAGCTCTCCGTCTACTCAGTACACAATGTCAGAATCGCCTTTTGTCTATGAGTTGAATAAACCATTTTGAGCTCTTGATTGCGAGTCTCAGTCACCTACCTAAATGTTCAGAGCCAAGCCCTGATATTTGGATGTTTCCACCAAGTGCTTTGCATATGAAGCTGAAAACATCAAGTAGGGCACTTGGAATCCACTGTGTCGCTGGTCACAGGAGCCTCTGCTTCTTTCTCATCATTCTGTTGCTGCTTGGTTTTCAAACCTGACACTGGCTTTTCCAAGCGCTGATCAAGTGTCTCACTATCATCCTGGCAAATGTCTCCCATACCCCTCTAGTTAGAGTCCAATTCTATTTTTTGCAGCCAAGAAGATGCCTGGGATGTTGGACAATTAGGCAAGTCTCTCTGAGCCTTCAAAGAAGGAACTCTATGACCTCGGTGTGCAAGGCTGTTAAATGAGTGTGGGCATTATATATCGCTGTGCACAGAATCATCACAAAATTAATATATTAAAACTGACATTTATAATTAAATGGTTCTGCCCATCAGGAGGTGGAGGATGACTTATCAGGATGGCTCTGCCTTAGGGTAACAAAATTACAAGCAAAGGGCCAGTTGGGGATTCAGGCTTGGTGGCTAAAAGGATCCAATTCCAAGTTCATGTCATAGCTGATAGGATTTAGTGCTGTGGAATATTGTTTTAACTACTCAAAGATTGTTACATTTGTTTATGCTGCAGAATATTACTTTAACTGTGTAAAGATGTGTTGCAATTGTTTCTGCTGCATTGTTTAATGATGTAAGGGTGTGTTACATTTGTTTCTGCTGTAGAAATTTTGTTTGTTTTTTCCAGACAGGGTTTCTCTGTATTGCTTTGGAGCCTGTCCTGAACTTGCTCTGTAGAGCCGGCTGGCCTCGAACTCACAGAGATTTGCCTGCCTCTGCCTCCCTGAGTGCTGAGATTAAAGGCATGTGCCACCATTGCCCAGTTACAAGCCCTCATTACAGACCGTTGTAAACCACCATGTGGTTGCTGGGAATTGAACTCAGGACCTCTGGAAAACCAGCTAGTGTTCTTAACCACTGAGCCATCTCTCCAGCCCCGTGGAATATTACTTTAACTGTGTAAAGATGTGTTGCATTTGTTTCTGCTGCATTTGTTTAATGATGTAAGGATGTGTTACATTTGTTTATGTTGTATTTGCTTCATTATGTAAAGATGTGTTGCATCTGTTTCACCTTGCCTTCCTAAGGCACTTGATTGGTCTAATAAGAAGCTGGACAGTCACTAGCTAGGCAGAAGAAGGGTATCAGCCATCAGCCAGCAGACACAAGAAGCAGTGAAAGTAAGATATACAGAAGAAAAGTAAAAAGCCAGGTTAAGTTAAAAAAAAAAAAAAAAGCTATCCAGAAACAAGCCAAAGCTAAGCTGAGCCTGCAGCAGGCTTTTTCCTTTGGGCCACGAACCAGCTCCCAAATCATGACACAGAGACTTATAATTAGTTACGAATGCTCACCCTTAGATGCCACAGAGAGCATCAAGTCCCCTGGAGCTGGAGGTACAGGCTGTCCTGAGCTGCTCTACATGGGTGCTGGGAACTGAACTTGGGTCCTCAGGAGGAGCAACAAGCACTCTCAACTGCTGAGCCCAGGATTCAGTTCTTTGCCATATGAACTGTAGTCCTTGTCATGCAGGACTTTCCAACATGGCAGCAAGGGAAACCTGTGAGCAAAACAGGAAGTACAACCTTGTAGACTAACCAAAAGGCCACCATGACTTTTCCTGTCTGCAGCAAATCACTAGGCCAACCTTGCTAAGGGGAATATCGGTATACAAGGGTATGAAACCAGAATGTAAGGGGCATTACAGCCATCTTGGTCTGCTTGCCACAGTAAAAGGACTGTGATCATTGGTCAGACCCTGTTCAAAATGCTATTTCCTAGATGAGTATTTTGGCACATGTCTGCAATCCTGGAACTCAGGAAGCTAAGATGGGGGGATCACTGTGGGGTGGATGGTAGCCTAGACAGCATATAAGATCTTATGTAAGAAGAAGAGTAAGGAGGAGGAGGAAAGAAGGAATACTTCATTTCCTACCTGGAGTCCTCAGAGCTTAAGTCCTTCCCAAATCTGAAACTGTTGCAGTGAGTATTCTTCTATTGCTGTGAAGGGATACCATGACCAAGGCAACTTAAACAAGGAAGTGTTCAACTGGGGACTTGCTTACAGTTTCAGAGGGTGAGTCCATGATGTTCATGGCAGGAAGCAGACAGGCATGGCAAGGGAGCAGAAGTTGAGAGCTTTACATTCTGATCCAAAGGGGGAGAGAGGGAGACACACATACACACACACACACACACACACACACACACACACACACACACACACAGAGAGAGAGAGAGACAGAGACAGAGACAGAGAGACAGACAGAGACAGAGACAAAGACAGAGAGAGAAAGAGAGACAGAGACAGAGACAGAGACAGAGAGAGACAAAGACAGAGAGAGACAGTCAGAGACAGAGACAGAGAGACAGAGAAACAAAGAGAGAGAGACAGAAAGACAGAGAAACAAAGACACACACACACACAGAGGGAGAGACAGAGACAGAGACAGAGAGACAGAGAAACAAAGACACACACAGACAGGGAGAGAGAGACAGAGAGACAGAGACAGAGAGACAGAGAAACAGAGAGAGAGAGAGAGAGAGAGAGAGAGAGAGAGAGAGAGAGAGAGAGACTAGGCCTGGCATGGGCTTTTGAAACCTCAGAGCCTACCCCCAGTGACACACTTCCTCCAACAAGGCCACACCTCCTATTCCTTCCCCAAAAGTTCCACCAACTGGGGACTAAGCATTTAAATGTATGAGCCTATGTTGGCCATTCTCATTCAAACCAGCATAAAATTAACCCCTTTTACAAGCGGGAGAAGTTGAAGATACAGCATACAGCAGCTGTATTGTTTGTTTGTTTGTTGTTATGCTGGGGACAGAACCCAAGGCCATGTGCATGGTAAACGAGCAGATGATAAGCATCTACCATTGGAACACACATCAAGCCTTGAAAATGATCATTTTGGAAACTACCCTATGGTATGGCTACGGCTGGATATGACGGCGCTTGCCTATAGCACTCTAGCAACTCAGAAGACTGAGGCAGGAGGATTGATTTTTTTTTTTTTTGGAAAAAAAAAAAAGCTAATAAAAGAAAGGGAGGGGGCGAGAGAAGGAGAGGAACTATTCCTGAAACACTTGGTGGTAGAATACCACATCCCTGTATTTCTCTTTAAAATGCTTAAAGCCATGAGAAGACAACAGGACAGTCCCTTTTGTTTCCCAATTCCCCTGACTAAGCAGCTGCTTTGGGAAAAATTAAAGTAGCTTTTTATCAAAAGTGATCTAAGAAGCTAGCATTATATGTCAGAGGCAAGAGAGAGTGAGAGGGTTGTTATTTAAAAGGCCTAAACTGGAGGTGCACGCCTTTAATCCCAGCACTTGGGAGGCAGAGGCAGGCGGATCTCTGTAAGTTCAAGGCCAGCCTGGTCTCCAGAGTGAGTGCCAGGATAGACTCCAAAGCTACACAGAGAAACCCTGTCTCGAAGAACAAAACAAAACAAAACAAAACAAAAAAAGGCCTAAACTGGGAGCTGGAGGGATGGCTCAGAGCTTAAGAGCACTAGCTGCTCTTCTTGAGTTCAATTCCCAGACTTACAACCATCTAAAGTGAGATCTGGCGCCCTCTTCTGGCCTGTAGGCATACATGCAGGCAGAACACTGTATACATAACAAATAAATAAATAGTTTTTAAAAATAAAATAAGAGGCCCAAATCCCACTGTATAACTTCCAGGTCTGTCCAGGATCTGAACACAGACACCAGAAACCAGATGTCCCCCTGCTCACATCCAGCATGGCAGAGATGTTAGGGGTCAGACACTCAAGACAGGATGTTATTTTCAATTGCTTTTGACCCAGATGAATCTCAGCCTTTACTTTAGGATATGAGTTCCAAGGGAAGGCTGGAGAAGGGGAGGACACTTTTTGGCTTGGCTCAGACAGAAGAGAGGGTTACTAACTCCTGAGAGGGAGGAATCTTCTAGAGGTGGACTTGTCCGCTGGCTTTTTGGCCGTAGGAAAAACTCAGAACAATGACTGCCTTTCCTTTTGGGGCCTCTCCAAAGTCTCCAGAGATTCCACCATTCTTCCTGGCAACTCTCTTCATTTCTCTCCTTCTGAGAGTAACACCCTGATTAAGAAAAATTCTGTGAGAGAGGCCTTGACCAAAGAACTAAATTCAACAGCACCAAAGCTGGACAAACTGAAATCATATGACCTCAAAGAGACTGAGTAAGAAAGACACAATGTCACCAAGGTGATATTTGTACCAGAGATGTTCAGCCTGAATCCAATCATGAACAAACAGACGGGGAGGGGCACTTCTAAGGCAATTGGCTGCACTCCAAAAATATCAATGTTAGGGAAGAAAAAAAGATGAGGATTAATAGTTTTAATGAAAGTAGAAGGACGTAACTATTACATAACGCTTGATCCAGGTTTGTTTATGTGTTTTGTGTGAGTAGGTATTTTTATCTGAATGTGTGTCTGTACACCATGTGCATGCCGGTTGTCCTTCTGGGCCTCTCTCTCTGGGAGGTCAGAAGAAGAAGTTTGTGTTCCCTGGAATTAGAGTTCCTGGCAGTTGTGAGCCACCACGTGGTTGCTGGGAACTGAATCAGGTCTGTCTAAGTAGGAGACTGAGGCAGGAGGATCACAAGGCCAAGGATAGCTTGGGCTATTTGCTGAGACTGTCTCAAAACAAATTTAAAGTTTAAAAAGAAAAAAGGAATGGCCACAGTGCTGAATAAAAGCTTTCCTAGCAACATGTGAGGCTCTGAATTCAAGCCAGGTAAGGTATGGTAGAGTATGGTAGGGTAGAGAAAGGGAGAAGGGGAAGGGAGGGGGAAGGGAGGGGAAGGGCCTCTCACTGTAAATGCATGGTGACATTAGGGAACCCAGTTGGTATTTGCTCTTACACTCTCATGTGGTTCTGCAGAAGCACACATCTGAAAGTGTCAGCAAGTGAGAAGACTCTGAGAGCCAGTCTATCTAGGCAAGATGTGTGTACAGTCACTGTATCTTTCTGGCCATTTCTCTGTAGGTTTAGAAATTATCAAGATGGGAAAATGCCAGGTTTCCAAGATTAGGTAGAAACATAAAGACACCTTCAATCCCAGCACTCGGGAGGTAGAGGCAGACGGATCTCTGTAAGTTCGAGGCCAGCCTGGTCTCCAGAGCAACTGCCAGGATAGGCTCCAAAGCTACACAGAGAAACCCTGTCTTGAAAAACAAAAACAAAAACAAAAAAAAAAAACATAAAAACACTCCAGGTGAGGAAATAACAGAGTGCCATGGTCTCTCTAAACTCCCTTCTTCCCATAGAAGTACAATTGGAAGTGTAGGTGAAATCCAGGTACAGGGTACCAACAAACCAGGGTCACTGAACAGTATTTATTTAAAAAATGATCCCATATTTGACACCCCCCCACCACCATCAATTTGTTATGGAAATCTTCGAAATTTTGTTTGCCTTCTTAATGTTTTTACAATTGAAGAGTATTTTTGGGGGGGGTTTGTTTGTTTGTTTGTTTGGGTTTGTTTGTTTTGAGCCAGGGTCAAATCAGGCTATCCTCAAACTGGCCATGTCTGATGATCTGGAACAGTCCTCCACCTCCCGAGAGCTGGAGTAATAGACCTCAGTACAGCACAGCAGGGATAGTTGAATTGATTTTCACTGCATGGGGTCATCAGAATATTTCTAGTGCTCACTGTATATCTGAGTCCTAAGTGTCCCCACACCACCCCCACACAAATAGACAGGAGGAGCTGGGAGTCCAGGGAACCAGGAAGCCACACAAGGGGACTGTAAAACTGTGGAGAAGCCCTTTGGAACTGGTAGCAGTTGCCTGGGAAGCAGGCAGAAGGATGGGGCTCCCAGACAATCTACACTTCAACCTCCTCTGAGTTGGCTTTTACTGTTATTTGTTTGTTTTAGGCTGGTATTTGTCTGTTTGTTTGGTGCAAGGGGTTAAATACCTCAAGTCAAGTGAGAGTTCATGAATTTCATTGTTTATTTTCATTCTGAACTTGATGTTAGGTAAAGCTATTTAGTTGTTTATTTCCTGTGTGTCTAAGAAGACATTCTGGACACAAAACAATGGAGTTGGGGGGGAGAAAGGATGAGAGGGTTTCTAGTGGAACCGCTGGTGTGGTGTGGTGATGGTGTGCACAGTAACATCCTGCACACACGAAGCCTGCACTGAGAGTGAGCTCTGACACAAACGTAGACTTCCCAGGAGGCGATACCTATCACTGGGTTGCTGGGAGTTGGGAAGGTTGTACAAAAGGCACAGGAACACAGGAAGTCTGTTCTGCTTAGTGCTGCTGTGAATTTTGTTGAATTTTGAGGTTTTTCTTTTTTTTAACACGTATGTGTGTGTGTGTTCATGTGTATATAAGCATGTGTGTGCATGTACCCATGGAGGGAAGAAGACATCAGATCCTGTGGAAGCCGGAGTTGTAGGCTGTTGTGAGCCGCCTTATACGAGTGGCGTGCTGTGAACTGAACCTAGGTCCACTGCAAGTGCAGCAAGGGTTTCTAACCACTGAGCCATCTCTCCAGCCCACAGCAAGGGTTCCTAACCACTGAGCCATCTCTCCAGCCCACAGCAAGGGTTCCTAACCACTGAGCCATCTCTCCAGCCCACAGCAAGGGTTCCTAACCACTGAGCCATCTCTCCAGCCCACAGCAAGGGTTCCTAACCACTGAGCCATCTCTCCAGCCCACAGCAAGGGTTTCTAACCACTGAGCCATCTCTCCAGCCCACAGCAAGGGTTCCTAACCACTGAGCCATCTCTCCAGCCCACAGCAAAGTTTCTAACCATTGAGCCATCTCTCCAGCCCACAGCAAGGGTTCCTAACCACTGAGCCATCTCTCCAGCCCACAGCAAGGGTTCCTAACCACTGAGCCATCTCTCCAGCCCACAGCAAAGTTTCTAACCATTGAGCCATCTCTCCAGCCCACAGCAAGGGTTCCTAACCACTGAGCCATCTCTCCAGCCCACAGCAAGGGTTCCTAACCACTGAGCCATCTCTCCAGTCCTTTTTGCTGTGAATTTTAAATTGCTCAGAATAAAATGTTGGCTTTCTGTTTTGTTTTTGGTGTTTGTTTGGTTTATGTTAGTGTGAAGAAGGATAACCAAGTGATAGATTCCAAGCAGGGAGCAAAGGGAAGCCTGAGGCTGTCAAGTCCTGGGGAAGATGGAGGTGAGGAAATTTGCCTTCACAGCATTGTTGGTCATGTTGGTTTTGTTCTTCAGTGCTGGGGGTTGAACTCAGGGCCTCGGCAAGTGCTAGGCAAGCACTATACTACTGAACAACACCCTGGCACTGCAGGGATGTTTTAAAGGTGAATAATAAATACATGATAGTGTCTCTCCCATTTCTTGTGTCTTCCCCTGCTGGGCAGCTGCAACAACCACAGGTCCTGCAGGCATCTCTACAAGGGTCCCCTCTGCGGCAACAACCTCTGCCTCCTTGGGATTCAGACACAGGTGTAACCCCATACTCTCTGTGACTTGAACCTCAGGGTTACTTCATAAAGAGTATAATGCAGCTAAAGATGAGCTATCCCTTTTCAAAATTAGGTTACAAAAAGCTTGTGGCAGGGGCTGGAGAGATGGCTCAGAACTTAAGAGCACTGGCTGCTCTTTCAGAGGTTCTGAGTTCAATTCCCAGCAACCACATGGTGACTCACAACCATCTGTAATGAGATATAGTGTCCTTTTCTGGCCTTCAGGGACACATGCAGGCAGAATACCACATACATAATAAATAAATCTTAAAGAAAAAAAAAAAGCTTGTGGCTTCTACTTGCGTCCACAAACTTCCCCCTCACCACCCCCAGGAGTAAGCTGCCATGTTATAGAGGAACTAGAGAGAGATTCAGATAGCAAGGAACAAATATATCCAGCCAATGGGCTGCCAGGACCTGAGGAAGGCTTGTCAACAGTAGAAAAGCCTGTCCACCATATGCAAGGAATTGGGCCTCTGAGGGGATTTATCAGCATTTGTAAAAGATACTTTGGGGTGAATTAGGTATTGACTAAGAATAGATAAAATAAAAATCAGCAAAATGTAAAGGTAAAAATTACTGAATGAAAAAAGACAATTGGGCATGATAGTACACACCTTTGATTTCAGAACTCAAGAGGCAGAGGCAGGAAGATCTCTGTGAGTTCAAAGCCAGCCTGTCTACATAGTGAGTTCTGAGACAGTGCTGTTACACAGAGAAATCCTGTCTCAATCCTCTCCCCACCCCAGGAAAAGGCAAATTCCAAACAGCATTTTCATTACAATCTCATTTTTCTAGAAAACAAAAGCATTAGTGTATGTGTATGAAAAGAAATAAATTTTATTCTGTAATTCCATTTCTAGCTCTATATCCAAGAGAAACATGTTCATGTGATTACCAAAAGACATATTCAGAATGTCCATAGAAACTTTATTTATTATAGACCCTATTGGAGTCATCCCTAAACAGAAGAATGGATAAATTAAATTGTGGGATAGTCTAAGAATAATCTACTGCAAAGTAGTAGACCACTCCAAGATACTGATGAGGACCAATCTCAGAAATACAAGGCCAAAGGGGTTGGAACGAGGATCCAGCAGATAGGAGTGTTTGCTGCTCTTGCAGAGGACCCAAGTTCAGTGCCCAGAACCCATTGAGGGGCTCACAACCTGTAAATCCAGCTCCAGGAGATCTAACACCCTCTGCTGACCTCTGCAGATGTCTGGACAAATACAGCATGCACACACGTACATATAAACAAAAAAAATTAAACCTTAAAAGATAATGCCATACATCCTGAGAGGATGGGTGCTGCTAAGAGGGAAGAGGCAGAAGGAAGCTTTTAGTGAGAAGTTAATGCCTAAATATTGACTTGCTTAAGGTTACACAGGATCAGAGTCATATACATAAATGCAAAAAGGCTACTAAATTGTGTGTTTGATATTTTCAGTTTATGCAATTCAATTCTATCTCTTTCCATTCAATTTACTTTTTCCTTTTTTTTTTTTTTTGTTGTTGTTGTTTGTTTGTTTTTCAAGACAGGGTTTTTCTGTGTAGCCCTGGCTGTCATGGAACTCACTCTGGAGACCAGGCTGGCCTTGAACTCAGAGAGAGCCACCTGCCTCTGCCTCCCAAGTGCTGGGATTAAAGGCATGTGCCACCACGGATTTACTTAAAAGCAAAACTAAAGTCCAGAGGCTGGAGGTGTAGGTCAGAAGCAGAGAGATTGATCTGCAACACTGCAAGAAGAGAAGAACCTGCCCAGATTGGAAATGTTAGCAGCAGTCATTTCTAGGTGGTGGGAATACACGTTTTGATTTGTTTTGGTCCTGAGCTATATTTTCTTTGAGGCGGGGTGTGAAACAGGACCCCACTCTCTAGGCCAGGCTGACCGGAAACCCATTATTGAACCCAGGCCAGCCTTGGACTTGCCGGTAGCCACTTACCTGCTGATGTCCGGACTGCAGCTGTAAACTACCCCACCCGCATCTGATCTTCAGTTTCCTTTTTTTTTTTTTTTTTTTTTTTTGCAACATATAGGCAACACTTGTATAATAATCAAAGGTTATTTTGAGAACTACATTCCAAATATTTGATTCATTCATGCTGCCTCGGGGTGGAAAGTCAAGAAACCTTACTTGCACCATTCCCGAAGGAGAGCGGGGTGTGGCCTCGCATAATAGGAATGAAGGGCTAATCGCCTTGGCATCTGGTGGGGGTGGGGGTGGGAGTGGGGGAGGCGGGGGAGGGGGTCCCGAATGCTGAGCGAGTGCGAGGAAAGTCCCAGTGGACCGAAGCATCCGGCCATGTGCAGTAATGGAAAGTAACCGGGAGTTGGAACTGAGAAGATCTGGGTCCGAATCCAGATCCAACTGTTGGTTAGGTGTGGCTTTTAAAAGTCATTTACTCTCAGAAGTCCCTCCGTGGCGGCTTAGTCACAAAGCAAGAGCTAAAAGTCCCAACTCTGCCCCTGCACAGGTTCTTTCCACTATGCACCACTTCTCCGGTTTCTGGAATTCCTGGTCCTCGCTCAAAAAGAGCAGTTTACACTTGGTGAACCACGAACACTCTTGTTCAGTTAGTTCTCACAGAGCTTTGTGACAAGCGATACTGCTCTTTCTGTGTTTTTCCTTGTGTGGCTTTTTCCTTGTGGCTTGCTTGGCCTTGAGACAGGGTCTCGCTCTGTTGCCCAGGCTGGCCTCACTTTCTCTAGCCTCTTGACTGGGCTTTCTAAATGCTGGAATTACAGGTATGCATCACTGTGCCCAGTTTTATTCTTTGCCCCATGTTTTGCCTACATGTATGTATGTTTATTACTTGGGTGCCTGGTGCCCTTGAGGGCCAGAAGAGGGCGTCAGGTCCCCTAGAACTGGACTTACAGAAGGTTGAGAGTCACTATGTGGAAGCTGAAAATCAAACCCAAGTGCTCTGGAAGATGAGACAGTTCTCTTAACTGCTGAGCTCTCTGGCACCTTTTCCCCTTTATTTTATTTTTGACAGGGTTTCATGTGAACCAGACAGGCCTCCAACTTCCTGTATAGTTGGTTATCTTGAACTTTTGATTGTCTTGCCTCCACGTCCAGAGTGCTGGGATTTAGGCATGTGCCACCATGCTGCCATTACTTAGGGCTGAGGATTTAACCCAGGGTTTCAGAGTCCCTTGTGCTAGACAAGCATTCTTCCAGCTGAGCCACAGTCTCCTCCATTGCCTTTCCCTTTCTTTTAAATTTTTATTTATTAATTTTGTGTAGGTACGCTTTGCCTACACATGTCTGTCATGTGCACACCTGGTGCCCAAGGAGCTCAAAAGAGGGAGTTGAATCCCCTGGAACTGGAGTTACAGACAGTTGTGAGCAGCCACATGGGCGCTGGGAATGAAACCCAGGACCTCTAGAAGAGCAGCCAGCATATTTTTACCCCTAAGCCATCTTTCCAATCTCTTTTTTCCTTTTTGTATTTCAAGACAGGTTTCTCTGTATAACCCAGGCTGTCCTGGAACTCACTCTGTAGACCAGGATGGCCTTGAACTCACAGAGATCTGCTTGCCTCTGCCTCCCAAGTGCTAGGATTAAAGGCATGCGCCACCACCGCCCAGCCTGGTCTTTATATTCCAAATGCTGCCTTCTTCCCAAGATTTTTCTGGATGGCCTTTCAGAGCCCCAATGTTTAACTTCCCACTTCTACACACACACACACACACACACACACACACACACACACACACACAGAATCTTGTGTGTAGGGACACACTGAAGCTGCACCCAGAGCCACCCTCAATGCCGTCACTGTGATGTCATCACTGTGCTAATTTCTTGTCTTTTCAAAGCCCAGACCCCTGGCTCTATAACCCCAGAGGTCTATAGGAATCCTAACCTGCAACTTCGGGCAGCCACTAAGTTCAGGGTCTTCCATTTCTAGTCCCCAGCCTGGGGCTGGAGAGATGGCTCAGAGATTAAGAGCACTGGCTGCTCTTCCAGAGTCCTGAGTTCAATTCCCAGCAATCACATGGTGGCTCACAACCATCTGCAATGAGATCTGGTGCCCTCTTCTGGTATACAGGCATACATGCAGGCCACTGTATACCAAAAAAAAAAAAAAAAAAAAAAAAAAAAAAAAAAAAAAAAAAAAAAAAAAAGGATTGGGGGTGACTGTCAGCTCTTTCAGTCCTAAGACTAGCTCCCCTCATCTGGATACACACTATCATCCTACCTTCCTTTCCAGAGAAGTTCTTCCCAAGCCCAACAGCCTGACTCCCCCACCCCTATCCAAGCCCTGCTCTTCCTGATATCCTGCCTCAGGCCTCAAAGTCCCTCACAGCAGTGAGACGCAGAATGAGAGGTAATGCTGGGCCCAAGAGGCAGCAGCAGCTCGCAGCTCGCACTACACCCTCTTCAATAATTCATTCTCCAGCAGGCTGCAGGCACCATGCCCTCATTCTGAACCAGAGATGGCTGCTGTAGCTCAGAGCCTTCTGTGGGGTGCCTGTCAGCAGCAGAGAGCTGGGAGAAGAACCAGCAGAATGCACCCAGCCTCTAGGTCTATGCTGCACATGGCCTGCTATTCTCGGTGAAAAGGGGGCCTGGGAGACACTGCTGCGGGGGGGGGGGAGGTAAAAAGAGTGCCTACACCCCACTCCCTGGAGTGCATGTACCAGGGTCCCAAGGTCAACGCCTGGCCTGGCTGAGCCTCTGCAGGCTACCTTTCTAATGGATGTCCAGACCCTCTGTCCCCTGACAGGTAGGTCTGAGCTGTCCCCACTTCAAGAGTTCTGCTCTGCTGGAACTGCCACTACTTAGACCAGTAATCTTAGTCAATATCCCTGAACCTCATCTCTCCAACCCTAGCTTCTCTGGCTAACCACTGCTGGTGTTCATAGAGCTTGTACACTGTTAGGGTGAATGATCTGAACTGACCCCACAGGTGGCAAGAGGATTTAGAATCCTAAATGTTAAGAGTGGTGCCAAGACATTGTGTATCGAGGAGGAATGGTGGTAAGGTCCAACCCATGTCAGGGACTTTTCTTTCCCATCGTTCCCTCTCCTTCACCAGGGACAGCCTGGATTCTACTCATTTGCTAGTCCTGTTCCAACTGCAATCCACTCTTTGCAAGTGGTCACCCAATGCATGCAATGGCATTTGAGGGGAAACTGAGATCAAAGACTACAACCAACATTTATAGAACCCTAGATTGTACCCAGCTGACTCAGACTCCGACAGACAGGAGCCTGGAGCCAAGCACCTCTGCCTACTTACTCTCCCCTTCCAAGCATGTACAAAAGAGATCCACTGTCTGCCCCAAAGTGGGCAAGAATTGGGTCTGGAAACTATAGCTTAATACTCACTCCCTCTCAGGTCCTGGCTTCGAGAGGGAAGGAGCAATCATTCCGGGCGCTGTCGGCAAGAAGCTCTTCAGACATATTTATAGCAAATGCTGCATCAGGGGATGGAGCCTAGAAGTACCTCAGAGCATCAAATAACTCTATAGGCTCTGAGGCGGAGCCCAGGGAAAGAATACTGATTGCAGCAAGAGAGACTGAGGTTTGATGCTGGAGGAACTTCCCCAGAGTAATATTTAGAGGTGACCATGGGAATTCCCTGTAAAAGTTAATTCCACAGAATTTTCTCAGGATTGGGCATCTCTTTGGGTCTAGTAGATACAAAGAAATGGATATGGTAGACCACTGGTTCTGTCCTGGTAACACCCAGACTTACAATACCAGGGTCACTAAGCAGAGTTGTCCACATTATGCCATTTGAAGAGGCAAGTGGAGGTTGAAAGCCATTTCTACATTACCAGGGCAGACTAGCCAGGATGGTTGGCAGGGGCCCTGCCCAGCACCCTTAGTCCTGAAAGGGGGGTTGAGGGGGGGACACGGACGACCTGGGACGGGAGCTCCAGAAATGTAGGCATGCTAGGAGCCTCTCTTAGGTAACCTGCTCCTAGACTCCTAAAAGACCTTAAGTGGGGAGGTAGACTGTGTGTGTGACCTGCCAATCACCTCACTGGGAGGGCCTTTGACAGGGACTTCTAGGGTCCCTCATCCGGTTCTGATGCCTACCTTCTTGGCATAGCAGAGACCAGGTATGTGCTCCAAGTCCCACAGTGTGGGTGAAAATGAACAAACGGGGATGTGGGCTGCCCCTGAGAGCCTCAGATTCCTTCCGATAAACTCGGAGAATTGATATTTTATGTTTTAAAGAGGTGGCCATGGCTTCTGGGGTGTAGGTTCAGGCAGAGGGAGGAGGGAAGCCGGGCACAATTTCTTCTCCTGTGAAAACTGAAGCGCCCCAAGGCCCAGAGGAGCTAGTCCATTAGCTGTGGTCAGCAGGGGAGGCAAGAAGGGAGGGGGATGAGCGGGGGGGGGGGGGGGGGTTGTTACTTCTCTCCCTCCAGGTTTTATTGCCTAAGCAAAACTTCAGTTCCCTCTATTACAACCCCCAACAAAAACAAAATGAAAAGAATGAATATCCTCCTACCCCTCCTCAAACCCGTGTTTCTTCTGAAGGGTTGATGCTATGTAAGTTGGGGTGGCCACATCTGTGGGCAGGAACAAACCTCACAGGAAGAGGAGGCAGTGGCCTCCCCAGGCACTTTCCAGGTTAAAGCCAGCCCAGGAGGAACCTGGAATGGTGTACTCTGAGAACGGATGCTCTTCCACCTTAGCTCTGTCTGGGATGGGACCAGTGGACAGGCAGCAGCAGAGAGGGAAAAACAGTCTCCAGAGATCTTCAGAGAATAGGGAAGTGGAGGGGAGGGCCCCAAGCCCCCTCTGTCACGAGAAAGTAGGTTTGAAGAAGGGCTGAGAAAGGTTTTGTTTTGGTTTGGTTTTTTCCGGTTGATGCTGAGTTGAAGTTGGAGACTTACCCTGGCCATTAAGGTCTCAGTTCTGTCTCCATGAAGGGTCTGCTCCCACCCGCCCCAGGCCCAGGCGCAGCCAGCCACCGTCTTAAGAACAGGGAAGGGTCCAGTATTGAAGGACCAATGAGAGGTTGGTCCGCTTAGAAGGGTGTGGGAAGCGAGCAAATTGGGATTACACCCTCGCATTCCCCCCTCCCCCGCCAGAACTTGGGCTTGTCCGCTTTGACGTGCCCGCCAGAGGGGACGAGAAGGGGTACTGACCCGAGAAGCAGTCCTGCGACTTTGTGCTCTCTGCTGCCCAGACTGAGCTGGGATGCTGCCTGGCTTGCCTGGGCTCCCCCTGAGACCAGGATGGAGGTAAGAGCAGTCTGGGGCTTTGGGGGGGTCACGAGTGTCTCTCAAAGGACCCCCACAGGGGTGGGGACAGAGTACAGCCTGGGGTTCTCTCCTGGGGGCTCTGGAGATGCGATGTGGCTCCTGGAGAGGGGGGAAAGGCTTCGCTGGGTCTAGATCCAGGCTGCGCCCTCTCCGGCAGCGCCTCCTGCTGGCAGGAGATAGCACGTGCGGCGGGTGCCGCCACCTGGAGGGCGGGTGCGGACACCGGGCCATCGAATCTAGGGGGCGCTACAGCGGGTAGGGAGACAGCCGCCTCACCTCGCCTTGACCTTCCCTCTGCCGGATCTGAGACCTGCGGCGCACTCACCGACACAGGAGGCGTCCCTGCTGGGCTGTCTCCCTAAGGATTCTGAGAAGCCACAGGGACGGGACCTGGAAGGGGTGGATGGACTTGGCATCCCCGGAACTCAGAGGGGCGTCTTGAGGCTTGGGCAAGTGAACCGAACACCAGCACTCTTCCTTCTCGGTCTGTTACCCAGCGGAGGTGGGGGCATAGTAGGGCCTTTCTTTCTGGGGCTCTGGGGGGGAAAGGGGGCACTAACTGCACCGAGCTGGAGCCTGGAGGGAGCCGAACTTCCCCCTTAAAGCCCCGGTGCTGCGTCTGCCTTTGAACCTTTCCCGCCCTCTGCCTGCGGTGGCAGAGCTCCACAGACCCAGTGCTTTCCGGAGACCTGGTGGAGGGGGAGGGGATGGCAGGGAGGTGGGGGTGAGGTGAGGGTGGAAGGACGGTGGGAAACACCAGATGAATAGGGAACTGGGGTGGTAGAGAGGAAAAGACTGGAGTGGGAAGGGACTGGACTGAAAGGCAAGGGGAGTGCGAGAAGGATTGGAGGAGGAGGCTAGAAAAGAAGAGGGGAGGGGAGGAGGAAAAGGGGTGGAACCAGGAGCTAGGAGAGGGAGCTGGTGGCTGGGGCTGGGCGGGCGTGGGGCGAGGCTAGGCGTGCAGGCTGGAGCAGTGTGCAGAGCCGCGGCTGGGTCCTGCTCCCGCCTCGGAGCCCCTGGCCCGGGGGAGGGGGAGAGGCCGTTAGCCCGGTCTATGTCTTTTTCTGACTCCAGTGCAACCTTCCTGCTGAACGAGGTAACCGCTGGGGCCCCCTCCCCAGAGGGGTGGGAGGAAAGCTCCGGCATTCGGGAGAAACTGCAGCACCGGGAGGGAGAGAGGGAAAACAGGAGGCGAGACCTTTGGGTGAGAAAGGAAGGGGAAGGTTGGAACTGGCGGCTCCTCTAAAATGTGCAGACAGGGCTGACAGAGAGATCCAAAAGGGGCTAGATTGGAAAGAGGGCTGTGTCAAGCTCCCTCTGTGACCCTCTCTGAGTTCCTTGGGGGGAGGGGGACAACCTAAAAGCTGGAATGCAAGTGGCCTCCACCTGGTGTATTATTCCTAGCTCCTGCCTCAGTTTCCCCGTTTAGTGCCTAGGAATTGGGATCTACCCAGCTTCCTGGCACACTAGGCTTCCCTCCTTGATCTTGCTGCCAGAGCTAGATTAGCATGAGGACTGGAATAAGCAGGTGTGACTGTAGTGAGGCATGAAGCAGGCATTGGGTACAGCTCAGAGGTATAGGTGGAGGGAGGAAAGATCAAGTGCCTGCAGGGCCCAGGGGATGCCTGTAGGTATGGGGAACTTGAACCCATCTCCTGGGGAGGTGGTTGGCATGGCAACGAATTTCTTGGAAGCAGACTTAGATTCGTTGTCCCAGCTGGGGATGGAGACAACAAAGTGTGAGGAAGGGCTGCAGCTGGTGGTAAATCCACAGCTACCTACAGTCCCAGGACCCTCTATGGGTGGCGAGTCCTTAAGGAGAAGAGATTCCAGATGGGAATCATCTCCCAGGAGAAGAGAGCTAAGAGGGTCTGACTCCTTGATACCTGAAAGAAAGGGACTAAAGAGACCACGAAAAAGAGGTACAAGGAAAAGACAGTGCTTGCTTGACAACACGTCTATTTTACTAATCCCTAACAACATGCAGGACTGGAGCCCTGAAAGCTGTCTGCCCCCCAATCTCAGCTGCTGCCCAGTAGCAAGGGCTCCAATAAAGTTGCCTGCCAATCTTTCTATCAGGAGACAGACTAGGGTATCATAAGATGAGCCCCCCTCTCCCCAGCTTTTTCTTGTCAAGGAAACAAGAAGATGAAACATAGGTGAGAAGCCAGCTGACTTGGGTGGTCTTCCTTTCCCCCACACACTAATAGATCTCATTAACCCTTGTAAATTGTGGAAGGGGTGGGCAGAGTCCTGAACTTACCCTCCTGGGTTTGAGGAACTAGGAGTGGAAAGGAACTGGACTGAGAGGGCGAGACAACAGGCATGGCTGATGATGTCCGTCTTATAACCTCTTGGGATGCCCAGGCAGTTGGTCAAAATTCACAAAGGCAAATTTTGGTGGGGGATGAAAAAAGGAGGGAGCTCAAATGGGGAGGGCTTCTGGGAGGACTGCACTCTTTTCCTCCAACCTCAACAGCCCTTCCTTTAAAGGGGGCTGAGTCTCAGAGCTAGGAGCATCCTGCCCACTTGACCCTTTTTCTTTCCCAATCTCAGAGTCAGGATCCCACCTTCTGCACGCCCCCCCCCCCGCAGCCATTCCCGTGCCTCCACCCTCTGATTTCATCTCTCCCTTTAGGCACACCTAGAGCAGCCCCTTTCTGCCCCAGTTCCCACGATGCCTTGGCAATGTCTGGCACAATCCTTGGCAGGGAAGTGAGGAAGAGAATCTCCTTAAACCAAGTTGGATGAAATCTGCCCGTGCAACAGGTGTGGGGAGACCTAGCCAGTGTACCCGAACTTCCCCCTTCCCAAGGGTCGGCCCTTTGCTGCAGCCCAGAACACAGAGGGCCGGGCACCTGTTGGGGCAGGAGCTGCTTTCATGGCACCTGTCTGGGATCTCCAAATGATCCCTCCTCAGTACCACCGTGAAGCTTCCTTTGGGAGTCTCTTGGACATGCAGGCAACCGACACTGCACTATCACCTGAGATCTCGCCCTATCTGCTGCTGGTCCCCCTCTAGCTCTCCATTTTCCTGTCTTGCGCGTCCTCTCTGCCTCCAGCCCTCCTGTCTCTCCATCCAGCCTCCCCGCCGCCCGCACCCTCTTGATTCTCTGCTGGGGTCGCGTCTGGCAGCAGCGGCTCGCTCCTTCCCCTCCCCCGCGCGCCAGCCCTTTGTTTCCCGGCGGAGCAGTTCCTGGGTTGCGAGAGTCCCGGTCTCCGCATCTCTCCTCGCCCCGCCTCCTCCCCGCCAGGATCCGCCCCGCCTGCAGCCTCTCCGCCCTTCTTCCCTGCCGCCCCGGCCCCAGAGGTGCCGGGGACCCACCTTCCCGGCTCGCGTGCGCCCGGTTCCGCGGCCCCGGCGTCCCCGCCGCCCGCGCCTTCCCCGGGAGGGGGGTCAGGTGGGCGGGCACTATTGTTGTGGGAGCCGGCGGCAGATTCCTCAGCCGCGCTGGCGCGCTCGGGGTGGGACCGACTGGGCTGGGGGGTGGGGAGGGGAGCGGTGATCTGAGCTGCGAGCAGCTGGTCTTCGCGGCTCGCTCCCTCCTTCGCGCTCGCGCTCTTCGCCGCCGCCCGCAGGGCTGCGCGGCTCGGTGGCATCTCGGGCGCGGCCCGCCGTCCTCGCCCCCGGCGCCGCTCGCCCCCCCCCACCCCGGACTCCCCCATGTATGACGACTCCTACGTGCCCGGGTTTGAGGACTCGGAGGCGGTGAGTGCCCACGGGGAGGGTGGGGGTGGGGGAGTTGAGATGACACCTCTCTCTTCAACCCTTCCCCCAGTTGAGGACTTTGAAAAACGCCTTGACAGCGGGGAGAGCGCGTAAGAGGGGGGCTCTCTAGGAAAGTGAAGATATGGGCTTTCACGGCCAGGTACTCGGGTGTGTGCACAGAGGGACACTGTGGGGAAAAGGCTCGAGCAGGTGGCCCCAAAGCATAGGACATCAGGGACAGAGGGAGGAAGGACTGAAGGCCCTGGCACCATGGTTTTAGAGGGAACTCAAGTAAATGACAAATTGGGAAACTGGAGGAACATTAGAGAGTACCAGTTTCTGCAGACAGGAATCCTAGAACTTGACAAGGGCTGTTACCCCTCTCTACCTGCCACCCCTGAGCATGGCCCTGACTATAGCCCAGCTTCTTCCAAAGGCCACCAGCCACCCGGGTGGGTCATCAGACTGAGTTCAGTCCCCCCCACCCCACCCCCAGCCCCTGCTGAGGATTCCTCTGAGCTCCCGCTCAGCATGGAGGGCCTAGGGATGAGGCCAGGGGAGCTCAGGGCATGGGGATGGAAAGGAAGCTCTTTGCTGAGAGAACCAGGCAACCAATAAATATTTAATTCTCCTCTTTGCTTTTATCTCCTGACCCACTGAGACAAATCAGCTCATTAGGCAGTGATTCCCGGAGCTCAGAAAGCAGAGTGTGCCTGGAAAGATGGGACAAGAGTGGGGAGCAGTTTCAGAGCCCCTTGGAGTTGCCAGTGTTCCCTCAAACCATGCCACATGAAGGCCTTGGGAAAGGACCACTACATGGCTTGAAAACATCCCTGATAGGATTAGGTCAAGTCTCCTGTCTCAGGTCCAGGATAGATGAGTAGTAAGGCCCAGGACAGGCATATGTCAGTCGATTCTGGGACCAGGCTCCTTCCGGGCCCAATTTTCCATGGGGCTCTGGGGCTAATTACATTGCAGTGAGAGCTGACAGATGATTTTCAAGGCTCTGGTGGACACCTCTTTCTGACAGTTGAAGGGACAGCTGGTGTAGCCTAGGATGCCAAGATGAGCTTGGGAACAGACCTCTCTGTGAGGCCGCAGGGCCTTGGGTGCTCCCTTCTCATCCCCGGTGAGAAGTTAGGCCAGAGACACTGACATGTGGATGCTATTTGAGGGCAGCCTGCTAACCCATTGCTCCCTGCTGACCCTCTGTTTCTTGGATCACTTCCCCCCATTTCGCTTCCTCCTGCCAGCTCCTTGCTCTCCCTGAGGCCCCCTCTGAAGCAGTAGGAGGGAGATCAGGCTCTAAATAAATCCACTGGGCTCATCTCCCTCCTCTCCTTCCCCCGTGCCAGGCAAGAGAGGAGCTGCAGCCTGCCCACACACTCACCAGGCAAGGGGGGCAACCACCAGGGCACTGAGCCAACTCTAGCGACTCCAGAATACTGTGACTTGGGCTGTTTGGGCATCGGGGAACTAATACCCTAACATGTTCTACAGGGTGTTCCTACCTTCATAATTGATACCAGGCCAGCATGGGTAATCCCTGAGGACATGGGAATTATGGAAAGTGGTTTCCCATTCAGAACACAACTACAACTTAGGGAGAGACCCTGTTGTTCTTGCCTAGCCAGGGTTAAGAGGCCATCCAGCCTAAATACGCCAGATAAAGGCATCCAGAACTAAATTAGGCTGAGAGCTAGCATCAGTAGAGGTCAAAACCACACTTCTCCCAACACCTGCTGGGTACCCAGGAAGTATCTGATACATATACAGCAGGTGGTCATCCTGCCTGGCCTCCAGCCTTTCTCACCTGCTGGTCTCTATCCCCATAGCCAGCTCCACACCCTGCAGCTAGCCCTTACGTCTTGGGAGTGAGGTCCCTCACTCCACGTAAAGGTTTTTTTCAGGGACTCATCTTGTTCTGCCTTGGCTGGAGAGATGTGGTGCAGCAGACAGCCTCTACTTGTGCAAAACAAAAGTCCTTCCCAGTCTGGTGGTGTCTTGAGCCTTTGGTTTACAATGACACAGTTCAGATTCCAGGGCTGGCAGACAACAGCCTGACCAGCCCTCCACACAGGCAGGGCTGGACAGAGGCAGGGTCAGCAGCAGGGAAGTATTTTCTTCTCCAAAGAGAGTCTGGCTTCTGCTGCCTGTGGGGTTACAGCCCACAGGGACTGTTCTTCAACCGGAACACTCAGAACACACCTTTTCCTTACACACTTCTTTTTCCCTTTTCTGGGCCGCTGGCAGTCAGAATTGAAGGAAGAGTCCCTCTGGGTAGCTGCACATAAGGAGAAACTGAGTCGGAAGATTCCCTTTTCCCTAACCCAGTTGCCATAACTTTCAGCTGCTTGTCTCAAAGTTGAACTCCCCTTATTTGTTTGGCATTTTCCTCAAGGCCTTGAAGATGAACTCTGCAACCCTTCATATGTACACTCCTTACCCCAAGACCCTACTATGAGCAGGACTCAAACACTGTCCTTGTTCACATTACCAAAGGCACCCCATCCCCAAGGTCCTGTATCTCAGCCGGGTTGCCTGGCACCAGTGCAGCCTCCCTCCAGGGCCTGCTATCCCCTGGGCCCAGGGGAAGGATGGGGAGCTACAGGCCAGGTGGTAGGTGTGATGGCTTCACCTGTACCTGGGGAGATAGCTTTGTATTGCTCTCTCGTTCCCTGTCGTCTTGCTGCTCACACCTGGCCAGTTTCCTAGCAGGTGTGGGAAGAAAGAAAGTAGTGTGGGTGTGGATGTGAGGGGGTGTGTGTACAAAGGAGTGGTAACTTCTAAGAGTCTGCAGCTTTGGGCCCAATCTTCACACTGCAAGGCAAGTGCTCAAACATTTAACAGATTTCAAAACCTTGTTAGAAGCCTGCTGTGGTTGGCACACCAGTATCTGGGAGGTAGAGGCAGGCAAATATCTATGTTTGGTCTATATAGAAAGTTCTGGGCTAGCCAATGCTACATAGTGGACCCTGACTCAAATATGAAGAACAAAAAACTTTGATAATCAGAGTCTTAGTGGTCAAATGGCTACATCCTGACAGGGCCAACCAGCGTGAGTGTGTGTGCCTGCCTGCGTATGTGAGTGCATGTGTGTAATCGGGAGAACAACTTTAGACATGGATTCCATGGATTTAACGCAGGTCATCCTGGTTAAGCAGTAGATGCCTTTACTTTCTGAGCAATCTCACCACCTCCTACCCCATCTGGCTTCTTTTTTTTCTTTCTTGAGGGTCTCAAGTAGCCCAGGATGGCCTTTAACTCCCTCTCTAGCTGCAACTGAACTTGAACTCCTGATCCTCTACCTCCCAAGTGCTGGAATTACAGGTGTGCACCACCATGCCTGGCTCTGACTGGCATCTCTTGGCATCTCTTGTAATCCTGCCAGTTGTCTTAAAGGGATAAGGTCCAGGCTGCTTCAGGCTAGCATGGATAAGAGGGTCTGGTTCCCTGGATTCAGCGCCATTTCAAATACATCATCTGTAGTATCTCCACCTTCCCTCTGCTTCAGAGGACACAAGCAGAGTGGGAGGGGGGAGAAAAAAGTGGAGATTCTGTTCAGAGTTAAGGTATGGATAGGTATGTGGAGCCAAAGGAACCCTGATCTTTGCACATGTGGACTGGGCCAGCCTCCCTGTAGCCTCAGAGACACTGGGAGGCACACAAGCAGCTTAGAGGGTCGAATCACCCCCTAGAAGGTGGAGAAGTGGCACCTATGTGGTCCCTTTTACACAGACTCTCCAATCCCAGGGTTCAGCTGATTCCTACACCAGCCGCCCCTCTCTGGACTCAGACGTCTCCCTGGAGGAGGACCGGGAGAGTGCCAGGCGAGAAGTGGAGAGTCAGGCTCAGCAGCAGCTGGAGAGAGCCAAGGTATACCTGCCGGCAGGGGGCCAAGCTGGGTGCAAACCTGAACAGGATCTTGGGTCTCCAGGGTCATGTCAGGGTGTGCTTAGGTGTAGAAAAGTGTGTGTGGCAAGCAAGAGGCTTCTCCCATGAGATGTCTCAAGGTGTCTCTCACTGATGATCAAATTTCCCAGCACAAACCTGTGGCATTTGCTGTGAGGACCAATGTCAGCTACTGTGGGGTGCTGGATGAGGAGTGCCCGGTCCAGGGCTCTGGAGTCAACTTTGAAGCCAAAGATTTTCTGCACATTAAAGAGGTAATCAACTTTATTCTCCCCAGAAGCCTACTCTAGCACTTAATTCTCCTGTTGCTGTCCCAGGCTCCAGTGCCTCTTTAGTTCTAGATCTAAAATAAGCCCCCAGCTCCTCCAGTGTCATCTGTTGTGCACACCTGTATACCCCTCATACATAGACCTGATTCCAAGGGTCTCCATCATTCTCAGCCCTGATCCTAGTTCTGTGTCTAAGTGGGAAGTTAGAGTAACCAGTGGTCTCCTGTGACATCCGTGATGCCACACTGCTTGTGGCTTGAACCCTGGCTGCACTGTTCTGAGATGTCATCATACTCTCCTCGGCCCTTCCTCTGCCTGCCTTCCTTACACCAGCTTCCCAGTCTTGCCTGGCTCAGAAGCCTGGGTGAGCGCCTCCCTCTCACAGCTCCTGATCATTCTCATCCATTCAGAAATACAGCAATGACTGGTGGATCGGGAGGCTAGTGAAAGAGGGTGGAGACATCGCCTTTATCCCTAGCCCCCAACGCCTGGAAAGTATCCGGCTCAAACAGGAACAGAAAGCCAGGTGAGGACAGAGTTGAAACTCAATAAACACACAGCCCAAACACATACACCTGACCACAGAACACAGCTGCACGTTTACACCGTGCAAGTCCACACGCACACGGAACATACAAGCTTGGCTGTCATAAAGGTAGTTACTGATTTGTAAAATATTAAGTAACTGACAGACACATTCATGTTTTATCACCCCCCTCCCTTCTTCAGGAGATCTGGGAACCCTTCTAGCCTGAGTGACATTGGCAACCGGCGCTCTCCTCCTCCATCTTTAGGTAGCATCCCCTCAGCTTACCCTCCTTGGGTAGATGGGCAAATAAGTCACAGTGGAAAGGGGTCCTCCTCAGTGAACTTTATGGGAAGGGGCTGATAGAGGGATTGGAAAAGCAGGGAGAACCATCATCTCCCCTGGGGAAGGGACTACCACACCCCCAGGGCCTTTTCCCTTCACCAACTTTAATCTTTTATTTCCTTTTCCAAAAAGCCAAGCAGAAGCAAAAGCAGGTAAGTCAGAAGGGGACCTGGGCCAGGGGTGGGGGCCATGGATTTTGGTTCTGGGGACCCTTCTGGTCAGTCACTGCTGGCATCTGCAGAACAGAGGGGAGGGGACCCAGAACTTTTGACTCTGTCCCCAGAGCAATCAGAAATTAAGTGGGCACCAAGACCAAGATTTTGTCTGACCTCCTGGCCATTCTGCAGGCGGAACATGTTCCCCCTTACGATGTGGTGCCCTCCATGCGGCCTGTGGTGCTGGTGGGACCCTCTCTGAAAGGTTATGAGGTAAGAAGTCTCTTCTGAGTCACCAGAAGGTTTCAAGGGCAGTGGGAAGTGTCTGTGTGGAGGGTGTGACCTCTACTTAGGGACACTGCCGCCTCCTGGAGTTCTCTGTCAGTGCCACACCCTCTCCCCCAGGTCACAGATATGATGCAGAAGGCTCTCTTCGACTTCCTAAAACACAGGTTTGATGGCAGGTAAGCTGCCCTGGACTGGAATGGAATGAGAATCAGGAAGAAAATAATTTCTTCCTCATGCCCAGAGCTGGTCTCCTCTCAAGGAGAATTAAGAGAGCTGGGGAAGGAGGCCTTGGGTTTGAAGGCAGCTGTGCCCCTCCATACCAGGATCTCCATCACGAGAGTCACAGCTGACCTCTCACTGGCAAAGCGTTCTGTGCTCAACAACCCTGGCAAAAGGACCATTATCGAGCGTTCCTCTGCCCGCTCCAGCATTGGTGAGGACTCTTGTTCCCACTTCTAGTCAGGATGTCTCCCTTCCTTTCTTCCCCCGCCTGCCCCAGGGCTGCCCTCTTGCCCGGCCCACTTCCAGCCCACCATATAGCAACCCTCAAAGCCCTGAATTAAGCAGTGGGCAGAACCCCTGGTGAGCTGCTCCCCTTCCTCAGCTGAAGTGCAGAGTGAGATTGAGCGCATTTTCGAGCTGGCCAAATCCCTGCAGCTAGTGGTGTTGGATGCTGATACGATCAACCACCCAGCACAGCTAGCCAAGACCTCGCTGGCCCCCATCATCGTCTTTGTCAAAGTATCCTCACCAAAGGTAAGTGAAACTGGAGTGAATTGGGGTCCCACAGAAGATGCCCCCTAGAAAATAGTGCACTTCTGCTTGGGCCCTACCTGGAGTGACCATTTCCTTTGCGCCCTTAACACCACACTGAGTCATCCTCACCTGCTACTTACTAATGTCGTACGGCAAGTTGGGTATGTGCCTAGTTCCTTCCAGGCCCAGCTCTGCCCAAGTCCCATGAGACTCTAGCCTATCTCTGCCCTCCTACTCAGGTACTCCAGCGACTCATCCGCTCCCGAGGGAAGTCACAGATGAAGCACCTGACTGTACAGATGATGGCATATGACAAGCTGGTTCAGTGCCCCCCGGTGAGTGCCTGGGTCAGCAGCACCTATTCCAGGGTGCAGGAGCTGCGGGGCTGCTGCTGAGGAGCCAACCTCCCTGTCTCCTTCCTCTCCAGGAGTCCTTTGATGTGATTCTGGATGAGAACCAACTGGAGGACGCCTGTGAGCACCTGGCTGAGTATCTAGAGGTTTACTGGCGAGCTACCCACCATCCAGCACCTGGCCCTGGACTTCTGGGTCCTCCTAGTGCCATCCCTGGACTTCAGGTAACCCTTTCCCGTGGTCACAAATGTGCAGGCTTATGCAAGGGATTGCTGAGCTGTCAGCTCTGCTTCAGCTTGCTCTACAGACCCAGGGCATGGAGGTCAAGAACTTCCTGATTGAAGAGCAGTGAATGAGATGGGCCTTCCAGGGTCAAAGGAAACATTCTCTCCACACCTTTCTCCCAGTCACTTTTTCAGGGAGAGCCTAAGTTTGCAGGAGCCCAGACTCCAGCTTTATCTGGCCCAGAAGAATGTCCCAGCTTACTTCTTCCTTGCACTATATAAAACAAAACCTGGGAATTGAGAATAGAGGGGGAAGAACCCCACCTCCCTGCCAGAGTCCTAGGATCAAAGGCCAGGTCTGCCTCACCTTACTCAGAGCTATTGTGTGGCCCCCAGAACCAGCAGCTGCTGGGGGAGCGAGGTGAGGAGCATTCACCCCTGGAACGGGACAGCTTGATGCCCTCAGATGAGGCCAGTGAGAGCTCCCGCCAGGCCTGGACGGGATCTTCACAGCGCAGCTCCCGCCATCTGGAGGAGGACTATGCAGATGCCTACCAGGGCCTGTACCAGCCTCACCGCCAACACACCTCGGGGCTGCCCAGTGCTAATGGGCACGACCCCCAAGACCGGCTCCTAGCCCAGGACTCGGAGCACGATCACAATGACCGGAACTGGCAGCGTAACCGGCCTTGGCCTAAGGATAGCTACTGACCACCTCCTGCCCTACCCTGGCAGGCACAGGCACAGCGGCTGGGGTAACCACCTCAAGCAGGTTGGAGTTAAACTGGCATTAGGCTGCCACTAGGTTCAGCTCCCACAACCCCCTGCCCAGCCCCTGGTCCAGGGCTGACTGTGGTCCCAAGGTTCTGGGAGAAGCAAGGGGCCCCCTCACCTCCTGGGCACAGTGACCCCGTAGGTTCTCATCCCAGGTACTAGCTGTGATCTGCATCCTCGGCACCTTCCTCACCTGCACAAGAAGCTGCCCCAGTGGGCAATGATCTCAGGCCAGGATCACTTAGCGGGGAACTTCCAACCAGAATGGATGCCCCTCTAATAACAGGAGAGTGGAAGTAATGGCAATATAATCTAAGCCCTAACAAGGTACTCCACTCACCTCACTGCCACACATCAGAAATGAAACAATCAGAGCTCAACATGGTGGCACTCATGTACCATCAGCTGGGGTGGGCATTTACACCTAAGACAGGAGCAGTGTAGGTGAGGCTGGACAGACAACTCACAGCGGAAGCTCTGGTAGAAAAAGGCCCTCCTCTCCAAACCAGGAAGCTTAGCATCTGGCAAGACTAGGGAACTGGAGCATGGTGAAGCCAGAAGCCAGCCTGGACTGCGGGGGAGGGAGGAACAGCTTCCGGCCCCTTGCCTTTCTCATTCATTTGCCCTTGCATCTGTCATTTCTGTTCTTTTCCCTCCATGCCTCCTGCAAGATCAGGGCTCCCTGACTCATAGCTGCCGCTTGTTAAGTTAGGGTTAGAGAGGATATTAGGACACAGTGGATGGCCCCCAGAGGCTGTCTGCCTGGCTACCCTTGCCTTATGGCTCTAGCGTGTGACCCACAGAGCATGCTCCATCGAGAACCTGCCCCACCTCATTGTCATCTCCAATAAAACACCATGCACAGTCCCTTGCATGTCTCTGGTATGTTGGCTTGTGTGGCTCTATATTACTGTGTGGCCTAAGTCTGCAGAGTTGAAGTATTCTGGCCCCTTCTCTCCAAGGATTCCTGGGAAGGGGAAACAGCAACTGCAAGAGGCACTGTATTTGTGGGCACACCACACCCCAAGCCCGATGTCTGGAGGGAGGGAGGTAGCAGTACAGAAGAGACTTGCTCTGAGAAGTGAGGAAGCATCCTAGTCAAAGCTTCCTACTGCCCCCGCCTCAGGCCAGAGGGCTCCACAAGTAGCTACAACTTGAATTCACATGCTTGCCTACCTTTGAGGGGCAAAGAAAGTATTTGCCTGAAATGGAGGGCAGGGCTCTGTGGTCCTCTTCAGACCTAACTCAGCTGAACCAGCCCTTGAGACCGCAAATGCTGACTCTTCTATCACTGCCATCTTACCATGAGCAAGGGAAACCAGGATCAGGCACAGGGTGGCTGAAGTGTGGCTCCAGGTATCCTGGACAAAGCCCCAAGTTACAGAGAAAAGACACTGAGATCCTGCTGCCATGCTTTCCCATCTGCCCTGAAGTGTCACCTACAGATAAATCTACTAGTGGAGAAACTAGGCCTTTCCTTCATTGCGGGTTTCTTTCATTTTCTCAGCCAACCCGTGTTCAGCCAATTCTGTTCTTGCTGACTTCTGTGGTTCCCAGAGAGAGGATTAGCCAGAACTAGACACAACCTTAATTAATATTCATGGATTTATTCTCAGAACATACAAACTTATCTTCTCAGAGAATAGAAAACAGAAATTTCACTCAGTGACGTATGATGGACACAGTCAGCTCATCCTGTCCCCATATCTAAAAAAGATTCCCTGGGGGAGGGACGCCTAGAGTGCACAGCACCCTGTGGCATAGGGCTGTGCACAGCTCTAAAGGCTCTCAACCTGTTGTCAGAGTGACAGAGAGTCCAAGGTCCACAATTCTCATGATGCCAGATCCCCTGGGTCAGTTAGGACAACAACGTATTGCAGTGCACAGTCACACATGTGCTGAAGGAAGTCCCCTCCAGGTGGCCAGGTGTTTGTTCAGGCTGGGGGACAGTGCTAGACAGCTGCCCTGTAACCAGGACAGCAGCAAGGCTGCAGGGGCAGAACTGGCCAAACCTGACATAGTCTGCTCCTCCTGCCTCCTACATCTCCCTGTCCCTATGGAGCCCACCTCACAGGCTTCCAGACCAGGGAATCCGATTGTTTCCTAAACCCCCAGAATACAAGAATAAGAGCCTGGAGAGAGGGGTGAGGGCTTAAAGGAGCAGGCACCCGCTTCAGGGCATGTCTTTACATCCAGTCAAGAGCTGTGTCAAGCGAAGATGGTCTCTTCCCTGCGCTTCTTGGTGAGGATGGTACCTGGCTTGTGCTGGGCATCTGGGTGATTTGCTAGCTCTGGAGGGCAAGATGACACTGGACTCTCTAGGATAGCTTGCTTCAGTTCATAGAACACAGCTGAGTCCTCTTTGGTGAGGAAGGTGATGGCTACACCACTCTTGCCTGCTCTTCCCGTGCGGCCAATTCGGTGAATGTAATCTAGGGAGCAAAAGGATGTCACTCCAAACCAAGCCAAATGTCCTGGTGAGTGGTATCCACTCCACCCATGTCCCACAGCCTCCATGGGCAAGCAACCCACCTCCTGCTGTCTACCCAGTGAACCCATAGTATTTGCCACTCTGTCTCCCATTCTCACTGCTGACTCATCACATGGCAGTGTCATCCTAGACACTGGGACAATATCATTCCAGACTACAATAGTTTTTCAGTGCACCCTGACTCTCAGGAGGAGTATATAAATAGTCTCTCCTTACCCCGAACTGAAGCCACCTTCACTGGTACTCACCTTCAATATTTTTGGCCATATCATAGTTGACAACCATAGACACGTCTTGGATATCAATACCACGACCAGCCACATCTGTAGCCACCAAAATATCCTTGGCTCCAGCCTTGAGATTGGACAATGCAAATTCTCGCTGCTCCTGGCCTTTTCCACCATGCAGTGTACAGGCATTGTACTGTTGGAACAACAACGGTGAGGTAGAACGCAATGGGCTCAGGGGAGACGGAAGGAAAGAGGGAGTGGGAAGGAGGAAGACGGGTGTGGGGGGGTAAAAGATAGAGCACAGGAAGCTAGAGAAGTTCAGTGAGGAAAGAACACGTGAGCTACAGCAAAAAAATGAAAGAAAACAAGGAGAGCTGCGGAGGGGCAGACAGGGTAGGGTGAAAGAGAGCAATCTGGTGAGATGAAGAGCCGGTGGGTGACAAGTTCTGAAGGAGAATTCCGGCCAGGGACTCAGCCTGGAAACCAACCAGGAAGATTAAGAACACCAAGAGCTGAGTGGTGAGGCCACCTTTGCCTTATTAACAGTTCAAGGACTGGTCCTCAGCACCTCCTCCCCTCACCACGCCCTCTCAGACAGCTCAGACCCACTCTGTCCCACAGCCTCGAACTCAGCCAGGGTGTGTCGCTCTGGCCCCACCCTATTACATGGAGACCCACAGGGGTTTTGGCCGCTGTTGCTGGAATAGAAGGGATTCCTAGTAACTGATCAGGTACTGCCTTCCTCAAACCATGCTTTTCTTTTGGTTCTGATTTGTTAGATGCTGCAGAGATTAAACAGTGAGGAGAGCTGACATTGCCCATTCCCTCCTTAGTGTCAGAGAGCAGCAGCACCAGGTTAGCCTTTGCTCTGCCTGCCAGACATACCCCCATCTTCTCAAGAGACTTGGCCAACACGTCACAACCCTTCTTCTGGTTGACAAAAATGATGATGGGTGGATCAAAACCTTGTTCCAAAATTGCGAGTAGCTTTTTCCTGGGGGAGGAAGGGGAAGAAAAATGAGATGCATAGTACCCCAGACCTAGTGAAACACTCAACCATAGCAATGAACAAACTCCAGTGTCCTCAACAAACAGAAGCTCCTCAGCAGCAAAGCAACCACCCCACAGCCGCCCCACGATGGAAAAAAATGTCAAACCAAAGTCCCCTTTCCACCCAGGGCTCCCAGCTCTGCTGCTCCATACCTCTTTTCTGATTCTGACATGAGGAAAACTTTCTGTTCCACTCGCTCATGGGGCTTGCCTGCAGAGCCAATGTACACCACAGCAGGACGCCGAAGATAGCTCCTGGCTAGCCGTTCCACCGCTGGGGGCATCGTAGCCGTGAACATGACTGTCTATAGAACAGGAGGTTTAGCCCTGGGCCCAGGCAGATGGAACTACATACCCTACTGTCACCACAAGCAGCTTGTCTCAGACTTAAATCACTCATGAGTCCTGCTATAAATCTGATACTTGTCACTTGGGAAACTGTTTTTTACCTTTTTATCTATGGAATGAAGGAAACATTTGCTACCATCTGTGATCCAGGTAGCATTGTGATTCCTTACTCTTGCTTAGCTTTTTTGAGACAGGATCTTGATATGTAGATCTGACTGGCCTGGAACTCACATGTAAAACAAGCTAACCTTAACCTCTGGCAATCTTTCTGCCTCCACCTCCTGAACACTAGGATTTTAGGTGTAAGCTACCATGCCTGGCACTCTAAATAGCATGATTCTCTAGAATCATCTTTCTAGGGTAAGCTAAATGGCTCTACCCCTGGACTGTCAGAACTGTACACAGGCATCATTAGCATGCTGGAAGCATGTGCACTAGACCCACAGAGGACTACAGTGGCGCTGTTAGCATGCTGGAAGCATGTGCACTGGGCCCAATCTTCACAAAGAGGGTCTGAAAACAGACTTGGGAACTGGCCCCACTTCTCCCAAAGAAGTTTCCTTACTTGGCGGTACTTATGTTTTCCTGACTCAAAGTTGGCCAACATCTTCTCTGGGTCCTCAGCCTCATCTGTGTCCGGCTTCTGGTTGCTGACAGGCATGTGTTCCAGGATCTTCTGCACATCTGGCTCGAAGCCCATGTCGATCATCCTGTCTGCCTCATCCAGAACCACATAGGTACAGCGGCTCAGCACCAGGTAGCGGTTTTCCAGCACATCAATGAGACGTCCTGGGGTGGCGATCACAATCTGGGAGATACAGTGTAATCATATATGGCCTTAGCAGGAGACTTCCCTCTTTTCTCCCTGCTACGAACTATCTACCCACTCAGCAGCAGACCTTCAATGCTAAGGAGGGTGGACCCCAGCCTCCAGTCAGATTTGCTACTTAAGGCTCCCAAGAACTGACATGAAGTCATATGCTACCTTCTGTTTCCTTCAGGAATGAATGGGGTTCCTGAGTAAGATCTAGGGGTTAGACAGGTGGCATAATCAAGAGGGACTTCCTTAGACAGAAAAGAGGCTAATGCTGTGGAAGGAGCTACATGGAGGGATTAGGCTGAAAGTCTACACAAGGATCACTCCACTCTCTTAGCAGACACTTCAAAGGATCTCTTCATCTATGGTTTGACTATGAGTAATAAGAACACAGGCTTTGACTATGAACCATTCCCTCCTCCATATGGCCACTGACAGCCATGTGGGACTGTAGACAAGTTACTAACCTCATCTTCATCTATAAAACAGTGTACAATCTATATCACTACCTATCCTCATATGGCTGTTGTGATGTCCATTAGTTATTAGCATTACTAACTAGTATATATTACTATATTAATTAATGCTCATTTGAAAAACAAACCTCACAACCCATGCGTAGCCTGAAGCCTTGATCTTCTCTGGAGATGCCACCAATGACAGCCACAGTGCGGATACCTAGTGGCTTCCCAAATTTGATGGTTTCTTCCTCAATCTGCTGAGCCAACTCACGGGTAGGAGCCAGAATGATGGCATAAGGGCCCTGGTCTGACTCTTCGATCCTGTGGTAAATGGAGCATCCCACAGGTTCATAAGGTTTGGTCTTGTCCAACCACAGCACAAGCAAGACAAAGTCACTCTTCAGGGCAGCTTTGGGAATGGGCAGGCTGCTGATCCCATGTCAAAATCAGATTACAAGATAACCAAGTTCTCCAGGGAGATCCTTGCTCTTTGATAAGATCTACTGGTTGCCTAGTATCCAACCCAGAATAAAGAGTTTCTGATTAAAAACTTTATAAATTTTTAAAAAGTAGCAGTTTGGGGAGGGGAGGCACACTGAAGGTATCAGAGGTAAGAGCCTTGCCTAACATGTATGAGGTTCTAGGTTTAATCCCCAGAATGGCACAGAACTGGGTGTGGTGGTTCACAGCTGTAATATCAACCCAAGGTGAGTGTCGAAGGCAGAAGGATCAGTTAAGATCATCCTGTTAAAAAGGGATTCAGGCCTTGCTCAATAAACAGCAAACAACCCCTACTGACTCTTTGGCTCTTCTTTCCTACCCACCAAATCCACCCAACTAGTAATGGCTGACCCTACCTGTCAATTTTGGGAAGTGTGGTGATCCAGACCAGTAATGGGATAAGGAAGGCTGCTGTCTTGCCACTGCCTGTCTCAGCCACACCAATGATGTCACGATTCTGTAGCCCAATGGGAATGGCCTGACGCTGGATAGGTGTTGGCTCCTATAGTGATCCAGAACAAAAGCCATGGGTAGAGAATCACATTACCTGGAATAGTGCTAACAGTGGGCACACATGCTATACCATGTACCTGAGACACATGGGAAAAGGGAACACAAGTAGAAACACAATCCCCAAAGGCCCACACTTCCCCCAGGGACAGAGAAGACATAGATAGGGAAGGAACAAAGTTTTCCAATTCCAACTATATTTACAGTCCTAGAATGTAACAGAGGAAGCACAGCTCTCCTGGGCCAATCTTCCCCTTTACCTTGTAGCCACACTTATCAATGACTTCCAAAATATGTGGGGGCAGAGATGAATCTTTCCAGGACCGGATGGGATTGGGGATCTTGCCACCTTTGGTGGTGATGCTATAGTCTTCCCGGAAGATCCTCCAGTCCCTGTCTGTCATCTCATCTAACTTCTTCTGGGACCAATGGCGGTCATCCCAGCGTTGCTTGGCTTCCTTCTTACGAAGTTTACGGAGTCTTGCCCTGAAGCAAGACAGATGAAGTGAAATCAGTACAATCCTTTCTGTAGACTCTTGCCCCCCCCCCCAATCACCCTAAATCCAATTACTCACTCCTCTTGCTCCTTTTCTTCCAGGGTTCGCCTCTTTTCCATTAGGTCTCCATAGAAACGTGACTGTTCTCGTTTCTGCTGCTTTAGGTCAATGCCTGCAATGAAGCCTCGCCCCAACAACTGCACCTGGTGCCGTTCTTTGTACCTGGGATGGAGAGACGGGGTAGAAAAAGGAACTGTAGGAGGCAAGGGCAGACTGCCAACATGCTCCAGTTCTCCACTCCAACCAGCATCTTTCCATGCCCAGAAAGCTGGGTGGATGCTAGTCTGTCAATCTCTTCCTAGCCCACCTTACTTTTCCTGTCATCAGCTCTTCCTAGGACCATCCAGTGTCCAAGACCCCGCTTGTGAGCACAAAGCTACTCACAGAGGGTTGTAGTCAATGGAGGTATCTTCAGATGCATCCCACTCAAAGACAAACTTTCGGTCATTGAGATGCCTTGTTCGGCGCCGTTTTTTGATGCCACCCAGATAACGTTCCTGCTCAGGGAGGGAACACAAAGTCCGTCAGTTCCAAGGCCTGGACCCAAGACCAGAGTGGAAGATAACTAATGCCTGTTTGTGGGGGCCAAGGCTAGCACCTTAATAGCGTGCAGTTCCTTGCTCTTATCCTTTTCTTCCCGGATCTTCTGCCTCCCTTCCTCATCCTCATTTCCATTGGTCTCACGCTCCATCCTCTCTCTACGTTCCCGACGCTCCCGTTCCTGAGGATCTTCTGCAGATCAAAGAAAGAAAAGTTACAAAAAGAGCTCAGTGGGAGGAAGAGGTTATAAAAGGAATCCAGCCAATAGGTACAAATGAGGAAAATGAGTGGATGCATGAAAGAAAAGGGAATCTCGGAGATGGTCCCATAAGTTTTTACTGTTTTTTCTTTTTCCAAATCCTAGAACAAACAAGTTCCGATCCTCCACCCCACCCTACCTTTTGCAATGGCTGGGGATCAAACCCAGGACCTTACATTCAGTAGGCAAGTATTCTACCCCTGAGCTACAGCTCCAGTCTATGTTTCTCTCTTTCTCTATGATTTCAGCCCCATCCTTTCTATAGGATAGAAAACAAACCTAGCATCTTCCTGCCCAAATCCTGGAACTGTTTTCTTTTCTTCCTCTCTTCCTCCAGCATCTTCTGGCGCTCTTCCACCTCCTGCTGCCGTCGCTTCAGAGCCTCAGCCTCCCGCTCTGCTTTGGAGAGGAACTTGGGCTTCAAGACAGATGGGAATGATTATCAAAGGGCCTGGGGCAGGAACAATCACATCATCCTATAGGAAGCCCCTAGATACTTGCTTAGATATTAGCTAAAGCTTCCCCTCATCATACTAGAAAGCAATAACCACAGACACAGTTGGGTGCCATGGCGAGAACAGCAGTTGCTTAGCATGGTAAGTAAGGTCTTGTGTTCAAGCCCCAGTTCCATGAGAAACAAACCAGAGGATAGATCTCTGGGGAGACAAGCACCAAAGAGAGGACTGTCTGTGTTAGGACATAAAAGGCATCTCCATCTAGAACAGGGGCCTCAGAAGACATCACTACTGCCACAGCAGCTGAGACTTATAACTTCTAGAGCTCTGAGGTTGAAGCTGCTCAGTCTGTGGTGTTCTGTTAGGGCAGCCAGAACATATACACCCAGACCCCAAACTCTTACCTTTGCCTCAGCTTCTTCCTCAGCCTTTTTCTTGGCCAGAAGTTCCTCCAGGGACAGTGGCTGGATCTGAGCATAAAACATAGAAAATTGGTTCAGAAAGATTCTCTCCATTAGCCAGGCAGTGGTGGTACACGTCTTTAATCCCAGCACTTGGATCTCTGAGTTTGAGGTCAGCCTGGTCCACACAGAGAAACACTGTCTTGAAGGAAAAAAAAAAGCTTCCCTCCCTTGAGCTGGAGAAGACAAAATACAAACAGACTCACGAGACTTCTTTACCTTAGGTTTCTTGTCACCATGCTCATCCTCATCGCCCTTCTTGGAGTCTCTGTCCTTTCGAGATTTGAAATCTTTTCCTCGACCAGGAGACAAGCTTTAAGGGAAAAAAAAGGAGAAGTGTCATAGCTTTCTTACCCTAGCCTGTGGATGAGACTCAAGCTGAGCCCCCAAAACAGTAGAGACATTTTCCTATTAGTCAAGACATGGTTATCCATTGTGTCCTAAAGCTCTCTTAAGCAAGGCCTAATCCCTCTGCCTGCTCTGAAACCTAACTATGCCCTCTTGTCCCCACTCTCTCTGAACCTCCTTCTGACTAACCCCTTCAGGGAAGTGGGTCTTCACTACTGTCATCAAAAGTTCTAAACAAGAGGCCAGGAGCAGCATCAATGAGAGGTCCGAGCATCAGGCCAGAAACAATGCCAGAGGGAGGCCCCAGCCTCAGGCCCAGGAGCAGTATCAGAGGGAGGTCCCAGCCTCAGGCCTAGGAGTGAGGGGCGACCACCAGGTAAGATGACAGCAGAGGTTTCCAGCAGTAGCTGCCAGAAACTATCGCAACAAGTTCCTCTGGCAAAGAGCACCTGTGTCCCAGCCAGCATCCACTGCCATTTCTTGTTTGGAGATACCCCACTGCTACATTGACCATTGGGCCCTCAGTCCCACCTACACTTCCAATGGGAGGAGCATCTACCAGAGCTGTAGCCCCACCTGCACCTCAAGGAGTGACCACCTGAGCCTTGGACCCACTTCCACCAGGAGGAGTGTTCATCAGAGGCTCTGTTCTGCTTGTGTCTGAAGGAGCAGTCAACAGAGCCACAGCCCCCAACTATACCAGTTGAAGAAAGAGAGACCCCCCTGAAGCACAAGCTCCACCTATACTGATTAGAGGAAGAGATGCACAGACAATAAGGTAAGAACACTCAACAATATAAAGAGGAATATAGCACCACTAGAAACTGGTGGTGCTATAACAGCAAGACCTGAATATCCCAATGCAGATGAAGCAGAAGAAAATGATCTATAAAGTAACTTTATGAGGATGATTGAGGCCCTTAAAGAGGAAATGAAAAATTCCCTTAACGATATGGAGGGAAAGAAAGACAAACAAAAAAAAATTGGAAGATATTGACAAATCCCTTAAAGAAAACCAAGAAAAAGCAACCAAACAAGTGAAGGAAACGATTCAAGACTTGAAATCTGAAATAGAGGCAATAAAGAAAACACAAACCGAGGGAATTCTGGAAACGGAAAATCTGGGTAAACAATCAGCAATCAAAAATACAAGCATAAACAATAGAATACAAGAGATGGAAGAGAGATTTCAAGCATTGAAGATACTACAGAGGAAATAGATTCATTGGTCAAAGAAAAATTTAAATCCAACAAATCCTTAACACAAAACATGCAGGAAATCTGGGACAACATGAAGAGACTGAACCTAAAAATAATAGGGATAGAAGAAGTCCAACTCAAAGGCAAAGAAAATATATTCAATAAAATCACAGAAGAAAACTTTCCCAACCTAAAGAAGGACATGCCTATGAACGTACAAGAAGCTTACAGAACACCAAACAGACTGGACAGAAAATAAAAAGTCCCCTGGTCACATAATAATCAAAATAATAAACATACAGAATAAAGAAAGAATATTAAGAGCTGCAAAGGATAAAGTCCAAGTAACCTATAAAGGCAGATCTATTAAAATAACACCTGACTTCTCAATGGAAACAATGAAAGCCAGAAGATCCTGGACAGACATTATGCAAACACTAAGTAAGGGACCCTGGATGCCAGTCCAGACTACTTTACTCAGCAAATAACCATAGATGGAGGAAACAAGATATCCCATGATAAAACCAAATTTAAACAATACCAATCTACAAACCCAGCTGTTCAGAAAGTACTAGAAGGAAAATGCCAACCCAAGAAGTCAGCTACATCCACAAAAACACAAGCAATAGATGAGCTTACAGCAGCAAATCCCAAAGAAGGGAATTTAACACACAGTGCCATTATCAAAAACAAAAAGCAGGTACTCACAATCACTGGTCATTAATATCCATTAATATAAACGGTCTCAATTCACCTATAAAAAGACACAGGCTAACAAAATGGATATGAAAACAGAATCCATCCTTCTACTGCATACAAGAAACACGCCTCAACCTCACAGACATTACCTCAGAGTAAAAGGTTGAGAAAAATTTTCCAATCAAATGGACCTAAGAAGCAAGTTGGTGTAGTGATCTAACAAATATCTAACAAAATAAACTTCAAACTAAAATTAATCAAAATTAATCACAGGCAAAATCTATCAAGAGGAAATCTCAATTCTGAACATCTATGCCCCCAAACACAAGGGCTCCCCCTGCATTTGTAAAAAGAAACATCACTAGGGCTGGAGAGATGGCTCAGAGGTTAAGAGCACTGGCTGCTCTTCCAGAGGTCCTGAGTTCAATTCCCAGCAACCACATGGTGGCTCACAATCATCTGTAATGAGATCTGGTGCCCTCTTCTGGTGTGCAGGTATACATTCAGGCAGACAGCTGTATACATAATAAATAAATAAATAAATAAATAAATAAATAAATAAATAAATGTTAAAAAAAAAAAAAAAGAAACATCACTAAAGCTTAAATCACAAATCAAGCCCCACACACTAATAGTGGAAGATTTCAACACCTCACTCTCACCACTGGACAGGTCTGCCAGACAGAACTTAACAGAAATAAGGGAATTAACAGCAGATATTATGATTCAAATGGTCTTAACAGACATCTATAGAACATTCCACCCAAACCCAAAAGAATATACTTTCTTTTCAGCACCTCATGGAACCTTGTCAAAAATAGACCACATACTCAGTAACAAAGCAAACCTCAACAGATACAAAAAAATTAGAATAACCCCCTGTATCCTACCGGATCACCATGTTAAAATTCAACAACACAAATTGCAGAAAGCCCACAAACACACGGAAATTGAACAATGATTCACTGAATCACCACTGGGGCAAGGAAGAAATAAAGAAAGGAATTAAAGACTTCCTAAATTTAATGAAAATGACAGACCACATAGCCAAACTTATGGGACACAAATGAACGCAGTGCTAAGAAGCAAGTTCATAGCACTAAATGACTACATAAAGAAGCTAGGAAAATCCCATACTAATGAATTAATAACTGAAAGTGCTAGAACAAAAAGAAGCAAACTCACCCAGAAGGAGTAGATGGCAAGAAATAGTCAAATCAAGGGCTGAAATCAATAAAATAGAAACAAACAAAAAACAGTACAAAGAATCAATGAGACAAAGAGTTGAGAACCTTTATCCAAACTAACCAAAAGACACAATATCCAAATTAACAAAATCAGAAATGAAAAGGAGGACATAACAAACTGAGGAAATCCAGAGAATCATCAGGTCTTACTTCAAAAACCTGTACTCCACAAAATTGGAAAACTTTAAGGAGATGGACAATTTTCTAGATAAGTACCACATACCAAAATTAAATCAAGAACAGATAAAAAACTTGGGTAGGGGGTGACACACATCTTTAATCCCAGCACTCGGGAGGCAGAGGCAGTGGATCTCTGTGAGTTCGAAGCCAGCCTGGTCTACAGAACGAGTTCCAGGACAGGCTCCAAAACAATACAGAGAGACCCTGTCTCGAAAAAACAAAAAACAAAACAGAACAAAAAATTCAACACCCCTTCATAATAAAGGTTTTAGAGAATAGGGATACAAGGAACATACATAAACATAATTAAGGCAATATACAGTAACTCAACAGCTAACATAAAAACTAAATGGAGAGAAACTCAAAGCAATCCCACTGAAATCTGGAATAAGATAAGACTGTCCACTCATCTATTGAACACAGTCTCTAAGTTCTACCTAGAGCAAAAAGACAACAAAAGGAGATCAGGGAGATACAAACTGGAAAAGAAGTCAAACTCTCACTCTTTGCTGATGATAGTTTACATAAGTGACTCTAAAAATTCTACCAAAGAACTCCTACAACTGATAAAACACCTTCAGTAATGTAGCAGGATACAAGATTAACTCAAAAAAAAAAAAAAAAGTCATTAGCCCTCCTATATACAGATGATAAATGGGCTAATAAAGAAATCAGAGAAACATCACATTTGCAATAGCCACTAATAAATATAAAATATCTTGGAATAACTCTTAACCAAACAAATGAAAGATCTGTATAACAAGAACTTCAAGTCTTTAAAGAAAGAAATTAAAGAAGCTATCAGAAAATGGAAAGATCTCCAATGCTCTTGGATAGGTAGGAACAACATAGTAAAAATGGCAATCTTATCAAAAGTAATCTACAGATTCAATGCAATAACCATCAAAATCCCAGCAAAATTCTTCACAGACCTTGAAAGAACAATACTCAACTTCATATGGAAAAACAAAAAACCCAGGACAGCCAAAACAATCCTGTACAATAAAGAATCATCTGGGAGCATCACCATCCCTGACTTCAAGCTCTAATATAGAGCTATAGTAATGAAAACAGCTTGGTAATGGAATAAAAACAGCCAGGTGGACCAATGAAATCAAATCAAAGACTCTGATATCAGACCACACACCTATGAATACCTAATTTTTGACAAAGAAACTAAAAACATAAAATGGAAAAAAGAAAATATATTTGCCAAGTGGTGGTGGCACATGCCTTTAATCCTAGCACTTGGGAGGCAGAGGCAGGAGTTCAAGACCAGCCTGGTCTACAAGAGCTAGATCCAGGACAGCCTCCAAAGCTACAGAAAATGTCTCGAAAAACAAACAAACAAACAAACAAAAACAAATAAAAAAGAGAATATATTCAACAAATGGTGTTCGTATAACTGGCTATCAACATGTAGAAGAATGCAAATAGATCCATATCTATTGCCATGCACAAAACTCAAGTCCAAATGGATCAAAGACCTCAATATAAATTCATCCACACTGAACCTCAAAGAAGAGAAAGTGGGAAATACATTTGAATGCATAGGCACAGGAGACTACTTCCTAAATAAAACACCAGTAGCACAGACACTTAGAGCAACAATTAGTAAATGGGACCTCCTGAAACTGAGAAGCTTCTGTAAAGCAAAGAACACGGTCAACAAGACAAAACGGCTTCCTACAGAATGAGATAAGATCTTCACCAACCCTAAATCTGACAGAGAGCTGATCTCTAAAATATACAAAGAACTCAAGAAACTAGACATCAAACTACCAAATAATCCAATTAAAAAATGGGGTACAGATCTAAGCAGAGAATTCTCAACAAAACAATCCCAAATGGTGGAAAGACATTTAAGGAAATGCTCAACATCCTTAGTCATCAGGGAAATGCAAATCAAAACCACTCTGAGATTCCATCTTATACCGATCAGAATGGCTAAGATCAAAAACACCAATGACAGCTTATGCTGGAGAGAATGTGGAGAAAGGGGAACATTCCTCCATTGCTGGTGGGTGTGCAAACTTGTACAGCCACTGTGGAAATCAGTATGGTGATTTCTCAGAAAATTAGGAATCAACCTACCTCAAGACCCTGTAATACCATTGTTGGGCATACACCCAAAGGAGACACATACACGCCACAAGGACATTTGCCCAATATGTTCATAGCAACATTGTTTGTAATAGCCTAACCTTGGAAACAACCTAGATGCCCCTCAACTGAAGAATGGATAGAGAAAATGTGGTATATTTACACAATGGAGTACTACTCAGCAGTAAAAAAACAATGACATCCAAAAATTTGCAGGCAAATAGACAGAACTAGAAAAAACCATCCTGAGTGAAGTAACCCACAACCAGAAAGACATATATAGTATGTTCTCACTCATAAGTGGATACCAGACAAAAAGCAAAAGATACCCAGCCTACAATCCACAACCCCAGAGAAGCCAGAACCTTTCCAGAAACAGATGAAAGCAGATGCATATAACTAACCATTGGGCCAACCTCCTGGAGTACAATTGAAGAGAGTACTCTTAACCACAAAAGCCCCCCTCCGGCCCCCCAAATTAAAAATTTTAAAAGATATTCTATTAAATTTATTGTGTAGCCTAGATAAGAAATTGAATGGTATAGTGAAGCAATAGAAATATTTGATTAACTGGCAAGCTTTTCAAATTAATTTATAAATTCTAAGAATAATCAGACCCTCGAGATGTGACCTTAATTATTTAACGTTCCAATTTTTTGTTTTGTGAATGGCGGTGGGTGCATGTGTGTTGAATGTGTGTGCATACATGTACACAGAGGTCACAGGAAGAAGAGCCCCAATTTCTACCTTTCAGTATAGTAGCTAAAACATGCCATGCCCTCTTTATTTTTCTTTCTCTCTCTCTTTCTTTTATTTTGGTTTTTCAAGACAGGATTTCTCTGAGTAGCTCTGGCTATCCTGGAACTAGTTCTTTAGACCAGGCTGGCCTGGAACTCACAGAGATCCGCCTGCTTCTGCCTTCCCAGTGCTGGGACTAAAGCCGTGTGCCACAACCACCCAGGGTGGATAGCACAATTTAAAGTGACATCTTTCAGATACCTGGTGGCTTTTTAGATGTGCCACCTTGATGGCATTTAAACAAGTGTTCTTAAAGTGAACATGAGATTTGAACTCCTTGATTTTCTTGATTGTGTAGGGTTTTCTGAATCAGGACAGTAGTCAATCATTTCCACAGGCCACAGGCTGCTTAAAGAAAGAGCCATTTTACTTTCTAAAGAAGATAAACGCTGAGCTAAACACAGTGGCTCATGCCTGCAATTCCAACACTTAAAGGCAGAGGCAGGAGGAGCAAGAGTTCAAGGCCATCCATAACCAGATAGTAAGTTTAAGGCAAGCCTGGTCTACATGGGAAGTTGCAGGCCACCCAGGGCCAGTAATATACTGATTAAATAAACAAACTAATGGAAAAGATACAAACTTTCTTTGTAAGTCCATTCTGTAGAAACTATCAATAGTATCTGCTAAGAGAAATCTACTTTTTCCCATGAAGCTGAGCTACAGAGTAGAAAAGATGGAAGCATCACCTAAAACCCACTCTGTTACCTGGATCTTTTTCGGTCCTTGTCCCGCCTGTGTCCATCCTTGTCACGGTCCCGCTCTTTCTTATTCCGATCCCGTTCTTTATCTCGCTCTCGTTCTTTGTGTCGCCGTTCTCTGGAAGATGAAAAATTTAAAAAAATAACTTGCTATTTCTAGAATTTCTTCCTTCACTGAGGCCCTGAGAAGGTTCCCATGTTTCTTTCTCCTTAAAGTAATGTTTAACAAACTGGAAAATACATTTCTCAGGGAAACTGTGAGGAAATTCTAGAAAGATCTATGTGTGTGGTGTATATAGATACACGTACCCTGTACACATGTGAGGAGGCTAGAGTTGACATCAAATGGTTTCTACCACACTCCATTTCATTTATGTGTGTTTGTGAGTTTGTGTGTGTGCATGGTGTATGCAAGGCAGTATGCAGGTGCAAGCACCCAGCATCAGATATCTTCCTCCACTGCTCTCAGCCTTAGACAAGGTCTCTATGATGGCTATACTTGGTTGTCACTGTGACCACATCTGGAACCAAAACCCATCTCACACATCTGTGCACATCTCACACTTTTGAGAGGGTTTTACTTCATTTGAGGTAGGAAGATCTACTTCTTATCCAAATCTGTGAGGTAAGAAGATCTAACCTAGGCCACACCTTCTGCTGGAAGTCTATATAAGGACAAGGAAGAAGGAAGCTTTTGCTGTTTGTTTGCTTGCTTCCACCTTGCTACCAAGTCCATTCCTTCAGTGACCTTAGAGTCTACTTCCTCAGGATTCTAGTATATAATGAAGACCAGTGGAGACACCTACCCTTGTGGATTGAACAACTACTGGATTCTTGGACTTTCTGTTCACAGCCAGCCATTGTTGGACTAGCTGGACCTCAGTCTGTAAGCCACTCTAATGAATCCCCTTTCTCTGTATATAGCGATACACTCTAAGTTCTGTTCCTCCAGAGAACCCTGACCACTAGTCTCACTGGACTGGAAGCTTGCCATTTTGGCTAGGCTAGCTGGCCAGTCAGCTGGTGGCACCTGCCTATCCAAGTGATTACTGGCACTCCTAGCTTCTTACTTGGATTCTGGGGATTTGAACTCAGATCCTGATGCTTACCACCCAGCCATTTCACCAAACTTTGCACCTTAAAAAGAGAAAGTTGTTTTATGTGTGTGTTTTCTTGCATGGATGTTCATGTACCACATGTATGCCTGTTGCCCAAGGAGGCCAGAAAAAGGTATCAGATCCCCTTGAACTAGAGTTATAGACAGTTGTGAGCTACCATGTGAGTGTTAGGAATCCTAGGAATCACACCTGGGTCCTCTGGAAGAGTAGCCAGTGCCCTTAGCCACTGAGCTGTCTTCCTCATCTTTTTTTCTTTTAAAACAGGACCCCTCACTGAATCTGGAGCTTACCAATTGGCTAAGATAGCTGGCTGACTATGCAAGCCCCAACTCACCTGGCTTTACAGGTGCATGCTGCCACACGTGGCTTCTTACATGTGTGCTCAAGATCCCAACTCAGGTCCTCATGCTTGCATAGCAAGCACATTACCCTCTAAGCCCAGGCTTGTAGTTAACAGCACACAGTTCCTTAGTAAGAGGTTCTTCCAGAGCACTGCTGTAGTGCTCTTCAGTGCAAGCTAAGATCATGGACTGGGAGAACAAGTGAGCCATCTTCCTTTCTTTTTCCTTTAAATCCATTATCCTTGACCTCTGTACCTTCACCTTATAAGCTCATGTACCACATTTTAACCTGCAGGAACTGGTCACTCAGCTGCGTGCCATGGAAACACCAATAACCACAACATCCAGGAGGCCAGGACAGAGGAACGCCATGAGTCCTGGTTCACTTGGGCTACACAGGGAGACTACATTTCAGAAAAAAGGAACAAGAAAACTGAAAGTACTTGCAGGTCCACCTGGGACAAGGTAGGCTACTATATGAAAAGCTGCTTAGTGCTGGAAGCACCAAATGTCTTCCCCCTTCCTGTGTAACAGACATGCAAAGTGACTTTACCTCTCTGTAGACTTGGAACGGGACCGAGAGCGAGAACGGCTACCTCCTCGCCGCCTATCCCGTGACCGATGCCGCTTCCTGTCTTTAGATGGGGAGGACTTCCGGTCTCGGTCTCTATCTCGCTCTCTATCAGGAGTCCGTGATCGCTTCCTTTCCTCCTTGGGTGATGCGTCTCGGTCCTTTTTGTCAGCCAGTTCTCCTGCCATCTGTGTGTGAAAGGCAAATAATTACTATGCACAGTTCAGTAAATCTCAAAACAATACATGCATTAGTATACCTACTTCATAGATGAGAGAACTGAGGCACAGTACATACCCTAATTGCTTGAGGTAACACTAATGCTAGATAGCAAGCCCATTCGAATGCTGGGATGGTTGGCACATGCCTTTAATCCCAGCACTCAGTAGGCAGAGGCAGGCAGATCTCTGTTCAAGTCCAGCCTGGTCTACAGAATGAGTTCCAGGACAGCCAGGACTGCTATACACAGAAACCCTGTTTAAAAAAAAAAAAAAAAAAAAGTCCATTCTTATTTGTTCCACGATATTGTCTCCCTGTGATTTCTTTTTATATATTCATTTATCCACTTGTTGAGGCAGGGTGTCACTTTATAGCACAGGCTGGCCTTTAACCCAAGGTGATCTTCCTGCCTCAGCTTCCCAAGTGCTAGGATTAGAAGCCATCACCACACCTAGGGGTAGACTCTAAATATGCACAACAAGTATACCATGTATTTGGAATTAAACTACAAAGAATTATTATTAAAAATATGTGCTAGAAGCCAAATGTATTAGCTTACACCTGTAATCCCAACACTTGGAAAACTGATGCGGGGCAATAATCACAAATTCAAGAGCAGCCTGGTCTAAGTGGTGAGTTCTAGGACTACTCTGGGCTACTGTTTGGTGTGAAAGAGAAGCATTAGTAAACACCATCTATTTCTACTTCTAGCTATCTATTAGATATGCTAGTCACCATTTAATATGAATAAATTTTCTTGGTCTAGCAAGATGGCTCAGGGGTAGGATGGGGACAAAGCTGCCTGATGCCAAGCCTGATGGCCTGCGTTTGAGCTCTAGGACCCACATAATGGAAAGAGAACCAACCCCTGGCAAGTAGTCCTCTGATCTCTACACATACCGTATGGCATGTACATTCCCTTTCTTTCTCTTCCTCTGCACTTATCTTACACACACACACACACACACACACACACACACACACACACACACACACACACAGGCCATAAAAGAATATATACATATCTCACTATGTAGCACCAGCTGGCCTAGAACTCACTATGTAGACTAGGATAACCTCAAAACAAACAGACAAACAAACAAACAAAAACACAGAAATCTGCCTCCTGAGTGCTGGTATTAAGAATGTGTACCTTCATGTCCAGCCATGAAAAGATTCTAGAAAATTCTCTTGAGCTCATAGGAAAAACATTTAACCAGACATTTGGATTATAACACATAGAGCTAGATGTGGTGACACACTTGTAGCTGTTATTCTTTTGTTTAAATTAGAAATAAAGAAGAAGGCGCAAAATGAGACATAAGACTATGAGACATATTAACCAGTTTATTATAGGCCCAGCAGAATAGAGAGACTAAGAGAGAAGAGGAACAGGGGTAATGGCTGACTGCCAAGGCAGGTCGAGAGAGAGAGAGAGAGAGAGAGAGAGAGAGAGAGAGAGAGAGGGTGGGAGAAGAGAAGAGAAGAGAGAAGAATAGAGAGAGAATAAAGAGAGAGCTTAAATGGGCAGGGATCTGTCTTTTAAAGGGGTCCTTTGCACCTGCCTGCAGATTTAGTTCCCATGGAACCCTGGGCTGACCCGGATACTGCCTGAGAGGATTCCGCCAGGTAACAGAGGCAGGCCAGCATAATGCCTGAACCTTTCAGTAGCCTATAATCAAGGTACTCAAAATGCAGCAGGCAGAGAACCTGTGCAAGCCTTTAATCCCAGAATTTAGGAGGCAGAGACAGGCAATCTCTGTGGGTTCCAGGCCAGCTTGATCTACAGACTCCCAAGAGGATTCAGGGCTACACAGAGAAACCCTGTCTTGAAAAACAAAAATAAATAAAATGCAGAGGATGATTGTAGTTCAAGACCAGCTAGGTTAGCCGAGACTACTGTCTCAAAAACAAGCAAAAAGTAATCAACACCATTTTTTAAAATAAAACGCTAGAGAAACAAAATATTCAGGTTTAAAGAAATGTACCTTTAGAACAGAGATTCTCAGCCCCCTTAATGCTGTGACTGTGTAATACAGTTCCTTATGCTGTGGTGACCCCCCAACCATGAAATTATTTTTGTTGCTACTTTGTAACTGCATTTGTTACTGTTATGAATCGTAATGTAAACATTTTTGGAGACAGAAGCTTGCCAGAGGGGTCTCAACTCACAGGTTGAGAACCACTGTTCTAGGGGCTAGGAAATAACTCAGTCTGTAAGATGCCTACTGCATAAGCACAAAGACCAGACCTGGATCCCAGTGCCCACATGGAAAAGCCAGGTGCATGCATCCATGACCCCTGTGCTATGAGGGCAGACAGGCGGTCTCTGCAGTCAATGGCCGGCCGGCCAGCCAGCCAGCCAGCCAGGTTCAATGCAAGACTTTTGTTTCAAAACATAATGTGGAAGGCTGGTGGGATGTCTCTGTGGTGAAGGTGCCAACTACCAAGTCTGAGCCCTGAACCTACATAGTGGAAAGAAAGCACTGGCTCCTAGAAGTTGTCCTCCGCCCTCCATACCTGTGCTATGGCAAGTCAGTATGTCTACACAAAAGGAAGAAATGTGAAGTGTCAGAGATTTTTAAATAAGTAAAATAGGTGACAGCTGATGTCAGCCTCTGACCAATGCACACATACGAGAATGCACATATCTACATACACACTGGAGGGGTCGGAAAAGTAGCAGCAGCTCTAGTTAAACAATGGGGAAAATGTGGTAAAGAGTACACAGGAACTCGAAGCACACTTCCTAACTTCCTAGCAAAGTGGAGTTATTCCAATATAAAGTCCCAACCAGAAGTCACAGGATGCTGCCTGACATTCTCTCCTCAGACCGTCACAGCCTGATGGCTGTCTGTATATCCTCCTCCTGAGAGGCCTGAGCAGGAATCTCATCTAGTCCCCCTACCTGATGTACACTGCATAGCACACTACACTGCCAACTGTTCTTGGACTACAAAAACTAATTCAGCCAGGGGTTAAAGAGACATGCAAGTCTGACATGATTCCATCATCATCCCTATGACTTAGGAGTTTATTTTATTCTCAAGTGAGTCAGCTGAAATATCAGTCTCCTAAACATTTTGTTGCAATTCTCCTTTCCCATGCCAGTAAGTGCCATATGCTTAAGAAGGGGAAAATGTTAAGGATGAGAAAACCAAAATGAACAAATAGCACTTTCTAAAGGTGAAGACAGCCTATTTTTATCTCATAATTAACAACAACAACAAAAAAAAAGACAGAATATTCCAAATCAGTACATCATACATTTCCCAGTATGTCTCTCCTCTTGCAGCCCTAAGAAAATAATCCAAAAGGTTGTTTTCTCTATAAAGCACCCTGGGCCTTGTTCATTCTTTTTTTGTTTGGTTGATTTTTGTTATTGTTTTTGTTTTAGGACAGGGTATTTATATATGATCCTGACTGGCTTGGAATTCACTATGTAGATCAGATGATCTCTAATTCACAGCAGCCTACCTGCTTTTAATCCTAAATGTTGGGATTAAAAGTGAACAACACCATATCAGGCCTCATTCTTTCAACAAGTATGTACTGAACACTCATATAGTGGGTCCTGGAGATGAGACAGTAAACACACAAAGCTTCTTCATTTATACAGTCTAAACTCAGTGTAGCACATTATTTCAAATACTCAGAATGAACACCAAAAAAGATAATAAAACAGGGTGATAGGAGATGGAGATCTGAACAAGAGAATGCTCAGGGAGAATTCTTAGGTTGACATTTACTGAGATTAATGATGGAAGAGACAGCCATCAAGATCAGAAAAAGAGTCAACAGACAGACAGCACTAAGGCACTGGGGCAACAACCAGCTTAGAATGCCTGACACTTAGAAGAAACTGAGGCTGACCCAAAGGGAAGCTAATTCCAGATGAGGTCAGTGTGAGGTCCACAAGATGGCTCAGGGGGAAAACATGCCTGCTGACAAGACTGGCCATCTGTTAGATCCTTGAGACCCACTTGACAGAGGAGACTGATTTCTACATGCTCTGACCTCTACATGAGGCACTGCGGCACACACTCTTCCCACACCACACAATAAATACACAATTCTTTAAAAGGTAAGATGGGGCTGGAGAGTGACTCAGTGGTTAAGAGCACTGGCTGCTCTACCAGGGGACATAGGTTTGGTCCCCAGCATCCACATGGTGGCCCACAACCACCTGTAACTCCAGGGAGTCTAACACCCTGTTTTGACTGCCTCAGGCACCAGGCACCAGGCACCAGGCACTCAAATGGTGCAGATATAAATGAACACAAAGCTCCATACATACCAAACAAACAAATAGATAAATAAATAAATAATTTAGATCATTAGACCAATGAGTAGAAATCAAATCATGAAACTATTAGAAACCAGGGGAAAGCCACTGGATTTCAACTTAAAACCAATGGAAATGCTTGAAGGGCTTTAGAAAGAATATAACACCCAGTATTACATTAGAAAAGAATTCCTCAAGTGACTTAGAATGCTATTACAGTACAGTGAGCCTTGTGCACCCATTAGTACCCACAGATCCAACCATGAATCAAAATCATTCAAGAAAATTCTATACTGAACTTGTAGATTTTTGTTTTTGTTTTTCGAGACACGGTTTCTCTATTGCTTTGGAGGTTGTCCTGGAACTCGCTCTGTAGACCAGGCTGGCCTCACAGAGATCCGCCTGCCTCTGCCTCCTGAGTGCTGGGATTAAAGGCGTGCGCCACCAACGCCTGGCTGAACTTGTAGATTTTTAAAATTACCATTCCCCAAATAATGCAAAACAACAATTTACAAAGCCATTTGTCATTTATAATTAATCTAGAAAATCTTTTAAAGTATGCAGGGGGATTATGTAGTGTATATGCAAATATTGTGACATTTTATGGAAGATACGTGAGCATATGCTGACTTTGTTATTCACCTAGGGTCCTAGAACCAATTCTCCTCAGATAATCACAAGGGGCAACTATATCTAAGCAGGAGATGACAGTGGCTTGTTCTAGGGATGCAAAAAGAGACAGGCATACTTTGGCAGTAGAGCTAACAAGACTTACTGATAAAGGGAAAAACTACAGAGGAGACACAAAGACAGCTCCTGGGGCTGGGGAGATAGCTCAGCAGGTAGGAGTGTTTTCTGTACATGCTAAATTCCCAGTGCCCATGTTAAAGCTAGACATGGTTAAATATACCTGTAACTCCAGGGCTATAAGGAAGGTGGAAGCAGGAGGCCATCCCAAGTTCAAGGGGAGACCTGTCCCGGGGGAATGAGATGATGGAGCAGGACACCCAGTGTCCTCCTCTGTCCCTCCCACAACACATATACTATGTATTCACCACTCATACACACACATACACAATTTACAAAAACAAAACTTCTTTTGCATTCTCTATTTGATGATAAAATAAACATGTTACTGTCAAAGTTTGGGGAAGGGATGAGATAGCGGAAAACAGTTCCTAAATGTACATACAGTTTGAGGAAACTACTGGTTTTTGTTACCATCAGTGAAGCAACCAGAGAAGACTAGGGAAGGAACAGAACAAAAGTGCCATTTTTGCCAGCTTGTGGGATATTAAGAAAGCAACCAAAGAGAAATCTGGAACTCTAAAGAGACACGGGAAGACAAAAATATGAGTACAGAGACAGCTGTTAAGTCATTGTGTCTTAAACATCACCTAAGCAGGCAGAAGAGGAGATCCACAGTGCAGCTCTAGCACACTAACACTGAAGGGTGCCTAGAAGAGACAAAAGAAAAGACTAGAAAAAAACAGCAGCAGGGATGGGGGTAGGGGTGTAAACTATAACAATGCAGAAGCAAAACACATTTCAAAGAGAGAATAGTCAACACAGAACCATTGAAGATTTGGGAGGGGAGGAGATGACTAGTGGCCTTCACAAAAGCTGTTTGAATGGCAGGAAAGGGGAAGAATACAAACTTGGATGGAGTGGGTCTGGAAGAGAACTGAAACTGACAATAAAAGCAAAATAAACTGTTAGGGTCCAGGGCAAAAGCACCTGAATTTCAACTTAATCTCACTGAGAACATTAAAAGAGCTTTTTTCCCCCCCCCCCATTAAAAGAGCTCTAAGTGCCGGGTGTTGGTGGCGCTCGCCTTTAATCCCAGCACTCGGGAGGCAGAGGCAGAGGCAGGCAGATCTCTGTGAGTTCGAGGCCAGCCTAGTCTTCAGAGCGAGTGCCAGGATAGGCTCCAAAGCTACACAGAGAAACCCTGTCCCGAGAGAGAAAAAAAAAAATTCCTGTGGTGACTTACAAGAAAGTGTGTGTGTGTGTGTGTGTGTGTGTGTGTGTGTGTGTGTGTGTGTGTGTGTGTGTGGTTTTTCCAGACAGGGTTTCTCTGTGCAGCGCTGGCTGTCCTGGAACTCATTCTATAGACCAGACTGGCCTCAGAGAGATCCACCTGCCTCTACCTCCCTGCTGGAATTAAACGTGTGCACCATCACCACCTGCCTGAAAACATTGCTTTTATTCTCTGTCTATTGATATCTAACTACAATATATATATATACATATATATGTATATAAATATATAAACTAGGAGAAATGCTAAGTAGTCTACGACTGAAATCTTAGCATTAGGAAGGTGAAGGTAGGACTAAGTTCAAAGTCAGGACAGACTAAGCTGCATACTGAGTTCAAGGCCAGCTTGACCTACAAGAGACCCTGTCTGCAAAACCAAAAATGCAAATATAGGCAATGATTATAGAAGACCCTGGCTGTGCTTCCCAGTTCTGCTGTAGGGCAAAGGCGAATTATTTTCATTTAACTGTTGCTACTATATGTAAGACTCGGTCCTAGGCCCTGTGGTAGTTACAAAATGAAATTCTGCCCACAGGAAGCAGAAGGCATGAGACACGCCAAGGTAAAGACTAATCAGATAAGTATTGCGAGAATCCAAAGTAGCAGTTTCTTTCCATTCGTAAGAGAGGATATGGAAGGATCCACGGAAGAAGTGTATCCTGAGCATTTGAAGATGAGGGTGAGGGTTAGAACTAATTTCCGGCAAAAGCAGTAATACTGGCGACGCCGTAGCGGGAAAGCACAGACTGGTTTCTGGAAGTACATCAGAGGTCCAGTCTGGTTGAAGTAAAGGATCAGGAATAAAGTCAGACTGAGGTATAGCAAGCGCGATGTCCATGGGCCAAAATCTTGGCTCATAACATCGTCCTGGAGGTGGCCTGTGCCCCAGACAGCCAACACTGCTCCTGGGGCCCGCGCCCCTTCGCTCCTGACCGCCAGAGCTTCCCGGGCTCGTGCCCCTTCCCTGAGGCGTTCTTCCCCGTCTGGACCAAGAAGCGGAAGCCAGGGCTATCTCCCCGCTCTCGCCCACTTTCCAAACTCATAGGAATCACCTCCGCCGCCCAACACTCACCACCCCGCGTCTGAACCGCCTAACGCGGCCTCAACGTCGCCGAGCAGTCGCCATCTTTCGCGTTTCCTGATCGCGGAGGAGCACCCTGGCCGCGCGGGTAGCCGGGAAGGCGAGTTCCTGGGCCCGCACCGCGCGAGCTGACGAACGGGCTCCAAAAACTACCAATCCCAGAATGCACGCGAGAGGGCCCCGAGCCACAAGGTCTTCTGGGTAGTGTGGTCCGCGAAGGTTCGGTTTCTGTGGGAGAAAGAATTTTCCAAGTGTTGTCTTCCCAGCCTGCAAGGTTCTCTTGTGGCTCAGGCTCTCTGGAATCTTCTAGTAGACACTGGAGTTAATCGCAGTCATAGCTGGCAGCGAGGGAATTTTTGCGGCAACAAGTAATTTACTGTTTTTTAAAAAATGTTTTTATAAAAATCGCGAGAGAGATTATTGCCTCCCTTTTACAGCTGGATGAACTAAAAGTTAGTTAACTGGAGCAGCCTATGAAGGTAGTACAGTTTTCATGGTAGAACTACCCCAATCGTAGGAAGGTATTTTAACAATCTTGAGCCCCAGCCCCAGTAGGGTGAATTCCTTAATGCTCCAAGCCCCCCCCCCCAATAAATAATAAACCGACATTCCAAAGACTTCCCAGGAAGGACTTTCTCCTAAACTCTTACTGCTGACTCAACATCCCAGATGGGACCCACGAAAATTATTTTCTTCAGGATCATTTGGGCTGTTTGGGCCACTTGTTATTGTTGGTTTCTTCCTTCAGGTTCTCCCTCCATCGGTCCACTGAATTTTTCTTCTAATCACATACCCACTTTCTTCCTTTTTGGTTCAAACTGCACCATCAGCACCCGCCAAAACAAAATGAAAGTTGTACCTGCTAAGATGGCTGAGAGAAACTGGGGTACCCAGCACTTCCTTAAACAACATTTCCCCATCAACTTTGCTTTAATCCCACAGAGTTGTTGGCCTGGTTTGCCTTTTTATTTGTTTATTTTATTTTTATTTAATGTGCATTGGTGTTTTGCCTGCATGAATGTCTGTGTGAGGGTGTCAGATCCCCTGGAACTGGAGTTACAAACAGTTGTAAGCTGCCATGTGGGTGCAGGGAATTGAACCTGGATCCTCTGGAAGAGAACCCAGTGGTCCTATGGCTGAGTCATTTATTTCTCCAGCCTCCAGTCTCTTTTTTTTTTTTTCACTCTATATATTCTTTCTGTTCTCAAACAGGGTCTCTGAATATATCCCAATCCAAAATCTCAGCTTCACAGACAGTGCTCTGTGTAGTTTAGGAGACTTTAGGAGAGCTCTAGTAACCTTATACATTGCAACTTCTAGCACAGGGAGGGCTCAGTCAGTCTGAGATCTATTGGGAATAATGAACACTAGAGGGCTCTCCACTCACAGACTGAAACCCTAATGCAAAAAAAAAAAAAAAAAAAAAAAAAAAAAAAAAAAAAAAAAAAACCCTACAGACCAAAGGTGGCTGGGAGTTTTAGAACCCTTCAGCTGTTGACAGTCTTCCTAATGCCAATCCCTTCCAGCTCTGGCTAGACACTTAGGCTGCTTGTCTTACTCAGTTGTCATATCAGTATGACATGGGCATCCTTTGGTTTTACTGATAAGGAGTGTGGCCTAATACCTATGCCTTCCAAGCCCACAAAGTTAAAATATGGAGATCTGATTTCCTCAGGTTTGTTTGATTTGAGAGTTCCTATCATTCCCTATTTTCAGAATACTATAATAATAATGATGATCTCTTTAGATTTGTTTAATTTTATGTGTATGGATTTGTTTGTTGTTTTTATTTATTTTTTGTTTTGTTTGGTGTGTGTGTGTGTGTGTGTGTGTGTGTGTGTGTGTGTGTGTGTACACCACGTTATACCTGGGACATAAGGAAGCCAAAAGAGGGTGTCAGACCTCTGGGACTGGAGTCACAGATGGTTATGGTTATAAGCTGCCATGTGGGTGCTGGGAATCAAACCCAGGTCCACTAGAAGAACAGCCAGTGCTCTTAACTGCTGAACCATCTCTTCAAGCCCTAAATGAACAATTTTTAAAGAGTAAATTGAGACTCAGAAAGATGAAAAGACTCATCAGTGACAATTCCCTAGTACTCTGTACTCTCTTGACACATGCAAGGAAGACACTGACCTTCAAGACACTTGTTGACTTTGCTCTTCTAGCTCTCTCGAAAACATTTATTCTTGTGATTAAGGACATAAAGACTAATGCGGGAATGTTTGTATTGGGTGTGTGTGCAATGAGTGTTCATGTGTGTGGGCACAGGCTTACCACTGTGGGAGGTCACATGACAATCTGTAGTCTCAGTCCCTACCTGTCACCTTCTTTCTACCTCCCATCTTGCTGAGGAGCCCTGGGATTTATAGACATTCGGCATATACAGCTTCATATGGGTTCAAGGATTTGAACCCATGAGTACCACTCATGTTTGCCACTCTCCAGCCCCCAGATTATATTTGGTAAGTATCAAAGCTAGTCTCCTATTTAGCCACATGGCTAATAATAAGGGGTATGTGCAATATGGTTAATAGTGAGATTTGGTTTGAATGCTAACTAAGTATGCTATTCTGCTTGTTATATAGTATACACATTAAATGCATATTATATAACATGCATATCATTAAAACATAATTACATAATATATTATATATACTGTATAATATGCATATTGTTGTATATTATATAGGCTTTTCTATTTCCTCACTTATAAAACAGAAATAAGAATATTCCTTGTCTTACAAGATGGGCTAGCAAGGCAGTTAAAAGTGCATATTCTGCCAGGCATGATGATGCGTGCCTGTAATACCAGCACTTGTGAGGTGGAGGTACAAGTATCAGGGGTTTAAGGTCACTCTTAGCTACTAAGTAAGTTCAAGGCCAACATAAACTATATAAGACCCCTGGTGGTGGTGGTGGTGGTGGTGGTGCACACCTTTAATCCCAGCACTTAGGAGACAGAGACAGACGGATCTCCCAGTTCCAGGCCAGCCTGGTCTACAGAATGAGTTCCAGGACAGCATGGGCTACACAGAGAAATTCTGTCTCAAAAAACTAAAAACAAAGCAAACGACCCAGATTGAACTCTTGCCCTCCTCACAAAATAAGTAAATAAATAAGCATATTATGTTGCCAGATACATGACAAGTGCCAACTGCTCAGGAGGCTGAGTTGAAAGGATCATGTAAGCCCAGAGTGTGAGTCCATTCCAGGCAATTCAACAGAGCACTACCTCAGAGAGAGCTCTAGAGAGCAAGACTAAAAGCGAGAAGCTGGGAAAGAGGAGAAAGGACAGATGGAAAGAGAAGCAAAAGAAAACATGTTTCAGTGCACATTTAAATGCCAGGCTTGGTAGGCAGACATTGTGGCACAGCCCTGCAATCCCTGCAATCCCAGCAATCCCAGCACTTGAGAGGTAGAGGCAGAAGGATCAGCTCAAGGTCATCTCCTGATATGTAGCAAGTTTGAAACTATCCTGGGTCTCAGCAGTGGGGCATGCTGGTGCATACCTTCGATATCAGCCCTCAGGAGGCAGATCTTTGTGACTTCCAAGTCACCTGTGGTTATACAGTGAAACCCTGTCTCAAAAAAATGTTCTAGAGCCAGACTTCCTGAATTTATATCTATGTTTGTTTTTGTTTGGTTTTTGAGACAGAGTTTCTCTGTGTCTCCCTGGCTGTTCTGGAATTTACTCTGTAGACCAGGCTGGCCTGGAACTGGGAGATCCGTCTGTCTCTGTCTCCTAAGTGCTGGGATTAAAGGTGTGCACCATCACGGCCCAGCTGTATCCATGTTTTAATACTCCACATGCATGGTTTGGGTATATGAATCTCTCTGGACCTCCTTGCCTGTATAATGAAATAGGTAATAACTGAAAAGCTTATCACAGAATATAAAGTGCTCTGACACATAGCAAGCATATAACAAATATTAACTAGTTTTGTTTTATGAGGTTAAATTTGATTATTTAAAGCAGATGCATAGGATGGGGCTGGAGAGGTGGCTCAGCAATTAATAGCATCTTTCAGAGGACCTGACTTCAACTCCTGCCACCCACATCATACATAGGGCAGCTCATAATTAACTTTTAACTCCAGCTCCAGAGGGTCTGATGCCTCTGGTCTCTAAGGGCACCTGCATTCACACATGAACACACCTATACACAGACACACATACACACATGAATGAAAATAAAAAGATCCAGGTGGGGTGGCACACACCTATAATCCCAGCATTTGGGAGGCAGAGGCAGGTAGATCTCTTATGAGTTCGAGGCCAGCCTGGTCTACAAAGCAAGTTCCAAGACAGCCAAAGCTGTTACACAGAGAAACCCTGTCTCAAAAAGAGAGATAGAGAGAGAGAGAGAGAAAGAGAGAGAGAGAAGAAAGAGAAAGAAAAAGAAAAGTATTTTTTTTCAAAAGCAGAGGCATAGTAACTTCTTTTAGAGACAAGGTTTTCCTACACCATACCCCACTGTCCTAGAATTCACAATTCTCCTGCCTCAGCCCCTCAAATACTGGGATTCCAAGTACGCACCATAGTCATAGCAACTTTTTTTAAAAAAGATTTTTAAATTTTATGCATATAGGTATTTTGTCTGTATCGCATGCATGCAGTATCCATGGAGGCCAGAAGAGGGCATAAAATCCTCTGGAACTGCATTTACAAACAGTTGCCAGTCACTGTGTGGGTGCTGGGAACAGAACTGGGTCCTCTGTAAGAATAAGAAGTGTTTTTAAACCTTGGGCTATCTTCCCCGTCCCCATAATAACTTTTAATTTCTATTACTATTCTATGAACCTTGGAAAAGAGCTATAAGAGATGTTAAAACTCCTGAGCTACCATCAATGAACACTAGAATTGGAAAATCAATAACAAAGAGCACCTCTCCTTGAACACAGGAAATGGTAACCCCAGGAGCTTTCAATGGGCTTTGAACTAGCCTATGTAGCACCTGCTGGGAGTGGGACTCAGCATCTTGAGCCTCTATTTGAGGTGAGCTTTCTTTCTTCTTCAGTGTCTGTAGGGCAGTGGTTCTCAACCCCTTAGTGGTCACACATCAGAGATCCTGCACATCAGATGTTTACATTGTGATTCCTAACAGTAGCAAAATTACAGTTGTGGGAGAGCAACAGAATAATATGGGTGGTTCCCACCAAATGAGGAACTGTATTAAAAGGTCTCAGTGATAGGAAGGTTGAGAACCACAGCTCTAGGCCAATTGTCCTCAACAGGAAGTGATTTCATCCAGAGGACATTCAGCAATATCTAGAGACATTTCTGACTGTGACAACTGGAGCATGCTACTCTCATCCAGAACCAGGGACACCCAGGCTGCTGCTGAACATCACACACTACAGAGGACAGCCCCTTACAAAAAACTATTCTCCTGTCCAGTGTCAGCATTCTGAGCAGCAGAAGCCCTAACCCAGGGCTAAGGAGCTCTTCTTTGACTTAGGAGGGTGTGAGTGGGATTGGGACAAGTGGGACAAGGTGCTAGGGAACCACGGAGACTGCCACTCGAACCTACAGAACAGCATTCAAAACAGCATTCCCCTGATCATCAGTTACCAAAAATCAAAGAACAAAAACAACCAACTTCTTCATATGTTATATTTCATTAATAAATAGGTTTTCTTCTTTAAACACAGAACATATAACAGATTGAAACACTCCCCCCTCCCCCCAATTCCAAAGACAAGTCTATAAAACAAATACCAACTGTACCGCCCTACGGGCAGGAAAGTCTGGTAACCCCCATCAGTCCTGCCCCTGCAGCACCACCACCCCCACATTCTGCAAGAGAAGGGGGTCTGGGGCTTCTCCCTTGGGCCCTGGGGACTTCGGTGAGAAGCATATGAATGTATGATGTCACCTCTCCATGACGCATGGGCTATGAAAAGATGAGGATTCCTTACCAGCTCTGATCAGCCCTTGCCCTCCTGGTTTCAGTTATGAAGCACCTGAGCTAAGCCCCCAAGGGAGCTGCCTCTGGGCTTTCCCACTGTCCAGTCCCCTGCCACTTCTTTAAGGGGAAGGGGAGGGCTCAAGGGCCCCTCCCATCCCCAGTCTGCACGGGAACACTGTATGGAAGAGGCATGACGCTGAAGATGAGGCCAGCATGTCCCCATCCCCCCAACACCCTTCCTTTCTCTGGAGTAGGGGGACACTGGGCAACTGCTCGTCCACAGCCTGGCTTGGGGTGTGATGGTTCTTGCTTAATGTCAGGCCCTCCTGCCAGGCCTGGCTTCTTCTTCCATCCCATTCCTGTCTCCTAAATCCTTACTGTGGCCATCTGAAAAAGTCACATCCAGGGTCTTAAACCATCTCATCCTCCCTCTTCCCGTGCCTCTGCACCCCAAGGGAGGAAGTGGGGGGGCTGTCTCCCCCGCCTCCGGCTCCGACTTCACATGATGGAACAGCTTTTGGCCTTTTCTTTCTTGAAGGTAGAAGAGATGAGTTCAGAGCGACTGGGGAGGTGGAGAAGCCGCTTGGAGAGGCTTCGGGCCGGGCTCTTCGGGGGCACTGGGCTAGGCTTGTTCAGACACACCATGGATGCCATCCGGAAGATGCTGTGGATACTCTTCTCTGAAGTAAAAGCTGAGCCCTCCAGGTAGATTTCTGCACCCAACTGCTTGGCTATTGCACAGCCCTATGGGAAGAGTGCGGTCATTAATACAGTGGTCTATAAAATGCCTAGGAAACACCATGACATCCCACGTGTCACTCCTCAGGGCTATTCCAGATGACATCCCAACTGCCAGTTATTCATAAAAGTGACTGCATGCCAGAATCACCTACAACATTTTAAAAAGAGTACTGATTTCAAACCAGGTACAGCAGGATGTCTGGGGATGGCATAGGCATTAGGTCTTAGGTCTTGGTACTGGTGATGGGACCTAGGACTTCATGCAGGCTAACCATGTATCAACCACACCCCCAGTCTTGATATTATCATTAAAAAACTTTTACATATGCTTATTTCGTGTGAGTGTCTGTGTGTATTTGGTATTTTAAAGAGTTCTCCCAGGTGACTCTCATGGGAAATCTTAACTGTGTAACAGCCCTGGCTGCCCTGGAACTCACTTTGTGGCCATCTGAAAAAGTCACATCCAGGCTGAAAAGGTCACATCCAGTAGACCAGGCTGTCCTCAGACTCACAGACTCACTTGCTTCCCAAGTGCCAGGATTAAAGGAGTATGCCACCACTGCCCAGCCATCAGACATTCTTACACTCCTATGTGCATTAAAAATTATCCTTGCAGCTAGTGAGGTGGCTCAGCTTGACAACCTGAGTTCAATCCCAGAAACATACATGGTGGAAGGAGAGAACCAACTCCTGAAATGTGTTTCTGACCTCCACACATGGGCATGGCACACACCACACACACCAGAAAAGTTAATAATTCATTAAAAATTATCCTTGGGTCTTGTTATAAAAATGCAGATGTCTATATCTTTCTCCTGGAGTTATTTTGTAGACATGGAGCTTGGAATCCAAAAATTCTATCATTTACTCCTCTTTGTTTGCCAGTTTTTGTTTTTTTGAGATTGAGTTTATTATGCAGCCAGGCTGGCCTCAAATTTGAAATTCTTCTGCCTTCAGGAATCCCTCCTGAGTTCTGGGATTACAGACTACATCCAGCTCTAACAAGTATCTTTAATGAGTCTGATGCATATGGTTTACAAAAAAAAGGAACCTTAAAAGCTGGCACACAGGAGAGGCTTGAGAGCTAACCTGCAGCAGGAATCTCAGTTAACAAGTATCTGCTACCCCAACCCACATGACAGTTTGCTATTTATAGCAGCCCCCAATATCAATTCTATCTTGTCATATAGAAAGAGTTTAATCAAGAGCTATATCTAAGCCCTCTGCTATAGCCTTCTCTACCTCACCCTCCAGCACATACACACACACACACACACACACACACACACACACACACACACACACACCTGCTCATAGGAGATGGGCGCCTGCTTCTGGTGGGAAAGCTCCATTAGAGTGCTCAGGTCTGTTCGCAGATCTGTCTTGCAGCCAATAAGCAACACACGGGTGCTGGGACAATAGTCCAGGATTTCTGTTCTCCACTGAGGGTTGGGGCAAGAGGGGAAGAGGAAGGGGAAGGGGAAAGGAGAGAAAGTCAGTGGCGGATAGATACTAGGAGAAGTCTGGCTGGCAGCATGGAGCACGTCACTCAGTATCAAAGCTGAGTCCTTGTCTGAGTCACAGTATCCCTGCTGCACTAATGACATCATCTTCCTGCCCATGAGGCCTTTGGTGGCACCAGTGTGCTAACCCAGGAGCCTGTCCCTTCAGTCAACAGCACAGTCACCAAAGGGAAACATGACAAGTCTCCCACTCCCTGCCACACAGGGAAGACATGGTCTGTCTTCTTTCCCCAGTCAAAAGGCAAACAAACCCAGGATGCCAGTGGGGGTGTGTGTGTGAAGCAATCTCTTCCCTGAGGAGCTAGGCAAGTCCCACACCACTTCCTGCAGGTCTGTCTCAGTGTCTTGTAGGCAGATCTCAGACCCAGGCACCTCCATCAGCTGATGACCCTGAACTGCCTGGGATCACGGTCCACAGAAGCTGCTTCTAAAACTCCTCACATTACCAGAGGATTCTCTGAGCCCTCAGTACATCCCTTTCTAGCTGGACCTCTGGAAGAGTAGTACAAGGTAAGGAAAAAGCAGAAGGCTGGGAGGCAGGAGACCCGGATTCAACCCAGAGCCACAGCTGACGGTGAGGCTTCTTCAACCACAACACTGCTTTCCTGGCTTACAGGCAGGAGGATTGGAGGACAAGGGGAGAAACTACAGATTATATTTTCACACCCCCCACCTTGCTTATGTTAGGGGAGCATTCACTACCAACTAAGATTCATCCTCAGCCCTATTTTATTTTGATTTGGAGAGAAAGTCTCACTAAATTGCCTGTCTTGAACTGGCTCCATAGCCCAAGCTGAACTTGAACTTAAGATCCTTTTGCTTCAGCCCCCACCCCCAGAAGCTGGATGACTACATGCACCCCTACCTCAAGCATAGCCTTACCTTTTTGAGTGCACTATCCATAGTCTCTGGACGGCTGATGTCAAAGCACAATAACACTGCATCCGAGTCGCTGTAGCAGAGTGGACGCACATTGTCATAGTAAGGAGACCCTGGTGTAAGGGGAGAAGAGCTGAGAGTGGGTCATGGTATCTTCCCTTCTCTACAGGCCTAAGCCCAAGGATCCCTGGGGAATGTACTTCTTAAACCCTTAACATGCATGTCCCACAGTGGTACTGCATGGAAGCTTGGGACATGACCACCTGCCAGAATACCATTTCCCTTGGTCCTAAAAGAGCAGAAAGCAAATGTGGGTAAAGTAAACTCGGACCCTGTCCGGGTTTCCCACAGTGGGTTTAATTCGAGATCTACTCATATTCAGAGTCCCAGAAGAAGCCCTGGTACCTTTGGAGAGACAAGGGTTTGTTTCTGGTACCCTTCACATCATCTAAGCCTGCCTGCTGCCCAGCCTCCGCTCCATTCTTCCACTCCAGGGTCTCCCAGGGAAGAAATAACCCTGCCTGTTACATAACTGCCTGCTCTGATTCCTTACCTCGGGGTCAGACCTTCAGGAGCTTATTGGGGCGGGCGGGAGGGAAGGCATCCAGGATTTATTTAGTGTTTTACTCCTTTACCCACCTAAGTCAGCTTACACTGAAAAGGGCAGAGGGAATACTGTGACCCTCACCCCTTAGATCTCAGGGAGGCAATCTCAAAGACAGGAACACTGATCAGCTGTGGAGTTAGTGTGAGAGCAAGATTTCTTGGTGGAGGGAAGGCAAGGGCCTTGGGGAAAGCAACCCTGACCCAGGGTTTGGTGGGGTGAAGACCAGGAGCTGAGCCTGGCCCCCTCCACCCTGAGGAAGGAACAGTAGCAGATTTGGAATCCAGACAATCCGTGCTTAGAATAGCAAGCAGCCCCTCTCCCTGTACTGCAATCACCATGGAAACTGGGGGGAATCCAAGCTGAGGTGGGGGTGTCCGTCATAAAAAAAAGAAGTAAGGGGGAGTTGGGATAGCTGCCTGCTCCTTCAGCAATCCACCCCCATCTCTTTTGGGGGTGCGGTGGGGATTGGATCACAGCAGCACTGAGGCAGGGGAGCGCTGCGGTACTGGGGGAGGGGGAGGGGAGTAGGTCTCCATTTTGGCTCCAAGCAATCCCCCTCCCCTAAGGCCAGCAACTGAATAACAGAGACAGGTTCAACCATGGCCCAAACGCCACTGTCCTGACAGGAACCTAATCTGAAAGAAGGGTGACTGACTGCCTACAACCGTGTGAAATGAAGGGATAGGGTGTGACCTGGGGTAGAAAGATCATACTTGCTGATACTCCATCATCTGGGCTTGGGATTCAAGGGCTGGGGGGGGGGGGGAGCAGAGAGGTTGGTAATGAAGAGATGAACCGCAGCAAGGTTCAGGAACGACTGGAAGGTGGGAGGGTACAGCAGGAGAAAAACCATACATCAAATCATGCAGCCACGCTGCATTCTGGTCCGATCCAGCCAGCATAGCACAGTCCAGGATAACCAGAACCCTGCCTCCCTCTCCTGGAACTGCAACGGAGGAACGAGTAGCAGCCTGAGGAATTTTGATTGTGGAGAGAGATAAAGAAGTAGCTATCATTTTCTGTTTACCCATCCCTCATCTCCAGACCTCAATACTGGAGAACAGGAACAAGGTTCCTTCAGAGAAGTAGGGTGGCATATTTCACACATGTAGAAAAGCCTTAGTGATTTACAATTCCTCTTCAAACTCAGCTTAAATATGTAAAAAAAATATTTTCTGGTAAAGCATGGATCTTCTTTTCTTTCTCATTTTGCTGGCTCTTACTCCTTAATTATGTCTGAGATAGACTTAAAAAAGAGGGACTGGGTAGAGAAAGTGGGAAGGGCTCAGAAGCAAAGCAAATGTTAGCTGAGCTCTAAGGGCTTTGGGTGGAGAGTGGGGAAACACTGACAACATTGCTTTCTACATTTTTGAAAGACGGGGGTGGGGGTGGGGGTCTCCAACCTCATCCCAGTACGGGTAGAAATGAAAACAACCAAACCCATGCACTCTCCTGGACACTAACCCCGATGTGACCATGCCCTACATTTACCATCTTCTCCACCCTCCAAAACATCGATGATGTATCGCTTCATCCCTGAGCCGCAGCCTCTGACGGGAAGGGCTGAGTTGCGGCAAGCAGACAGCAGTGGCCGGAGAGGGAGAGCAATATTCCCTCCAAAGCCGCCGGCGGCGGCGGCAGCGGCGGCGCGTCTGTGCCCCAGTACAGCTGCCTCTAGCAGCAGCCTCCTACCGCTCATTTAACTTTGCTCCAGAGAACTAAAGGCAGAGAGGCAGAGGAGAGGGAGAAAAAGAGAGAGAGAGAGAGAGAGAGAGAGAGAGAGAGAGAGAGAGAGAGAGAGAGAGAGAGAGAGAGAGAGAGAGAAAGGGAGAGGGGGAGGGAGGGAGAGATGGGAGGGAGGGAGAGGAGGGCGGAGAATGTGTGTATGTGTGTGTGAGAATCGGGAAGACCTGTCTGGTGCTCCCGGGAGTACTCAGAGGTCCCTTCCGCAGCCCTCTGAAAAAAATGGAACTAGACCAGAGAGAGGCATAAATGGCTCTTGGGGTTTGTTCACCACTTTCCCGAATCATCCAAGAGAGCTAGCTAAAGAATCTTTACATACCTTCCTTCTCTTTCCCGGCAAACACTTCTATCCTCAAAGGGGGATCCCTCCTTCCCCTAAAAAAGCAGCCGCCTCAGCTGGCCAGTGGAGTAGCATGGAGCCTTTGCAGCTCCAGTCTTACCTGAAGTATCCCAGAGGCTGAGCTCCACTCGCTGTCCTTCGGTCTCCAAACAGGCTGTGTAATTCTCAAACACGGTAGGTACATAGGTCTGTGAGGAGAGAGAAAACATTCGTACCCGGGCTCGCATGCCCTCAGAACCCCAACAAGAAGCCACTCACACATGCGCTGGAACACTAAAGCGTCAGGTGATGCAGAGCCAGAGGAGGGGGGTACACGGGGCAGGAGGAACTGTGTGAGACAGGAGGGAAGGACCTGAGGGATACTGGCCTTTGCTCCCCAGCCTGGGACAAGTCCCCCACATCCTGGCTGGTCAGAGAAACCTACATTCACATTTTCTTCTCGTCCCTAGATTTGTGTCCCATTTTCAGAGCCACAGCCAATTCTAATCTCCGTCTCCTGCCCTCTAGTCCCTTGGCACAGGTGATCAGCGGAAAGCAACAGAAGCCTGCTGCCTAGGGCCACCCTCACAGAGCTTACAGGAGGGCCAGGCAGGTACTGCGTCAAGAATAAAAGCCCAGGTTCTCCAGAAACCTCCAGGTCCCAGGAATGAAGCGAAGTGGGAGGGGATATAATGGGTATAGAGGTGAGGAGGAGCCGACCGGGCGACAGAAGTGGGTCAGGTCTCAGGGGAAGCAAGGCAGGGCAGTCCTCCAGCCAGAAGGCAGGCAGGCAGGGTGGGTCGGCCTGCGGGGGGGGGGGGACGGGGACGACAGACGGCTTTTCCGGGCAGGTGGGAATAGACCCCGTGCCAGCGGGTGGCTCACCTCGGGATAGCAGTCCTTCGCTAACACCTGTAACATCGCGGTCTTCCCACACTGCACGTCCCCCACCAGCACGAGCTTACATCTGACCACCACTGGCTGCAGCGCCCGTCTCTCCTTCATGGCTGCAGTCTCCAAGGGACTTGGACTCGGGTTCAACGAGGAGGAGGTCGCCCCCGAAGTATCCGCACGGAGACTGGGTGCCGGTTCCCTGCGTGCCTCCAACTGAGGCGGAGGCCGAACGGCCCCGTTATATGATCCAGGCTGAGCCAATCACAAAAGGAGGCGGGCTCTGCAGCGACCAATCCCTAAGGTGGGATCCCCAGCAGCAGCCAATAGTAAGAGACTCTGAGTCAGCGCCCTCTTCCTCCCTTCCCTTTCTGTTAAAGCTGCACCGTTGCTTCCTTCTGGAAGGGGATTCCCACGCTTTTTGTATGGCTGTCAGGAGGTCGGGAGGGGGCTGCGAGTAAAGCCAAGTGATCTTTGAATGTCCACGAATTAGTGTCAAAACCCATAAAGAGCTTTGGAACCAGAAAGTGAGGATTGTAGGATCTATCCAAGGAAGACAGCAGAATCTGCCTAAACTGTGGACAGGTGGCATCTCTTGGGGAGAGAGTGGCCCCAGGGACCTTTGACTCCTTAATTCTATTCCAAAACTGGTTCCACTTTTGGAATCTTCTAAAAAGAAGCCCCTACGGTCCCTCTTTTACAGCCCGACTCCCTTCCTCAGGGATCACCTAAAACAAATCAAGGAAACAAAACTACAGCTCTTGACCCAGAGATAGGCAGAGGAAACAAATGAAGGAGCCCTACAAAAAGGAATAGAAGAGAGACCAAACAAGCGGCTCTCTGCTTTCTGTTGGGCAGGGGCGGGGGGGGGGGCTTCTCACTCCAGGCCTCCTAGGAGCCGGTGTTTTGTTCTGTGGCCTGGCTTAGCTTCCTGAATGAATCAGGCTCAGGGCTAGTTCCAGGCTGATACCAGCTGACTCTGACGTACTAATGTGTGTCACCTGGTGAAAGTCCAGCCTGTAAGACAAGGTCTGGGCATTAGGGATAAGAAACAGGAAGACAATCTAAGATCGGAATAAGCTACCACACTGCCTACTGATCGTAGCCTTCAGAACCTCCATGGCTTCTGGGGACCCCTCTGCTAACTATGGAGATACACAGCTTATATAAGTCACTGGCTCTGGCAACCAAAGAACTCCAATAAGGCCTCCAGGGAACTGGGGACCAATTTTGGGTACATTGGAGAGCAATCTAGGGTCTGCCACCTCCCCTTCTTGTTTTGTTGGTATGGTTTATTTTTGAGAAAGGGTCTCACACTGGAACTCACTATATATAGCGCAGGATGCAATTCCTCCTGCCTCAGGCCTCAGGCAACAACAGCCCTGGCTCAGGGTTGTCTTGAAGTCCCTTCACCATGACAGATCCAGACCTTCTGGAGTAAACATCTCTCTCTCTCTCTCTCTCTCTCTCTCTCTCTCTCTCTCTCTCACACACACACACACACACACACACACACACACACACACCTTTGCCTTTAAGTCACAGTCATTGCTGCCTACCCCTTTTCCCTAAAATAAAGGACATTTCAAAGGCTTCTCAGGCCCATGGACAGATCTCTCTAACAGGACAGATCTCCTCAGGCTCAGGCTCACTGTAACAGAGAATGGAGTCATCTGGGAAATGCAGCATGGCCGATATCTCTCTAGTCTCCTCAGTGGTTTCCAGGCTTCTTGGTAGGCTCACAGGCTGCACTGTCCTCTGCCCTTGTCCTGCCCATCACTTCCAGGGATGGGGTCACCCAAGGGCAGGTAGTTCACCGTTAGTGGTTGTCCTCTTCTCCCAGGCTCTCTGGAATTTTCTTCACCTTATTTTCCCCCACACTTCATCCTCAGCTTTCATATACATTTTCACCTATGGAATTTGTCCCCTTTTTGTCCTTTCCAGCATCCTGATAGCTTCCCTGAGCTGCCCATAAGTGTGGTTTGGAAGAGCTCCAGGACAGCTGGGAGACTGGAGTCCTTCCCCACAGTGTGACCATCCTCGGTACCTGCCTTTCCCACACTCCGACCTATGTCTAGACCTGTCAGTGGGGTTCCTGTGTGTTCCTCCTTTTAATGATTTACTTATTTTTATTTTATGTACATTGGTATTTTGCCTGCATGCATGTCTACGTGAGAGTGTCAGATCCTCTGGAGGTGTTCACACAGGCATTGTGAGCCGCCATGTGGTTGCTGGGAATTGAACCCAGGCCCTCTGAAAGAACAGCCAGTGCTTTTAATCAATGAGCCATCTCTCCACCCACTCCAGCTCACTACCTCACCCCACTTCCACTTTATGTTCTCTTATCCCTCCAACTACAACCTGAGAAAGGTACACACACACTCACACACTCATGCATACATGCACACCCTTTGACAACCACTCCAAATGAACATTCAACACAAGTAACCCTGCTCCGATATGCAGGTAGCTGCCTCTGGCTTTTAACAAGGTTGCCATTCCTGAGCTGCTCTGGCATTGACATTCTGGGAGTGTGTGCCAACACTGATTCTTCCTGCATGACTGCATCTTAGCAGCAGATCTGTGATGGGGCAAGCCTCCTCTGTGGCTCTCAAGATGTGTCTCCAAAGCCGGGTGTGGTGGCGCATGCCTTTAATCCCAGCACTCAGGAGGCAGAAGCAGGAGGATCTCTCTATGAGTTTGAGGCCAGCCTGGTCTACAGAGTGAGCTATAGGAAAGCCAGGGCTGCATAATGAGACCCTTTCTAAAACAAAACAAAACAAAACCGAAGATGCATTTCTAAAGGTATCGTGTGGGTCACATGCTTAGGAGTTGTGGTGGGGAAAGTATATTCACCAGGCCCGAGTTCTGGAGCTAGCTCTGTGTTAGAATTTAACTAGAAAAGGGGTTTGGGGACCTTTGCTTTGCAGTTAGGTTCCATCCCCAACTTTTATTTTTGTTTGCTTGTGGTTTGTTTTTAGACATTTTCTCTCCCGGTAACTAGCTGGATTGGAACCGAGTGCTAGGGCCAGAATGGCTTGGTTTTGTTTTAGTTTTGAGCCAATGTCTCACCATAGCCCAGACTGGCCTCAAATTCATAGCAATTCTCCTGCCTCAGACTCCCATCACAGATTACAGTCATTCTCCACCATGTCCAGCAATATATATATATATATATATATATATATATATATATATATCCACCTTTTACTTATGGATGTGCTTGGGGAGGAGAAGGGCTCACTTAGGCCATTACATGGAGGTCACAGGGCCACTTGCAGAAGTTAGTTCCTCCAGTCCTAGGGATGATACTCCTTGAGCCATCTTACTACTCATCAGTTCCTGTCTTTGTTTTAAACTTCTTCACAACATCTTTATTTAAAACTCTATAGCCAGAATTTTAAGTTTATGTTTATGAGATGGATGTTCTCTCTTGAGACTAGGAACATTTAAAACAAGGTAAAAATTGAAAACAGTGGCTGAGCAGTGGTGGTGCACACCTTTAGTCTCAGCACTTTGGAGGCAGAGGCAGGTGGATCTCTATGAGTTCTAGGCCAGCCTGGTCTACAGAGCAAGGGTGGTTACACAGAGAAAACCCTGTCTCGGAAAAAAAAAATGAAAACATTAAGCCAGGGTGAAAGAAATCAGTTACAAAATACAATATATTATGTAGAATATACTATGTAGTTGGAATTTTCTTTGGGCCTCCACCTAGATCCCAAATAAAGACATGGAGACTTATTATTAATTATGAAAGATTGGTCTTAGCTTAGGCTTGTACCACTAGCTCTTTTAACTTAATTTAACCTGTTTCTCTTCATCTACATTTTGCCTTGGGGCTTTTTACCTTTCTGTATGTCCTACTTTCCTGCTTCTTCCATGTCTGGCTGGCTGGGCCCCGGCGTCTCCCTGTCATCTCCTTTTTCTTTCTTCTCCTACTTACTCTCCCTGCCCAGAAGTCCCTGTCTATACCTCCTCGCTCGTTATTAGCTGTTCAGCTTTTTATTAAACCAATCAGGTACCTTAGGCAGGCAAGGTAAAACATCGACACATCTTTGCATAATTAAACAAATGCAGCATAAACAAATGCAACACATCCTTACATTTCCACAACATCAACAAACGCACAGTTAAGCAAATGCAACATAATTTCACAGAGTTAAACAAATATCTGCCACAACATTATGATGTATTCACATGAAATCTTCAGAATAGGTAAATCCAATGAGATGAAGAGCAGATGGGGCCAGTAAGATGCCTCAGAGATTAAAAATTCTGCCAAAGAGTCTGACAACTCGGGCGTGTGCTGCTGTAGCTGGCCATGGCTTTTATATCATTTGTAGTTCCTATCATCTTTTTATTTTCTCCTTGAAACTTTTATGTTCTGATTTCCATTTTTTTAGCATTTTTATTTTATAAACTTTTTTTTTTTTGGTTTTTTTAAGACAGGGTTTCTCTGTGGCTTTGGAGCCTATCCTGCAACTAGCTCTTGTAGACCAGGCTGGTCTGGAACTCACAAAGATCCACCTGCCTCTGCCTCCCTAGTGCTGGGATTAAAGGTGTTCGCCACCAACGCCCGGCTTATTTTATAAACTTTATGACTAAAACAAAAAATCTTGCAAAAAAAATTACACACCAAAATTAACCAGACCAAGGCTGGAGAGTTTACTCAACAGTAAGAGCACCTGTTCTTACAGAGAACCCAGGTTTGAGTCCCAGAACCTACATGGTGGCTCACAGTCATCTGTAGCCCAGGTTACAGGCATCCTATGCCCTCTTCTGACTAGGTGGGCACCAGATGCACATGTAGTGCACATACACACATACGGACATACATACATACATACATGCATACATACATGCATACATATGTACATACATACCTACATACATACATACAGACAGACATACGTATAGACATACATGCAAGCACAATACTCATGTATAAAACAAAATAATTTTAAAAGTTAGCTACATCTTAAGTCTATATATACCTTTTAGTGAATTTCTAAAGAGTTAGAGCAGCACTGGGGATGGAAACTGTGCAGCTTCACATTGGATTTTACACTTTCACTAGTGGATGTATTTTTAGACACTCTCCACTAAAAATGAAAAATCCATGGCAGAGTTAGAACTAGAAAAATAGTTTAGCTTTATATCCTTTCCAATAACTCATGTCCATTATCTGCATTTGGTTCTCTGTCATCTCCTAGTACTTAGCCTTTCTTGTTCTCTTTTCTACATGCTATGTTGTACCCACAGGTACATTTGTTTACATTTACATATGCATATATGTATGTGTATCTATTATATATTCTGCTATGGTCTGCATTGGAGGGAGAACATGAGGTTATTTTTCTCTCTGAGATTAGGTGAACTTACTTAATATTTTACATCCTAAGTCCATCCATTTTCCTGCAAATTTTGTGATTAGCTTTTTCTTTAGAGCTGAATGGTATTGGGGGTGGGAGGTAGGGAATGTCACAGCTGCCTATGGAGGTCAGAGGAAAACTTGTGGAGGTTGGTCTTCTCTTTCTATTATGTGGATTCTGGGCATCCAGCGCAGGTTGCCAGGCTTGGCAGCAAGTGCCTTTATCTGCTGAGCCATCTCACCAGCCTGCAAGTTGTTGCTTTGCTGTTGTTGTTGTTTGGGTTTTTGTTTTGTTAAAGAAGCCAGGTGGGGGGCTGGAAAGATGGCTTGGTACTTAAGAGCACTGGGCGCTCTTCCTGAGGACCTGAGTTCAGTTCCCAGCACCTACATGGCAACTCACAACTGTCTGTAACTCTTGTTCCAGGGGATCTGACACCCTCACACAGACATAAATGCTGGCAAGACACCAATACACATAAAAATAAATAAATTATTTTTTTAAAAAGAAACCTAATCTCCAATATCCCAGGCCTGCTCTCCTCACCACTTAAACCCACAAGCTAATTCTTTAAAATGAATTTTATAAAAAGCCTTAAAGCATAATGATGGAAATGAAACTTCCCTTAGTTGAGTTAGAATTGGGGGTATGCTGTGGGGCTCATTCGGCCCCACAGTCCTCCAAGGGACAAGCCCCAGAGAACACAGTTTAAAATCACTAAACTGTGCAATACTCCTACAGATAGAGAGAGAAGGAGATGGGGGAGAGAGAGAACCACATGCTCTTTTTTGGGTTCTGATTACTGAGATAAGGTCTCATTCTGGGACAGAGGCATAATACACAAAGATGTTCTGGGCAGTAGCAAATAAAATTCACCCTGAATTTACCAGAGAGTTCACAAGCTCAGCACCTTTCCTGCCCTGGGAACTCATGCCAAGGGCCCCCAGGAACCTTCCACCTGTGTCTTCCAGGTATCTGAAGAGCGATATCCCTGAATAGAACTCAGGAGCTACAAGTGGGGAGTTGTCACTTCTCCTTATCCCAGAAGTCTCTGCCCTTTCGAGGAATAAACATGCAAGGGGCCTGCTGGGTACGTAGAGCACCAGAAGAATGGGGGATGGGGATCTGGTTAGGGGACCATCAGAGCTCATGGTTTACCTGAACCTCAGTTCTGACACAGGACAGGCAGAGGCGGGAAGATGTGGGATGCTCTGAAGTGCTTGAAGCATAACTGAGTACTGGAGAATCCTGTCAGAAGCAGACGGTGCAGGGTAGGGAGTAGAGAAGTTTGCCTAAGAATACCTTAAATACCATAAAATACATTTCACAGGCAAAGATGTGGGAGTTTGCTCCCCAGAGAAATATACTTACTCTTGTTTTCTTCCTTCCATCTTTTCCACCCATTGTTCTAGACTGTGAATGTCCTCTAGCCAAAGGCAACCAGCAGACACCGGCAAAATGCACAAAATTGGGTTTATTGACTCAGTGCAACATGGGCATACATCACAGAGAATATGGTACAACCAATGTTCCCTGTAAGGAGAGACTGGGAGTTTGAACTTAACTTTGATTATCTGAGAGTGAAACTCTGATTGGACTCTGTCAGAAAGCGAAGCATCACACTAAGTTGTATTGAGAAGGCGGTGGAATGAAGCAGGCTAAAGATGTGACTCACGGAGGAGGCTCAACCACACTAACAGGGCAGGTGCGTGTCTTCTTACTCCTGTGGCTTGAACATGTCCTTTTGTTTGCTTGTTTTTGTTTTTTGAAACAGGGTTTCTCTGTGTAGCCTGACTGTCCTAGAACTCACCCTGTAGACCAGGGTGGCCTGGAACTCACACAGCTCTGCTTGCCTTCTTCCTGGGATTAAAGGCATGCACTGCCACTGTCCTTGAATGTGTTCTTATGTTCTTATTTTTGCTTCTATTCAGATCTGATTACGGAAAGATCATCTTTCCTGTCTTCATCTATCATGGTCTTGCCTAATAATGGTCTTATGAAATGGCTTATGTTCAACTGGAGGAAAGCAAAACATTGCTCTGAGTGCCTGCCTGCCTGCCCAGTGCCCGGATGCCAGAGGCTGCACCTTTCCCCTCAGCCACTCCTCTGCTCTCTTTCCTGGGAGTTGGGCCTATTCCGGACATCTGCTGAGTCAGCAGATGGAAAACCGATCCAGAGGAGAATCTCCCAGGAAAACACCCTGAGAGAAATAGCACCGAGCTATGATGTAAATAAGTGATAGCATGCTGGGAGCTGCTTGGAGTAAGGGGAAAGTTCTAGACTCTAGAATCTAAAACACTAACATGGCTTGGAAGTAAAAGATAGAGGCCTTGGGAACAGTATGTTGGTGTGGCGTGTGTGTGTTTGTGTGTGTGTGTGTGTGTGTGTGTGAAGATAGGTCTAGAAGGAGAAAAAAATGAAAATAAGAATTGCATGTGGTGGCTTGTACTTGTAATTCCAGCTACCCAGAAGATTGAGGCAGGAAGATAAATGCTCAAAACCAACTTGGACTACAGAGACTACAGAGTTCAAAACAGTCTAGGTGAGAGAGCTAGACTCTCCCCCCCTCTTGTTTTGTTGTTTTCTTTTGTGTGCTGAGGATGCACCTCAGGTAGAATACTTGTTTAGCTGTACAAGGTACTGAGTTCAATTCCCAGTACCAGAAAAAGAGAGAAGGAAGGGAAGTGGGGGAAAGAGAAGAGGGGGCAAGGGAAGGAGAGAGAAGGGAGAGGAAGGGAAGGGAAGGGAGAGGAAGCCACTTGAGGCTGACCAGGAATTAGTGGGGAAGTACAGAATGTTTGAGGATGGGGCTGGAGCAGAATGACGGAGGTGCTGAAGACAGTGGTCATGAAGAAGCCTGTGTCCTGTCCCATTAGAGCTAAACTAAGGGTGCTACAGAGGCAGAGAGGGGTAGACAGCAGCCAAGGACACTTGGGGGTAGTCATCCCTGTGGCACCACAGGAGACTGGAGAACTGCACATGTTTGAGGCCAGCCTGGGCTACATATCAAATATTGTCTCAAAAAGAAAAGAGGTAGGTGGGGGCGGGGGGGTGGACAGGTATGGTGATTGACACCTTTAATCCTCAGGCAGATCCCTGTGAGTTTGAGGCCAGCCTGGTCTACAGAGCAAGTTCCAGGCCAGCCAAGACCCTGTCTCAAATCCAAAGCCAAAGCCAGGAGGTGGTGGAACATGGCTTTAATCCCAGCACTCAGGAGGCAGATATAGGTGGATCTTTGTGAATTCAAGAAAAGCCTAGTCTACAGATGGAGTTCTAGAAAGGCTGGAAAACTAAAGAGATACCCTATCTTAAAAAACCAAACCAAAATGAAAACAACTTCACAAGAAACCTTTGAACATCAATCTGGGCTGACAGAAGTGCTGTCTACCCTAGTCTGGTCATTTCATGCTGTGTCCATGTGTGGAAATGTCATACTACAGCCCATGGCTAAGCTCTGGAGTGAAGGCAGGAGGAGGCAGGAAGACTCACTCTCTGTGGTCTCTCCAGTCTGTCCAGCATGGCTTGGTACCAGGATCCAGACTGGGGCAATAAGAGGATGAAGACATGGGCACATCACAGAAAAGCAGGGGATCATGTGGGCAGTGCTTTCTCTGATGGAGTGTCACCAAGTATACAAGAACCTGGAACCTTAGTGTGTTTATTATGTACAGTATGAGAAAGAGGGCCTGGCTAGTTTCTGTGGGAGGCCTCTGTAGGGGAGCAGCAGTCTCCGGCTGCAAACATACTGAAAGGAGAAAGCTGTGGGAGATGTTCTCTGTATACTCTGTCAACATTCATATTCTGACCCTATGGAAGAAGGTTTTTCCAATTCCCATGAGTCTGAGGCAGCCTTGTCTGTCTTAGTCAGTGTTCTATTGCTGTGTAGAGACACCATGGCCTTGGTAACTCTTATAAAAGAAAGCATTTAATTGGGAGCTTGCTTACAGTTTTAGAGGGTTAGCCTATTGTCATCGTGGTGGGAAACACAGCAGCACTCGGGTAGACTCAGTACTGGAGAACTAGCTGAAAGTTCTACATTTGGATCCATCCTCAGCAGGAAGAGAGAAAATCTTTGAAACCTCAAAGCCCACCCCTAGTGACACACTTTCTCCAGCAAGGCCACACCTCCTAATCCTTCTCAAGTAGTGCCGCCCCTGATGACCAAGCATTCAATTATATGAGGCTATGGGGGGGGTAGTATTCCCATTCAAACCACCACGTTGTCCACAATACACATTTACTTAGGACGTCATTCCTCCTGACACATTCACTCAAGCCTTCCTCCTCTCCCACTTCTGCCCTTTACAGTGTTGCTTGATCGTCTTCATCTTTCTCCCTGACAGGTGCAGACAGCTACCATGCTTGTCCCACCATCATCCAGGCTTTTCCAAACCTGCCTATTTCTTTCAGCTCTAGTTACTTTCCTCCCCTGGTTCCTTCTTTTAAAATGTTCCCTGGGGCCAGCACCCAGGTGTACATCGTTCCCACAAAGCACCCTACTGGGTGGAAAAAAATAGGTCCATAGAAAGAAGAAGAAAGGGTTTCTTTCTCATCGTGTAACCATTTACATTTCTCTAGGAAACAATATTACTATTTGAGGCTCCAGGCTTGTCTTGGATGAGATGTACCTCTGTCAGCTGTATTCTGGGTCAAGTGGCCTTTCTGGGTCCATTTAACATTTTTTTTTCTTTTTTGCCTCTGAAAAAAATGTGTTTTTCTTCCAAGCAGTCAAGTTATACATAAACTCTTTAAATAAGCAGCTTAGAATTGGGAACTGCTTCTACAGAAGTATTTAGGTAACACTGAGTGGGAGCCGAAGGAATCAGAACAGAGTGGGCCTGCTCACAAGCTTCCAAGAAGCTGGTGAAGCAAAGCAAGAAAAGTGACCAAGTCAGACAAACCTGGCTTTAAATGCCAGCTTTGCCACTTTCTGGCTTGAGTGCTGTTTGGCATACCTAATATTCTCTCAGGTTCCTCTTTCTCATGACAAACATGTTAGTTAATAATAAAAGCAATAATGTAATTTGGCGGCCGTAGATATAGTTCAGTTGATAAAATGCTTGCCCAGCGAGCATGAATTCCAGAGCTCTAATCCCAGTAGCTGTGGTGGCTCAGACCTCTAATTTCAGCACACAGGAGTTGAAGCAGGAGGGTGAGAGGTCCAAGGTCATCCTCAGCTGCATCTACAGTGTGAGGTCAGCCTGAGCCACATGAGACCCTTGGTGAAATATGGGTGTGAGATGATTCAACATGGGCTTTCTGTTAAGGTTCTTCAAGTAATGGGCTTTTAAGAACCCCCCTTCCAGGTTAAATATAACATGTGTATATAAGTTCATTATAAAACAAGATACAAAAGCAAAAGGCATGTACTGTTAACCTCACAGAGTTGTCAGAGCATCAGGAAGAGGCTGTTTTTCTGTGGGCACTGTCTTGGCACAAAGGCACTGTAATGTTGGAAGGTTTTCTAAGTAAGATCTTTCCTCTCTTGACTGAGGTAAAGGCACCCATGGCCCACTGAAGTCCTTGAAGGTCTGTCTGATGTCCCAGTGTCAGGTCTCAGCCTTTAAAAAGAAACTCAAGGCAGAGAGCCAAGAGGAATACTAAAGGAGAAGTGGGATGAAAGGAAGGGCCTGAGTGTCCCCAAAGAGCACAACTTCTGCAGGGTAGTGTATCTGTCACCCATGGGTGTCCTACTGCCTCAGGCGACAGTGTATGTGGGACTGTTGTATTCTACTGGTCACAGGACTCAGGGGAACTCTCCTCTCCTGGGCTGTATTACTCAGCTCTTTGCAGTCTGGGCCTTATCGCTTAGCGGTCTGCCTTCTGGCCTCTTCTCTTTGTTTAACAACTTGGCTGGCTTTCTCTAGAAACAAAAGAGTTGTTCAGTTCTGAAAGGTGCTGAACTGCAGCTCACCCCTCCCCTTCCCAGGAGGGTTATGCCTCAGATAGACCCCTTCTTGGCTCTCAAAGGTCTCTTCAAGTATATACACACTTTCAAGTAGAGAGGGAGATTTTTGGTGTTGTTTTTTGTTTTTGTTTTTTTTAGTTGGCACTCCTTCTATTCCTCACCATGTGGCCCCCTCCTCTGTCAGCAATGAGGCCTCCTGAAGCTTCACTTGTCTAGGGGACAGCTCCTCTCCCTATTGTCTGACCAGGATTTGGAAGCTCTGGTTTCCATAGCAACCTCTGGGCATTTAATTAAGGGAGGAGGCCTTCATCTCTTCTAGGCTGGGCAATTCCAAATCTCAGCCAGAAAAGGATACCCTGAGGGGGCGAGGGAAGAGCGCTGTCCTCCCGAACAGCACAATTCAGGCTTCTCCCCAGAGCCCACAGAGGTTTTTCTGGCCCACTCCCTCCCACCTGCCACTCCTATCCCCGTTTCACCCCAGCTGGGAAGACCTCTCAAACCTACTCAGTAGAGCCTTGCCCCAGGATGGTAGATGTTACTAGGGGTGACAGACTGCCAAGAAGACCCCCTGCACAAGTATGCTGTGGATTCTTTCCTGGGACTATGGGGGAATAGAAGGGTGGGGGATAATTCAGTGGTCTTTCTATACAGGTTCCTTAACTAATGGGCTTAGGGACTCTTGGAAAAAAGCCCCTCCAAGTAAAATATAAAACGAGTATATAAGTTCATCATAATTTTCCCCCTGGGTTCTGGGTACCTAGCTTCTATCTGACCCTCAGAATGGACTGTCACCTCAGTGGCTGCCCAGCGCTGTTTGCTCCCCCTCTGGCACCTTTTAAAGAGCCTCTCTGAGCCTCCGTGTCAACAGCAAAGTGGAGACGGTATTTCCAAGATTGTTGATGTTTGATGGACATGTAGTTAAGTGTCAGTCATTGCTGTTAGCAAGGCTAAATGCTGGGATTACACAGGATCCATCTGCACCGACAGAGGAGGAGATGGGGGTCCAGAGAAGGTGACCGGGCTGGCTGACAGGCACCCCTCCCACCTCCTTGTTCCTTCTCTGCCCTGCCCAGGCTGCTGGAAAGTGCTCCTGATACTGATGGGAAGTCTGCAGCCTCAAGAGTCCGGTCACAGACACGTCACAGGGTGGAATTTCCAGGCTCAGGTCACTGAGTTCCTGAAATTCCTGAATTCCTGTCTAATTTCTCAGCTGCCGCTGCGGTCACTTCTCCCCACTTCTGGTCAGGTTGGCTCAAGTGAGTGTGTGTGTTTCCTTTTCTTGTATTTTTAGACTTCGGAAAAAATAATCACAGCTCACACAGTAGCACCTTCCTGGCTTCCACTTCTCAGGACTGGGTATTGGGGCATTTTTTTTTCTCCCCTGACCAGCCTTCACCCTGCTGCCCCCATGACCTATTGTTACATTCTGTTGAAAATTCCTCTGTTTAAATGGCTGTGGTGGCACAGGCCTGAAATCCCAGCACTCAGAAGGTGGAGGCAGGAGGGAGGGCCATATGTTCATGGTTATCCTCAGGCCAGCCTGGGATTCATGAGAGCCTGTCTCAAACAACAACAAAAACAAGGAGAGAGAGACAGAGACAGAGACAGAGAGAGAGAGAGAGAGGGCCAGGCGGTAGTGGTACACAATTTTAATCCCAGCACTCGGGGAGGCAAAGGTTCGAGGTCAGCCTGGTCGACAGAGTGAATTCCAGGACTGCCAGGAACAGAGAAACCCAGTCTCAAAAAACAAACAAAAAAAAAAAAAAAGGAAGGAAGGAAGGAAGGAAGGAAGGAAGGAAGGAAGAAAATACCTGGGGGCTGGAGAGATAGCTCAGTGGTTAGGAACACTTGCTTTTTCAAAGGCCCTGGGTTTGGTTCCCAGCACCCACATGGTGGCTCACAACAGTCTGTAACTCTATTTCCAGAGACTCAACACCCCTCTCCTGACCTCCACAGGCAACAGGAAAGCAGGTGGTACATAGAATACAGATAGGCAAAATGCCCAAGTGCATAAAATAAATAAATCAAAAAGAAAAAAAAAAAAGGAAAGAAAACTTCTGGTTTACTCCCACCTCCCATGCCTCTGCCACTCCCACCAGTCAACACGGACTGAAATATGCAATTGTGACTGCTTGTCTCTAGGTTTTAGATCTCATATCCCTGTGTTGTTTCCCTCCTAGAAACTCTCCACATTGTGGCATTTGTCCTCCCTATCTCTATGGTTAATGGCTTGCTTACTGCATCACTACCCTTTTTCAAAGCCAGTAACTGTGGAGTGGGACAAAGAGAGGACCCTACACCCATCAGATTGATTCTGGTGCCATCATCTGTAGGGAGACACCGTAACCACACCTCCTAAGGGCTGGCTACTGGTGTGCTTGACCACGCCTGTCAGGGCGTGGTCAAGGTGAGGTTAGGATGACACGTGTTAGGTTCTTAAGGGGCTCTCTGGCCTCCCTGTCTTGCTGCCTCTGGGCACGCTCTGGCTTGCGTTTGGCTGGTATTTACCTAAATAAAGGTGTCTTAAATCTACAAGCCTTTTCCTTCACTTGGCACCCATCGAAATCCACGGCCCATTCCGGCTCTTTGCAAGCCAGCTTGGGCCTCTGCTTTCGGCCAGGAAAGGCCGCCAGGCCCAGAAGCTGCGGAAAGCTTCTCTCCCTCATCCAGATCTCTGCAACACATCGGACCGCGGTATCTCCACCCACCAATACACATCCAAGGCATAGAGTTAAAAAGGTCTGAGTGAAGTCATTCCAGGCTTGCAGGAGCAAAGGGCTTGAAAATGAAACATTACCTTCCGAGTCTTAGGGTCCTTGGGACACAAGGCTATGTCTCCACTTTGTTGCTCAGTTCAGGAGCTGAGCCCGGCAACAGAGTTAGGGGCAGGGGTGGATAGTGGACTGAGAATCTTGTGAAAACACGAAATGGGATTTTTGCTATTCAGTAAAGCTGGATGAGGGAGAGAAAGTTCTCAAGGGCTGAGACTGTAGCTCTGATGGTAACGTGATAGCCTGGCTCACCCTAAGCCCTGGATCCCTACTGTCAACTGGAAGAATGGCTATAATCACAGCACTTAGGAGATGGAGGCAAAAAGGATGAGAAGCATACGATTACCTTTAGTTTCTTGGTGAGTTTGAGGCCACCCTGGGATGCTGAAGTGAAAAGAAAAAGAAGAAAGAGAAACCTTAAAAAACAAAACAAACAAACAAAACTCCTAAGTAATAGTGTTATTTGTTAGTCTGTAGAGGTGGCCCGGTGGTTTAGAGAGAACCGGGTTCTATTCCCAGCACCCACACAGTAGTCCCAGGGCATCCGATGCCCTCTTTTGGCCTCCACAGGCACCAGGTATGCACATTGTTCATAGATATCAGAGGCAAAACACTCATACATATAAAACACAAAATTTAAAAAGAATAACAGAGTTGGGTCTGGAGAGAAGGCTCAGTGGGAAAAGTATCTGCAAGCACAGTTAACCGTTTGATTCCCAGAAGCCTCTTGTCTTAGTCAGGGTTACCATCACTGAGATGAAACACCATGACTAAAGCAAGTGGGGAGGAAACAGTTTATTTGGCTTACACTTCCACATCACTCTTTGTTATCAAAGGAAGTCAGGACAGAAACTCACATCAGGAACCTGGAGGCAGGAGGTGATGCCGAGACCATGGAGGGGTGCTGCTCACTGGTTTGCTCCCCATGGCTTGCTCAGCCTGCTTTCTTGTAGAACCCAGAACCACCAGCCCAGTGCTGATAACACCCACCATGGGCTGGGCCCTTCCCCATCAATCACTAATTAAGAAAATGCCCTATAGGCCTGCCTATAACCTGATCTTATTGAGGTATTTTCTCCATCGAGGCTCCTTCCTCTACAGTGACTCTAGCTTGTGTCATTGACATAAAACTACCCAGCACAACATTTAAAATTCATATATATGTGTACCTGCACACACTTGAACATGCATGTACACTCACATGTGTACACACACATAACAGAGTTGGCTAGGAGGCCCTGGATAGGAGACCCAGGACACAAAGCAAAACAAAACATAATCAGCTGGGCGCTGGTGGTGCACACCTTTAATCCTAGCACTCAGGAGGCAGAAGCAGGCGGATCTCTGTGAGTTTGAGGCCAGCCTGGTCTACAAGAGCTAGTTCCAGGACAGCCTCCAAAGCCACAGAGAAACCCTATCTCAAAAAACAACAACAACAAAAAAGCAAACAAACAAACAAAAAAAAAACATAATCTAGGGCTCTCAGTGGCAATTTTACCTCTTGTCCTTCAGGTTGGGGACACCGAGGCTGGCCACCAGAACAATGTCTTTGAATGCAGCCCTGGCTGCAAAAATCCAGAACTGTGTTGAGGAAATAGAGGAGCCCAAACTGTGGCTTGTCTAGGGTCACAGGTTAGCAAGGCTTGGACCTCAGCCTGCTGAAAGTAGGGCCTTCCATCCCTCTCCTGAACTTAGGCCAGAGTCCTGGGGTCAAGAAGAAAGGGAGCCAACTGGAGAGTCCCAGTTTGCTTCAGGTTCCCAATCTCCAGGAAGGCTTCCTGGGTCATACAGGGAAACCATGAAGTAACATCAGAGACATTAAGAAACAAAAAGCTCCAGGAGTGGGAGAGCAGTTTACCTAAGGTCACCCAATTAGTGGTTCACAGGGACTGGATTCCAAGTAGATCACAGGCTGACATGTGTTCTCAGCCTGTTTGTCTGCAAGTGTCATAGCCAGGGTTTGAATCCAATCTAGCTGCCTCCAGACATCATGTTCTGAAACATTCCTTCTGATTCCACCCCACCCCCATCCCCAGCACTGATGAGTGGTGCACAAAACAGGCAGAGCATACAGCACCCAGGAAGTCCACTAGTGTGGTTGTCTTTGCTGGTCTGACTGGACCATTGTTAGTTCTCTGCCCTTCCCCTGTATCTGGTGCACAGGATTGTGGGTAACTAGCCTGACCTCTTTGCTCCTCCCCCTATGCTGACCCTAGGAGTGTGGAGTACATGCTGTGGTGTCCAGTCAAGCTGGAGGGGCTCCCGGCACTGTCTAGTCTTACACATTGTAGAGGGAATGCTGAGGCCCTAAAGAAGAGCAGGGTGAGGCTCACTTTTTCACTCCACCTAATCCTTGAGCTCCTGTTATGTTCTGATTGCTGTTCTAGACATGACACTAATGGGTCCCATGGAGTTCCCCTAATCAGAGTGGGGTAGAAAGACAATTGATAGGTGTGGTGAGATGGCTTAGCTGGCAAAGGTGGCCGCTGCCAAGCTTGAACACCTGACTGTGATACCTAGAATCTACTTAGTGGGAGCAGAGAAGGGACTCTGGAAAGCTGTCCTCAACCAACAGAAGAGCACTGAGGCACTTGTGTGCACCACCACCCTCAACATCCATCCGTCTGTCCATCCATCCATCCATCCATCCATCCATCCATCCATCCATCCATCCAGTGTAATAAATCACTTTAAAACAGAAAAACCGGCTAGAGAGATGGCTCAGTGGTTGAGAATACTGGCTGATCTTCCAGCGGACCCAAGTTCAGTTCTCAGCCAGCACGCACAGGCAGCTCACAACTGTCCATAACTCCAGTTCCAGGGGAACTGACACCCATGACAAAACACCAATGCACATAAAAAAAAAATAAGTTAAAACAAAACAAAACAGAAAACCAGTTGGCATAAAATAGGTAAACAGAAAGTGCAAACCAGAAAAGACAGTGACAAAGGTCATCTGCTGCTCTTTAGCCTGGGTGGCTGGACAAGTAATGTTAGCCCGAGATCTAAAGGATGTAAAGAAGTCAACAGGCAGCCGGGTGTTAGTGGCACACACCTTTAATCCCAGCACTCAGGAGGCAGAGGCAGGTGGATCTCTGTGAGTTCAAGGCCAGCCTGGTCTGAGCACTCAGAGCGAGTGCCAGGATAGGCTCCAAAGCTACACAGAGAAACCCTGTCTCGAAAAACCAAAAAAAGAAAAAAAAAATGTCAACAGGCAAAGACATTCTGGTAGAAGGGACAGCCTGTGACAATCACTTGAGTACGTACTTCATGTGTCAGAGCACACTGGACCGGGAAATCTATTTAGTATTTCCTGATGGTTTTTTTTTTAATTAAGTATTATTTTATATGAATGGGTGTTTTGCATATCCTGACAATTTTTAAATCTAAATTATTTAATTTTATGTATATTGGTGTTTTGCCTGGATGTATGTCTGTACACTATGTGCAGGTCTCACACCCATAAAAACCAGAAGGGGGCCACTGGAGGCCCAGAAACTGCAGTTGAAGATAATTGTGTGCTGCCATGTGGGTGCTGAGGGTTTAACCTAGGTCTGGAGCAACAAGTGCTCTTAGCTACTAAGTCAGCTCTCCAGCCCCTGACACTGTTTTTGAGACAGGGTTTCTCTATGGATCCCTAGCTGTCCTGGAGCTCCCTCCATAAACCAGGCTGGCCTCAAACTCACAGAGATCTGCCTGCCTCTGCTTCCTGAGTGCTGGGACTAAAGGTGTGTGCCGCCGCCACCGCCGCCTCCGCCTCCGCCGCCGCCGCCATTACTACCACCAATTCACTGACCATCTTTTTTTTTTTTTTTTTTTTTTTTTAACCAGAGTGCATTGCATCTAGTATTTCAGGCATTTCAGAAGATAAATGCACACATCTAATTATACACATCTCTGCCTTATTTAGTATCTATAATATATATTATATATATATATATATATATATATATAATATATATATTCTTTTGGCTCTTTTTGGGAGCCTGCCACCCAGTTCTCAAATAAACACACATGGAGGCTTATTCTTTCCTATGAAGGTCTCGCCTTAGCTTAGCTTTTCTTAAATTATCCTATCTATCTTTTGCCTCTGGACTTTTACCTTTTTCTATTTCTGAATATCTTTCTTTCTGACTCCGTTGCTGGTTCTGTAGCTGGGTGGCTGGTCCCCGATGTCCTCCTTGGTCTCTCTTGCTTGCTTCTTTCCCAGAGTTCTCTTTTTACACTCTCTGCCTGCCAGCCCCACCTAGCCTTTCTCTTGCCTTGCTATTGACTATTCAGCTCTTTATTAGACCAATCAGGTGTTTTAGGCAGGCAAAGTAACACAGAGTTAAACAAATGCAACATAAAAGAATACAACACATCTTTGCATCATTAAGCAAATGCTCCACAAAGCTGGGTAGTGGTGGCGCATGCCTTTAATCCCAGCACTCAGGAGGCAGAGGCAGGCGGATCTCTGTGAGTTCGAAGCCAGTCTGGTCTCCAGAGTGAGTGCCAGGATAGGCTCCAACGCTACACAGAGAAACCCTGTCTCGAAAAACCAAACAAACAAACACAAAAAACAAACAGAAAAGAAAACAAAAATAAAAAAAATTCTCCACAGCATAAACAAATGTAACACATCTTAAAATAATATTCTACAACAAGTGTTAAGGTGTGCTTTGGGTTGCAATCTAACATATATTCATGGGCAGGGGTGGCAGCTCTATTGGTGAAGCACTTGCTCGAAGGCATGAGAACCTGAGATTGATCCTCCAGGATTTGAGGATCCCTGGGACTCTCTGGCTAAGGAGTCTAGCCTTCCTGCTGAGATCCAAGCCAATTGGGGATTGCCTCAAATCAAGGTAGAAAGGGACTAAAGAATGACAGTGGAGGTTGTCCTCTGGCTTACACGCACAGGGGCACAAGTGCACCTAACACAAACACAAACACACACAACCTCTGCGTTAGTCAGGGTTCCCTAAAGGATCAGAACTTACAGAATGAAGATATCTGTATCTGTACAGTTCTATATCTATATAGAAACATATATGGAATGTTTTGGAATGGCATACAGACTGTGTTCTAGGTAGTCCAATAATGGCTGCCTACCAATGGAAGGTCGAAGAATCCAGTAGTTGCTCAGCCCAGGAGGCTGGATGTCTTAGCTGGTTTTTGGTATAGGCCAGAATCCCAAAGAACTAGCCTCTAATGCCATTGAAGGAATGGACTTGTCAGTGAGAGCAAGCAAAGAGCAAAAGCTTCCTTCTTCCATGACCTTTATATGGGCTGCCAGCAGAAGGGGTGGCCCAGATTGAAGGAAGATCTACCCTTTAATCTGGATTAAAAGTGGGTGTTCTCACTTCAAGTGATTTAATTAATTAAAAAATCTCACAGGCATAAAACCCACTTGGGTTTTGTTTAATTCCAAATGTAATCAAGTTGACAACCAACAATAGCCATCACAACTCCCTCCCCCTAGAAATCATGTATTCCTGTCTACTACTTTTGCAGAGGACCTGGGTTTGGTTCCCAGCTGCATGGGACAATTTATAACCACCTGTAATTCCAGTTCAAGTGGATCCAATGCCCTTTTATGGCCTTCATGAGCACGAGGTATGCATGTTTTATACATATACACATACATGCAAGCAAAATATTCATATTCATATACATATTTTGTATAATACATTATATTGTATATTTTGTGATATATATATATATATATATATATATAATATATATATATATATATGAAAAGCCAGGACATACCTTTAATCCCAGCACTCTGGAGGCAGATGCAAGCAGATCCCTGTGAGTTTGAGGCCAGGCTGGTAACAGAGCTGGTTCCAGGCCAGCCAAAGCTACATAGTAAGACCCTGTCTCAAAACCAAAACACAAACAGCTTCACAAGAAAATTTTGAACAGCCTGACAGTGGTGGCAGTGCATGCCTTTAATCCCAGCACTTGGGTGGCAGAGGCAGATGAATCTCTGTGAGTTTGAGGCCAGCCTGGTCTACCAAGCAAGTTCTGGGACGACCAGGACTGTTACACAGAAAAACCCTGTCTTGAAAAACAAAAACAACAACAAAGAAACTTTTAAACATCCATCTGGGCTGCCAGAAGTGCTGTCTACCCTAGTCTGATCATTCCATGCTGTCTGCATGTGTGGAAATGTCTTGGCTAAGCTTTGGAGTGAAGGCAGGAGGAGGCAGGAGACTCACACTCTGTGGTCTCTCCAATCTCCTTACCACATGTGGTCCCAGAGGGATGACTACCCCTGAGTGTCCTTGGCTGCTGTCTACCCCTCTCTGCCTCTGTAGCATCCATTAGTTCAGCTCTAATGGGACAGAACACAGGCTTCTTCAGCACTCTCTTCAGCACCTCTGTCATTCTGCTCCAGCCCCAACCTCAAACATTCTGTACTTCCCCACTAATTCCTGGTCAGCCTCAGTGGCTTCCTCTCCTTTCTCCTTCCCTCACTCCTTTTCCTTCTCTCTTTTTCTGGTACCTTGTACAGCTAAACAAGTATTCTACCTGACGTGCATCCTCAGCACTAAAAGAGAGAGACAGAGACAGAGACAGAGAGACACAAAGAGAGTCTAGCTCTCTTGCCTAGACTGGTCTTGAACTCACTCTGAAGTCCAAGCCTGCTCTGGGTAGCTATCTTCCTGCCTCAACCCTCTGAGTAACTGGGATTTCAAGCATAAGACACCACATCCCATTATTCCCATTCTTCTTTTTCTCCCCCCACCCCCGAGACAGGGTTTCTCCTTGAAACAGTCCTGGCTGTCCTGGAACTCATTCTGTAGACCAGGCTGGCCTTGAACTCACAGAGATCTGCCGGCCTCTGCCTCCTGACTGCTGGGAATAAAGGTGTGTGCCACCACCACAGGCTTTGTTTTTCTTTTTAAAGCAGGGTTTCTCTGTATAGCCCTGGCTGTCCTGAAATTTACTCTATAGACCAAGTTGGCCTGCGACTAAAGGTGTGAGCTGCCACCGTCCTGCCTGTATTTGGTTTTCTTTACTCTTTGGGGGCCTGCTACCCAGCTCCGAAATAATCACATGAAGACTTATTCTTACTTATGAATGCCCTGCCTTTGCTTGGCTTGCTTCTAGCCAGCTTTTCTAACTTAAATTATCCTGTTTCCCTTTAACTATGTTTGCCTGTGGGCTTTTTACTTTTTTTTTTTTTTAAAGACAGGGTTTCTCTGTAGCTTTGGAGGCTGTCCTGGAACTTGCTCTGTAGACCAAGATGGTCTCGAACTCACAGAGATCCACCTGCCTCCTAAGTGCTGGGATCAAAGGTGCACACCACCACCGCCAAGCAATCTTTCTTTATTCTTTTCTTTGCTTTATCTATATATCTTTTTTTCCCTTCTTACTCGGAGGCTGGCTATGTGTCTAGCCTCTGGCATCCTCCTCTCCTTTTCTCGCTCCTCCCTCCTCCCTAGATTTTTCCTCTTATTTATTCTCTCTGCTCACCAGCCCCACTTATTGTTTCTCCTGCCTAGCCATTGGTCATTCAGCTCCTTATTAGACCTTCAGGTGTTTTAGACAGGCAAAGTAACACAGCTTTACAGAGTTAAACAAATACAACATAAAAGAATACAACACACATCTGGGCGTTGGTGGTACATGCCTTTAATCCCAGCACACGGGAGGCAGAGGCAGGCGGATCTCTGTGAGTTCGAGACCAGCCTGGTCTACAAGAGCTAGACAGGACAGCCTCCAAAGCCACAGAGAAACCCTGTCTCGAAAAACCAAAAAAAAAAAAAAATTCCACAGCATAAATGAATGTAACACATTTTAAACTAACATTCCACAACACAAGCCCATTTTCATTGTCTGTTCTCCTGCTCCACCTACCTTCACACACACACACACACACACACACACACACACACACACACACACACACACACGCAGGCTGCCGGGCACTGTGCAGGCACTCAGAGCAATGTTTTGTTTTCCTTCTATTGAACATAAGCCATTTCAAGACAGGAAGGGGCTTATGAGGCATCCAAAGTCATATGAAATGTTTTTAATTTCGTGGTATATTCTTCCTGGAGGAGAATCTATATACTTTTTTTTTTTCATGATCTTAAAGGATCTGTGTGAGATGGCTCATCAGCTAAGCACACTGGCTGCTCTTCCCGACAGGGGCAGGGTTTGGCTCCCAGCACATGGCGGCTCACAACCATCTGTGATTCCGATACACTCTTCTGTCACCCGAGGCTCACATGTGGTTCACAAACACACATGCAGACCAAATACCCATATAAATAAAAATAATTGTTTAAAAAGATATGACACTCCCCCCTCAAAATAGGTTAAGAATCATTGTGCGTTCTATAAATATTTGTTCTGATTGACTGCATCTGTAACAGTTGCATACTCAATAAACACTGAATGAATGAGTAAACCTCCCCCTCATTAGGCTCTTTGTTTTTCAATGGGACAAAAACAGCAACAACCAAAAAAAAAAAAAAAAAAAAAAAAAACTCAAAAGACTGAGGGGGAAGTGTTGATTATTTCATCCCCCTATCCTGTGACCCCAAGTACCATCTCAGCGGGACCCACTACTTAAGACACACACTTCAGTGGCTCCCAGCACCTGCCAACACCCATCTCCTGTCCTGAAATCCTCAGACTGCGCCTTTGCAGCCTGTCTGCTGAAAATAACCCTGAAGCTGGGGGTGTGAGCGCTACTGCACTCTTCCGCAGAGGGAGATTCTGCCCCCTGCCGGTCGCTCAGCTCCTTTGACCCCAGGGGAGAACCAGGTGACTGACTTCAAGACCGAGGTCCCCATGCGGGAACGGAGGCTGCGAGGCAGAGGAGCGGTGGAAGGAGCGCATCCCCCACGGGATAGGTTTCCAGCCTGCGACCTGGCTTGAGTCTGGGGCGGCTGCGCTTCCTTCCCAGGATTCAGGTCTCCCAGGCTCGCAGTTTGGGAGGCCGGAGCGAGGCGCCTGTAGAGACGCATCTTGAACTCCAGGGAGATCCGGTCGCTCATGCTTGGCTTTCTCATCGATCCCTTTTCCCTAGGTCCGACTGGGACACCTTTCGATCCTGAGTCAATTCTCTGCATCGCCTACACTTGACGTGAGTGCGGTATACCAGCCGCCCCATCACCATGGAAACAGAAGCCTCTGCATCCATCCTAGAACACATTTGCGAAGCTATGAGAAAGATCTGGATTTGGGAGGGAGGGTCATAAAGGTTACTGAATAACATGAACCATGTGAAGATTGTTGGCTTTCCTGTCAAGACGTTAACGCTGTCGTCTCAGACCATCCAAACCGATCAACTTCTGATGGAGCCTTGAGCTAAACGTCCCTAAGCATCACTTCTCTCATCTGTTAAATAAAAATAATTGCTGCACTTACTTCACAGGGCTGTTGTAAGAATCCCATTAAGTAATGCACACTTAACACTTAAGTCAGTGCTCAGCACACAGTGAATGCTCAAAATGTAGTTATTCGACATCATTTCTGCATATTTATTATTTAGGTGTGTATTATTTCTGCTGCTAAATTGCTAGTCCCTTGATAATAGCGCCTTTTGGACCAGGCATGGAGGCACACACCTGTAATTGCAGCACTTGAGAGGCGGAGGCAGGGGGATCAGGATATATAAGGTTAGAGTCAGCTACATAATGTGTTCAAAGCCAGCCTGAACGTTAGATCCCATCTCAAAAAAAAATGAAAAAAAAATGGAAAATTATAAATTTCCTTTTCAGTCTCGTGTGTGGGTGAGTGTGTGTGTGTGTTAGTGTGTGTGTGTGTTGCACGAATATGAGTGTGTGGCTCAGATTGTGTACCTATTTTCAGAAATGCTGAGGCCAGAGCAGCACATTGGGTGTTCTCCTCCACTCTACTCTACTTCTTGCCTAAAACAAGGCCTCTCGGAAGCTGGAAGTCCAGCATGTTGGCTAGGCTAGCTGGCCAATAAGAGTTCAAGGCCTTCCTGGCTTCATGCCATGATACTAGGGTTACAGACATAATCCAGCCATGTCAGGCATTTTACTTGTGTGTTGTGGTTTGAATTCTGGTCCTCAAGCTTGCAGAGCAAGTGCTCTCACCACTGAGCATCTCCCTGGCCATCTGTTTGCTTTTCTTCCTGTCTCTATTTTGGATACCAAAATTCTAACCATGCTTGCCCTTCCACCCTGGGCTGTCACACTGTCTCCCTGAAGAGACCCCCCTTCATACAGAGTGCCTGCAGACTACTGCTGGCTTTCACTCGGGTCTGGGGAGTTAACCCTCAAGTGTGGGCCCCTGGACTTCACCAAAGTATGAGCAAAAACTCTTAACTGAATCCACAAATGAAAACATGTTCACAAGCCAGGACTGGCAGCCCAGGCCTGCCACTTTGGCTACGTGAAGAGGCTAAAACAGAAAGTTCAAAAATTCTAGGCAAATCTGTAAAGTTCTATCTTAAAAATAAAGAGCTGAGTGTGGTGGCATATGCCCAGAAGACAGAGGCAGGCAGATCTCTCTGAGTTTGTGGTCAGCCTGGTCTAACAGTTTGCTCCAGGCCAACCAGAGTTACATAGTGACACCCTGTCTCAAAGCAAAAACAAAAAGACTTTTAATGGGAAAGCCATATAATTATATACATTTATATTTTTATTTTGTTTTTGAGACAGGGTATTATGTAACTCAGGATAGCTTTGAGCTTTCTATGAATTTTACACTGGCCTTGAACTCTGAATCCTCCTGTGTCCAGCTCCCAGGTGCTGGCCTTAAAGATGTATTCCACCCCCTGACTTATGTGACAATATTAGCAGAAATTAGGGGAGCTCTAAATAGAGGGATGGCTAATGATCTTGAGTTAAAGACTCATTCTCATAAAGGTGACCGTTCTCTTCAAACTCACCTAGAAATTCACTGTGATTCCCTCAAACTCCAACTGCTGGAAAACGGACAAGCTGGTGCATGAATTTGTGCAAAAATGCAAAGCCCAAGGACAACCAAGAAGGTCTTTGAGAGGAACATGCATGCATCAACGACTATAATAAATCTCCAATACTGGAGACAGCGTGCCATGGGTACAATAATAAACAAATACCATCATGGAACAAATAAAGGACTTAAACACAAACCCACTCGAATATGGATTTTTTTTTGTTTTTAAAGAATTCCTTTTTTAAAGATTTTATTTAGTTATCATGTATACAACATTCTGCTTCCATGTATATCTGCACACCAGAAGAGGGCACCAGATCTCATAATGGATGGTTGTGAGCTACCATGTGGTTGCTGGGAATTGAACTCAGGACCTCTGGAAGAGCAGTCGGCACTCTTAACCTCTGAGCCACCTCTCCAGCCCACAATGGATTCTTGAGTCATGATGGAGGGAATAATGAAGAACAGCGAGGAAATATTCCCAAGGCACGGACCAAAGCACAAGGTCACATATTAGTTTTAGGTATAAATATAAAAGGCATTAAAGGCCAAGCTTTCATAATTAAAAATAAAGTTGAGATGATACTATTTTGGTCAGTCTGGAATGCTATAATAAAATAAAATGTATGTGGGATTCTTTATTGGGACTACCCGCTCCCCAAATAACCACAAAGAGACTTATTATTAATTATAAATGTTTGGCTGCTAGCTTAGGCTTGTTACTAACTAGTTCTTACAACTTAAATTAACCTATATTTCCTGTCTACACTCTACCTTGTGGTGGCACCTTTTTTCAGCACAGCACAGTTCATCTCCTGCTTCCTGGGTGTCTGGCTGGTGACTCAGCCTTTTTTCTTCCTTGTGCTCTCATTTTGTCTGCAAGTCCCACCTAACCTCTACCTGCCTAGCTATTGGCTATTTAGCCTTTTATTAAACCAATGAGAACAACGATTATTCACAGTGTACAAAAAGATTGTTCCATAACACACACACACACACACACACACACACACACACACACACACACACCAGAACAATAAAGCTTCTAGAAATCACCTAGGAACCAACCTTACTGGGTTTAAGAAAATGCTTCTCAAATGCTATACAGAAGGGTTATGACTTAGGTTGTAGCACTTATTGAGCAAATGTTAGATAATCCTGGCTCCATCCCTGGTACACAAGAGTAACAAAAAGTGAAAAGAGAAAGGCTAAATATTATGGCATGTGAATTAAATTTGTTAGTTAACAGTGAAAAAAATGAAAGTGGAGAGGAAATCTAGGGGCCAGAGAGATGGCTTAGTGTGTAAAAGGTGTCTGCAACCAAGCTTGGCCACCTGGGTTCAAGTCCTGGGATTGATTCCTGAAAACTGTCCTTGGACTTCCGTGTGTGTGTGTGTGTGTGTGTGTGTGTGTGTGTGTGTGTGTGTACTTGTGTGTAAAACACACATACTAAATACATAAATGTTTACAAAAAAGCTTTAGGCTCGGAGAAAAAGTGGGGACACACACTGATAAAGAGCCTATATTCAGTCCGTGAGGTGAGAGTTGATGGTATAGCTCAGCCTAACACATTCCAGGCAGTGGGTTCAATCCTTGAGAAAAGAAGAATGATAGACAGGCAGGTTGCAAGTTGCCCTCTGACCTTCTCACATTCACTGCAGCATGTGTGAGTGGGCACACACAGACACAAATAAATATAACAGAAAACAACAGAAAAGAAGTCAAGAAAGAGAATGGACAACCTCAAATCTGATCAACATAAAGCTTGCTGTAAAAGTGGGCAAGAAGCTCAGACAGACGTGCCACAAAAGATGTTCTAACAGTAAATAAACTTGGGAACGAGTAAGCTCAGATCTGCCTTCCCCGAACACAGTGCTTCTGCCAAAACCACCACCCATGACTTAGAGGATATCTCATCTACAGTGTCACTTCATAGCAAGCAAAGCATGGCACTGGATCGATGCTTATGATATTAACTCCCTTACAATGTTCCTTAATGATCTGAAGTTGCTGGCTGGATAAAAACCTTTCTGGTCTTTTGAAGACACCATTACAATACCAGGGAAGTGGTGATACCTTGCAGAGCTGAGGCAACATTCCCCAGCAGGCTGAATATGCTGGGTATCAATTGCCAATGTACATGCTGATTCTCCGAGAGCCAGGATTGATGGATCAAGAAATTAAGAGCTAGAAATAGGTTAGCATTTGGGAGGTGAGGCAGAAAGATCAGGAGTTTGGGGATATCCTTGATTACATAGTGAAGTCAGCCTGGGTTACAAGAGAGCCCCATCTCAAGGAAAAAAAAAAACATATATGAGGCTGGGGAAGGAAGGGAAAGGAAAGAAGGGAGGAAAGAGAAGAGAAGAATGAAGGATCTGGGATTGGGAGGGGAGCCACTAAGCACTGTCACCCCTGATTCCCTAACAAACATTTTTCTGTCCTCCTGCTCTACTGGCCTAGCTCTCTCAAGAGAGGCATGCTCCCACTGGGAGATACTCAATGACTTATGGAACTGGAAGTTGAAACTAAACCTTGGCCACTTTGGGCTCTTCATGACTTTGAATCAACAGACCAAGAATGGAGTTATGGTATTGTTGGAAACAATTCATCTTCACTAGCAAGGAGAAATTGATATACTACTCCATGGTGGAGATAAGTAAGAATATGTCTGAAATGCAGGACGTCTCTAGGGCCTTTCCTAGTCTTTCTGTGTCTGTGACTAAGGTAAGTGAGAAAATAAGAACAATACAGACAGGACAATTAATAGCCCAGATCCTTCAGAAATCCCACCAGATAACTGTGCTTATTATAGAGAAAGGCAAAGCAGAATGGGAGGAGGTAGTTATACTAAACAGGGACATAAGACCAGGGAGAGAGCAGAGGATTGAAAGTATTGCTGTTATGTTTGGCTACGAATGTTTGTATGTAAAAGTAGTCAGCATGATGGTGCACACCTTTAATCCCAGCACTTGGGAGGCAGAGGCAGGCAGATCTCTGTGAGCTCAAGGCTAGTCTTGTTTATATAGCAAGCTCCAGGCCAGCTAAGGCTACATAGAAACCCTTCAAATAAACCAACAAAATAATTATGGTTATAATAATACCATTATATAATTATAATTGTTAAATAATAGTTTTAGATGTATGACTGTTTGTTTGGCCTACATGCGTGTATGTATACTACATGAATACATTGCTAGAAGGGGCCAAAGGGGGCATCAGATTCCCTGGAACTGGATTTACTGTCATGTGGTAGACAGGAACCCAACCAGAGTCCTCTGCAAGAGTAACAAATGATCATTAGCCACTGTTCCAGCTCCTCAATGACTTTTTGTTGTTTGTTTGTTTGTTTAGACCACGTCTCTCTATACAGCCCTAGCTGTCCTGGAACTTCCTATTAGACCAGTCTGGACTGGAACTCACAGAAATCCACCTGCCTCTGCCTCTTGAGTGCTGAGATTAAAGGCATGCACCACCATACCCAACTCCAATGACTTTTAAAACACAATTTATCAGGATGGAGAGATGGCTCAGAGGTCGAGAAACCTTGCTGCTCTTCCAGAGGACCAGTTCAGTCCTCAACATTCATAGGTGGCTCATAACTGCTGCTATTTCCAGCTACAAAGGATTCAATGCCCTCTTCTGTCCTCTGCAGATACCTATACCTACTACTACTGCGCACGCGCGCGCGCGCGCGCGCGCGCGCGCGCGCGCACACACACACACACACACACACACACACACACACACAGAAAGCCTTATTTTAAAACCTACTAAATATATCAAGCTGTGCAACATGACTCCAGTTTTAGACCATTTTCACCAATCCACATGATCCTTCATGTACATAGACTATTAATCTCCCCTCCCCGGCAAAGGGCAGCTATCTTAGTTCACACTGCTAGGACAGAATACAATACACAGTGTGGCTTCAACAGCTAGTACTGCTTCTCTTAGTCTAGAGAACCAGAAGTCTATGAATATGGTGCTGACAGATTTGGAGTCATGGTCTTGGAAGGCTGTCTTCTTGTATATTCAAAGGCCTACTTGTCACTTTCTTGTCTTGAATATATTTAGTTTTGTTTTTAAGTGTGTAAGTGTTTTGCTTACAGTCACAAATATGCCTGGTGCCTGAGGAGGCCTGAAGAAAGTCTTCGATGGTTGTGAGCCACCATGTAGGCATGGGGAATTGAACCCAGGTCTTCTGGAAGATCAGCCAGTGCTCTTAAGCACTGAGCCATCTCCCAGTCTAGTCTCTTTGTCTGCTAAGGACACTAATCCAATTAAGAGAGCTCACCTTCCTGAGAGTATAAACAGCATTGCTTCCCCAGGCCTCCACCTCCTACTCTAGTTAGTAGCGGTTAGGGTTACAATCATTATCTACTTTCTGTCTTTATGGCTTTGTTTTTCTGAGTATCTCATGTAATTTTCAGAATAACATTGTCACTGCCAGCAAGAAATATGTCTCAATGATGTGGGCAGCAAAGTCTGAGGGATCTCCAGGGAAGAATCCCAGGCTGAGTCAGAATAAAGCAAAGTTACTGTACTGATTAAATGGAAAAACAAGCCAGCTTGGAAGACTGAGGTGCAGACGTGGAGAGAACAACACACCTGGCTGCCTGAGCCATGCTGGTGTGTGACTGGAGAGTTATGATGCTCCTTCAGCTTCCAGTATTCACTTAAAGGAAAGCACACACTGCTTTTTTGTTTTCATTACCCACAGAGTTTTGTCCTTGAAAAGTAGGCTTTTAAACATTTTTTAAGCTAGAAGAGGCAATTCATACCTTTGATCCCAGCACTGGGGAGGCAGAGGCAGATGGGTTTTTATGAGTTTGAGGTCATCCTGGCCTATATAGTGAGTTTCTGGCAATCCAGGGCTATACAATGAGATGCTGTCTCAAAATATTTTTTTAGATTTACTTGTTTTATTGCATCTGTTTTGCCTGTGTGTATGTATGTGTACCTGGTTCCCACAGAGATCAAAAGTGGGAGTCAGATCTCCTGAAACTTATGGACAGTTGTGAACTGCCACGTGGGTAGTGGGAGAGAATCCAGATCTTCTACAAGAGCAGCCAGTGCTCTTATCCTGTGAGCCATCTCTCCATCTCCAAGGAAACCACTTTAAAAGATTTAAAAACTCTTTTGTATATATCTGTGTTCATGCACAAGTGCAGTGTCCACTGGAGCTAGAAAGAGGGATTTTGATCTTAGAGTTATTGGTGGTTGTGATCCCAGGTCATCAGGGTTGGCAGCAACTCCCTTACACACTGAGCCTTCTTACAAGCCCACCTGTTGTGGAATTTTTTGTTTTGTTTTGTTTTTCCAGGCAGGGTTTCTCTGTATTGTTTTGGAACTCACTCTGTAGACCAGGCTGTCCTCGAACTCACAGAGATATACCTGCTTCTGCCTCCTGACTGCTGGGATTAAAGATATGCGCCACCACTATAAATATTCTGTTTATACAACTATTACTTTAACTGTGTAAAGATGTTAATTTTGTTTATGCAACATTTGTTTAATTATGTAAATATGTGTTGCATCTGTTTCACCTCACTTGCGTAAGGCACCTGATTACTCTAATAAAGAGCTGAACGGCCAATAGCTGGGCAAGAGAAAGGCTAGGTGGGGCTGGTGGGCAGAAAGAATAAAAATGAGGTGAGATCTAGGCTCAGAAAGAACAAGAGGAGAAAAGAAGGAAGGAGAGGGAGATGCCTGAGGTCAGCCACCCACCCAGCCACGGTGTAAGAAGGAAAGGACTTATAGAATAAAGAAAGGTAAGAAGGCCCGAGGCAAAAGGTGAATAAATTTAAGTTAAAAGAACTAACCAAAAAAGAAGCCTAAATTAGGCCGAGCAATCATAACTAATAAGAAGCCTCTGTGTCTGCCGGGTGGTAGTGGTGCATGCCTTTAATCCCAGCACTCGGAGGCAGAGGCAGAAGGATCTCTGTGAGTTCGAGACCAGCCTGATCTATAAGAGCTAGTTCCAGGACAGCCTCCAAAGCCACAGAGAAACCCTGCCTCGAACTCCTCCCACTCAAAAAAGAAGCCTCTGTGTCATGCTTTGGGAGCTGGGTGGTGGCTCAAAAGAAAAAGCCTGGTACACTCACCCAAAAAAAAAAAAAAAAAAAAAAAAAAAAGATTATGTGATTATGTGTGTAAGTGGTCTTGACCTGTTTCACGGAATCCAACACCCTCTTCTTCTGGCCTCTGCAGGCACCAGGCATGCCTAGGTATGCAGACATACATTGCAGCAAAACATACCCAAAACAAAACAGTAAAATAGAAAAAATATTTGAAGGCAAGAGAGAGGCAAAGGCAGGTTATGATAAAAGGCTCTCTCTGCAAGAACTGACTGCGGTCCTCCAGCCTGCAGGCGGCGCTAAAAAATAGAGCTCGCCTCCCAATTTCTCACTCCGGCCGCGGTCTTAGCGAAGGTCCTTGTTGCTAGGAGACAATGTGCATCGTTCCGCTCTGGAGCCGGGTGTCGCTGATTGCCTGAGTTCTCTTGGCAGAGTACTGAGTTTTTTGCCTGGACTCGGTCCGCCGCCCAGCCATGCCTAAAAAAGGCAAAAAGGCCAAAATACCCTTATCGGATGAGGAGCAGCTGCTTCTATTTCAGCAGAGGTTGTTGGCAGAGGAGGAGGCTGCCAAGAAAAAAGAGAGGCTGCTCACCCAGTTCTTGAAGGTGATGCTTGTCTGCAGTGTGTCTTGCTCAAACCCACCGCTCATGCGCTAGCGCCGTCGCCTGGGTCTCGTCATTGTGCCCGGCTCATTTACATCTCGCCAGTGCCTCCTTGATCCCAAAATACATGAGTTTCAGACAACATTGTTTTCGGCCTAGGGAATTCTCTGTGAAGCGTGGACAGGGGGAATGGAAATCTGGAAGTATCAACTAAGCTCTGGAATTAGGACAGTAGATGATGTCAAGTGTCCAAATTCAGCTGTCTTGAAAATCCTAATGTTCTGGAGTAGGGTCATTATAAAGTCTTCTATTCTGACTTTTCATCCTGAAGGAAACTCTTCCAAAGAACAAACGGGAGCCCCTGGGTGTTGGTTGCCAAGAGCTTTGGTACTTGAGAATACACAAGGGCTGGTATTTTTCAGGGTGGTATCCGTTATACCGTGGTAGAACTTTGGCCTTGGCTGAAACAGATGTGTTTATCCCTCACACAGGACAAGCTGGCCAAGGAAGAACACAACAGTGCTCTGAACCTTAATAAGATTAACACGCAGTGGAGGACGGTCCTAAGGGAGGTCAAGACTAGAGAGCTTCACAAGGACATCGAGATCCTCAGCCAAACGTTTGAGCGAGTGGTGGACTGCAAGGACAGTGTCATCAAGGTACCCCTCTACCCTAAGAATTCACGAGTAGAATGGGCCTTGTGAATTCATATTGTTTTGAAACAAGGTCATGTATCCCTGTACTGGTCTCAGACTCATGATGTAACTGGTGATGACCTTGAACTCCTCACCCTCCTGTTTTCACTTCTCAACTGCTGGTATTGCAGGTGTGGGCTACACAGCCAGATCTACCTAACTGGCCTTCAAACCTTCATGAGACAAGGCTCTGACAAGCTATCTGGCTAGGTGGATGGAATGATGGCATTTCCTTCTTATTTCCTAATGATTTTAGGAATGCCGGCTCTCCCATTCAGTCTTCAGAATTTAAGATTTATTTATTATTTGTGTGTATGTATGCATGTCTTTCTAAGTTTATGTTATGTGTACTGCAGGCACTCCAAGAGGCCAAAGGAGGCCAGAGGCCCTCAGATTTCCTGGAATGAGAGCTACAAGCAGTTGTGAGTTGCCTAATGTAGGCACTGGAATTCAAACCCAGGTCCTCTGAAAGAACTGTAAGAGCCATCTCTCCAGCCCTTCCCATTCAGTCTTGATGCAAACCAAGAATGACATCTAGTAAATATAGGGACCAGTCCCGGTGATACATGCCTTTATTCCTACTACTCAGGAGGCAAAGACAGGTAGATATCTTGGTCTATACTAAGAGATCCAGGACAGCCAGGGCTCTACTGGCTCAAAACACAAAAACAAACAAACAAAAAACAAAACAAAAGAGAAAAAAATTCACAAGGCCCCTCCCCGAGGTTATACAAGCAGAAACAACGCCTGGGGAGAAGGGACCCTCAGACCAGCTAAGCTGTGGAGCTCAGTGATGCAGCTTCTGTTAGCCATCACCCAGCTCCTCTAAGGAACCCAATAAACTAACTGGTTTACCAAAGTGGACGCTGGCAAAATCGTTAGTCTGGCTCTCTCTCTTCTGGGGACAGTGGATAATTGTTCCTGTTTCTGTAGGAAAACAACACAACACATCCTTAGCCCCCAGGCGATTGTCCCTCCTAAGCAAGAACAGTGTGTCAGTCTGTCAGTTGCCACTAGAGTCACCTGGGCCCGACTGGATTATCGTCACTTCAGCTGGCAGCCAGGAGCCCAGCTGAGCTGTTGACTACAAGTCACATGACCTCTCCATGTGCTTTGGGTTTCTCACAACTGGCTTGGTTTCTGGAGGAAGCATTCCCAGGAACAGGCATTCCAAGAGGCAGGAAATGGAAGCTGCCAGGCCAGAGAAAGGGCTGAGTTGGAACTGCCACAGTTCCAAGTGCCATTCTCACCTCTTCTATTGATTCCATTAATCATAAGGTTACTCAAATTCTCGAAAGTGGAAAAGAGAACTTTTTGCTCCTGCCCTCCCTCCTTCCCACTCTCCCATCTTCCTTTTTCTTTCTGGCCTTTCTCTAGAGATGAGTTTTTCTGGCTTCAAACTCATGATCTTCAAAAGATGTTATTTTTAAATTATGTGTATGTGTCTTGTGTGTGGGGATGTACATGTGAGTGCAGGGAGGCCAGAAGGGGGCATCATATCCCTTGGAGTTAGAGTTGCAGCAGTTGTGAGGCACCTGACTTCAATGCTGGAAACTGAACTCATGAAAAGGAGCAAGTGCTCTTGACCTCTAAGCCGTCTCTCTAACTTCTAAACTCCCAATCATCTTCCTTCCCAAATGCTGGGATTGCAAGCATGTGTCACTAGCCAAACCAGACTCTATCTTTGGTGGAGGAATGACAAAGTCCCATTGCAGAGAATTGTAGGATGGGAGTGTACTCATCTTTGCAATATAGTCTGTCACAAGAAGCCACTTCCTGCTGGCCCCTGAATCACTCTGGCATGGCTTGATTGGTTTTTGATAGCATTTTTGCTTTTTGTTTTGTGCTTGTAGTTAGTACTGGGGATCAAACTCTAGACCTCACCTATGCCAGGTAAACATTCTACCACTGAGACACATTCCTAACTTATAAAATAATTTTGCTGTGTATTGTGGTGCACACCTTTAATCCTAGCATTAGAGAGGCAGAGGCAGGCAGTTCCCTGTGAGTTGGAGGTCAGCTTGGTTTACATAGTTAGTTCTAGACCAACTAAAGCTGCATAGTGAGATACTGTCTCAGTACACACACACACACACACACACACACACACACACACATTTATTATACATATCACACACACATACACACGTCTTGTTAAGTACCCAGGCTGCAAACTCATTACATAACCCAGAAACTTTGCAATGCTCTTGCATCAGTGCCCTGGTATTATGGGCGTGCATCACCATGGCTACTTTGCTAATTTGTATAAGAAGATAAACTAGGTTCAAGTTATTTTCTGCCCTCAAACATCCAGTTCCCCAAGGATACCTGGCTTTTTTTAATGGTGGGTGGCTCCACCAGTGTAAATGTTTGTGATCCACAAGACATTGGCCCACTTCACACTTACTTAGAAAAAAATATTTTCATTTTATATCTGAGTGTCTGCATATATGTTAAGTACACCATATACATGCAATGCCCACGTAAAGGGCATTGTATCCCCTGGAACTGGAGTTACAGATGGTGGTGAGCCAAGACTCTATGTGGGTGTTGGGAATCAAACCCTAGTCCTCTGGAAGGGCAGCTGGTGCTCCTAATTGTTGAGCCATCTCTCCAGCCCTCTCTGATGCTATTCTTTTTAAACAAGGTTTTACTATGTAGCCCTGGCTGTCCTGGAACTCTTAGTGTAGACCAAGCTAGTCTTGAATTCACAAATACCTACCTGTCGCTGCCTCCTGAGTAGTAGGAATAAAGGCATGTATCACCGGGACTGGTCCCTATATTTTCTAGATGTCATTCTTGGTTTGCATCAAGACTGAATGGGAAGGGCTGGAGAGATGGCTCTTACAGTTCTTTCAGAGGACCTGGGTTTGAGTTCCAGTGCCTACATTAGGCAACTCACAACTGCTTGTAGCTCTCAGATTCCAGGAAATCTGAGGGCCTCTGGCCTCCTTTGGCCTCTTGGAGCGCCTGCAGTACACATAACATAAACTTAGAAAGACATGCATACATACACACAAATAATAAATAAATCGTAAATTCTGAAGACTGAATGGGAGAGCCAGCATTCCTAAAATCACTAGGAAATAAGAGGGTAATGCCATCATTCCATCATTTCATCTACCTAGCTAAACGTGTGTGTGTGTGTGTGTGTGTGTGTGTGTGTGTGTGTGTGTGTGTGTGTTTGTGTGTGTGTGTGTGTAGGCTAGAGGTTGTCATCAAGCATCTTCCTCGCTTGCTTTTCACCTTATATTTTGAGATTGGAGCTCACTCACCAAATTGGGTAGGCTGGCTGGTCAGTGAGACCTAGGACCCTCCTATGTCTACTCCCCCAATCCCAGGATTACAGGGGTGTCACCACACCAGACTTTTGTTTGTTTGTTTTGTTTTGTTTTTTTGAGACATGGTTTCTCTGTATTGTTTTGGAGCCTGTCCTGGAACTCACTTTGTAGACCAGGCTGGCCTGGAACTCATAGAGATCCACCTGCCTCTGCCTCCCAAGTGCTGGGATTAAAGGTATGAGCCACCAATGCTCAGCTCACACCAGACTTCTGTGGGTGCTGAGGACCCAAGTGATCCCTCTCCCCAGCCACTTGAACCCACTTTTATCTTCTCACGGATGCCACTTGGCCAGAACAGTAATTCTCTCCCCCCTGCCTAGTCTCTGGCTAAGGACTTGACGGAAGCCGAGGAGCAGTATGCCCATGCTCTGCGTAGCCACTTGCACAATGTTGACCAGCTCTTGGCTCTGCAGCGACGACGTCTCAGCCTCCTGGAGGAAAATTACAACATGGAGCTAGAGGTCCTAACGAAAGAGTTTGAGACAGAAAGGTATGGGACCAGAGAGTCAAGAGACTGGCTCCAGGGGAGTTTCCAGAGCCTATCCCCAGTACCCAGGAGCCTCCTTCCTAATCGTAATCCCAGGCAGAGAGGGTCCAAAGTTCCTTGTAAATGAATTCTGTTTAATCTTACAGCCGCAGCTACCTGGACCCCTGCCATGTTCCTGTCTGTACCTCTAATCCCAACTATCAAAGTTCTATCCATCCAGCAGTAGACAGGAATGGGAGAGAGGTTTCACTGTAAACTTACTTTTGGTTTTGTATCATATGAAGGTATTACCTACTCAAAAATCAAAATATTCTTATTCATTCTTTCTGGAAAAACAAAACAAAACTTTCCCTCCCTCCCTGCCAGTCCTTAAAAGTTTGTACCATCCATAGTTTTGTTTTCATTTTTTAAGACAGAGCCTCACTGTGTATCATTGGCTGCTTGGAACATATTATATAGACCAGGCTGCCCTCTAGCTCACAGATACGTGCCTACCTCTGCCTCCCAAGGGCTAAGACTAAAGGAGTGTGCTGCCACACCCGCCCATTCATAGTTATATTACATATTTTTTGTTATTTTTGGTCCACATGCTATATCTATCATGTCTCCTATAGGAAGACAATCATTGACCAGCATGAGAAAGAAATTCACTACCTACAGGATGTCTTCATGGCCATGGAGCAAAACTATTTAGATTCTGAGTATGAAAGCAAGCTGGAGTTCCAGAGCATGTGGGATGATCTGAAAAACAAGGTACAGGAGGAGAATGGTGGACAGGATCTGGATAAACATGTTGAGACCATTTAGGGCAGTCAGAGCTAGGTGAGAGCCCCAGAGCCAACAGTCAATAAAAGTCTGTTGCCACTGAGGTGTCCATGTGCTTCTTTGTGATCTTGTGAAAACTGCTCAGAAGGCAGGACTGTTCTAAAATGTTATGAGAATACATTTTAAGGGAAAAAACAAAACCAAACAAACAAAAAGCTACCCCCATGGCCAACAACAAAAAAACCCAGAGATCATCCTGGCTTCACCCTTTTGTAATGTAGATTAAGAAACAAATCTAAGTCGGTAGACTCTTAATTCTTTCCATTGTAGAGTTTACAAATCTAGTCGACATGCTGAAGTTTGGGCATAGAGTTCTTGGTTTAACTTTAAGTAATCCATTAATTTACTTATTTTTGAGACAGCATCTTGCCGGGCGGTGGTGACACATGTCTTCAATCCCAGCACTCGGGAAGCAGAGGCAGGCAGATCTCTGTGAGTTTGAGACCAGCCTGGTCTACAAGAGCTAGTTCCAGGACAGACTCCAAACCTACAGAGAAATGCTGTCTCAAAAAATCAAAAACAAACAAACAAACAAAAACAAAAAAACAGCATTCTTTCTTTGCCCAGGCTTACCTTGAACTCACTCTCTATGTGGTGGAGATGACCTGAACTACTTTTTTGTTTTTACCTTAAACTTCTGATCCTCCTGCCTCCACCCAAGTGGGGTAGCAGACAGGCACTATCACATGCAACCTGCTTCAACACTAGGGAAGCCCTCTACTGTAAGCTCCACCCCAGCCCGCGCTTCTAATTCAGCCAGTGTTTTACTTTACAGTTTGAATAATTTCCTACATGTAAAAACTGAAAAGATCTCAAATGGAAATCCAAACTATCAGTTTCCCTTTAAAAAGCTAAGAGATCTGCACCAGGCAGTAGTGACACACGCCTTTAATCCCAGCACTCGGGAGGCAGAGGCAGGCGGATCTCTTGAGTTCAAGGCCAGCCTGGTCTCCAGAGTGAGTTTTAAGACAGCTAGAGCTACACAGAGAAACTCCGTCTGGGAAAACAAAAGACAAAAAACAAAACAAACAAAAAAGTTAAGAGATTTGCAACACTAGGCCTTATTCTATTTGTTTGGTTTGGTTTGGTATGGTTTTGGTTTTTCAAGACAGGGTTTCTCTGTAGTTTTGGGAGCCTGTCCTAGAACTCAATCTGTAGACCGGGCTGGCCTTGAACTCACAGAGATGTGCCACCACCGCCCGGCTCCTCATTCAGTTTCTAATTGGCATCATTCTCATGGAGCTGGGCCCACCCCCATGCCTTCCTGTCCAGATCACCAGGACTGCACTACGAATATAATTCACTAAACAACAATCCAAATGGTTCCTGAGGGGTAAGGTTGCCGGCAGGGGTGAATAGGCAGTATAGGGCAACTCCTACCATTTGGTGGTTGGGATATGTTTCCTAGACTTTAGAAGAGAAGCACTTTCTTCGCCTACAACTGGAGAACATAGTAGAGGACCTATGGAGAAGATTCCAGGATGCACTCAAGAACTACACTGATGCCACAGAGGACCGGAAGATTGCCTTTGAGACTCTGAGGATGAAGGATGAGAAAAGCTCCAAAGAGATCGAGATACAGATGAAAAAAATCCAGAAGCTGCAGGTCGGTGCTCAACTGGAGACACTTTTCAGTGTTCCATCTGTCCATTTCTCTCCCAGAGTCTTTTGGATCTTTCACTAGTTGGGTCAAGATGACAGACTCTGCACTTAGTCCCCAGTCTACCCTTTGACCCGTCTGCCTTTGTCAGCTGCCTCTACTGTCCCTCTAGGAGGCCATAAGTTCCCTGAAAGGGAAGATCGTATCCCACAGCCGTGAAAGTGAATGGCAGAACCACTGTGTCCGCAACGACAAGGAGCTGGTGCATATACAGCTCCGAAAGCTTAAGGCCCAAAGGACGCAGGTTCGGGGAGTGTCCCAGGAGAACTTAGTCAAACTCACCCTGGAAAGTAACACCACCCTCAAGGAACTGAAAAAGGTCGTGGAGAAGGTAAAAGGGAGAAGGCAATGGGGACAAAAACCAAGAAACCTGGCTGGAGGTGGAAGGGATTCAGGAGACTTGGGGTAGGGCTACCTCCTCCTTCCTCATTAAGTGGACATTTGTGTTAGCATTTTTTTTTTTTACTCCATTCCCCCCCCCCCAATGAATTGGGTTTTTCAGCTTCCAGAGCCCCCACTTTGCTTTGCCGAGGGTCTTTTCTCTGTGTCTGATGCATGGGCATGTGTTCCCTCACCCCCAATAAATGCCCTCCTCCAACTGCTAATCCTGTCTGAAGCACAGGCTGGCGCTTGAGATTTCTCCACTGCTACCTGCTGGGCTTCAGGTTTTTCCCACCTTTTAATTCTTTAACTGGCAAAGGAAATACAGTCAAGACCCCTAGACTGTATTATTTCCAAACTGAATCATTTTGGGGGCTTGTCTCTGGATTTCTTCTGAAGACAGTATCATTTTGGGACTTAATCTCTAGATTTCTTTTGAGAACTATACCAACTCATCAAGATGCTGTCAGCCATATGACAAGCTCCAAAGATATATGCTGTCATCAAATGGTTGTCTTATGCTCCAAGTCATTACCATTGGTTTTTATTGTGGACTCTTACATAGACCCTCCTCTGAGGCTGACCCCCAATGTTGACCTTTTGTAAGCTTGAAGCAGCTGAGAGCAATGTTTATCACCCCCAAACACCCTAAGAGCAGTTAGGGTGACCTCTGAGACAGGGGCTAAGGGATAATGAAAGTCCAGGAGTTGAACAGACTCCCCAGGAAGCAGACAGACAGAAAGGAGGAGGAGCCATGGCTAGGTAATAAAGGAGGTGAATTTTCAAGATGGCCACTTCTTCTTCAACTTCCTGACTAAAGGGAAAACGTTTATCTCCCACCAGCAGGCCCCCTGCTGATGGCTTGGGCTTAGGAAGTTCAAGGCCTGATCAGGACATGTCACACACAGTTGCAGACCAATCAGCCATCCTATGGGACTTCAAACTGACCAAGCCTAAAGTAGGGGAGGAAGACTCTTGAAAGCTTTACAATCCCCAGATCCCTAGGAGAGATAGAACTTTGCAGCTTCCCAGGCTCCCCCTGTGTGTGTCCACTGCTTGTGTGTTTCCTCACCCCAGTAAAGGCCTTTTTTAACTGGAGGAAAAAGAAAGGAAGGAAGGAGGGAGGGAGAGAAGGAGGGAAGGAAGGAAGGAAGGAAGGAAGGAAGGAAGGAAGGAAGGAAGGAAGGAAGAAGAAAGGAAGGGAAAAGAAGAGTAACAATGAGCTGTGTTTGTGGTAAGAATGCAAAAAGCTGGGATAGTGCTTCGCTTATGGCAGGTGCTGCATCAAATGGGCTTCTGGCTGACTGAGCTGCTCTCCTGGGCTCAAGCAGGGGAACTATCTTGTTTTCCCTAAAATGCCTCTTCACACTCCCAACAGGGTGAACAGATCCTTAAGCTTGCTGAAATATGTAGGAAATTTGAAACAGAGGAAGAGAAAGTACTGCCTTTCTACTCCTCAGCACTGACTCCCAGTGAACAGGAAGAAGTCTCCGAGAGACAGAATCTGACACAGAACCCGGAAGACCTCACAGAGGAGCTGGCCAGGGTAAAGGCCGGGAGGGGAGGGTGGGGGCTGGGCAGCATGTACTGAAGGCTGCATCACCTGCCTCCTTCCTCCACCTCCCCTCACAGGCTATGGTGGACTATTCAGGGATGGAGAACTTCTGGAAGAGATACAACAAGGTGAAGCTGGAGGTGCTGAGTCTCCAGCACAGACGCACGCAGCTGTTAGACATCAGCGGGAAGCTGAGGGAGCTGCTCAAACAGTACCTGGACGGGATCTCAGTGAGCGATGAGGTGCTGAGCCAACTCAACCCGCTCTTTATAGTAAACCACAGAAGCAACCTGCCCCAGCTGTCCACCCCTGCCCAGCCAGAGGACAGAAGGCCTCCAAAGACTTACAACGTCATCGAAGCAGCCCATGTTGTCTCCCGTACCCTGTGATCCAAGGATGAACCTCTTTCCAAACCCCAGAGACTGAGTGCTTTGCTGATTACAAACTTAGGAGGCTCCTGATAGTACTCTGGTTATTGACTATCACTATCCCATACAGTATAATCAATAAATTATTGTTTTTAAATAATACAACTTTTTTCATGATTTATTTTTATGTGCAGTGGTGTCTCGCCTGCATGTTTATCTGTGTGAAAGTTGTCAGATCCCCTGGAACTAGAGTTATAGACAGTTGTGAGCAGCCACATGGGTGCTGGGAATTGAACCTGAGTCCTCTGGACGACCAGCCAGTGCTCCTTAACTGCCGAGCCATCTCTCCAGCTCCAATAAATTATTTTTAAAAATTGTAAGTTCCTAAAAACAAAACACACAAACAAAAAAACCAGGGTCTCATGTAGGCCTCAAACCCCATATGTAGCCGAGGATGACCTTGATCTTTTGTTCCTTCTGCTTCCTCTGGGATTACAGGTTGTAACACCGAATCAGTTTTATTGGTGCTACCAACTGAGCTCAGGTTTTTGCAGTCTACCAACTGAACCTTATTCCAGCCCTTGTGAGATCTTTATTGTCTTTGCCATATTGAAAGACACAAGGAACATTCAAGCCCCAGGGAGAGAACGCCTAGGCCTTTACTAGGTGAAATATGCTTCCTCCTCAGCATCATGGCAACATGGAAGCCAAATATACACCCAAGGACCTAGAGGCAGATTCAAGACCACCTTCCTGGGGTAAATTAGGACAGCAAGAGCAGGCCAGAGGAAGAGGTGCTCCAAGACCTCCAGCCGCTCAACCACAGGAAGGTCCAGCTCCCCAGTGCTCTTTCTTCTACCCAAGAAAGTGGCCTCAAAGTACTGGGTGAGCAAGGTGTGTTGGTACACATCTGTAACTGCAGCCTAGCCAGGAGGCTCACAAGTCTAAGGCCAGCTTGGGCTACAAATGCAAGACCCCATCTCAGAAGAAAAGGGGGAACCAGAGAGATGGCTCAACAGGTGAAAGGCTCATTTCTGTAGTGGGATGAGCTCAGTTCAGTCTCTGGACCCCACCTACAGTGGAAGGAGAGAACCAACTCCACACTGTTGTCCGATCTCCACATTCCAGCAAACATGCAAACATACAATAATAAGTAAAAAACGAAAAGAAAAAGGGTGGTAGTATCAAGTGAAGAATACAAAGTTTTGTTAAAGGTCACTATTTATTTCTTTTTACTCTTGTTTCGTTTCTCTTCTTTCAGCTTCTTTTTGGAGACTTTGGTTCTGCTGGACTTTTTATATAGGTGATACCCGATCAGACCCAGGAGTGCCGGCACCATAGCCATGCCCACCAGAGGCAAAATGCCCTTCAGCAGCTTTTGCCAATAGTTGGCTCGAATCAATGCAATCAGCTCCACATCATACTGTACCACTGCATCCGCTGGAGAGGCAGAGGGCAGGGGTAGTGTTAGAAGCTGCACCACTGCATCCACTGGAGAGGCTGTGTGGGATGGGGGAGGGGCGCATAGGATTGCTGTGATTTATCCAGAGCCCTGAATTGAGATTAAATCAGAGTAGGCTGCAGAAAATAAGTGTGATTATGGCCATTTGAAATGTGGGGTTGGACTCCCTCAGAAAAGGCAGACAGGGTTAGGAGCAGGCTAAGAACACTCATGTTGACTTTAACTACAACTAAACATGTGGCTTGTGATTAATGACAGGAAATCGATCACAGGAAATCTGTGGATGGGAAACATGCAGGTTCTTCCACATTGACAAGTGAGCATTTAGTATTTTATTTATTTAAAGATTTGTTTATTTTTATTTTATGTATATGAGTGTTTTGCCTAATGTATGTCTGTGTGCCATGTGCATGCCTGGTGTCTTTGGAGTAAGGAGGGGGTGTCAGATTCCCCAGGAACTGGAGTTCCAAATGGTGGTGAGCCACCATGTGGGTGCTGGAAACTGAACCTGGGTCCTCTGAGCCATCTGTCTGGCCCCACAAGCAAGCATTTATGTGTGACAATCCTCTGTACTAAACAGACCCCATTTCCAAACAGCCACATGGGTAGGATTTTGTAGGGCTACAATTAGCTGGAATAAGAGCAGATATTCTTAAAAATTCCAGCAGCCGATGAGCACATACAAGATTATTAGAGTATTTTCAAAGAAGGGCTGGAAAAGAAGAGAGGTACGTTTGAGGAAGCCGGTGGACAGGACTCAGTTTCAAACAGAAGCCAATAGGCAGCACTGGGGGGGGGAGTTGCTAAAAGTTTTGTTGTTGTGTTTTACTTTTGAGACAGGATCTCACTCTAGCCTCAGCTGTCTTGGAACTCACTCTGTAGACCAGGCTAGCCTTGAATTCACAGAGATCACCTGCCTCTGCCTCCTGAGTGCACAAGCACACCTGCTTGTTAAGAGAGATTTCACTTGGTCCTCCCTGCCCTCTTTTCAGGGCTCCCTAAAGGCCAGCACTAGTATAACATGTTTCCAGAACTCTGTGGAATAGATCACATTTTACCTAATAGAATGGGTGTTTTACCCCAAAGCTAGAAATCCCATCTTGGAAAAATCTGTCTAATCTCAACCCTTCAGAACAGGTATCGGCAGTAGTACATAAAGGTAAATTCTAGGAGTCAGTCATCAGGGCACCTCCTTACCAGCTGTGTGAGGGCTCTCAAAGTCGCCCTTTGGTTTCTTTTGACTCACTTCAGTGTAGGCAGCAAGACCCATAGGGCTCAAGGTATCAAAAGTTGCCAGCTGCCTATGGTTGAGTCAAGTGGTCCTAACAGGTTAACACTAAAGTGTCTTTAGTCTCAGGTAGGCCAGAAGGAGGGGGCCCCAGCTACTCCTTTGCTCAAATTTGATATGGACTTTCTCAACTTCTAGACAGAACAGTGTGTGTGGCTCTCTGGGCTCTGTTTTGATGAGTGGGAGAAAAGACCTACTCAATTACCTGGGATAGACGGTGGGTACCCTCGCTTTCCATAGGCCAAGTGAGAAGGAATGACTGCTCTTCGCTTCTCTCTGAGGGAAGGAATGAGAGTCGCAGGTGGGAGAGTGGTGAGCTGCCAGCCCTGGCCCAGTGCCACCAGAAGTACCTCCCACCTCAGATAGTGACACCAAAATGTGAATTTTCCCACTTAACAAGTTGACCAGCAATGGAACCAATCACTCTACACACCTCAACTCCTCCTCCCCCAAATACCCACAGCCAGAGAGGTGCCCTCAGCTTTCTTTGGATGCCCTCATGGGTCCCTCTGACCTGTACCTTCCCACCATGAAGTCAGGGGCCCTTTATTCTGCAATGTCCTGCCTATGGGATCTGCAGGACGGCAGAGAAAGCTTCCACCCAGGCAAAGGGGTAGTCAGGCTCGCCCCCTCCCGATACTCACCCCACACACATGTCCAGCAGGCTCTGTTCCAGACCTTGAGGAAGAAGACAACTGAACTAGAAGCTACACACCACCCAAGAGGAAAATACTCCCCACGCCACCCAAGAAGAAAGTCAAAGGCTCCCAATTGAGCTTTACTCCACTTCTCAAACTCTTAGCCCTCTGTGATGTGTGGGACACAAGGAGAATTTGAACACGAGGTAGCCAAAGATCCTTAGGGTCGTACTCATTCTAAGAGTCTTACCAGCGTAACTTAGATGGTCAAGACACTAAGCAAGGGCTTAGGTTAGAAAGAGGACAAAGGCACAGGTCACATACCTGGAATCACCTGCTTTTGGCCAAGTTCTATAACCAGAGGATCTCTGGTCAGAGATGTGTCAATAATGCGTCCATCTACCAAGCTTCCCTGAAGACAAAGAGCCAGAACTAACCCCACCGTTTGTGCCATCAGACAGACCACACACAACTGGGACCACCCGGGTGAGGTGGCAGCAACCCTCGAAAACAGCCTTGCATCCTGTCCCCCTCTCCCACTCCCATCCCCACCCCCGTGGGGCGAAAAGGAACAGGAAGCCCCAAGGGGCTGACACTTCTAGGAGATCTCTCCACCCTGCATTTCCCAGTGCTGGAGAGAAACTGGCGGGAAAGCAGGGAGGAGAGAAAGAAGCAGACCAGAGGCCACCCAGACTCCCGTCCCCACGTGCTAGCCGAGGAGAGAAAGAAGCAGACTAGAGGCCACCCAGACTCCCGTCCCCACGTGCTAGCGGACCCTAGGGTTCAGTCTCTCGCACAGCCTGCCACGTGTCCAAGCCAAAGCTGACGTGTTTCTCATACGGGCGCCGCCCCCTCCCAGACCACGCCCCGGCCCCCCAGGCCCCTCACCGTGTAGTGTATGTGGAGCGTGTCTCCAAAGGCGGCGGATTCCGTACACGATTCGGGGGGCTGTACCTATGATCAGACTACAAGGGTCAAGGCTGCTGCTCCTCCTAAGACCGTTTCTAACTACATCGAGACCCAGCACCGTCTCCCCCGACTCAGTTCCAGCACTTCCTCTCCTCTTCGTTCACAGGTTCATTGAGAGCCCCGTGCTCCCCACAGCCCTTGGCTGGCCTTGAAGGGTGGCGGTGGCGGGGGTGGGGGAGTAGGAGGGGATGGGGAGGTGGCGCGACAGTCTCCTCACCAGGGTCTCCACTTGGAGGGTCCGGACAGGACTTTCGGTTTCTGGCCCGACCTCAGCCCAGCACACCACCCCACTGAACAGAAGCAGCAGCAGCAGCCGGAGCGGCCAGAGCAAGGGGCGCAGGGACATGACGGGACCAGGTCAGGGGTGCCAGGCAGGACAGGCTGTTCGGGTGCAGGCGACCAGGACGTGTTCCCTCAGCTCCAGGCCAGACTGGTATGGGCGGGTCGCAAGGAGCGAGCTCCTCCTCCTGCTGCAGCCCTCCCCCCACCTTGTCCCCACCTCCTGGAGGGAAGGAGCAGCAAGCAGCATTCCCTACCCTGTGATCCTAGCGACGGATTCCAACCCACCCGTTAGCCGTTCAGTCCCATGACGAGGGTTGGGCCAGGTGACAGCACCTATTTGCCTTTACCCACTGTAAAGGGGCATTAGTCTCTAACCTTATAGTCACGGGAGGTACAATCGTTCCCATTTTACAGCTAAGGAATATGCCCAAGGTCATCATGCCAAATGGTGACAAGACAGGATCCAAGCACAAGACTCCATTTGTTTTTTTTTTGTTGTTGTTTTTTTTTTCTTTAAGATATGTTCCCTCCCACTAAGCAGGCAGAGGCAGGTGTCCAAGACAGCCGGCTCTTCACCTTTCCTGGTCGTTCTGCTCTCGGTTTCGTCCAGAAAGGGGGGGGGGGCTGGAGCAGCCCCCCCTCCCCGTCTTGGAGGGGTATCTTCCTGTAAAAAGGGAATCCGTCGCTCACCTTTTCCTTCCTGTTTTCCCTCAACACCCTTTTCACAACAGCAGCTTGCCCAACGGTCTTGTGTTTATGCAAGGGCTTCAGTTTTTAGAAGGATTTCAAGTAATTTTAGGCGGTCTTACCAGTTTCCCTTTTCATGATTTGAACCCTTCCTGAAAACCTAAACTGTGGCACCTAGACCCTGGCCACTCAAAGGCTGTCTCCGGTCGGTTCCATACCACACTCTTCTTGGCTCACCGTCCTCTTTAGCACTGATACTGTTCTCCGCCACAACTCCACCTTGTCTGGTCAGCAATTCAGCCTACACACACCCAACACACACACTTCCTCTTATTTGAAACAAGCTGACTCTCCTGCCCTGGCCTTTCTGATGGCTCTTCACTATTGGTACCGAGATCATCTCATCTTTAATATCTACCCAATCTCCCTCGGGGCTCTCCTTCCCCAGCCTCTCCAGTGCCTCCATTTCTAGGACTACTACTCTAAGCTATCATTTTCTCTGTTTTGTGGTACCAGAGATCAAGTCCAGGCAAATACCACTGAGCTAATGTCCCTTATCCTAGGAATTATTTTTTTAAAAAAAGAAAAGAAAGAAACTCATTGTCAGGGGCTAGAGAGATGGATGCACTTGCTGTTCTTCCAAAGGATCAGAGTTCAATTCCCTGAACCTGTATCAGATGGCTCAAAAATGCCTATAACCTTGCCAGATCCAAGGGTGCCAACATCCTTATCTGGCTGCCACAGGTACTCACACACATGTGGCATACAGATATACATAAATACATATAAGCACAAATAAACCTTAAAAAAAATAAAACCTCACTGCCAGCCGGGTGTGGTGGTGCACACTTTAATCCCAACACTCAGGAAATGGAGGCAGACAAACTCCTGTGAGTTTCAGGCCACCTAGGACTACATAGTTAAATTCTGTCTTAAACAAGCACAAACCCAGAGAACCCTCACTGTACAGTGGGGTATGGTGATGCACACCTACAATCCCAGCCTATATAAAACCCCTTCTCAAATATTAATTAAAATGACAGCCAGCAGGAATTCCTGGGGTTGAGGGAATGCTCTCTATATGGGGTTACATGGATGTGTGCATTTTTAAAACCTACCAGATGTATTCCTAACATCTGCACACGTGGCTAGGGCTGTAGCTCAGCAGTAGAATGCTTGTCTAGAGCTTAATCACCAGTACCAGCAGCTAACAAGACATAAATGTAAGCACTGAACACATTGTTTTAGACTGCTTGGAAGGCACCAACCGAGCTAGGAACCATGCCAGTTCATGCTCTACTCCTCTCGACTATCAGCCTCCTCCCTTCTTTCTGTACCCAGAAAGTACACAGGATGCGTTATGCTGTAGCAATCATATTGGGACATAGTGATGGAAGGTGGGTCCTAGATGGTGAAGCACCAAGGTGGACAGCTAAGTCTTTGGAAAGCGGAGACCCACCGTGCTAGTCCTTTTATGGAGACAGTTCTAACATATTTTTGTCTTTTAAAGGTAAGCCTCCCTCTTTACACCATCTGTACACTGCTACATGCATTCTATATGTCACCTGCCATGTCACCAAAAGCTTACACAGTTCCACACTGCCCTGTAAATCAAACTGACTCCTTGACATGCCAGTTAAAAGCTTGTCACCCAGCCCTCCTTTCCCGAATGGGTCATTTATTAAACTGAAAAGCCTTTTTCTAAGAAGTCCAGGCCTGTCAAGGGGTGGTGGCACACACTTTTAATCCCAGCACTTGGGTGGCAGAGGCAGGCAGATCTCGCTTTGGAGGCCAGCGTGGTCTACAGAGCAAATTTTGAACTTGGGATCCTCCTGACTCAGACTGGTAAGTGCTGAGATAATAAATGTGTTCAACCACTCTTGGCTCTGAAGAGAGGGAAGCAGACAGAGCCTTGTGCCTCTCACTTTTGTATCTTCAGTGTCCATGCCTGCCACGAAATAATGTGTATTACTTCATCAGATTTCCCTGCTGCTGGACTATGGTCTGGCTTCAGATGAGCCTACCTACCATGTGTTCTCAGTTGGCCCCCTTTATCTGGTCCACACCCTCCAAGATGTTTAACTGTTTTCAATTCCTAATTCTCTTAGCTGACTTTCCCTACTTCTGAACTGAAGCATACGCTACTTGTTTAGTTATTGTGCATGCCTTATTTCTCTTTTCCATTTCCCCCAAAGAGCCAGCACATTGATAGACAAAGTATATCGTGCCTAGACCTCCCTAGGGACTAGCTGCACAATACTGGACAAGTTTTTCATTTACCTTTTCAAGCAGGGTCTCTTGTAGTCTGGACTGGAGTCAAAGCAAAGTTGCCTTAAACCCTCTTTAAAAATTATTTATGGCATGTGTTGACAGATCTTTGACGAAGTTGAAGACTAGATAGTCACAGCTAATATCCCCTCTTATCTTAGCTAGAGCATATTAGGTACAAGCGTTAGACTTTCCAGAATAGAACAGCTATTGGAGTAATCTCTGTAATATGGCATTTACTCTTGGCTTGGACATCTAGTATGTTTCTTAATTATGTTGCTCTTGGTGGTTGTATAGGTGTAAATTTTTGTTTATCCTGGATTATACTTGATATCTGTTACCACTGTATATAGTTTTGTGTCAGGTTTAAAACCCTTTTATTTAGACAAAAAGGGAAAGTGTAGTGGCATCTTGTTCCACCAATAGATTTGAGATACCAGCCTTAGGGTGTGGCTTTGGTGAGCAGACAGATGCCATCCCTTATAAGAAAGAGGGGCCTCACTCTCTTGGGTTGTGGTCTGAGCATCCTGCATCACAGAATCCTGCGCATCCAGGAGCAGAAGACGGCAACAGCTATTTACCTTCATTGTGTGAGTGTTCCCCAAATAAATGCGTTATTCTTTATTCGGGCATTCGTGGACTTCCTTTACCATGCCTTCAAGGCATGTGCCATGGTATGTGTAAATTATTACGTGTTTACAGGTAGGCATGTGCACAGTATGTGTGGAATCAGAAGACAACTTGGGAGAGCTGTTCTACCATGTGGTCAAGTAGTCTGGCTTGGTGGCAGGCGTCTTTTCCTATGGAAGACCTCACTAACAGCCTTGAACTCTAGTTCCTCCTCTGCCTCCCAAGTGCTGGGATTATAAGCATTCAAACCACAACCAGCCAAATGTTTTATTTTTTTTCTTTTCTGAGACAGGGTTTCTCTGTGTAGCCTTGGAGCCTATCCTGGCACTCGCTCTGGAGACCAGGCTGGCCTCGAACTCACAGAGATCCGCCTGCCTCTGCCTCCTGAGTGCTGGGATTAAAGGCATGTGCCACCAACGCCCGGCCAAATGTTTTATTTTTAATAAGTTGTTGAGAAACCACTTAAAATTACTATGAAAATCTCTAAGACAAATATATAAGCTTCAGGTTAAGAAGTAAAATATATGTGATATGAACTCATATTTTAACTCCTCCCCAAATATGTGTAGGTGCATATATTCAGAAAAAGAGCAAGGGCTGGGCTGGGGCGCAGTTCAGTAGAATGCTTGCCTAGCATGCATAAAACCCTGCATTCAACCACAACACTGCATTAACTGTGCTTGGTGGCATACACCATAATGCCAGTACTTGGGAGGTGGAGAGGAACTAGAATCCAAGTCGTTCTCAGCTACATGAGTTCATAGAACAGCCTGGGATACACAAGACCCTCCTTCCTTCTCCCTCTGCCCACCCCCCATCTTGAGACAGGGAGTGAGAGCCTGGCAATTGTTAAGAGCTCTCTAAGCATTTCACTGTGTCCCTGTACCCTGCCAAGCAGCGTTAGTTCTGGTGTTTTGTTTTGCTTTGAGACAGGGTAGCCCTGGCTATTGTGGAACACAAGCTATGTAGATCAAGCTGGTCTTGAAATAAAAAAGATCTGCCTGCCTCTGCCTCCTGAGTGCTGGAATTAAAAGTTGTATGCCAGCCGGGCGTTGATGGTACATGCCTTTAATCCCAGCACTGGGGGGGGTGGGGGAGGCAGAAGCTGGTGGATCTCTGTGAGTTCGAGGCCAGCCTGGTCTCCAGAGTGAGTGCCAGGATAGGCTCCAAAGCTACACAGAAATCCTGTCTCGAAAAACGAAAAAAAAAAAAAAAAAAAGTTGTATGCCACCCAACCTGGCCAAAGACCCTGTCTCTTAAAAAAAAAAAAAAAAAAAAAAAAAAAAAAAAAAAAGATGCACCCCAATGGCTGAGGATGGTGGTGTTAGGTTTTCGGATGAGTGGGAAGAGTAAAGGGAGCAGGTACAACATGGTGTTCCATCAAATGTATGCCCGAGATCTGTTCATACTTATGTATTGTCTAGATCACTGACAATAAAAGCTGCTTGGTCATAAAAAAATATGTGAGTGAACAAGATCTGAATCAATACAAGACAGGGGCTCTAATACAGTTTCTCGTGTTGTAGTGACCCCAACCATGTATTATTTCATTGCTACTTCGTAACTGTAGTATCTGATATGCAGGATATCTGACATTCGACCCCCAAAAGGGTCATGACCCACAGGTTGAAAACTGCCACGGTAAGAGACTATGTAGAAGGCGAGGGTGCTACCAGAGCCAATGGAGCTCTGGTAGAAGAGTAAAAAGACCCTGTAGAGGTCTCGAACTCCATGAAGAGGTGAAATTTGAGCTGCATCTTAAAGTAGTATTTGCTTTGCGCTTTTTGAAGTCTCATGTAGCCCAGGTTGGCCTCAAGCTCATTATATAGTGAAGGCTGACCTTGAACTCTAGCTCCCCCTGCTGTCACCTGCAAGGACTGAGATTATATCACAAGCTCTCATGCAGCGTTGGTTATGAACCCAGCCCTTGTGTAAGTGAGCACTCTGCCACCAGAGCTCCATCCCTAGCCCCTTACTGTGGGGTTATTACACACGTGAGAAAAGAGGGCAAGTGGAGGGAGGGTAAGAGCTGGTGCCAGAGAACCTGGAGTACGGAAGGCAGTGGAACACAGTGAACGCAGCTGTCCTCGAACGGCACACAGAAGCAGTGGCTAAATGGAGCGGTGGCACACAGGCAGATGGTGGTCTGGATTCTGAGGCTCTGTAAGGCGCGATTCGAGGGAAGTGGGAAGGAAAATGTGAGACTATCTGAAACTGAGGGGCTTGGCCAGCTGGTGTATCTTTGATCTCTGAAGAAATTGGCAAGTTCCAGGCCAATGGGGCCACAGATGAGACCCTGCCCCCACCTCTACCCCCCCCCACAAAAAAACCCAACCTACTGAGGGCAACTTACTGAAATGCCCCAGGAAGGGTCAGGGAAGACTCATTTCCGTTGGACTGAGAAGGAACTTAAAATTATGATTCTGAGAAAGGCAGGAAAGCTGCCTAATGGCACAAGTGGAAACCACACCCAGAAAGGCCTGAACCTTGAAGTGTCCAAAGTCAGTGTGGCTTATTCAGGTCACCCACATGGTAGCCAGGTGTAAGCAGGGCACTGGCTTCCCACCACCCCCTCTGTCACTAGAGACTGAATCAAGGCCTTACTGTGGTTTTTGTTTGTTTGTTTTTTCCTGGTACTGTGGATGGAAGCCAGAGCCTTGAAGGTTAGCGCCCAAATCCTGTGGCTACTTTAACCAAGAACACTTACCACTCCATCCATGCAAGATGTGGCAAAGACAACACATATTCACCTCTCATCTATAACCTGTAGCAATTGGGTCTTCTTTGCTGTATTTGTAAATTCCTGTGGTTCAGAGCCTCAAGCTCAGCCTTCTATCCCCCAACTCTCTGTATATAACCCTGTCCTAGGACTGCCCCCACCAAGACAGCTCTTTTGTGTACTCAGCGATCAAACCCAGGGCCTCCCAGCAAGTGGTCTAGTAGTGAGCTACAAGAATGGAGGAGTGGGGACGGGGCACACGTGAAAGACTTAGTCCAAAAGCTTTTGCCTTGTCTGACTGCCAGCTAGCTGGAAGGAAGGTGGCTCTGAGATGGGTTAGTGGGAGGAAGCCTGTGTAGAGAACTGCTCAGCTCTATGCACAGGGCACAGCAGTTTTACCTCCAGCGTCCTCTCCTCTTCCACACTTGCTCTAACTGAAGCCCAGATGCTCCCCTAAGGCTAGCTGGCAGCCAGAGTGACATACACACAAGCAGACACTTAACCTACTAGCTTTGACAGACGACAGTCCTGATCCAACTTCCTCACTGCCAGACCCTCACTGCCTTCACCAACTTTGTTCTCTTTACCATGCTCAAGGTTTCCACTTCCTTAGCCCTAACCCTCTGCACCTTTCTCAAGAGTTCAGGGTCATTCTTACCCATTCCAGCAACTAGGGTCAGGAAACCCAATTAGAGAAGCCTGCGGAAGGAAAGTATTTGGATTCTGTCATTCCCCAGTGACCTCTCCAGCTGCTGGGTTAGAGAGGGAACCAAAGATGGTGCTTAGTGTTATGATAGCCTGTCCAGGGCATCACTCCCTGTACTGAGCAGCAGGAAAGGTGGGGTATCCTCCTTGGCCATTCCCAAGATTTTAAAAGATGCCAGAGCATCCTGAAGTAGATGCCCAGCTCCCCCTGAAAACAGTGGTTTAACCCATTTTCAACAAATGCCTAAACAGAGAGAGCAGTATGTCTCTGCTCACTTTCTATTCTACCTGAATGTGTGTGCTTGAACTGGAGGTTAGGTGCAGGAGCCCCCAGAAACTGCAGACACTACACCAAAAGGATAAGAAACACATCCCTGTGAAGGGGACAGTTTTGTCTTTCAGCTCACCTAAGCCCACTTCCCCCGTGTTCACTTTGGAAGCTGCCTTTCCCAGATGACTCTAAAGTACTATCACTTGGATCTGGGTTCTCTGTCAAATTATGACAAACGAGTCACGGGAGGATATCTACCTTAAGATACCTGGGCTTATCTTTAGGTTCACTGCCCTCATCCTGTATTCCCTCAGAGCTGATAGGTTTGGGCAAAAGCCACAGACAGAGGGCTCCTCTAACTCCCTTGAATCACAGGAAAGAACCAGTCATCCACTTCTCCAAGTTGTTCTGGTGTTATCTATCAGTCTGTCACTAAACTGAATTGCTTTTTATTATTTACTTTTTGGGGGTGGGGGGGGTGGGAGAGGCGGTAAGAGAAACATAGACCAGGGTGGCCTCAAACTTTCAGAGGTCTTCCCACCTCTGCTTCCGGAGTGCTGGGACTGCAAAAACACCCAGTTGCTATTATTATTGTCCTATGAAAAATTACAGCTGAGGCTAGGCTCACAGGCACATGCCTGTAATCCAGCACGTGGGGAACAAAGGCAGGAGGATGGTTACAAATTTGAGGTCAGCAAGGCATGCAGTGGTGACACACAATTTTAATCCCAGTACTTCAGAGGCAGAGGCAGGTGGATCTCTGTGAGTGAGTTCCATGCCAGCCTGGTCTACAGAGCAAGTTCCAGGAGAGCCAGGGGTACACAGGGAAACCTTGTCTCAAAAACCAAAATAAGGAAAAGAAAATGCAGTTCAGAAAGTGATCTATTTATTAATAAATAAAGAACTTAGAAAGATGTTCCTAACTAAGAACTGAGGGAGCCTGGAGGAAGGACAGTGAATAACACTTAAAAACACAGGGCTGGTGAAGGGATGTGTGGCTTAATGGCTTGGAAGCCAGAGCCATAACAAACAGCACTGGTTCTTGAAAGTGATGACTCGGTAACGAGAGAAAGGCTGAAAGGAAAACGAGCAGGGAAAGAAATGGGGAGGAAACTGCATGTCAGTTAAAAGTTCATAATAGCATGTTGGACTTGAACTCAGTACTGAAGCAAGGGGCAAGAGGGAGGGGCTTCCCTGCTCACCACCCCTTTTCTCTGGGAGGAGATAGACAGTGATAGCAGCAGAGGAAAGAAAAGTGGAAGGAACAGGGGAATGTCAGCTTCACAGAAAATCTGTGGCGTTTCTGGATGAGGCTTAGCACTGACATGGAAACCCACATACCCCAAACACAGCTAGCTGTACAGGGCATGGCACTGACACGCAGACCAAGTTTTTATACTGCCCAGATGTTTGCTCTTTGTGCTTACTCCCCAAATCCAGGCTTAGATGGGTGAGAAGACGCCAATCTATGCACAGGGTGGTCATCTTCAGACTACACACACCTAATTTCCAGTGTTGGAAAGATCTAAGGCTAGAGGAAGGAAGGGGTTCTCCAAGTTCAGGGCCCGCTAATGGCTTTAGTCCCTGAAGCATTGGTTCCCACCCTTCCTAATGTCATGACCCTTTAATACAATTCCTCATGTTATGATAACCTCCAACCATAAAATTATTTCATTGCTACTTCATAACTGTCATTTTGCTACTGTTATGAAACATAATATAAATATTTGATATGCAGGATATCTGCTATTCAATCCCCGTGAAAGGATCATTTAACTCCCACAGGATTCTCAACCTATAGGTTGAGAAACACTGCCCTGAAATCTATCAACAGGTGGTAAGCAGAGCTAAGTTCAGGGCTGAGCCCCTCAGATTCAGTCAGTCACAGAGCCCTCATGCTCTGGTGCTTGGCTCATTTAGACGTCCTTCTGGGCGTGGTGAGAAGAAGGACTTACAATCAGTGTTCCCAACAAGCTTCAGCTTCTCCACCCACTGAAGATGTCCTCCCACCTCTGCAGAAAAGGAAAGGGACCAGTAATGGGGCGTCCCGCTGCCACATAGCTGCCGCACAGCATGAAGGGCTCCTCCAGAACTGCATAAGACAAGTTTAATTGCCAACCAGGGTCACAGTCATTGCATTATCCCACATTTTTGAGCAAGGAAGAGAAGGTGAGTTATTAAACATATACAGTCTACATTCCAGAGAAAGGAAAAAGAAAAACCCACTTCATAACTGCAGATACCACTATAACATCACAAACTTTGGAGGCGGAGGGAAGGGGGAATCCCCAGAAAGCTGGAACAAGGAAGATCAAAAATTAAACCAACTTGAGAAAAGCAGGAGAGGGGATTTACAGAAATGGAATGGAACTTCCAACCCCCAAAGACCTGTTAGGTGAATGGGAATATAGAAAGTGCTCCCCTCCCCAGGAAGTAGAGATGATACCAAGATGTTACTGCCCCCTGCTGGACATCTCTGGAGCAGCACCAAGGCAACATCCAAGGCTGCTTCACCCTGCTCAGCCTCAGGTTGGTCCCAGGAGGCTGAGAAAAACAAGATGCTAGGGGAGTGGGTGGAAGAGTGGAAGGAAACCTGCAATATACGAAACCTATTTGGAACTAGCATCTAAGAAGGGAAGGTCAGAAAGCATGGCAGAGAAAGAAAGTCCTCACCAATCACAAAGATAGAGAAAATCAAACAGAAGACAAAAACAAGGAAAAGAAAACCAGACAGGCAACGACAGTGAATGAACTGAGAAGGCAAAGCAGAGTTCATAGAGTGGCAACAGAGGTGGGAAAAACCAAGAAACAGGAAAAAAAAAAGTGTGGAGGGTTGTGTCCGGAGTGAGAGTAATCCATTTTAAAATGAAACAGAACTCCCGGCACCCCCCCACCCCATGTACACATCAAACACACACACACACACACACACACACACTCTCTCTCTCTCTCTCTCTCTCTCTCTCTCTCTCTCTCTCTCTCTCTCTCTCACAACACAACCACGTGGCATCTGGGGTTTAGTAACAGCACTAGTGCACTGAGGGACACCCCTGGAACCTCTGGGGGTGGGGTAGGCTGGGGAACTGACTTGCCTGCTGTACACAAAGCTGGCAGGAAGCCTGGCCAGAGTGGAGCTCAGAACAGCCCTGGGAAGGGGTCCCTCAGCCATGCTGGAGAGGGCCCAGGGTCCTGACCTTGGCAGAGAGGTTATGGCTGATGGTTGGGAGCTCAGGGCGCAGCCAGCACACACAGGAGCTCACAGAGCAGCCACAGCTTCACTGCAATGACTATATCAGGATCCAGGTCAGAGCCTCAGGAACAAGCACCCCCTGCAAACCCCCAGCAGCACCTGAACAACCTGTGCAGGATGGAGGCAGGGCCCTGAAGATCACTGTCCCAGTACCAGCCACACACCCTCTAGACCTATTCAGGAAAGTGTTTGAGAGCTGAGAAAAGCTGCCAGGAGAGGGCATCAGGGACAGTCTGAGCCCCGCCAACAGCAGAAAATCATCTTTTAGCTGGTCCTGCATGAGAAAGAGACTAGAGCATAGGGGTTGACACTGAGGTCTGCTATGTCACCCCCACTCCGTGGCTTCTCGTCACCTCACCTGGTCAGTCCTCAGCAGCCCAGCAGACTACTAGGTGAGAAAACCTGACAAAGAACAGATGGAGCCACCCAGTCCCCAGGGTCAGAAGACTGAGGAAGGTACAGCACAGCAGAAGCAGGACTGCTCCATGCCTTACCTTCTCCTAGTAACAAGAACAAGATGGAAAACAGATCAAACTCCACCCTTTGGCGTGCAGGGCCCACTAACCCTATCCCTCTGAGCTCCTGGGGAGTAGATCTTATAATGGTGGAGGAAGACCAATACAACACTCTGGACTGATGAAAGTGAGTGGGTTACTCTCTCCTCCCTACCAAAGAGGCAGCGTAGAATGGCATCTAATCCTTAGGAACAGTCATCTAGAGATAAATACCATTTCTTGCGATCATAAGGGTGGAGAAGAAATATAAGGAAGACGGCTGGAGTCCACCATCTGTCCTAACATCCAGGACCACCACCTGTGGAGAGGGAAGCAATGGGACCCACCCACATTTCCTCCTTTATCTTACCACACAGAAGGGGCAGATGACAGGCGCCATTGGGCAGTATCCATCCTGGCTGCAAGCCCTGAGCTGCACTCCACTCCCCACCCCACCCCACCCCCGTCCCCACATATATATATCTCTCTATACACGTATATACAGGCGCACACATGCACGCACACACAGAGAGGCCCGTGCAATTTCCATGTAGAATAGGAGAGGGTGTAGGAGGAAAGGAAGACAGGGAGGAGAGTGGCCAGGGAGACAGGGAAGGGACTCAGATGCCAAGGGCACAGCAACCAGTGCCAAACAGCAAACAGAGAGAACACCCCCACTCTTCCTCCTGAAACCCAACAGGGAGACCACCCCATGAAACCATAACAGCCTCATTTGTTTTAAATCCAGTAAATTGGAATGACTCATCATCAGGACAGCGGTTGGGGACTGATCGTGTCAGAGGACAGGGAAGGAGGAAGGGAGGCACAGGAGGCAAGGCTCTTTCTGGGCATGTAGACATGACACCCAGGACCTCGACCACACTTTCAAGAGGAAGGATAGGGTAAACTGGGGTAGGGAGACAACAGGTATGTGTCAGGAGTGGGTGGGGTAGTCAGATAGGGCTGCCTGGCTCTCACTTCTTGTTTTTGAGCTGATTGGCCAGCCAGTCCAAGCCTTCATACAGCCCGTCCCCGCTGGTAGCACAGGTGGCCTGAATGTACCAATTGCGGTGACGCAGAGAATGCAGCCCCAGCTTGTCTGTGATTTCGGCAGCGTTCATAGCATTCGGCAAATCCTGCAGTACAAGGGAGACACACAGATACTTCAGGGTCTTCCACAGCCTTCTAGAGCACCCATTTACCAAAAGGCACACACACGGCCACCTTCTCCTTCATCTCAGGATCTGAAGGGACTACTCTAGGCCTAGCAAAGTAGACAGCTATTCCATGAGGAGTGGCAGGGTTATGTATGTGTGAATCAGACAGCCAAAGAATCAAGTCTGACAGGGGCAAGGCCAGTTCTGCTATAGTGCACCACAGGGAAGATAAAAACTCTGAAGAGACATATCTACTACGTTAACCGAGGACTAAAACGCTGCTAAATACAACTGGGCTTGGGAACAAGGAAAGGGACATGAAGACGCCAACTGCTTGTACTTCCCCCACTACCACATTTACAATAGTAGTCACGGACCTTCCCACACAATGACCCCCAAGGCTCCACGGTACCTATGGTCAGGTTGCTCTCTCCCAAATGAGGAAAAGGGAGACACCTCACCTGTTTGTTTGCAAACACGAGCAGCACAGCATCCCGGAGCTCGTCCTCTGCCAGCATCCTCATCAGCTCCTCTCGGGCCTCATTTACTCGTTCCCGGTCATTGCTGTCAACCACAAATATCAAGCCTAGAGAGGCAGAGAGAGGATGGGACATACAGAGATAACAGATGTCTCCTCCCCCATCACCACACCCTCCAACCACATGCTCCCTTTTCTCCACTTCCAGGAGCTGCATCAGGGCAAGGACTGGCTACCCATAACTGAGGAAGACAGTCATGCTCTGCACAAACCCAGCAAAGTAATGCCAATCCCAGGAAGTTTATCTGCCATACCTTGGGTGTTCTGGAAGTAGTGTCTCCAGAGGGGTCGAATCTTGTCCTGGCCACCTACGTCCCATACTGTGAAGCTGATATTCTTATATTCCACTGTTTCCACATTAAACCCTTTGGGGGGAAAAATGTCAATGGCCACTGGCCTCAAACACCAGACCTACAAATAGTGACCCAGTGAGTTTACTTCCATTTCTCTCTTCTCAGCTTTGGACATGATACCAACGACAGAAAGCTTAAGGGATTCTAGGATTGGTAATCCTTGACCTGGATAGCCTAAAAGAAAATCTAAAAGAGCTGGAAAATGGGTCAGTGGTTAACAGCACTTGTTTTTGCAGAAGACTAGGGTTCAATTCCTAGCATCCACATAGCTCACAACCATCCATAACTCCAGTTCCAGGGGATCTGACACCCTCTTCTATCTTCCACAGACACTAGGCAAGCATACATATGGTGCTCATACACACATACAGGCAAAACACAAACACACATTCTCTCTCTGTATCTGTCTCTCTCACACACACAGAACGAAAACCTAAGAAATCAAAAACAATGAAGTCTGATCAGTAGGCTCACAGCTGCCTAGGTAATGGGTAGTGTGAACCAAGCCTCTCTCCATTCATTCAGATTCTGGTTCTCCATTCCATGAAGAGACAACTCTATTCTGTCCCTCGGTCACTAAAATGCATCTAAGCTAAGCTGTGTGGGGCTGAGAGGCAGAGTAAAGAATAAGACATGAGTACAGAGCTGGAGGCCCCAAGCCTCAGGATGACGACCCAAAGCCCCATGTTTGTAGCAAATGTTCTGCCCTGAGCAGGCAGGTCTTAACCAAGATCACCACTGAAGATCTAAACCAAAGCAATTCCAGGCCTCTGGCAGGAACATCAAAGCCCTTCACCTGCTTTCCAAACAACACAGAGAACAAACCAACTCTAATGCCTGAGGGCAACTGCTGAGTGCCAGGCTGCGGAAGTTCCCGCACCAGGAGGGCCAGGGCAGGTGGGCAAACGGCAGCTCCAGCACCTGCTGGTAAGTTAAGCAGACACTGTCTCTGAAGCCCACGAAATGTGTGGACTTGCCTGGGAAGAAGGGGCCAGGTGGGAGCCAGCTTGCCTTACCAATGGTGGGGATGGTGGTGACAATCTCCCCCAGCTTCAGCTTGTACAGGATGGTGGTCTTCCCTGCAGCGTCCAGGCCCACCATCAGGATGCGCATCTCCTTCTTCCCAATTAGGCTCTTCAGAAGGTTTCCAAAGATATTGCCCATGATTCCAGTGGCTGCCTTCTGAGGTCAATGGGGCCTAGGTAGGGGCAGTGGTAGTCTGGTTTTAGCCTGGTCCCTGGTATGGAAAGCTTGATCCTAGACAAAGGAAACACAAAGTCCTTACCATCATTTGCTTGTAAGAACTTCAGATTCATAGAAATTGCCAAAGTCATAGCTGGAGTTCATTCACTCCTGGCTGAGCACCAGGAGGGACTATGAATACTGAGGCCCACTCACACACACAGGACTGAAATTCTGAGAGCACAGGCAGAGAAGGAGACATGTAGGACCCTTGCTATGCCAGTGTGACCTACTGCAGCAACTCTAGGGAGGCTGATTATTTCATCTTTGCAGACTTGCACCTAAAAATTGACAAGGTTCTACCTGGTGATTTCTGAAGTCACCTCAGTTCTGATGTTGTTACACCCAAAGCACTGTGAGCCTGTCCGTGCCTCACCCTCCGCCAACCTTACCGAGACTTCTGAGAAGAGAGTGGAATGAGGAGTGGCTCTCTGTGACTGCTGAAAAGGCTCAGGCTTGCCAGGTTCCCAAGGTTCAGGCTCTGCTCTAGTCAAGAGCTGGTTCCTTCCCTGCCTCTAACTCTGTAATTCGACTTTCCTTCTGCACCAATGTAAATGAGGAAGAAAAACAGCAGGCATGAACCCTGAAAGAAGCTGAGCTTTGGCACTCTCTTATATTTTTGGTTGTGAACCTAGCCTTTAATGGCTATGCCATCTCTGCAGCCTGAGCTTCGCCACTCTCAACTACTGCAACTTGTGCCCTGTCGATACAACTGCATACTGCACTGGGGGGAGGGGCTTTGCTCTCTGCGGCCCACCCAGGGAGAGCTGTTCCTCAAGGTCACCTGCAATGAGGTGACCTCTACCTCACCCCTGCATCTTCCCTGTCCCCTTCATCCTGTTTTCCACAAAACAGCCGGGGCAATTTTAGAGGCCAAATCAGGTCATGTGGTTCCTCTGTTCAAAACCTTTGGTTGTTTCAAGTTCCCTTTTAGTAAACCCAAAAGCCCTTGCAGTTTTGGGTTCCTAAAACCTACAACAATGCTTGGTGCCATTCAACAGTTAAATTAACTCCTAAGGTCTCTATTAATCCACCTCCAGCTCCAACAACCCAAATGCTCACCATGACATTATTGGTATACAGCAGACACCTAACATACACCTGCTAGGTGGACAAGGAGAGTGGGAAGAACCACTGCCAAGATGTAAGACACCAGCATGCCCATTCCAGCCGGTGCCACCGACAGAGCTCATGTACGGATGCATTCCTTCTTTCCCAGTCACAGGACAGCCACAGAACTGTGCATCTGAGACACTTGTGCTAGCTCACACCCATGATCTCCTCAATCAGGAAGTGGGGTCAGAAGAATCTTAAGTTCCAAACCAGTTCCACAACAAGACCATCTCTCAAACCAACCCTCATCCAAACAAACAAAAAACTTTTTAAAAATGTTCTATTATTTTTGTATTTATTTATTTTACCTTAGGTATGAGTGTTTTACTTGCATATATGTCTGCAACATATGTGTCCTTGAGCCCACAGCAGGCATCAGATTCCACTGGAGTTATGAACGGTTGTGAAGGGGGCTAGACTGATGGCTTAATGGTTAAGAGCACTGGCTGATCTTCCAGAGAACCTACGTTCAATTCTCAAGAACCACATGATGGCTCACAACCATCTATAATGGGATCCAATGCCTCTTCTAGCATGTGGACATACATACAGACATATGTAAAATATGTAAATAAATAAATCTGTTAAAAAAAAAAAAAAGAAAAAGCTCACCAGTTGTAAGCTGCTATATGGGTGCTGAGAAGTGAACCCAGGTTGTCTACAAGAGCAAGTACTCTTGACTATTGCGTCATTCTTTAGCCACCTTAAAATGTTTACACTAGGGCCTCAGGTGCCCAGGATGAACTTGATTACAGGTGTGGCCCACCACTTAAAAATGCAACACTCAAACAATTTGAAGTGAACCACCCTGCCAGCCAGTTCTCTGTGCTTCAGGAGGCACGTGTCAGAGGCAGCTTATTCAGCAATCACCATATGCCAGCTGCTGGCACTCTAGCAGCACACACACACAAACCTAGAAGAACAGGTTAAGACAGAGTGCATCTAAGCCCAGGAATGTAAAGGGTGGATGGCAAAGAATCCAATTTACAAGGTAAAGCATCAAAGTCTGGTCAGAGTTTAGTCACTTTTTTCAAAAACATCTTCAGGCTTATTTTTGTTCTGTTTTGTTTTGTTTTCCCTACTCATCTGTAGCAAATTCCAGCCCAGCGGATAGATGTCAGATCAGCAGCCCCTGCAGACTGAATACAAGGTTGTCCAAAAATAAAAAGAAACAATGAGTGCAATAGAGCCTTTCATCTTCAGACAGCTCCAGACACCCACTAATGAGCCAGGTGTGGCTCTCCCAAGAGGTTTCCCAGATAAGCCCTGCCTCTGACCCATGAAGTTCATACCCCAGAGACAGGGCTTGGCTCAACTTTAGGGTTCACCTCAGCCATGTTGCCTACTAGCCATCCTTGCCACCCTTCCTGCCCCAATTATCCAGTCAGGTCTAGGACTCTTGTGCATTCCTAGGGGAAGGCAGGAAGGAGCAGGGGTGACAGGAACACTTGTCCAGCTGCTAAGATCAGGTCATGGCAACCGTGGCAACCTCAGGCACATGGACTTCTGGTACCATGACCTCCACAGAAAACCTGCAAGTCTGGGGATCAAGCAAAGAGGTGGTATTTGTTGAAGGTCTGTTATTAGGCTCTGGCTGAAGTCTTAAACTTACATCATGCATTTCCCACTGCCCTTCATGACCAGACTAGCACCAATTACATGACAGTGAGAATAACAGCTGGAAGAGAAAACTGGCAGCTAATACCTGGTTCAGAGCCTCTAATAACCCTTTGCTCCCATTCTCTGCTCAACTGTCATACTGAAGTTACGACTCAGAGCTGACCGAAACTGAGCAATGGAGACTCTGACTCTTAGCGGTGGATCACTCGGCTCTAGTGTCGATGAAGAATGCAGCTAGCTGTAATTAATGCAGCATGTATTACCTTGTGAAGTTTGCTTTCTTATAAATTAGCACATACTCGCCTTCCCAATTAAAATGTAATCCCTACTGCAAGATCTATATCCTTTACTTAATAGGGCCTGCCTTCACTCCCATGACTAGCTAGATGACTGAGATAGCCCTGTATCCTTTCTTCTGTCCATAAGACTGGTACCTATGTACTACTGCTAGTTGATCAAATGTACTGTCAAACTGGGCACGGTGGTACATACCTGTGGTCCCAACACTTAAGACTCAGAGGCAAGAGGATCAGAAGTTCAAGGCCACCCATAGCTACCAGTCAAGTTTGATGCCATTCTGGGCTATAGGGGTTCTTGGGGAGGGAATAGTCAAGAATGAACCTCCTACCAAATCAACATCCACTACATTTCCATGCTCAGTGCCTATTGTCATTGTCACTATATACCCAGAATAAAGACTGGAAGGAACACTAATGGCAATAAATCCAGGGTGATGGACAAGCCACAAGAGACATGATGCTGCCTGCTAACCACCTTCTCCCAAAGCTAGCCCATGCCTCTTTCAAAGGTCCTGGAAGACAGGAAGACAAGGTACCCAGAAGGGAAAGGAGAAAAGCTGATGATGGCAAGGGTAGAAATAACCTAGAGGAAATTGGGGTACCAAACAGACCGGGCATAGAAAGCTGGAGGTGCTGCAGATGCCAATGGAAATGTGTGCATTTAAAAAAAAAAAAAAAAAGTTAGCAAGCAGTGGTGGTACACATCTTTAATCCCAGCACTTGGAGGCAGAGGCAGGTGATCTCTGAGTTCAAGGCCAGCTTGGTCTACAAAGCAAGTTCCAAGACTGCCTGAGCTGTTACACAGAGAAACCCACAGAAAAAATTTAAGTTAAAAAAATTATATATATATATATATATATATATATATATATATGGGGGACTGGAGAGATGACACAGTGGTTAAGAGCACTGACTGATCTTCCAGAGGACCTGCACCCACGTGGCAGCTCACAACTGTCTGTAACTCTTGTTCCAGGAGATCCAATACCCTCATAAAGATATTCATGCAGGCAAAACACCAATGTACATAAAACAAATAATTTGGAAATTTTTAATTTAAAAATTACATACGTATATATGTATATTTTTAGATTTTCTGTGGTTTTAGTTTTTTTTAGAGTTTGTAGAGTTTGCCTGCATGTGTGCATGTACACCATGTGCATGCCTAGTGCCCAAGGAAGCCAGAAGAGGCATCAGGTCCCCTGGAACTGGCATTACTGATGGTTGTAAGTCACCACGTGGGCGATGAGAATCAAACCCTGGTCCTCTATAAGAGCAACTTTTAACTACCACTTCTCCAGCCTGTGTGCACATTTTTATTTCTAGTGCAGGCAGATCTCTGTGAGTTTGAGGCCAGCCTGGTCTACCCACCGGGTGAGTTTCAGGGCTACCTAGATAAACCCTGTTTTGAAAATAAATAAATAATTAAATAAATAAATAAATAAATAAATAAAGGGAGGGAACCTAGAGCAAAACTGGTGACATTTCCCCCCCCATTAATATGCAAATGAGGGTCTAATTAAGTATCTGATAGCTACTAAGCACTTTCCTGAGCAGCCAGGGTTTATGACTCCCTTTTAGCATAACTGGAAGCTTTACTAAGCATTCCCAAGGAGAGGCTAGCTAGCTTCTTTGACTTTTTCCATCCCTCTCTGCTATGTACCAGGAAATAGTATGTGTCCCTGTCACTGGGTTAGTGGCACCTTTTAGCAGTGTGCCAAATCAAATCCCTGGCTATAAAAGCAATGATCTCCTCTTTGGTTGGAAACCTTAGCCTTTTTAAGGGCTGAGCCACCTCTCTAACTCTATACAACTCACTGCACCAGAATGCACTCCTAGAAAAAAACTGCAGGTAAGCTGGCCATGTATCTCAGGTTCCTAGCATATATGAAACCTGAGTTTGGTCCCTAGTACTTCATAAAACCAATCACGGTAGAGCATGCCTGTAATTCCAATAGTCCTGGGAGGTGGATGGACTGGGTTAGAGGCTAGCCTGGGGAAGGAGAACCTGTCTCAAGAGAAGGAGAAAGGAGGGAAAGAGGTGGAAGAGGAGGGCAAGAAGAAGGGAGGAGAGAAAAAGACCAGGAGAGACAAAGCCTGGACTGTCCCTATATTCCCAAGTTACTTCCTTTCACCACAGATGGTAGGTACCATATGTGGGATAGGGCAAAACAGTCAGGGTTCATCGACTGCTGGAAACCAGGGTACCAGTTAAAACAGAAAAATACGAGACTCAAGGTGAATAATGGACAGTAGTATTATCTCTTAACAGAGTATCTTAATATCCTTTTTACATTCAGAAGTTTTTGTTAATTGGGGGTAAAAATAACAAGAGCTACAAAACTGTGCTCCAGTAAGAAGTGGAGAGCTGCAGTTCAATCAAGCACACTGACATCCTCACCTGAGCGCCACATCCGCTCCCACTCCTCTAGTCCCAGGAAAGGCAGCACTTGCTGTGACTGGCTACTCAGCTATAGCAAGAGCTATGTATTCTGCAGAAAACATGCCTGTCTCAACCTTAAGGGCATTCTGATGGTCACAGCCCAGTTGGCCAAATAAACTCCTCCCATCTGATTCCAATGTTGGAACCAAGAATGGATCCTATCAGAGGGGGCAGGCTTTGAATCTGGCACCACCCTCTTTTTCGGGGACCAGAGGAAGGCAGAAGAACCTTTCAAACTCTCTGCTTCCAGGCAAGATAAAATAAGAACAACTGTGTTCCCAGGTAATTTTCAAACTGAAGTATCACTAATAGAAATGCTATTTGAAACACTGGTAACCAAAAGACCAACAGTTCAGGGCACGGTTAGTCTGCATTTGTTTCCAAGATAGTTGGCTGATGAAGCGGTAATATATTTTTAGGTATTTTGTTTTTGTTTTGAGACAGGGTCTCTCTATATAGACCTGTTTGGCCTTGAACTCACATAGATCCTCCTGCCTCTGCCTCCCAAGTACTGGGGTTAAAAGTATGTACCACCAAGCCTGAAGACATCTGTAAATTTTTTTGTCTCAAGAACACTTAAGTCAGAACAAAAGAACTGACTGGTATCTGATTAGTAACATCTAAGATTTTCAAAGCCAAGAAATCACTTCTTTTGTCTGTTATCAGTGTTATCAAAAAGTACGGAAGAGGAAGGATGAGGAGACTAGGAATGAACTCCATTGTAGAGTGCTTGCCTACCATGCAGAAAGGGCTGGTTCAATCCCAGGACTTCAATCAGAGGGTGCAATGACACACAACTATAGTCCCAGCACTCTAAAGATGGAGACAGAAATACCAGAAGTTCAAACTCATCCTTGGCTCTGTGTGGCTTTGTAGACCAGGCTGGCCTCGAACTCACAGAGATCCGCCTGCCTCTGCCTCCAGAACACTGGGATTAAAGACGTGCACCACCACCGGCTAAAATCAAGTTCTTAACCAGGGACTGGAAGTAGTTAGGGTTCCCAACACCCATGCAGCAGCTCACAACTCTCCTAACTTCAGTACCAGGGGAGCCTACGCCCTCTATTGGCTTCCATAGGCACTGCACACACATGGTACACTTATAAAGATGCAGGCAAAATGTGCCTATACATAAAAAAAAAAATAGTAAAAAAAAATTTAAGTTCTTGTTAACAAAAGATAGCAACAGAAGACAACATAGATTTGAATTCACTGGGCACTGATGTTACATACTTTTAATCCTAGCACTTGAGAGGCAGAAGCAGGAGGACCTTTGTCAGTTCAAAGCCAACCTGTTCTACATAGCAAGTTCTAAGACAGCCAAGACCACATAGAGAGATCTTGTCTCAAAAAACAAAGAAGAAAGAGTAGAAAAGCCAAAGATGACTTATGAATGACTTGATGGTGGCAATTCTTCAGGCAGGAAAAAAAAAAAAGAGGGATAGATCTAGTGAGGATGAAGATGTTTGCTTTAAAATTTAATAGATTCCTTAAAAATTTTTAGTTTAACCTAATCCTAGATTCCTTAAAAATTTTTAATTAACCTAATCCTATTTCTATAGGTGTCGGTATGTGCATGTGAGTGAAGGCATGGTGGCCAGAAGAGGACATTAGATCCCCTAGATTTGGTGTTACAAGATGTTGTAAGTCATCTGACATGAGTGCTAGGAATTTTGGGTCTTCTGCAAGAGCAGTCTGCGCTCTTAACCATTGAGCCATCTTTCCAGCCCTTTAAACACTAAATTTTGATGGGCAAAAGTATGAAGTCCAATAACCAGGGGTAACCTGGGAACTTGGAAACTACCTATGCAAAAAACCACTGAAGCTTAAAGGAACCAAGATGGCCACCTCTTCCCCTTTCTTCTAGTCAAACTCCCACTTCTTTGTTTAAAACTGGGGAGACAGCTGGAGAGATGGCTCAGCGGTTAAGAAGAGCACTGGCTGCTCTTCCAGAGGTCCTGAGTTCAATTCCCAGCAACCACATGGTGGCTCACAGCCATCCCTTTGAGATCTGGTGCCCTCTTCTGGTGTGCAGATATACATGGAAGCAGAATGTTGTATACATAATAAATAAAACCTTAAAAAAAATAAAGGAAAAATAAATAAATAAAACTGGGGAGACACAATACGAAATGTATTTCAGTAAAGATGGCTCTTCCTCAGCCCTAGGGAACAGAAAATGACCTGGGTAACATGTGGAGAAGTTCCCTGGGAGCATCTAAGAATGTTTTCTTCAATGCTTTTTTTTTTTTTTTTTTTTTAAATAAAGAGTAGGAGTGCTCTCTTGTCCAGCCTTCAGTTGATATAGTAAGTAGAGATGTTAAACTAGGGGTGGCAGCTCACACTGTAACTCCAGAACTCCAGAGGCTGGGGCAGGACAACTGTCAAGAGTTTAAGGAATAGCCTGAACTACAGACTCTGTCTCAGAGAGAAAACAACAACAAAATCAGTAAGTGTTAGGGAATGGTTCAGTCACTGAAGCACTTGTCTTGAAAGCACAAGGACTCAGGTAGAGCCCCAGAATCCACATAAAACAGCCAGCAAGGGCGGTACACACTCATAATCCCAAGGCAGGACTCATAATCCCAAGACAGGAAGGCAGAGACCATGAAGACCTTGACTCAACTGTCCAGCCAGTCAAGCCTAACTGGTGAGCTCTAGGCCAAGAGACTCTGTTCCCTGTTTCAAAAGAGACACAGTCATTCCTAAGGATACTCAAGTTTTACTTCAGCCTGCGCACTTGCTTGTGTGGGCAGGCACCCCCCGCCACACACACACACACACAGTGTGCATACACCACACTCCCGTGCAGAAAGGAATGGGGTAGGGCCAGATACATGTCCCAGCAGGTCAACATACTTGCCAACCTGAATTTGAACACCGGGATCCTCGAGGTTATCCTGACATTGACATGAGTACCATCCTATGATAGTTGCCTTCCCCCACATACACAAATGAATGTTAATTTGAGGGGAAGCTTTTGAGACAGGGTTTCTCCTGTCCTGGAACTTGATCTGTAGACCAGACTGGCCTAAAGGCATGAGCCACCTGGTCCACCAGGCCTAAGGGACAATTTAACAAGTGGTTCTTTTCTTCCACCACATGGGTCCCAGGGCTCACTTGGGTTGTCAAGCCTGGTGGCAAGCACCTTTACCTGCTGAGCTGTCTCACTTTTGTGCTGGTTAGTCAGCTGACACAAGCTATCATCATCTTTGAGGAGGTAAGCTCAACTAAGGAAATGCCTCCATCAGACTGGCCTGTGGACAACTCTGTGGGACACTGTGTAGACTGATGACTGATGTGAGAGATCCCAGCCCACTGTAGGCAGTGCCACCTCAGGGAAGGTGGTCCTGGGTCATACAAACAGGCTGAGCAAGCCATGGGAGCAAGCTAGTAAGCAGCTCCCCTCATGACCTCTGTATATCTCCTGCCTCCAGGTTCCTGCCTTGAATTCCCTTCATGATAAACTACAAGTGGTAAGATGAAATACACCCTTCTTTCCAGTTGCTTTTTGTCATGGCTTTTATTACAGCCACATAAAGGAAGACAGCATTCTACTTTCTGTATTTATAACTTTAATACTCTACCTCATGGAGAGTAGTAGCTGCCTTTTGTTGTTTTTGGTTTTTGTTTTTTCCAGACAGGGTTTCTCTGTATTGCTTTGGAGCCTGTCCCGGAATTCACTCTGTAGACCAGGCTGGCCTCGGACTCAGAGATCTGCCTGCCTCTGTCTCCAGAGTGCTGGGACTAAAGGTGTGCACCACCAACATCTGGCTAGTAGCTGCCTTTTTTATATCTGGCTTTTTTTTTTTTTTTTTTTTTTGGTTTTTCGAGACAGGGTTTCTTGTGGCTTTGGAGGCTGTCCTGGAACTAGCTCTTATAGACCAGGCTGGTCTCGAACTCACAGAGATCCGCCTGCCTCTGCCTCCTGAGTGCTGGGATTAAAGGCGTGCACCACCAACGCCCGGCTATATCTGGCTTATTTTATTCATATTTCTTACTACTTTAATAAGTAGTAAGACATATGAGATCCTTTCTCAAAAAAAAAAAATTCAGTTGGGTGTGGTGGCACCACCATGAGTTTGAATTTAAACATATAGCCTAAAAACAAAAGAGACAGACAGGAGAGGGAGGGAGGGAGGGGGGAAATCTTTATTAGACCTCAACTGTTCCATAAAAAAAAAAAAAAGGCAGAAACGGCTGCCAGGAAGAATAACAAGAGACATCACTGGATAAACCAATTGATGAGACTGATATCAGGGCACAATGAGGAAGATTGTTACCAACAGGGGGTGGGGCTGGAGTGTCCTTTAGTGGGAGATCACTTGCTTTCCCATACCTGAGGTGCTAAAGAGATAGCTCAGCGTTAAGAATTCTTCTGCTCCAGTAGAGGTCATGAGTGAGTTCCCAGCAACCATATCAATTAGCTCACAACCACTTGCAACACATGCTCCAGGGGGCTTACACCCTCTTCTAGCCTCCTCGGACATATGCATACATGTGCTACACACAGAGAGAGATCCACACACATACACATACACTTTCTAGAAAGGATATATGATGAAATCCTAGGTTTGAGACCCAGCATTAACACACACACGCCCCAAAAAAGGTTAAAGGCTAGTGAAAGGTCAAATTAAATTAAGACCCAGCATTTAACAACCCTCCCCCCAACCCCGCCCCCAGAAAAGGTTAAGGCTAGAGAAAGGTCAAATTAAATTAAGACCTTAGGTAAATAAAAATTATCTATTGTATGAGGTAATCAGTAATGGCCCTGGGGTAGTGGTTGTGGTTGTGTTCAGGCCTGAGTTAGAAACAAGATAAAACAGAGAAGACTCCAGTACAACCAAATCTAAAAGAGGTCACACTAAACAAGAGGTCACACTAACAACCACCTTATCTGATGGAAGCTCATACTTCTGGGCAAGGATCTAGGTTTTTCCAAATTCAACCCTCAAGTGAAAACTCAGTACATAAGCACACACGGTCAAGAACCAAATGTGACCCAGCACTCAGGAGGAAGGTCAGGCAAACCCATCTGGGTTCCAGACCCATGCCCTTGCTAAAAAGGAATGATCTAGTCAGATACTAAAACCAAATGAAATTACCTATTTTCCTCAACATCCTGAGGCATTGTCCTGACCAAAACTTTTCAGCCTATCCTATTCTTTTAGGGTTTTTTTTTTTGGGGGGGGGGGTTTCATTAAACAATTATTTTTTAAAGCTAGTTATGGTGGCACCTGCCTTATTTTATGTGTGTGGTGTTTTGCCTGTATGCGTGTCTGTGCACCATAAGTATGTCTGGTACCTGGCAAGGTACCAGGACAGTTGAGAGTTGCCATGTGGATGCGGGGAACCAAACCTGGATCCTCCAGAAAAGCAGTCAGTGCTTAATGCTAAGCCATTTAACCAGCCTCTTGCTTTATTTCTTACAATCTGAGCAGCTTACAACTCCTCCCAAGTCCAGACATTCTATGACTATTCCTATCTCCAGCCAAAACATTTCACATTCATCATTATAAAAATCACTTGGGTAGTTAGTAGAAAGCCTTAATAAAGACAATCTGGCCCCTGGTACAGGTCAATACAAAGTGCACAGTGAACAAGTCAAACAGAAAACTAGAATCTGGACAAGGCCAGGTATAGCAGCACGTAAGAGAGATACCCAGCAATTCAGAGCACTGGCTGCTCTTCCAGAGGACACAGATCCAATTCCCTGCACCGACATGGTGGTTCACAGTCATGTGTTAACTCCAGTTCCAGGAGATCAGATACCTTCTTCTGGTTTGCTCATGTACTGTAGACATGTGGTGCAGACATGCAGGCAGCCAAACACTGACACACTATAATATATATATTTTTTAAAGAGTCTAAAGAAACAGAAAAATGTGGTTTATTCATGCTTGTCTGTTTCATTTTCCAGAGATAAGGCTTCGAAAAGTGCCTCTGATGCATTACAAGTCAGCTGGAGACACCGGTCACAAAGCCAATGGATGCCTAGGCAGGACTCCAGGTGACTAGAACCTGTAGACCCATCAGCTCAGGTTTCTAGCTGCTGTCCTAGTTATCATTTCCTGTGTATGCCGTAATAGAGAAAAGGCTGGGAATTCCTGCACTGACTATGAACTCTCCTAGCTCTGCAGGGGCTATGCCACAGTCTTTCTGTCCTGGCACAAAGCACTAAGGCTGACCTGGAGCTAGAGACTAACACACTTTCTGCAATGGTCCCACTGAGGATTACAAAACATTTGTAGCACTGAGACAGAAAATAATCCACTTGTGACCCCCCCAGTCTTCCTCCTGAATGTGACAAACTGGAGATGTAGTAGTTTCCCATGTTCTCAGAGCCCTAGTGTTCCTTGGGTGGGACCAAGAGGCTGCCAAGACACCAGGCATGGTGTCTAACTGTCATCATAGCACACAGGAGCCAGTATCAGGCCACTGTGTTCTACATTACAAATTTAGGGCAGTCTGGAATACAGGCAACTCTCAAAAAGGGGGGTGGGCAGAGATGGCTCAGCAGGTAAAAACACTACCAAATCTGAAAACCTGAGTTCAATACTCAGGGTCCACACTATGGAAGGAGAAAAAGGGCAAGTTGTCATCTGACTCACGCACGCACGCACGCACGCACGCACCCACCCACATTTTGCAGAGGACCCAGGTTTGGTTCCCAGCATCCACATGGTAGCTCACAGACATCCATAACTCCAGCTCCAAGGGATATGATATCTTCATCTGACCACAGGTACCAGGCATCACACACACAGTGCACATACAGACATGGAAGCAAAACACTCATATGAATAAAAATAAATGTTCTAACATAACTTTAAAAAAAAAGCTTCCTGGGAAGAGACTACACACAGACAACAGTTCTAGATCTGTCTCCACTCTCGACATTTCCATACCCACCCACTTTTCTCAATAAAACATTTTATATATTAGATTTTAAGGTTTTACTTAGAGTGAAGTCTGAATGTTTCATTTTTTAAAAAAATTACAGGAAGGGAACATAGCTCAGTTGATAAGAGTGCTTGCCTGGCATGCTCAAGGCCAAGGTTTCAGTCACTATCACTGAATAAACTAGGGGAGGTTATGCACACCTGCAATGCCAACACTACAGTGTGGGGGAAAAAGGACCCTCAATTCAAAGACAGCCTTTGCTAGTTTGAGGCTAGCCTAAGCATCATAAGACCCCCGAAAACACACACACACAAAATTTTCAATAGAAAACAAATGCTCTTGCATCCTAAATTCATTTTAAATATAAACATTCACAATTAACACACATAAAGTAATAAAACGGTATGCCAAGGTCTTACCAGCAATGGGAGAGCTAAAAGGCACCTGGAAACCCTGCACACTCAGACCCTTCTTGAGGAATGTGTCGATAATAGGGGGTCCCTTCCAGTCTTAAGCCACTCCCTCCTAGTTTACATGGTGTAACAGATCCTTTCTAAAAATCAATAAGAAAATTATAGCACATTGCCAGGCAGTTGGTGACACATGTCTTTATTCACAGACAAGACAGAGAAACAGAGAGAGAGAGAATATTATAGAACATCCACAAAAGATCACACCTTGGACAATTCTTTCCCAGACAGAATATGAAGCCTTCACTTAAAAGAAAACAAAGTTTGTGCCAGGTGGTGGTGGCACATGCCTTTAATCCCAGACTCAGGAGACAGAGTCAAGCAAATCTCAGTTCAAGGCCAGCCTGGTCTACAGAACAAGTTATAGGATAGCCAGTGCTACAGAAACCCTCTTGAGGGGAAAAAAAAAAGAATGGAGGAGAGGGACTGAAATGGTTTAGTTGTTGAGCACAGGCTGCTCTTCCAGAGGAACCAGGACCAGTTTCCAGCACCGACATCATCTATAACTTCTGTCCAGGGGTCTGACAGCTCTTCTGACCTCCAGCTCATTCCTGCACACACGTGGTACACAGCACACCGGAGCCAAAAAACCAACACACAGAAAATTGTAGAAATGCTCAAAGATTTACTTTTCCCCCCCTGAGGAGTCTGTATATCCCTGGCTGTCCTGGAACTCACCCAGATCCATCTGCCTGTGCTTCCTTAGTGCTGCAAATAAAGGCACCTGGGGAGCGGGGATTAAATGTGCATGCAGGTGGATGCAGGTTAAAGAGGAAGAGACTAAGCCTTGGTCACCTGGAGCTGGAGTTAAGAGAGACTTATAAAAATGCCCAATGTGGGTGCTAGGTAGGAACAATTGCTGAACCATCTCTCTAGCCCTTAAAAGAGTAATTACACTTTCATTTAGTGTACATGTGGGCAGGTGCACACCATATTACACATGTGGAGGTAAAGAACAACTTCTGAACAGTGATTCTCTTTCCAACTTACTCAAACTCAGGCCTTCAGGCGAGGCTTCAAGTAACCTTACCTGCAAGTCAGTGGTTCTCACCCTTCCTAACACTGAGACTCTAATACAGCTCCTCATATTGTGGGGATCCCCCAACTATAAATTATTTTCCTTGCTATGTCAGAACTGTAATTTTGCTACTGCTACGAACTGCAATGTAAATATCTGTTTTCTGATAGTCTTATGAAATCCTAAAAAGTCTCAACTGGAAGGTGGAGAACCACTGTGTTAAGCCTACGCTCCCACTGGTCCCTGAAGCCTTCATTTTGTTTGTTTGGGTTTTTTGTTTTGTTTTAAGGTAAGGTCTCAGTGCCTGAAGAAATGGCTCAGTGGTTAAGAGCACTGGCTGTTCTTCTGGAGGACTCAGGTTCAATTCCCAGCATCCTCATGGCAGCTCCCAACTGTCTGTAACTCCAGTTCCAAAACACCAATGCACATAAAATAAAAATAATTAAAAAATAAAACTGCCTCCCAAGTGCTGGGGTTAAAGGTATGAGCCATCACCACCCGGCAACAAACCTAATTTTAAAGAAGTTTCTTGTTCTCAATAGAGATTGCTCTGTCCTTTAATCCCACTTCCTCTCTTCATAAATACTGAAATGGGAGCAGATAAACGCACACTAAAATATCACCCTTAACACCTGATAAGATAGACAATTGCTTGTCTATCTCTAAATATGTCAGGTTTTTTTATTTTGTTTTGTTGGCGACAGTCTTGCTACATAACCCAGACTGGCCTAAACCTCTATCCTCCTGCTGCATCTCCTAGTGCCGAGATCTCCTCCGTCCCTTTTCCTGAAACTATAGCTAGAAACCTTGCTGATTGCTATACACTCCCATCCCTTTGTTCATCTTACAAAAGAAAGACTCTTGAGTTCAAACCCAGCACGTCTCAAAATAGCCAGTAGGGGTCTGTTGTGGGGACCCACACTGTAACCTCAACACTCAAGAGACAGAGGCAGCAGCTGTAAGTTTGAGGCCATCAAGGGGACTACCCAGAGATATCTTGTCTCAAAGAAAAAAGAAAAGAAGGGAGGGAGGGGAAGAGAGAAAGAAAGGAAGGAAAATTGACTGTGCAAGATGGCAAGACATTGAATGTGATACAAATGGGAGCCTTCCTTTTCCAGCTGCCTCCAAGGTCAATGATTCATTCTGTGCAAAAATGAACGAGTGATTCGAGCCTTTCTTAAAACGGGCTTTAACAATTTATTTAAACAGGACACAAAAGACCACCACCTCTGGCCACCGCCCATCCTGACACTACCCCCAAACAGGCCTAAGACAAAATGGCAGCAAAGACAGTCTCCATCTACCTGACTGGGGACAGATGCAGGTATGCAGAGACTAGATTCTATCCTGTTGCAATGAGTCAAGCAATCAGACTCCGGCAGCAGATCTCCTCCCAATAAAACTTTCATGCCATAGACCAAGGGTGACCCAATCCAGCGTCCGTAGAGATAGGTTTTACATTACCTTTCTCCTCACCCTCATGACCTTACTATTTTCTTCTCATTCCTGACCACATTCTCCTCCATCAGGCCCAGAGACCAGCAGTAACAGAACTCCCAAAACGAACAAGTCTCTCCAAAAGAGAGTCCACCACTTAACTAATCAAGTGGGGCTGCGTTTTAATGGGGGAACTTTACCTCCCCACCTCCCCCTTCCTTCAAAGGACTGGCGTAAGCAAGGGCTTCATTTTCTGTTCCGGGAATCCTGGTACTTCCTAGAGAAAGAAAGCGGATTGGAAGACACAAACTCAGGGCCAGTGACAAGATGCTCCCTCCTCCGATGAGACCGCCCCCGCTACGCCTGGGGGAGGAAGGCCCCACCTCTATCCTCCAAGCTAGCTCAGGTCCCCCTCCCCCTTCTCCAGCCTCCTCTCTCCACCCTCTCCCCACCTGCTGCCCTCTTCCCAACCTGCCCTTCCCAACACCCCAAAGCAGGGCGCAACCTCCATGAAAACGGTGGGCAGCGGTGCCCCACCAGCAGGCCCTGATACCAAACCCCGGCTCCCATGCCTCACGACGGGCGAGGGAGAATATAACCACAGCGAGGCTTTTCTTTGGTCCCCCCACAGCTCAGGCGGGGGAGAGAGGGGGAAAAAAGAAAAGAAAAGAAAAAAAAAAAAAAGGGCAGCATTCCTCATAGCCCTTCAACAGAAGGAAAAGATCCAAACAGCCACACCGCCCCCGCATCACCTCCCACCGGTCAACTCGCCTCCCCCTCAAGCTCGAAAGCTCCACCTCTGCAGCCCAGGTCGCCCCCTCCTCGGGCGAGGCGGAGGACGGAGCCCGCGTGCGCCCCCCCCGCCCCCACCCCGGCTCGGCGTCCTTCAGCTGCGGGGGCAGGAGCGGGGCTGGGGACCACCGCCCCCCGCCCCTCGCCCGGCAGGAGGGGCCTCGGGCTCCTCGGCTCGCAACCCGACCCAGCCAGCCTCTTCTCCCCTGCCCCGGACCCGCCTTCCCTCTCCAGCTCCGAACCTGTTCCTGCGCCCAGCGCCGCGGCTGCCACCGCCACCTCCGCCCCCGCAGGCTCCGCTTGGCTCTCGGGCCGCTGCCTCCCGCTTCCCCGAGCCGACCGTGGCGGCGACGCTGGTCCGCTGGCCCGCTCCCCGGCTCCCCTCCTTCCTTCCCTCCACCTAGCACCGGAAGCCGCGACGGCGACAGGAGATGTGCGGCGAGCCCCCACCCCCAGTCCGGGATACTTCCCACCTCCACGATCGCGCGAGAAGTGCGCGGTAGCGAGCGGCAGTTCTCGCGAGACCCATCACCATGGCAGCGGCTGCAGCAAAAAGCGGTCGGGTGCTGAAGCAGAGCCTGGTGTGGGGGCTGGAAAAGGCTGAGTGTGGAGATGAGGCTGTGGTGTGGGGACCGAGGTGCGGCTCCCAAGCTCCGGGGCCTGGCCTAGAATTGAGGACTGAGACCACATTCGGGCCGCGCTAGAGGCCCGACCTGAACAAGGGAGTGTCTGGGGTTTCTCAGGCTGAGCCAGCGGTGGAGTGTGGATGCGAAAACCTTTGTTGACACCTGCCCCTACTCCGGTCTTTATTTCTAATAAACACGCAGCACCCCACCTGCTGCTGCTGCTGCTCACTGATCCCTAAGGATGGTTTCTCTGAGGTCTGAATCGGGAGATCGTTTCTCATAATGGAAGAGGGGAGAGATTAATGCATTTGAGATACTGGAGGAAACGTCTGGAATCTGGGTCGTCTAGGAAGTTGAAAGACGAAGGGCAGAAATGTTAATTACCCAGAAGCAGGTCTGATGAAGTCTCTTTGGATGAGTAGCCGAGGACAAAGCACCCATGGTCCCTCCTTCCTTCCTTTAGACTCATTTTTCTTTTAAACGTGATGGAGACGCTGCTTGAGACTGGTTAGAAGCTATATTGGAAGCTGCACTAGAGGGGCCCTCACTAGTAAAACTGAACACCGCGTTCTTTTTTTTTTTAATTTTATTTATTTATTTTGTATACTGTGTTCTGTCTGCATATATGCCTGAAGGCAAGAAGAGGGTGCCGGATCTCATTACAGATGGTTGTGAGCCACCATGTGGTTGCTGGGAATTGAACTCAAGACCTCTGGAAGGACAGCCAGCGCTCTTAACCGCTGAGCCATTTCTCCAGCCCCCACCACATTCTTTAAATGCATGTCATATATGGAAAAACAGCTTTTCCCTAGAACCTGACCCAAAATTATTGCTCTTATCTTCTTCTGAGAAATAGGCTGGCCAAGTGGTGGTGGCACACACCTTTGATCACCGCACTCGGGAGGCAGAAGCAGACAGATCTCTGAGTTCGAGGCCAGTCTGGTCTACAGAAAGAGATCCAGGACAACAAAAAACTACACAGAGAAACCCTGTCTCAAAACACACACACACACACACACCCTGAGCAAATTGAGAACATGGGGAGAGGGGGGAGGAAGCTACGAGAGTGAGAAGGGAAGAAAAGGAAGGATACAGAGGTCATGAGGAAGCAGAAAGGTTGAGTCAGGTATAGATTAGAAGAAAGGACATATGATAGGTAGGATTTTAGTTGGGGGGGTGGTAGGGGAGAAAGGGAGGGAGAAGGGAACTGAGATTGTCATGTAATTCAATCTTGTTTGTAATTCAAATATATAAAAAATAAAAAAAGACTGAAAAAAGAAACACACACACACAAACACACCAAAAACAAAACAAAAAAAACCACAAGCTAGAGAGTCATTACAAGAAGAGGGAACCTCCATTAAGAAAATGATTCCATCAGATTGGCCTATAAGCAAGCCTGTGGACTGATTTTCTTTGACTGATGTGAGAGGGCCTTGCTCACTGTGAGAGGTACCACCCCTGAGCAGGTGGTTCTGTGTTGCATGAGAAATCAGGCTGAGCAAGCCAAGGGGAGCAAGCCTATGGGCAGTACTCCTTCTCCGGCCCCGCTTTAGTTCCTGCCTCCAGGTTCCCACCCTGACTTCCTGCCAGATTCAGTGATGGAATCTGCAGTCTATGAAATGAAATAAACCCTTCCTCTCCAAGCTGCTTTTGGGCATAAGGTTTTGTAACAGCAAAATAAACCCTAACCAAGACAGAAACTGATAATAGAAGTGGGATAATTGCTGTCACAGACCTAACCATGTGTTTTGGGGGGAAGGTTGTGATGGCATTTGAACTCTGGGCTGGAAAAGCCATTGCTCACTGAGAGCTCAGTGGGCTGTTGTGGGAACTTAAAAGATAATGCTGAAAGCAGTGCAGACAAAGGAGGTGTGGCTTGTAAACTTACAGGGAGAAATTTGAGAGTCCCTTAAAGATTCTATGCTTGATATTTTCAATTAAGAACCAGTGGTGGTGCCCGCCTTTAATCCCAGCACGCAGGAGGCAGAGGCAGGTGGATCTCTGTGAGTTCGAGGCCAGCCTGGTCTACAGAGTGAGTTTCAGAACAGCCAGGGGTGCACAGTGAGACCCTGTCTTAAGATGAACAAAAAGGAGAAGAGAACAGCATCACTGAGATGATGAGGTGAAATCTACTAGTGTTTTCTCAAGGTCAGCAAGAATCTGAGGTCCAGGGGGCTAAGACTGTACCTCACGCTATCAGCAAGATTTGATAACATGTAAGAATCTCCAGTCTTAAAGTCTGGTCTTGAAGGTATACAGGCGTCACAGAGAGTAGCTAAGGCTTGGCATTGTGAGAGGCCATCGGTGAAGGTTCAGCCTTCACTGCAGTAGAAGCCCCAGGATTGAGGCTTGGCATCATGTGGCAGGATTAGAGAATCCCTAAAAAGAGCCCAAGAAAAACTGTGTGCATCAGAGACCTCAACATTTTGGAGGTGCCAGTACCATGGGACAACTGCCAAGGAGAAATTGAGTTGGCCTGAGCCAAGGAGACAAGCCAGCAAAGTTGGAGAAATGGAGCTCTTGGGGCCCAGAGAGTGGGGTCCCAGTTGTCAAGCACTGAGTCTCTTTACACTCTTGGACTTTGGCTTTGTAATTGCCCTGGTTTTTCCTTCTTGAAGTATACAAAAGTATGTAACTCAGAGACTTTGGAGTTTTCCAGAGATTTTGGATATTTTAGAGAAACTTTGAACGGTTTTAAAGATACTGGATTGTTTTAAATGTTTGAATTTTTTCGGAGGGGGGGTTTCGAGACAGGGTTTCTCTGTATTGTTTTGGAGCATGTCCTGGAACTCACTCTGTAAATCAGGCTGGCCTTAAACTCACACAGATCTGCCTGCCTCTGCCTCCCAAGTGCTGGGATTAAAGGTGTGTGCCACCAACACCAGGCACATTGGAATGGTGTGTGTGTGTGTGTGTGTGTGTGTGTGTGTGTGTGTTGTTTTGTTTTTTGAGACATGGTTTCTCTGTAGCTTTCGAGGCTGTCCTGGAACTAGCTCTTGTAGACCAAGCTGGTCTCTAACTCACACAGATCCGCCTGCCTCTGCCTCCCGAGTGCTGGGACTAAAGGTGTGTGCCACCACCGCCCGACTGGAATGTTTTATATCATTACATTAATATTAACATGCGGTATTGAAAGCAACTGAGAAAGGAAAGGTTCTAATTGGATAATGTGTCAAGTTGACAAAGGGTCAGTTGTACCAGCTAGTTTGATGTCATCTTCATACACAATACAATCATTTGGGAAGAGGAACTACATTTGAGAAAATGCCCCCACCAGATTGGCCTGTGGGCAAGCCTATAGGACACTTCTCTTGATTGATGATTGATGTAGGAGGGCCCAGATCACTGTGGGCAGTGCCACTTCTGAATTATATACGAAAGCAGATAAGGGCTGGAGAGATGATTAGGAGGTTAAGGGCACTGTCTGCTTAAGGACCCACATTGGATTGCCAGAACCCACATGGTGGCTACAAACCATCTGTAACTCCAGTCCCAGGTAATCCTATGCCCTCTTCTGGCTTCAGTGGTCACTTGTATACATGCAGTACAGAGACATACATGTTTAGCTTGCCTAGCAAGCACAAGGCCTGAGTTTGATCCTCAGCTGGGGGTTGGGGGCAAAGAGAAAATGACATGTAGGCAAAACACTCAATACTCATAAAAACAGGTTAAAATTAAGAAAACAGCTGAGCCACCCATGGTGGTACACTCCTCTAATCCTGGTCCTGAGGAAGTCAGCCTGGTCTACATAGCAAGTTCTAGGACAGCCAGGGATCCATAGAAGAGACCCTGTTAGCCGGGCGTTGGTGGCGCACACCTTTAATCCCAGCACTCCGGAGGCAGAGGCAGGCGGATCTCTGTGAGTTCGAGGCCAGCCTGGTCTCCAGAGCGAGTGCCAGGATAGGCTCCAAAGCTACACAGAGAAACCCTGTCTCAAAGAGAGAGAGAGAGAGAGAGAGAGAGAGAGAGAGAGAGAGAGACCCTGTCTCAAAAAAGAAAGAAAAGAAAAGAAAGCAGGCTGAGGGACTGGAGAGATTGCTCAGCGGTTTTCTAGAGGACCTAGATTCAATTCCCAGCCCCCACATGGCAGCTCACAACTGCCCTTAACTTCAGTTACTTGGGGACCCGACACCCTCACAGTATTGCACATAAAAAATTAAGTAAAATAAATTATTAGAAGTTTTTTAGTTAAAAAACTAAATAAAAGCAGGCTATGGAAGTCATGGAGAACAAGCCACTAAGTAGCACTCTTCCATGGCCTCTGCTTCAGTTCCTGCCTCTAAGTTCTGAGCTCCTGCTCTGACTTCCCTCAGTGGTTGCATTTGGTAATGGTGTTTATCACAGCAATAAAAACCCTAAGACAGCTACACACTCATATGGTGGGTCCTGAGACATACCTTTTATGTGACTATTGCCCTTTCAATTTCTTTCCTAAAATTTTCTAACCACACCAGGCTGTATACTCCACACTCACCACCAAAAATATACTTTATAACCACTCACCCCACTCCCCAGTACCCCAACCACACCAGCATGCCTTGTAGAACAACAAGGAATTGGAACCTGTTGATGAATGGAGACTTTAAATCCTTCATGGTTGTGTGCCAGAGTGAAAGAAAGATTAAAATGGCTGGTAGCTTCATATGGCTAGGAGGGATTCTATTGAATTTGGAGGTGATGGATGGGACAGGAGAATCTCTCAGATCTGTCATTCATCCTCCTGGAGTTGGAGAAGAAAGTGCCATTTGTAACATCAGAAGGGGTTGCCCATGGCACAAGTAGAGCTAGGAAAAATGCTACCTTGCTGACAACTAGCTGCTCCCTGCCACTCTCCACCTTACTAGCCACTTGAGAATGAGTGGAGCACATTGCTCATCCAGAGTTAAAGGAGCCCCAGCAGCCTAACACAGTTCATCAGTCTCTCCTCCCTCTGGCTGCCACTGGAGCCCTGTAAAAGCTGAAACTGTAGCCACCAGCTCTGTGGGTTGCCTACTCCCACCCTGTCACTGACCCCAGGCCTGGGCCTCAGCCCAGTGCTTGTGCCGGGAGGGGGTGTTGGCCTTGCTGACAAAATCCAATTGGAATTTGTCAAGGTTGTGGTTTGGGGCTTAAGTTTGCCACAGAGTGTGTGATGAAAGAAAAGGGAAAGCTAGAAAATAAAGGGAGCCAAAGGGACTACAGATGAAGGAAATAGGAAAAAGTTAAAATACTCTGGCCACAACTCCATTGGAGAGTGAGTGCTTCCTCCTGAAGGTAAGGCAGCCCCATTTTGGATCCTGTTATCCTCAGTCTATCCAAGCCCATTCTCACTTCAGTCCCCTCTCTGTCGTTTCCTCCTCTCCTCATCCACACATTGAGTTAGCAAGTGTATGACATCTGTTGCCATGGAGCTGAGAAGATGGTTCAGCAGAGAACCCATGTCACGAAGCTCACACCACCTAAAACTCCAGTTCCAGCAGTTTCAAGACTCACTGCGGACACTCACACATGCACATAAATGTATTTATGTATGAGTGTTTTGCCTAAATGTATGTCTGTGTGCCATGTATATGCCTAATGTCTATGGCGGTCAGAATAGGATGTTGGATTCCTTAGAACTGGAGTTACAGACAGTTGAAAGCTGCCATATGGTAGCAGGGAGTCAAACCCAGGTCCTCTGCAAGAGCAAGAAGTACTCTTAATCATGGAGCCATCTCTCAAACTCCCCCAAAATTTTGTTGTTGTTTTGTTTTTGAGATAGAGTATCTATAGAGCCCTGGCTATTCTGGAACTCACTGTGTCAACCAGGGTAGCCTTTAACTCACAGAGATCTGTCTGTCTCTGCCTCCTGAGTACTGAGATTAAAGGCATGTCACATACACACACACACACACACACACACACACACACACACACGCACGCACGCACGCACACGCACACACAAAGAAGTTTTAAAGTCACCATGGAGTACTACCTGATTCAGCACTTCTTAAACTCTCCTGACCCCCCAGAGCTGTCTCATCTGACTTCAAAGAAATGTGAGCAGTGGGTATCTCTATTGCCTGGAGAAGTGTAGGGAATTATTGCTACATTCCCTGGAAGCATTTTGGTGTTTTTTTTTTAAATATTTATTTTTATTTTCTGTATGAGTGTTTTGCCTGCACGTATGCCTGCCATGGGTGTGCGGGAGCCTGCAGTGGCCAGACAAGGGCACCAGATCTCCTGAACTGGAGTTACAGATAGCTATGAGCTACCATGTGGGTGTTGGGAACAGAATCCATGTCCTCTGTAAGAGCAGCAGGTACTGTCTCCACCTCCCTGGGAGTATCTTATGCCCCCCACCCTCGCGCTAAATATGCAGGTGTTCTGAAAGTGTGCTGCAGATCCTTTGTCTACACTGCATCTTTTTTAAATGTATTCTTTTTGTTGTTGTTTGTGATTAAAAGCATGCGCCACCACTGGGCAGTGGTGGCGCATGCCTTTAATTACAGCACTCTGCGAGTTTGAGGCCATCCTGGTCTACAGAGAGAATTCCAGAACAGGCTCCAAAACTACACAGGGAAACTCTGTCTCAAAGGAAAAAAAAGAAAAAAAAAAAAAAAAAGCATGCACCAGCACCTGGCTGAGGTTTAGTTATTCTTATTTTATGTGCATTGGTGTTTTTCCTGCATATGTGTCTGTGTGACGGTATCAGATGCCCAGGAAGTGCTCTTAACTGTTGACCCATCTCTCCAGCCACCCCTACCCAACCCCCACATTGTATTTGAGACAGGGTTTCTCTGTGGCTTTGGAGGCTGTCCTGGAACTAGCTTTTATAGACCAGGCTGGTCTGGAACTCACAGAAATCCCTCTGCCTCTGCCTCCCGAGTGCTGGGCTAAAGGCGTTCAAGACACCACCGCCTGGCCCCACATTGCATCTTAAAATGTTTCTTTTTCAGTTACAGGGAGAAATTTGAGAGCCCCTTAAAGATTCTACGTCTGATATTTTTATTGAAAACCACTAGAGTAGCCTGTGTGGTGCATGCCTTTAATCCCAGCACTCAGGAGGCAGAGGCAGGAGGATCTCTGTGCATTCAAGGCCAGTCTGTTCTACAGATCAAGTTCCAGGACAGCCAGGGCTACATAGAGAAACTCTGTCTCAAAAAACCAAACCAAACAAACAAACAAATTTTTCTTCTCAAAGATGTTGGGCTAGATGTTGAAGAAATATTTCTGTTCTTTTTAGGTATATCTGAAAAGATAAGGGAGGGACCAGCAAGAGGGTCCAGCAGTAAGGGTGCTTGCCAGCCAGCCTGAAGACCTAAATCCAGTCCCTGGAACCCATATGGTAAACGGAGACAGCCACAGCCGGCTTCTGCAAACTGTCCTGTTACTTCCACTTGGGTGCCTGCCATGCCTGTATCCACTGACATGTGCACTCACACACATGCTCCGTGCACACACCCACAAATAAATGTAGAAAAAATGTAAAAGATAGAGGAATTATTTTACTTGGATTAAATACAAAAGAAGAATGAATAAAGAACAAAATATATATGCAAATAATTCAATGGCAGAGAATGTTACTTTTGCTAGAAAAATCTCATTTTAGTTGACCCTGACAGGGCCCACCTGGAATCCCATAACTCAGGAGAACAAAGGCAGCCTACATAAATAATTTTCATTTGAGACAGGAATCCCTTTCGTGTTTTCCCATCAGTTTAGCATGTACCCCCAGATTCTCTGGCTTGGACTTAGAGACAACCGTACCTGTTCTTCTAAGTTCACATACATCATTAGGTGACATTTTAAGACTTGAAACTCCCAGAGCAGATGTGACCTTGTATAGGAGAGGGGTCAAAGGATGACAGTCGGAGGAGCAGTCTCTCTCCTGCACACCAGTTTTATGACTGGGGTAAACACAGCTATACCCATCCAATTACGTGTGGTCTGTGTCTGCTTTTGTCCATCTCCTGCCCATAACTATTTTGAGTCTATAACAGCAGAATTGAGTAATTATGGTAGAGATGAGTAGTTGACATAAAGACCACAATATAAATAGTCTTGTATATTTAACATCTAGCCCTTTGCAGGAGAAAAAAAAAGTTGCCAACATTTTTTCTAAGTAATGATGAAGGTGATACCCGGGGTTGGGAGTTGAGGGCTCTGGGTGAATAGGGCCTATGTACATTTGGACCTATCCTCTCGCCCAGAAGCCCACCCTGGTCTTACAGACTAAACATCTGAACCCAGTCACTGAGCATCATTTCAAACCCTTTGTGGAAGTCAGCAGGATATACATAAAAAGTCACAGAGTACAGGAGTGTAGGTTTCACATAGGAAAACAAAAACAAAACAAACCACAGGCTGCTACCTCAAGAGTGGCTAGACATATCACCATCTGCATCCACCAGCAACCAGTCCAGTAAGTTAATTTATTTTAGTTTCAAACAGGAACCAAGACCATGTCTCAGTACAATAAATTATCCATTCCCACCCTTCCTACTGAAGAAGAAAGAAGAGCCTCCAGGGGTCATAGCTAAAATCTTTCCTTCGGAGGGGCCCTCTCAACAACAGAATGGAAGAACAATTCCCTAAGAGCCTGACAAGACAGCCATCTGAGGACTCAGATGAGAGTTCCCTGCAGTGCTCTGTCCTTTCCAACTGAAAACCTCTCATTATTGTCACCCATGGTCCCACAAGAAGAGGTTCTGGGTTGTCATGGAGGAGTTCGAGAACTGCAAATAGGAGGAGGTCTCTTTCTACATACAGGTCTTAATGACTCCACCCGATGCCTGGTGGTACCCTTCAAGGAAGACGAGTGGCCAAATGATAGCCTCCCTATCTAAAGGAGTATAAATCTGGGCCCGAGACCCCTGGGGTTGATAAGAAGGGACCAATACAGTGCATTTAATCCTAGTCCATTCGGATGTTTAAGAACAGAATATGATGACTACTTTCCCCACAAAAGGCTGCTCATCACAGATTTCACCTGACCCTACTCTCCACAAAGCTGTTTCCAGGAAGATGCTTTGAGCTTCCAGGGGCCATGATTAACCTTGGGTAGAAATCAGAGCAAAAGGCTGAAAAGGAGCACCCATCACGCAGTGTTCTGCCCTAGTCCCAAGGTGAGGCTGGCCTTCACTTACACACATTGACCCATTCTGTGACCTTGCATTCATCACACAGCACGTAGCAGCACCAGTGGAAACGGCAGTGGCAGCGCTCCACTCGTGTCTGCCGGAGCACATTGTGCCCACGGCCACAGCACAGGCTGCCACAGCCATCCAACAGGCGGCTCGTCTTGTTGCAAGCCCGGCCTCTTGTGCCCGGTGAGCCCACCGTAGGGTCTCGCTCGCAGAAGTCAGGAGACTTCTCAAAGTAGACCAGCTCTCCTGAGAGGCGACGGGGACGTAGGCGGGGCTGGAAGGCTCCAGAATTGCGGTTGTGGGTATCGATGAAGATGGCTCTGCCCAACCGCTCCCTCAATGCTGCCCCAATGGCCCGGAACTCTGGAGCTGCCCTCCAACAAGTCTTGAATTGGCAGCTGCCTGATGTGCCATGGCACTTGCATTTCCGCTTCAGGTTTTCAGTTACCACCTAGAACATCAGAGCAGCAAGAAGGGTTGGGGCGGGGCCACCACAAATAAATAGCACAGGGACACAGGAGGGGAAACGAACTCAAGAAGGGAGGAGTAGACTGTCAGGAAAGTGAGCCACAAGCCCAAAGGCCTCCTTCTGTGAAGGGAGAGCCACCAGGATGTACTCATCTTTGATCACTAGCATTTCTAAATCCCAGTCCAGTGTTTTTTTCCAGAGTAAACACTGATAAAATGGGGGTGTAGGCCAGAGGGCCCCTAGAGTCTGTAGGGAAGGCAACTGTTGGAACAGTTTCTATGCAATGAGCTGAGTACTAGGCACACATAGAATATATTATATGTGGGGGCTGGAGATGTGGCTCCATAGTTAAGAGCACTGGCTGCTCTTCCAGAGGACCCGCATTAAACTCCCAGCAGCCACATGGTGGCTCAACTAACTGTCTGTAACTCCAGTTCCAAGAAATCCAATACCCTCTCTTGGTACACAAGTAGTGCACAGACCTACACATGCAGGCAAAACAACCATACACATCAAATTTTTAAAAATGATAAAATAAGATACTGTGTGCTAGCTCAGCCTTCCTATACGGTAAGTACCATCAGGCAGCTTCCTAGAGATTCTAAACATGTTTTGGGTGGCTTACTAGTGACAAGCTTGTAACAAGTGGTGATCACTCATCAAACCTCATCCTATTATATCACTCTGTGGAGCCTCTCAGGAGCGCAGGAAAGAGAGAGAGAGAGACAGAGAAAAGTTGGGCTTGGTGGCCACACCTACAGTCACAGCACTCAGACTAAAGCAGATTCTGAATTTGAGGCTAGCCTGTACCACATAGCAAGACCCCATCTCAAAACAAAACAGTAAGGGAGACCCAGGACATGCTGAAGACACATACCTGGCGCCCCACCCTGTTGTTATGGATTCTCATTCTTGCCTGGATGTCCCTGGGAGCTTCTCTGGAATCCAAAAAATCCCGAGAGAACTTCTCTCCAAAGTCCATGTCGTGGTTACAGCCACCCCATTCCCATGTGTCCTGGGGGCTAGGGCTGGAGTCTGAGCCAGGGATAGGGCTGGGCTGTGAGTGTGGAAAACTCTTGCCCCGAGACAGTGCCTGAAGCTGCAGCAACTTGGCCCGGAGCCGGTCCTGTTCACCACTACCCTTCCAGCCACAGCCACAGCTCACCAGCTTGCCCAGGCTGCAGGCTGTAGCTACAGCGTGCATGACCCCAGCAGCCAGCATGGAGAACGAGAAAGCACTCTCTCGGAAACCTAGGGAGGAAATGAGTGTAAGGTAAGGTTGACAGGCAGCTGAGGGAGGAAAGCAGGTGTGTATGGGGGGGAACAGCCACCCTCCAATATAAATATCTATACCTATATCTTTATGTAGAGAGACAGATCTATATAGATTAGGTATAGATATTTGAGAGAGGGTCTTGCCATGTAGCCCAAATTGGCCTTGAACTCTTGACAAACCTCCTGCCTCAGCCTCCCAAGTACTAGGATTACAGATGTGAGCCACCACCTTGTCCAGCCAATGTCAGAAATTTCTAACTGAATCCTGACTCCATCGTTTACCAGCTGAGCCATTTGGAACAATGTCCTTAGACAAGAAATATCTCCAGGTCTCAGTTCCCTCAGCTATAAGAAGAGACCCGTGGGGTCAAGGTATTGTTAAGGCCAAACCTCCTCTGCAATCTGTCATTTTGGGGTGTGGATGTGAGAGAGCCTAGAGCAGTGGTTCTCAACCATCCCAATGCTGAGACCCCTTACCACAGTTCCCCGCAACCATAAAATTATTTCATTGCTATTTCATATCTGCAACTTTGCTACTGTTATGAATCATAATATAAATATCTGATATGGGACCCCTGTGAAACAGCTGCTCATCCCACTGTGGGAGCCCCACCCACAAGTTGAGAAACATTGGCCTAGAGAGCCCTGGGGGTTCCCAGGGAGTCCTGAGGACTTTTGAAGGTGTGTTCCAGGAGTTCAACATCTAAAAGCCTGAGAATTTCCCCAACCCTGCAAGGAGCTTAGCAAGAGGTGGGGAATAGATAGGGGGACCTTTGGTTTTAGGATTCTCCCCTGACACTTTATTCCATGAATCTTTTTTTTGGGGGGGGGTTCAAGGCAGGGTTTCTCTGTGGCTTTGGAGGCTGTCCTGGAACTAGCTCTTGTAGACCAGGCTGGTCTCAAACTCACAGAGATCTGCCTGCCTCTGCCTCTCAAGTGCTGGCACCACCACCACCCAGCTCGATGAGTCTTTTAAACAAGCTACCATGTACTACCACAGTAACAATCCTAATACTCCAGAACTGCCTACCCCCTTCCCAGGTTCTAGTTTTAGATTTGCTCTTCAAGATTGCCCTTTATGTTTCTTCTAACCTGCTATTACCTTATAAAACACTGGAAGGAGGAAGAAGGCCACAGTGATTTTCCCCAAGGCCCTTTTTTTAAAAGGTTGGCCTCTTCGTTATGTTTTGGGGGTCACCAAGGAGGAGGCTCCAGTATGACAAATCTTTCCCAGGCTTAGAGGGACATCCTCACCATTTGGGTGTCAAAACTTTCCTCTACACCAGGCCCTGCAGAGAAGGAGGGGTCCTTCTCTCTGCTTTAAGCAAGGGCTCTTTGGAGTGCTGAGATGAAAGACAGTTGGAGGCCAGGCGCCTCTTACCAGGGAATCTAGGGCTCCAGGGCCAGCCTCAAGATCCCCCAACCATCCAAGGGTGAGGCTGTTTGTACACGTCTTGGGAATTCCCCTGCAGATGGCAGCTGCCTATTAACCCTGTAGTCCCCAAAGCACTACCCTACCCTGGACTGAGCCCCCTGGATCTTTCCTCCTGGGGGAGTAAACTCCAATTGAGCCCAGGGAAAGACAGTGGAGCCTCCCAGACCTTTCCTTCTAGACCAGGCCAGCAGTGACCTGTTCTCTGCCCCTCCAGCCATTCCTCACCTGTTCAGGTGAGGGACACCTGGGGCCCCCACAGCACAGAGGAGGGGGCTGCTCCCCAGCTTCAAAGCCACCAGGGTCTTTGTTCCCAGCTTTGGCTCCTGGGAACCCCAGCAATTAGGGGAGCAGGTTTAACCCTTAAACGGTTGGGGGCGTCACCCCACCCCCGCTGAGACTCTGGGGACACCAGCCTGGGCTTGTCTGGGTGGAGAGGGAGGGGAGAGAAAATAGGGGGCAGAGGGGGTGTTTGAAGCTTCTTAGGTTGGGGGCATCTCTTGTTCACAGGTGCATCCCGGATCGAGCTGGGCAGAGGCAGAAAAGGGAGGCCCTAGGGTAGGGGAGCAGGGACCCAGCTGCCTCGCCAGCAACGCAGGTGGAAGGCAGGCAGGCAGAGGCCCAGACGGGTGACCAGCTGAGCGCGGCTCCTGGGGAAATTCCCGGCGAGGCCCCTCCCGCAGCCGCGAACCGGTCCCTTCCCGCCTCCGCGCGCCTCGGCCTGCCCCCAATCCCTGGGCGGCAGCACAGCCAGCCACCCCGTCAGGCTCACCGCGCTTGAGGATGGCGCTGTGGTGCGGCAGCCGGCCGCCGCCCTCCAGGGCCGAGCAGTTCCAACGCTGGTCGCGCAGCTGGTGCTGACACTCGTGAACCGCGATGTGCAGACCTTGGAGCGCGGACGCCGTCACGTCGGGGCTGCGTAGGCACAGGCCCAGCTGCCGCTTACTCAGGCCCGACAGGGTCAAGCACACGGTGTTGGCCGTCAGCGGCGGCTCCCCGGGAAGTTTTAGGCCCAGGATCTCATTGCTCAGAGCCCTGAGAACAAGGGACAAGGCGTCTTAGTGTCCGTGGTCTAGTCGCACGACCTCCAGCTACCCTCTAGCCCAGGCCGGTGCCTTTTCCCCAAACTGGAAAAAAAAGCTCACCGAGTGAACAAAGCCAAGAACAGGAGACCCGCGAGGCCCAAGGGCGGAGGCCGAGACCCGGGCTCCTCCAGCATGTCGAAGCCCGGAGGCTCCGGTGGGCGAATCAGTCAGCGCCTGCAGGACAAGGGATATCTGATGAAGAATAGAATGGCTTCCTGGAACCGAGGGATGCGCTAGTTCGCTTCCCTGAGCCACCAATGTGGCCCCACTGACTTTTCTCACCCCTCCCTAGTGTCTGGGTTCTGGAACCCTTCAAAGAGGAAGAGTCCAAGCAGCTCAGGGCCCTCCGGAGTGCCCCTGGAGTCCAAGCCAGTCAGACACAACTGGGACACTCACATGCGGACCCTCGATCCCTCCTCACCAACTGTTCCCTCCTTGAGGGCCCCACGACTAATTTACCCGCCCTTACAGGGTGAGAGGGAGGGACCCGAAGGGGGTTCCCCACCACCTGAAAGGGTGTCGCCTCCTCATGCTGGCAATACCAGGCAAGCTAGGTTAGAAGGGTCCGAGACCAAGCGCTTTGACCCACTCTCTGACCTTCACGCACAAGAGGGGAAGAGGTCCAGGTGCATCAAAGGTGACCAGGGAAAGCAGGTGCCCTCCGCAAAGTTAAGTCCACTTCCCCATCCACCTCCCTTTCCCAACTACACATTCCGACTGCAGAGCGCCACCCGTCTGGTCCCCACGGGTGCCACTCCGATCCCCACCCCTTTGCTGTAGCCCATTGCCCTCTAAGTCCGAAGGCACCCCTTTATTCTGTAGGTACCTTTAGCGATATCTCTGGCTTTCTTGGCGTGTCTGTGCTCTTGAGGGTGGACGCTTGTCTGACTGTCTGTCTGTCTGCCGGCGTGCCTGTCTAGTCTCTTCCCACCCTGTTCTCTCCCACCCCATTACCTCCAGCGGTTCAGGTGCAGAATCCACAACGCTCCCTGTCGGGTCACTTAGGCTCGGCTAGAGCGGCTTAAACCGTGGGGAGACTGGGTCGGGTTCGGCCCCCTCGGCAGAGCAGCATTCTTCCAGCGCTGGGCCACTCCTCTCTGCCGCTTCTCCAGCGTCGCCGCGGCCGCCGGGAGGAAGGGAGGGAAGAAGTGAGGGAGTGATCGAGACAGCAAGCGAGCGAACCCGCGACAAAGCACCGGGGGCTTTGGCTCGGCTCGACCTAACTCACGGGTGGTTCTGCTGGAGCTGACGGAGCTGCGGCCCCTCCCAGAGCCCGGGGCATCCCCACCCCACCCGCACCCCACCCCCTGCCTTGACCAGGGGAACGGAGCCGCTCCCCCCCAAACGTGTGTACACACACACACACACACACACACACACACACACACACACACACACACACACACACCCTCCCCCGACGCTCGGGATCACGATTAGCCCCACTTGAGGGGAAAGTTCCTCTCACCTGCTCTGGGGTCGCCGAGGCTGTCTGAAGAGTGCAGCGACCCTGCCTAAGGAGCCAGGACCTGGCCCCAGGGGCAGTATCTTTCATCTTTTTTCTTTGCCTCTGTTTGTCCACCGAGAGTAGGTGACTGGAAAGCCCCTTTAACACTCTGAGGATAGAGCCCGACAACCTTCAGGTTTCTGACGGTCTCTTGTAGAGCCCACGAGCCTGTGCGTACGAGGGCACTAAGAGCCTGCTAGTGAGAAGCCACTGTACAGCTTGGCTCCCGCCCACCTGGGAGCCACAGGCCTGCCCCTTGGGAGGGGTCAGCTTTGGCCTCAGACTTTGGCCTCTTTCAAAAGCTTGGGTAACCCCAAAGATCTCCAGTCTGCCTCTAAACTTCCCTTCCCTTGTAGGCATTCTCTCCAGGGGTCGCCTAACCGGAATTCCCGAATTAACGCTTGAGATGACCCAAATTCATACTCCATGCTCGCACATTGCTTCATAAGCATTGTGGGAGGCCTTGGAATCCCAAATGGAGCCCAACTCCAGGACAGCCAGAGAAGAACCTAGTCTAGATGCGTGCCGGCGGAGGCAGAAACGCCTTACCTCTGGCGGCAGCGAAGGGGTTAGGTGCTACCGCACTCCCGCCTGACTCACCCTCCTAGCTCTAACCACTGCGGACTATTTTTTGCCAGAGAGGGGCCCCAGGCTTCCCAACCACCCCCAGCCCCTGCCAGACCGCAGCCCCAAGCACAGCAGGCTGGCCCTGTGCACCCAAGGCACATCAACTCAGAGACGACTCCCAGGAAACAGGAGCACAGGGCTGGTACCCACAGCCACAGCCACCTCTTCATTGGTGGTGACAAGCAGCAATGCTGGGCAGTCAGCCCCGGTCTGCATTCTTGCAAGTCTTGCCTTGTGCTGGAGGGACACCACTGGCTAGGTGTCTAAACAGTACAGGGCAGGTTAGGTCTGCAGGGCTACTCACTGAGTGCTGGGGAGGAGAGGGTGCTAGAGCCTGTATGCTAGACAGCTTGGAGCACCACAGTATGGCACTCTTTCCGATTCCACTGCCTCTGGAGTAGGGTAAGATGATCCAAGACCTCCTGGACCTCCTTCTCATTTAGGGGTAGAGGACCAAACCATGTATACCTTCTAAGGTGGTTTCTGTCCTGAATCCAGGATCATCACCACTGTCCCACCCTTCTTCCTGCCTGTCAGTCTGGGACTCACCCAGGCCTCTTGAAGGATATTTCCCAGGCCCTTTTCTCCATCAGCATCTCATGGACATGGCTGTGGTCCCATTCACACTTTGGATTTTATTTTGTCTTGTTCCTATTCGCCCCCTTTCTGGTGTTATCCTTGACTGGCTCCAGCATTTAGCCAGATGTAACAAAGGAGCTAAGGCAAACTGGGAAGTGGTGGCCACATCTTTAATCCCAGCACTTAGGAGACAGAGGCAAGTGGCTCTCTGTGCGTTCAAGGCCAGCTTGGGCTACATGGTGAGCTCCAGGGCAACCAGGACTATATAGAGAGACTCTATCTCAAATAAACAATAATGATAATAATGAAGGGGCCAAGGAAGATTAGCAGCCAAGGGTTCAACTCAGTGACCTAGGGGCTCCCCAAATTGGACTGTCCCAAGCCCAAGAGCTCACTCTGAGGTTCTCCCTTTCTGTTTGATAGAGTCTACAAGCAGGCAGTGGGTGGCCTGAGCTGGCCCACGGTGCCCTCCTGCCGACCGTCTGGCCTGAGCACTGACCCACAGGCAGCTAGAGGGCGGTGGGACAGGCGGGGCCTGGAGAGGGCTGTGGGTGCACACCCATTGCCTAATACCCCAAGCACGCAGCCAGCTCCAAGAAAGGGGAGGGGCAGGAACCAGAGAGACCTTGACAAGGGTTGGGACCAAGACAAGAGGGGGAAGGAAAGGGGGCTGCCATCACTGCAGGGCGGAGATGGGAGCAACCTGGTCCACCTTCCTTTTGATGAGAAAAGTTGAGGGCTGCTCTTCCCCTCATGAGGATGGAGAGTGTAGCAAAACCCTGTGGGAAGAAAATCCAAGCCCTGAAGGGTGGAGGAGTGTCAAATAAAAGAGTGGGGGCCTCTGGAGATGGGGGAATCAAGCAACTGAGGCGGTGCCTAAAGCCAGGCTACACTCGGGAATCTCCTCCTCCCCCTCCCCTGATGTTTGCCTTGGCTGGGGTCTTGGGTGACTCATCTGTTGCTAAGCCGCTGATAGGGGCAGCCAGCCCAGGGAACCCAAATTATAGGCCCGGGAGGGATGGATGCGCCCGTGGCGGTGAGCTAACCGTGTTGCCTCCCTCCACCTCACCGGTCTTCCATTGCAGTACCGAAGGCCACCACCCAGAGGCGCCAGAGATGTTGCAGACAAACATCTCCTCCTGGCTGGACTACAAGGAAGCCCCCACAATCAACAGTTAGCCCCAACAAACCTTGTGGAGCCCCCTAGGGGATTTCACCTCCTTGTCTCCTAGAGGCCCATGGATGGGCTGCCCAGCCCCAGCCCAAAGGGCAGTGCCTCTGTCTGCCTGCGCTTCAAAGTCGTGCCCAAGAACTCTGAGCCCTGGTCCAGAGCTTTCCGTCTAGATCCCAAGGTCTAGGTAAAGCTCCCTCCCCCCATCCACCCCCACCTCTCTCCTGTACCTATTCCACCCGGCCTGTTTTGCATTTCTACTTCAATCCTTTGAAGTCTGCTGTAGCCAAAAGTGAGAGAGAGAGAGATCCAGGTCACATGCACCTGTAATAAGAAGCTGAGTCAAGAAGATCAAGAATCCGAGGCCAGGGGGCTGAGACATGATCAGTGAGGACCGCTTGTTGCCCTTGCAGAAGCCCTAGTTCAATACCCAGAACCCACATAGTGGCTCACAGCCATTCATAATCCTAGTTCCACGGGATCCAACAGGCATGAGTGTGGTTGGTGCATGTACACGCATGCAGGCAAAACATTCATACTATAAAGAAAAATAAGAAGATCTAATAAATAAAAATTTATTTATTTAAAATGAGAGAGAATCCGAGGCCAGAGCTAGGAGTGGCAGCCCATGGGTCATGCCTTTAATTTGAACACGGGATAGGCAGAGGCAAATGGACCTCAGTGAGTTCGAGGCTACAAGGCTAGCCTGGTATACATGGTGAATTCCAGGCTAGCCAGGGATATATAGTGAAACCCTGCCTCAAAACAACAATAACAAAACTCTACGGTATCTAAGGAAGAACATTCCAAAAGACATAAAGTTACCTAGAACTTGAGAAAGGAACATGCTTGGTATGGTCAAAGGATCAGAAAGGTCAGTGTGGGGGACTGATTCACAAGGGGAAAATTGGCTGGGTAATAAATTGAAGAATCAGGAAGATCTAATGAAGCCTTGTAAACCACTGTAATGATTTTTAGCTTTTGAATGAGATAAGGAATCATTGGAAAGATTTGATCAGGGAAATTAATTTTTTGTTTGCTTTTTAAACTGTGTGTGTTTTGTAGGTGTGTCCTTGGAGGTCAGAGGTGCTGGAGTTACAAGGCAATTCTGAACTGCCTGAAGTGGGTGCAGGGAATTGAACTCAGGTCCTTTGCAAGAATGGTATATGCACTTAACCACTGAGCCATCTCTCCAGCCACAACTTCATTTTTAGAATGGATGGTCTTTACTGTTAAGAAGCATACTGTGGGATGGAAGGGAAAAGCATGGAGAGTCCTTAGGAAGAAGTGACAGTGGCTCCCACTACCACAGAACAGCAGGGGGATGAACAGGGATCAGCTTCTCTGTAAACTTCACAGATTGAGGGTTTGCTGATAGCCTAACACAAGGTGTAAAACACATAAGCCAAAGGTTGATTCCAAAATTTAAAATTAAAAGATTATATATATCCAGATGGTGGTGGCTATACCCTTTAACCCCGGCACTCTGGAGACAGAGGCAGGCAGATCTCTGAGTTTGAGGGCAGCTTGGTCTACAGAGTGAGTTCCAGGACAGCCCAGGCTACAATAAGAAACCCTGTCTCCCCTCCCCCCTAAAAAAGGTACATTGTTACTTTATGTGGATCCTTTACCTGACTGTCTGTGTACTGCATGTATGCCTGGTGTTAGTACTCAGGCATCTGTAATGGCCTGCCCTTGGGGTCCTGACAGGATATGCCCTCAGCTGCAGCTACTAAGAGCACCCACCACCTGTGCACATTCACTATGGTCCCTTTTAAAAGGGCCCCGCCCACCTCCTCTCTTTCTCTCTTTCTCTCCCTCTCTCCCTCCTTCTCCCCCTCCCTCTCCCTCTCTTCCTCCCTCTCCCCCTCCCTCCCTCTCTCTCTCTCTCTCTCTCTCTCTCTCTCTCTCTCTCTCTCTCTCTGTCTCCCCACACACACTGCTCTTGTCCCCAGGAACTGGTCTCTGCCTTCCTCTCAGGCCCCTTTTCTGTTCTTTCTCTCTCCTCTTCCAATAAACTCCTATGCGAGTCCTGTTGTATGGTGTGACTTTTCTTTGTGGTATTTTTTAAATTACAATACCTGGTGTCTACAGAAGTTAGTCTTGCTTGGTTCCAAGGATTTTGCTCTGAAGATGAAAGCCAGGACTGTCACCTACTAAACTGGAAATGACTGAAGAAAGAACAAATTAAGAGTTTATTGGTGGACATGTGAATTTCAAGGTGCTTACTTAACTGTTAGGTATACATCTAGAATTTATAGCCAAAGTTATAAATTAGGAAACATGGGGACTGGAGAAATGGCTCAGCGGTTAAGAGCACTGATTTTTCTTCAGAAGGACCTGGGTTCAACTCCTTCCTAGCACCCACATGGTGATTATAACCATCTGTAACTCCACCCCCAGGCTATGTAATGACCTTTCTGGACTTCAGGCACACAAGTGGTGCACAGACACACCCATACACATTAAATTAAGAAAATAGGAAGGTGGAGCCAGATAGTTTGCCACCTGAGTGAAGAGACTAAGAAGACCAGTTTAAACTGGGAAACTGGGAGTATTTCAGTTAGCATCCTTCTTCCTTCCTTCTTTCCTTCCTTCCTTCCTTCCTTCCTTCCTTCCTTCCTTCCTTTGTTAAGTCACATGTAGCCCAGGCTAGCTTCAAACTCTATATATAGTTATATGACTTTAAATTCCTACTTCTCAAGTGGTAGGATTACAGGTGTGTGGCAGCATACCTTCCTTTATATTTTCTTTATTTTTACTATACCCATGGTACAGCTTAGGACTTCAAATATACTAGGTAAGTCATGTGTGTGTGTGTGTGTGTGTGTGTGTGTGCATGATGTACACATACATATGTGTGCACATGCAGAGGCCAAAGGTCAAGGTGAGATGTCTTCCTCTACTTATTTCTGCCTTTTTCTTTTTAATTTTTCATCTTATTTTTAATTTTTATTTATTATTAGTGTGAGGGGTGCTGAGTGTGCACTATGGTGAATACCTGGAGGTCAAGGACAGTTTTGTGAAGTCAATTCTCTCTTCTTCCCACTTTGGCACCAGTGGTCATAGATGATAAGGTTTCCCTGTTTTCCTCCCCTATAGAATTACACCAATATTCAGATCAAAAGAGGTATATGACACCAGGCCCTGGTGCCACACCCCTTTAATTCTAGCACACAGGAGGCAGAGGCAGGCAGATCTCTGAGTTCAAGGCGAGCCTGATCTACAGAGTAGGTTCTATAACAGCCAGGGCTACACAGTGAAACCCTATCCTGAAAAACCAAAAGAAAAAAAAAAAAGATGTATGTGATTCAGGCCCCAGTGGTGAGAAATTTCTTGGGGACAAATTCAGGTTACCCATGTATATTGTTCATTCCCTTGAGTCATTTTTGTGGGGCACTATTGGCCGAAACTCCTGACTTTTAGAATTCTGGACCATTCAAAATTATCCTTCAGGAATGAATCTTTGGAGTAAGCAAGTATACTAGGCTAATTGGGGCCTGGAAAGGACATAACAAACACTCCATCAAGCTTCATTTGGTTTCATGTAGATCTCATTTTAAAACATTTACACCCAGTGAGAGTACTCAGTGAACAAAGGAACTTGCTACCAAGATTAATGACCTAGGTAAGTTCCATCCCTGGGACCTATAAATGGAAGGAGAGAAGCAACTCTTACAAGTTGTTCTCTGATTATGCGTGCTATGACATTCTCTCTCTCTCTCTCTCTCTCTCTCTCTCTCTCTCTCTCTCTCTCACACACACACACACACACACACACACAATGTGATTTTAAAATTTTAAACAGTAACTAAATGAATATATCAGTCATTTCTTCCTTAGAGTGATCAATGGGAAAGCCTGATCAATTCTGGAGTCCAGCTCTTTGGGATCAGACCTGGGTGATCTAGACAGACCTCATACCAAAAACTAGAAGAGATGGAAACAAAAGGTCCAGGCAAGATCTAAAAATTATTTTCTTTCTGTGTCAATTCTGAAAAGGGACCCCAGCCTGCTGCAGACTGGCAAACACTGAGCCATTGATAGTTAGAAAGAGCCTACATAGGCTTTGAGTTAAAAATACTCTGGTCTTTCAGGCCTGGTGCAGCCTCTAATATCCACTTTGGAGGCAGGGAGATCAGAAGCTCAGGACAGCTTAGACTATTTCTTGAATTTGAGGCCAGCCTAGGCTGCATGAAGACCTAATCTCAACAAATAAACAAACAACAAAACAAAAGAAGCTAGAAAGATGGCTCAACATTTAAAAGCACTTGCAGAGGACAGAGGTTGAGTCCCATCTGCAACTCCAGTTCCAGGGAATCTGAAGCCCTCTTCTGGCCACTGAGGGCACTGCACACACATGGTACGTAGACAACTTGCAGGCAAAATACTCATACACATTTTAAAAAATTTAGACAAAAAAGACCCTCCTTCCTCCATAACACCGAAAGAGAAAAAAATAACCACTGGGTTTGCTTTTGATTTTGAGATAAGATTTTACTATATACCCCAGACTGGCTGTGCAGGAACTCACTTTGTAGACCAGGCTGGCCTCAAACTCACTCTGACTCCCAAGTACAGTATTAAAGGCATGCACCATCACTCCTAGCCTCTCCAAGACTTTTTAATCCTCCTGCCTCAGCCTCCCAAGTTCTGGAATTGCCAGGAATGTACCACCATGCAGAGATTTATTTGCTATATTTTTCATTATTAATTTGTTGTTGTTTGAGGTGGGATCTTGTTGTCTCAAATTTGGAGCCATCTCTTTATATCAGGACTTCCAAGTTCTGGGATCATAGGCATGCTCCACCATGCCTGGATGGTCTGGTTTTGTTTGTTCATTGAATTGTTTACATTTATTTATTTAGAGTGTGTCTATACACATTTAGAGATGAAAAGTTTTTAGAGTCAGCTCTCCTTTCATTATGTGGGTCCCAGGAATTGAACTCGGGTTACCTGGCTTGCAAGCAAGCACTTTCACCTGCTTTTTATATGTATATAATGTGTATGTGATTGTACATGTATGCACATTAACATGTAAATGCCCTTGGAATTGAGAGAAGATAAAGTTGGAGCTGGAGTTATAGGCAGCTATAAACTGCCTGACCTGGGTGCTGGGAAACAAATTCAAGTCCTTTGGAAAAGCAGCAAATTCTCAATTCTCTCTCTCTGTCTCTCTCTGTCTCTCTCTGTCTCTCTCTGTCTCTCTCTCTCTCTCTCTCTGTCTCTGTCTCTCTCTCTCTCTCTCTCTCTCTCTCTCTGTGTGTGTGTGTGTGTGTGTGTGTGTGTGTGTGTTTGAGTCAGTGTTTCTTTGTGAAGCCCTGACTATCCTAGAACCCATTATAACCAAGCCAGCCTTGAACTCACAGCTCATCATGCCTCTGTCTCTCAACTGCTAGGGTTAAAAGTGTGTGCCTCATGGCCAGGTGGTGGTGGCGGTGCACGTCTTTAATTCCAGCACTTGGAAGGCAGAGGCAGGTGGATCTCTTCGAGTTCAAGGCCAGCCTGTTCTACAGAGCGAGTTCCAGGCCCAGGCCCTGCTTCTGTGTTTTGAGAATGTCTCCAGCATGCCAGATGGAGGAGGATAACCTTGAACTTCTGATTGTCCTGCCTCCTGAGTGCTGGATTTGCAGCTGTGTGCCACCATTCCTGCTTTTCATAGTCCTGGGAATCTAACCCAGGGTTTTTTTATGCTAGGCAAACACTCTACTTCAGTCCCTGAGGATATAGCTTTAACATTGATCCATTTATTGGCTGGGACCACTGCTTCATCAGTTGTTTTCTCTCTAAAATGGAAGAGAGGAAGACTATTAGAACCTCTGGGGTTGGGGTGGGGGCTTCTCTGTGTGGTAATGGGGCATGGTAATCAAGTTGGCAGCACCCCCTGTATCCCACATAGGGAAAGCAATCTGGAAACCCTAGGCTACAGTGTCCCTGAAGATAATTGGAGTCTCTGGAAAAGAAGTGTTACAGACACTGGGGAAGAGAATGGGAAAACAACAGGGTTTAGGGGGAATGCAGAAATTTGGAAGAAAAAAATCCAATAAAAAGCAGAAAACACATGGGAAGCACAAATTTGTTAACCCTTTTTTGTTTTGTTTTTTGTTTTTGTTTTTGTTTGTTTTGGTTTGGTTTTGTTGTTTTTTTTTTTTTTTTGAGACAGGGTTTCTCTGTGTAACAGCTCTGGCTGTCCTGGAACTTGCTTTGTAGACCAGGCTGACCTCGAACTCACAGAGATCCACCTGCTTCTGCCTCCCGAGTGCTGGGATCAAGGGAGTGCACCACTACCGCCCAGCTATTATTAATCTCTTAAAAAAAAAAAAGTTTGGTTACAGACTTTGATAATCCCCCATGGAAAGCCTCACCTTCCTTGGGGAGAGGGTTGGGGGTGGTTTTGGGGGATTGGTAGGGGGCATGGGAGGATGGGAGGGAGAAGGGGGGATTGATATGTAAAATGATTGTTTCTAACTTAAAAAAAGATTTGTTTTAAGTATGTGTCAGTGTTTTGCCTTTGTGTATGTATGTGCACCTGTGTGGTTGGTGCCAGTGGGGTTCAGACAGCACCTGACTCTGGAACTGGAGTTACAGGTGTCTGTAAGCCACCAAGTGGGCAGATATGGTGGTACAGGCCTGTAATCCCAGCAGTCAGGTGACCATCAAGGGTTCTACATATTAAAATTCTATGTCAGGTAGAGTTACACAGCAAGATCCTGTCACAAAACCAGCAGAGACAAAAAACAAACAAACAAAAAACAAACAAACAAAAAACCCGTGCGGTTGCATGCTCCTTTCAGGAAGCATTCTTTCTTCCCAGACCTCATCATTACCTGACAATTGCTCCTCTGTTCCATCCTTTCTGAGCCCAGTTGCCAGAGAAACTGGCCTGGCTCATCTTCATGACTTCCTCCGCTAATGACATGCAGAGATTGACACACACATAGAGTGACACACCATTGGATGACACAAGGTACCCAGAGCGACAGAATGACACATACATGCACATAGTTAATCTCCCACACACACACACACACACACACACACACACACACACACACTCACCCACCCACCTGCAAACACAATCCCAGACGCTCCATTCTTGAGTCAGGCTTCTGGGCCTCTTTTGTCATAGCTCCCACCTCCTTCCTGATAGCTGCTTTTAATGGTGACTGTAGCATAATGACTTCATGATCTCCCTGTTCTGAGCCAAATTACAAAATCATTTGGAAAGGGCTCAAAACGTCCTTCTTTAGAAGATCCTGGATACACCAATGCACAGGAGCGTGCACCTTCAGAACTAATGTGTATTTCCTCTAGACCTCACATTGTGACACACAGATGCTTGCACGCTCCTAGCCCACATAATGCAACCTACTGCATGGTTATAAGTTTCTCTCTACCACCAGCTCAGTTTGGTCAGCCTACCCCTACACCCCACGCCCGGGAATCCCTGACCACAGCTCCACCCATGCTCTGTCTCTCTCTTTTCCTTCTCTGTCCGCTGCCACCGTCGGGGTTCCTGGGCGAGGAAGCATCTCTGCAGAGTCACTGCCCAGAACCACAGATTTCATCCCGCCATTCAGAACAAGGAAGAAAAGGGACCACAGCGCAGGGAGGCGGTGTGAGGGGGGGGGGGAAACGACAGGGTGACATCGAGGGGACAGCCCCACCGCGCGCGTGGGGAGGCAATTCAGGCTGCAGACAGGTTGTCCCTAAGCACTTTGTCTCCGCGCCCCCTGGCGGATGCTGGTCCCCGACGGGCTCCGGACTCGAAGAGTGAGGCCGGCGCGCGTGGGAGGCAATCCCAAGGGGAGGGGTCGGCGGCCAGTACAGACCTGGAGGCGGGGGCCACCAGGCAGGGGGCGGGGGTGAGCCCCTGTCAGCTTTTTGCTCAGACCGTCTAGAGCCACAGCCCTGCTCGCTAGCTACTCATTGTCTGTGGCCCTGACCGGTGCGTCCTGGTGCCATAGTGCGGCCCGGAGGGGCAGTCTCTTCTCGCCCTTGCAGCCAGAGCCGCAACTATAAGAGGCGGTGCCTCCCGCAGTGGCTGCTTCAGCCCAATAGCCAGGGCAGCAAACCATGCTGCCTGCGGCCCGCCTCCTGAGTTACTAGAGCCAGCCTGCGAACTCTCACCACTGCCCTCACCGCTGCGTCCAGTCCCACCGTCGCGGGCAGCAACCAAAGCCGCCAGGAAGAACTGCAGCACAGAACCAGCAAGGCCAGGCAGGCCATGGGGCTGTGGGTGCTGCTGCCCAGCTGGGTTTCTGCTACGTTGCTACTGGCACTGACTGCCCTGCCCGCAGCCCTGGCCGCCAACAGCAGTGGCCGATGGTGGTAAGTGAGCTAGTACGGGGTCGCCACTTGTCCTGGGGCACAGAGCCAGGAACCGGCCCTATCCAGCTCCCACGCTGCGGGCATCACCAACCCACAGACTCCCTCCTGCACTATGACTTCACCACATCCAGGGTGCTCTCATCTAAAACTAACCCAAAGACCAGCTCAGCTGAAGTGGGGAGAATCATTTGCAGGCAGAAGCCCAGGTACACCAGGCTCAGAGCCCACCCCCATCTGATAGAACCCTTCCCCACGGAGCTCCAGGTCCAGCCTTACTTTGGTGGGTACTCAGGTGTCCCTGGGGTCTTGAGCCAAAGTACCAGTCATTGGCTTGGAAAAAAGGCGAGAAAAAGATTGGATTTCTCAACATTTCAAGGTGGGCAAGGCTGCAGGTTAGGATCCCTCTCCGGAGCCGTCTTGAGGGAAGATGAAGAGCTAAGAAAGGCATGAAGGGACTCATAGTGCCTTCTCTGCCCACTAGGGCTCCTGGGGCTCAGTTCTACCAAACTCAAGAGCTGGGGAGCTATTATTGATCCTCTGCTGATCTCTCTAAGGCACATAGATCCGGGCAAGAACAGGGTTGGTACAGCCCGCATGGTTAATGTGTAGGCTCCCTTCCCCAGACTGAGCCCTTATGCGTCCCACCAGGGGCATCGTGAACATAGCCTCCTCCACAAACCTGCTAACGGATTCCAAGAGTCTACAGCTGGTACTAGAGCCCAGTCTGCAGCTACTGAGCCGCAAGCAGCGGCGACTGATCCGACAGAACCCGGGAATCCTGCACAGCGTGAGTGGAGGGCTGCAGAGCGCAGTGCGAGAGTGCAAGTGGCAATTCCGAAACCGCCGCTGGAACTGCCCTACCGCTCCCGGGCCCCACCTCTTCGGCAAGATCGTCAACCGAGGTGGGTGCCCAGGAAAGCGACGCTTCCGGGATTAAGGGAAAAGCAGGGTCAGCTCTAGGGCATGGGCGGGCGAATGCAGGGAAGATGTCTCAGATGTCACAGGGTTCCGCGATCAAAACCTGCGCTAACATAGGTCAGACTTCGGCTCCAGGTTCTTTCAAGCCATGCATTTTGGGCGTGATCTTTAATTTTTCTGAGCCACTGACCTACAGAAAGGGAATTCTGGATCATGGGCGCTGAACGACAGTTGCGCTTCTGCAGCCTCCCTCAAAGGTGCCTTGGGAACCTGATCGCAGAGGGCCGGGGTTGTGCTCCTCACTCAGCAAAGTTTGCACAGCTAACACGGACCGAGAGTTTGGTTTGGTGGAGATCTTGGCTATACAGAGTTGATTTACTTGGGATATCCTCTTTGGAGCTGTCCCACTTACGTTCTAGACTGTAGTCTCAGAAAAGCAAAGTGAGGAGTGCGTTCATGCATTCACTCACGCGCACCTGCTTACTCTATGAGACCTGGAGACCAGCTTTTCAGCACTTAGGCCTGTCAGGACTCCAAGGGTCGAGTCCCGGTGGTGGATTGTAGGGTACCAAACCTTCCAAAGAGGGAGGTGCTGACCCGGCCCCACGTGTTCTCTCAACTGGTACGGGGTTACTTTATCCACAGGCTGCCGGGAAACAGCATTTATCTTCGCAATCACCTCCGCTGGGGTCACACATTCGGTGGCACGTTCCTGCTCCGAAGGTTCCATTGAGTCTTGCACCTGTGACTACCGGCGGCGCGGCCCTGGGGGACCCGACTGGCACTGGGGAGGCTGCAGCGACAACATCGATTTCGGCCGCCTCTTCGGCCGAGAATTCGTGGACTCTGGGGAAAAGGGGCGGGACCTGCGCTTCCTCATGAACCTTCACAACAACGAGGCAGGGCGCACGGTAAGTTGGTAGTTGGTATGTCCGGCTGTGCGGCTGTGCTGTGCGCTATGCGCTGGAGCCAGTTGCAGGAGCGGGGGTGAGGTGGGGAAACGGTCCAGGATAAGGTCAGAGGCACACGGAGAGGGCTTCCTGAGGAAGTGGGAGTCTAGGAGGAAAAACAGGAGAGGGCAAAGAGATCCCTGATCTGATGACAGACTGGTTTAGGTTAAAAAGCTAAGCAACACATACGATGTATTGCTATGGTTGCATTGCACACTTTTGAAAAGTAAAACTGACTTGCTAGTGTGGAGCAGAGTCTGGTGTAGTGACCACATTTCAGCAGGCCATTTCTCACTTCCCCTCCCCTGGGCTTGGTTACTCCAGGACCTTGGCTTGGTTTCCACAGCATCCACACGATGGGGGTGGGGTGGGGTGGAATGGTGGTGGTATGTGGATGTTGGCTTTGACCCGTTCCTTCCCTCCTTTCCTCCTTCCCTCCTCCCCCAGACCGTGTTCTCTGAGATGCGCCAGGAGTGCAAATGCCACGGAATGTCCGGCTCCTGCACAGTGCGCACGTGTTGGATGCGACTGCCCACGCTGCGCGCTGTGGGCGACGTGCTGCGCGACCGCTTCGACGGCGCCTCCCGCGTCCTTTACGGCAACCGGGGCAACAACCGCGCTTCGCGGGCGGAGCTGCTGCGCCTAGAGCCGGAAGACCCCGCGCACAAGCCACCCTCCCCTCACGACCTTGTCTACTTCGAGAAATCGCCCAACTTCTGCACATACAGCGGACGCCTGGGAACAGCCGGCACAGCCGGGCGTGCTTGCAACAGCTCTTCTCCCGCGCTGGACGGCTGTGAGCTGCTGTGCTGTGGCCGGGGCCACCGTACGCGCACGCAGCGCGTCACGGAGCGTTGCAACTGCACCTTCCACTGGTGCTGCCACGTCAGCTGCCGCAACTGCACGCACACGCGCGTACTGCACGAGTGTCTGTGAGGCGCTGCTCCTGCCCCCGGGAACTCCTTCCTTTCCAGCTCTCCCCTGAAAAACTCGCTGGCACTCAAAGCCCACCCTAGCACCTCCAGTCACAATCCCGAGGTTCATAGCAACCCATCTGTTCCCACCTCCTACCTGGGGGCTCCTTAAACCACTTGTCTGAGACGAAACCTATTGCCATCCTGAGGGCCCTGCCCCAACCTACCTCCCTCCCTCTTTGTGGGAGACCCCTTGTTGCACTGCCCCCTACGTGGCCAGGGGATGAGAGAAGGGTTCCTCTTCTTCTGGGGGTGGAGGGGGTCAGCTATGAGGTGTTGTAGTCCTTGCTGTATGTGTCAGTGACTTCTCTATCTCATTCCCCCTTTTCTTCCATTCACTCCGAGTCCCCACAGGCCCCTTCCATTCTCACCAACACACCTGAGGCCTTTTCCCTCCCACCCTTAGCTGAAGTCAGAGGTTCCAAGGTGAAAGGGCAGCTGTGATGATGTGGGAAATGAGGTTAGGAACCGCCCCCCCGCAGAAAAACCTCCATTCTGATATGGAGCCACTGAACAGCTGTGAACCATGCCTCCCTCAGCCACCACCCACCCCTTCCTGTTCTGCCTCCTCATCAGTGTGTAAATAATTTGCACTGAAACGTGGATTCAAAGCCACGAGTTTGGTTATGTAAATAAAACTATTTATTATGCTGGGTTCCAGCCTGGCTTACAGAAACCACCTTCACCCTTATTCCTCTGTTCTGCCCTCAGCCCTGTTGTTTCCCAACCTTTTTTCTTCTACTCGGTTTCTCAAGGATGCCCTTGCCCACTGGGTCAGTATTTCCTTCCACTGTAACTATTAGTGGTTCTTCGCCCCCACCAATGTATCTTTCTCTGAAGAATAAAATTGCTATTTTTAATCAATGACTCCGATCCTTGAATCCAGAGCACAGCATGGTTTACAGTGCCCTCTTCCCCTCCAGGATACTTACTTTTCTTAACCAAATACATTGTTGAAGAGATATATTGTTGAAGAACTCTTTTCCCCAGCCCTGAAAGACAACCCTGAGATTCTGACCCTTGGATGACCCTAACTGGGGCCACTAGGGATCCAGGTCTCCTGAGAGAGATACTTGCCCAGGAGCCAATATAGGGCTCTTGCCCTATTCTAATAGCAGTTGGTTTTGTGATGAGGACTTGATGGGGACTGAACAGACCAACAGTCTACTTCTCCTACCTGAAAGAGTTGGGAAAATAGCTACAATGAAATGATGGTTGTGGCCATGTCCTAAAAAAAAGAAAAGAAAGGCCCAAGCAGAAAGGATGTTCCTGAGGCAGATGTCCTCTTTTCTGGGCTCTGGGCATATCTCCCACACACTTGTATAAGACTTATGAGTGCCGGGCATTGGTGGCCCACACCTTTAATCCCAGCACTCTGGAGGCAGAGGCAGGTGGATCTCTGTGAGTTTGAGGCCAGCTTGGTCTCCAGAGCGAGTGCCAGAATAGGCTCCAAAGCTACACAGAGAAACCCTGTCTTGAAAAAAAAAAAAAAAAAAAAAAAGACTTATGAGCACTCCAACTCTAGCCCTGAGGTAAGGAGAGATCCAGGTATCAAGTCATGGGTCCTAGACCTGGGACAGAAAACTTACAGACACTAGCAGGAAAGAAAAAAAGGAGCAGAAAGAAGGCTTTAGCATCCAAACAGGAGTGAGCCTTAGTAGCACAACCAAAAAGAAATCCAAGAATGATTGGTTCTCAACCAAATCATTAAGCTACCACCTCCCACAAAGAATCAGAATGAGAGAGAATTCCTTTATTAACAGTACCTGAAAGACACCTCTGCTCACACAGTCACAAGTCAGTAGGACAGAAAGCCTGCTCACACTACTCAACCTGACTCTGATCCTATCTTCCTGCCTTCTTTGTCAAACCATAACCTTAGTCCTGCCTAAGGGAACATTAATCCTTCCTAAACTCTATTGCCTGTTTTTCACCATAGTCCCTTCCCTACAAAAGATGACCAGAAAGATAGCAATGGAAGCTACCAGAACACACTCATCTTTGCAAAAGCAATAACTGGTCTCAACCAATTTGAGAGTTTCTTTCTCTTCCCAGAATCCTTTGCTGTCTTTGCAGGCTACCATCACTCCCTGGAGGGTGTGAACTATGACCCCAAATTGGTTCTGAGCTCTGCCTATGCGTAAGGAAGTAGATTCAAGGCCTGCTCAACCCTGCAGTGACATTCCTTTCCCTTTCTTTCCATTGGTAAAGCCAGCACCATCTCAGTTCTGAAGAGTGGATCCAACTTTGAATAGCAGGCATCTAAAAGGCCCTGGGTTTCCAGTGAAGGTCTTCCAGCAGAGAAGAGTCAAACCCAAGGGGAACTATTAGCTCCCCAATTATCCCTAAGTAAGAAGCTATTGGGCTGTCCCAGGGTGTGTGTGTATGCATACATGCATTCGTGTGTGTGTGTGTGTGTGTGTGTGTGTGTGTGTGTGTGTGTGTGTAAGCTTGGGCCAGGCCATCTCCAACCACCCCCATCTAATTCCTAACTCCAGGAATTGGAGTTTGTGGACCTGAAAACTGGGGTGCTGAGCTGAGCTGACTTGCAGTAATTGGAAGAAAAGCTTCCCCCCCCCCTTTTCCCTCTCTCTGTGAATTCTTAAATAGGTATTCAGCATATTTCTGATCTTCTCAGTCTCCATTGGCTTGACTATTAATTGGGAATAGTCATCACTGTCCTTTTAAGCAGGTGATAAGGTTTAAATGAGACAGTGTTTGTGATGGCTTGGGTTGTGTGGACAATTACTGATACCTTTTCTGTATCAGCCATATGTCAAATGCTGGCAGTATGGTGATGTACAAGCCAGGGATCCAGCCAGGGAATCAACTATACCAACAAACACTGTCAGCATTGTGTGTGTGTGTGTGTGTGTGTGAGAGAGAGAGAGAGAGAGAGAGAGAGAGAGAGAGAGAGAGAGAGTTACAGGGAAAGGCCCTCTGAATGTACAAGGAATCTGAGGACAGAGTCCAGTACCCCAGCCTTCAGCACAGCAAACAGCCTTCTCATACAGGGGCTGGAATTTGGAAAAATGCCGCCCTAGTAAAATACAGATTAAGGCTGGGTCCTAACAGAATGCACAAAATAAAATGAAAAGCTTCAACTAAAAGGGCTGGAAGTATAACTTGACAGTAGAGCATGTGTGAGGACCTGGGCTTGATCCCAGCACTTGGTGGAGGTGGGGGTAAAGGGGCTGTGGGATCTAGAAGCATAGCCTAGAAGCTGAGTGTTATCTGTGTTGTCTGTGCTGCTCCCACTCTGAACTGGTGAGGGCAAGCCTAGAAAGAATCTCATGGCCCAAACCCTGAGGGAATGTGCCTGAGGAACCTTCCTGCAACCTCCACCCTCTTCTGATCTTCAGGTACCACACAAACACACACCAGGGGGATCTGGGGCTGGCAAGAAGGACCCTGGATAAAAGCTGACCTCAGTAAGTATGCAGGGACTAGTCCTGAAATATCCCAGGGGTGGTGGAAAAGCTGAGAAGACCGAGACAGCAGGCTGAACAGTCCCTGGGGGGTCAGCAAGCCAACTCCATGAACACCCAGCCACTAGCACCTTGGAAAAACCCTGTCAGTGGGGCTGCAAATACCCTAGGGTCCAGCCCCCTTCCCTATGGCCCCAGGCAGGCTCAGTCCTCTCCTCCGGGCCCAAGGGAGAAAAATAACAAAATGAGGAGAAAATAAGCTGTTTGGCTGTGGTGTGAGCAGGAATATCCATGCAGAGCTGCCCACCACTCACCCTCACTCACTTTTTCCACACCCAGCCAGGGCCCTGCATGAGACAGACCACCCCCTTGCCCCCTCCCCCGTCTGGGCTAAAAGCAGACACACTGGGTTGGTGAGAGAGCAGCAGGTTATAAATATGCCCAGGGAACTGCCGCCAACTCGCTCCCCTGTCATCCCCTGGGAGGGGGTGGGGTGGGGTGGCACCTAGGGAGGAGCCAGGGCTGCCCTATTCCCTGAGGCCAGGGAGGAAATGGGACATCCGAGCAACCACTGCAATATCTATTTATCTATCTATCTATCTATCTATCTATCTATCTATCTATCTATCTATCTATCTATCCCTTTCCCAGGTGAATGCACCACTGACACTACAGGTACATTTGGACATTTTTTATCTCACACACGGGGTTCTCCACCTTCCCTGCTATTGTGGCCATAAGTCGAGCATGAAAAGGCTCAGCAGGGGGCACCTAGAGTCACACGGTGCAACCCTAGGGCTGTTTCTTTTCCTTACACCCTTAAGAAAATAGCTCAATCATTCATTCATTCATAGTTTAGTCATTCATTCATTCACTCACTCAGCAGGCATTTCCCGAGGTGTGCACATACAACTGCTTTCACAAGTGCACACACATTCTATTCCCGTGTGCTCGAAACAGCTCCAGCCTCGCCTGAATCCGGGGTTCTCTGCCTTTGACTTGGTGGCCTTTTAGGGGAGGTGAGGTTGGCTATCTAGCATAAACACTGTCTCAGAGTTGGTCACATGAGGAGCTGGGGAAAAAGGGCTGAGAATAAGACCCCTCAATGTGTTGCCTCCTTTACTTTTCCTGCTAGATAAGATTTTTCTCTTCCCATTTATCTTCTCCATGACTGCAGTATGCCAGCACGCAGGACGGGAGAGCCGTTCTGAGGATGCTGAGGGCACCGACACAGACACTTGCTCACTTGGTAAGTAGGTGCCCATCTAGGCAAGAAGGGCAGCCCTCCTCTTCCACGACTGAACCCCTCCCTTCTCCCTCCTCCCTATTAATCCTCGGAAGTGAAGGGGCCGTCCCTGGCGGCCCTTCAGCCCTATTGTGGCCCCTCGCCCTCCTCGGCTGGCGTCTAATTAACTCCTCCTGCCCCTGGTTTTGTGTGCCCCCCTTACTCCACCTTGTCGGCCCCGCCCCTCCGCTCGGCCCGCTCCCCCCGACGGACATTCCTGTCAGGCCGGGCCAGTGTGCCAGGGCAACCAGGGCCAGACCGAGGCCTAATCCCCCCTCCGCCTGGCCGGGCTCAGGGAGCCCCACTCACCTCCCGGCTCTCTGGGGGCTGCTCGGCTCTGCCGTGGCGGAGACACACAATCAGGACAAAGGCGCAGCCCCCAGGGGGCTAACTCAGCCTTCACGCCCAGGTTGTGCGGCATTTGGGGAGTTTAATGAATTGTCCATCACGCCTTTCAGGGCCCGCCCGTCAGCCTGGATTAATCTTCGGAGCCCTGGTGGGGTAGGAGACACTAAGCCTGTATTTATTACTCTCCCATTGTCACTAATTGAGGTAATTATCTGTGACTCTGGCCTGGCCAACAATGCCGCATTCACTCCCGGGACCTCGATGGGCCTGGCTCCCACTCTCGGCACCAACCCTCCCTCCCTTCCTCTCCAAAACGCGCCAAGGGCTAAGATGGGCCCTGGAGCATGTTGGGAAAGTGGACAATGTTCCACAAAGTTCCACCTTCAAACAGTGTCTCCCAAAGCCACCACCACTATGGAGTTGTGTTGAGGAGAAACCTGGTTCTCCTAAAGTAGGTGAGAAAAGAAAGCAGACAGGTTTGTCGGGCAGAGACCTCAAGCCACAGCCAGGCTGGCACTCTCATTTCTGGGTAGATGGCACCAAAGTGCCCACGCAGCCTACAGGACTCTAGAGTGTTAGGAAGCATGCTATCCCCTATTAAGTGTACTCTGAAGAGGTCCTGGAAGCCATCAGAGCTGACAGTGGCTATGGGTATGTTGGAGAAGCTTAGAAAGTACAGGAAGGCTGTGTCAGGGACCAGAAAGGCAAGGTGAAGAGCAACCTAGAGCCAGAATATTCCCCCCCAGTGTGATGGTTGATAGTGCTGGGCCCCAACCTCAAGAAAAAACTAATTTAGATGTGTGAGTAGTCCCAAAGAGTAGATGGCCTATGAAGAGGGTTTTCTGGGTCAAGGGGATTGGTCCTGGGGAGCAGGTGTGTGTGTGTGTGTGTGTGTGTGTGTGTGTGTGTGTGTGTGTGTGTGTGTGTGCGCGCGCGTGCGCGCGCGTGCGCGCGCGTGCACGCGCATGTATGTAGTGGTGTGTGTACATGTGTATACATACATGTGTGGGTACACATGTGAGTTGTGTACACACACGTGTGTGCTTGTGTAATGTGTGTGTGTTTAAGAGATAATAAAAAGGAAAGACTTGGATGAGGCTAGATTGTGATATCATTGAGGGCAAAAATTATGTTTTGGCTATTGTTGTTTTTACAAGATCCTGATATTATACCTAGAATGACAGAATAGGTCAGGCCAGTAGTTGCATAGCAGTTGAAGTCTGTCAGATCTTCTCTTAAACAGCTGTCCTCAGACTCTTCATTCATCTAGTACTTGGTAGAAAGAGACATCTAGATCATTCCTGGACTGTCCTGGATGGCAACTGACCAGCTGAAACCCTAAGGATCCTGACTGGAGCAGCGCCATCTCGTGATAGATGTTGGGAGAGCTTCCCAAGTCACTATCTGAGAAGGCAAAGCTGCAGCCTGTCTGTCTGGGCAGCCACCTCCCTAATGCCAAGTTGTCATGACAGTGTTGCTTTTACAGTTTTTATTTTACATCACCCCTCCATTTTTGGAAGTGGTGTATCATGCACCCTAGAGTGTGGTCTCAAGTTTCCCATGTACAGAGGATACTGTTGAATACCTGGTCTTTTTGCCTGTACCCCCTGAGTGCTAAGATTTTGGGGCAGCCATGCCCAGAGAACCAAATGCAAGGCTTCGTGCATCGTAGACAGGTGCTCTATCAACAGAGTTACACCCCCAGGCTTCTATCCCCTTCTTACACCATCCTTTTTGGAGGATGTGTTTCATACCAAGTTTTAGGGACTGCAGAGTCAAACGCAATCCTTGAGTACCTCATATAGCAGAGAAATTCAAACAGTAATAAAATAAAAAAAGGTGGAACTGGAGAGGTGGCTCAGCGGTTAAGAGCACTGACTGCTCTTCCAGAGGAGGCAGGTTCAGTTCCCAGCAGCCACATGGTGGCTCACACCTGTAACTCCAGTTCCAGAGGACCTGACACTCTCACACAGGCATACATGCAGGCAGAACATCAATGCACATAAAATAAAATAAATAATTTTTTGAAATCAACTAAAGTGCCAGGCATGGTGGCACAGGCATTTACTCCCAGCAGTTTGGAGGCAAAGGCAGGTGGATCTTTGGGAGTTCAAGGCCAGTTTGGTCTAAATAGAAAGTTCTAGGCAAGCTAGAGCTACCTAGTGAGACCCTATCTCAAATACAGTACCACCACCACCACAACACAACAACAAAACTAAAACAAACCAAAAAGAGAAAATATGGCAAAGGTCAAAATCAAAAATCAGGAAAATGTTCAGCACAAAAATACAGTAAGATATCCCCATTCAAAACTATGTGTCATCTCTCTTTCAAATCCTCTCACAAAAGCTCCTGTTTCTTTGGTCAGAGGCGGGGTCTCAATGCTTTTCTCATGTTGGCCTTGAATTCCTGGGCTCAAGGGATCCCCACTCTCAGTCTTCCCAAGTAACTGGGGCTACAGGTGCATGTTACTGCCTCTAGTGAAAGCCAAATGCTTTGATCTCACCTTCTCTAAGTTCTTGGTGGAAGCCATATATCTTCTCATATTCTGGATGTACCTCTTCCCTCATATCTCAGTGAGAACGGCCTCAAACGTTTCTACCCCCAAGGAGACCCTTCCATTGTCCCTTGGTAGAGTGTCTTTGCCTGTCTAAGCTCTTGAAATGCTTTGCTGGTGGGGCTTTTCTTCATGACACCCACTGGCCATTCTTGTATGTGATAGAGCAGGCCTCTACCTGCCTGAGGCTACCTGCCTCAGGCTCCATGTCATCTATGTCTTGCCATCCTGTCTAGCACTGAGAAGGGGGCATCATATGCCCTCATTAAATGATACTAGATGGGTTCATGGATGAGGAAATAGATGCATGCATAAAGGGATATGGAGAGGCGCTCAGATGGATGACAAGCGAGTTGGTGCATAGATTGGACAGCACCTAGCTTAAAATTTACTCACTAATACATGTAACCTTGGAAACTTGTCTCCCAGAGCATTCGTGGATATATTCTCATTCACTGTAAGTCTAAGTCAAGGACTTATCTGTCCCTCTTTCGTGCTCCCCTATCCTCCTCACCCTTCTTTTCTAGATTCTGGGAGGGTTCACCAATTTGTATATCATCCTTACACAGGCACTATGCTAATCTCCTCTCTACTGCTCCAATTTTAGTGTATGGTTGAGTTCCCTGAAGATAGAAAGCATGCCTGACTCTCCTCTGCAACCCTGGCACATTATGGTTAATGGGCAAGTGCACAAATGAATAATTACTGACAGAATGCTATCTTGTCTTCCATGAACACTTTGCACACATCCCAAGTCGCTCCCTGTGTCCAGCAGTTTCTCCTGTCTCCCTCTCCTCCCTCAAGAACACATCCTCACCACTGATCACTGTGGCATCGCAGTTACAGCCTGTGTCTCCGTTTCCTTGTCCATTTGTAGCCAACCTCAGGACAACCTCAGAGTTCTCCCAAGTCTGAAAAGGACAGAGTTCCTGGCTCCCCTAATACCTTATCAAGTATGACAGAACTGTGAGGCAGAAAATGCTTCCAGGAAGAACTTGGCTGTTGGGGAGTCATAGGGTCCCCTGTTTGAGGTCCCCTATTAACCTAAGATCTGCCACCACCCCCCATCAAGCAGTCCTCCTGCACCTGTTGTCTTTTCTCCTGGTCAGGGAGGCAGTTCCAGGGAGGGGGGTGGTTGTGGCCTTCTTCTTCAGGAGGCTGGGTGGCTGGCAGACACAGCTAGATTTAGAAGTCATTTTCACAGCAGGGAGTCTCTAACCTGCCACCCACAGGGCCCCTTGGGGACAGCCTAAGATACTATTTACCAGGGTCTGGCCCTGAAACCTGCAGTCATCCCTCTTTCTCCTTCTCTCCCAGAACTTTGGCAGCTGGCTCTGACTTCATCCTTGGCAAGCTCTGGAAGAAGGCATGTGTTGCCCCATACCCTAAATGCCCAAATGTTCCCTGCACGAAAGGGGTGGTTGTTATCTAACCTAGGATTTGTCTTTTTCAATGCCAGGAACCAAACTCAGAACTTTGTATGTTCTAGGCCAGCATACTACCTCTGAGCCGCCCTCCAACCTTCCTCTCCCAGGGATGGATTGTGCTCCCTGGCCCCTTCTTTTTTGGATTCAGATCTTACTGGTCTGGGTTGGGCTGTTCTGGGCTGGAATTCACTATGTAAACCAGGCTGGGCTCAAACTTTTAACCATCTTCCTGCCTCTGCCTCCAGTTTACAGGAAAGTCCCACCATGCCAGGTGTCTTTCTCTTTCTTTTTAAAATATATGTTTATTTTTGCCTGGATGGCCTGGAACTCTGTAGACCATGCTGGCCTTGAATACCCAGAGATCCACCGGCCTCTGCCACCTGAGTGCTGGGATTAAAGGCGTGTGCCACCAGCTGTGTTCCTTTCTAATTTGTATATAACTGTCACCTCCTCTATGGACATTCCCTGGATCTCATAAAATTAGGGTCTCCCTTGATTGACTCCCTCTGGAACTTAACATAAGAGCCCAGTACTTCTTACTTTTATCACTTTGTCAGGTAGTCCTTGTCCTTTCTACCCTTGAGCTCAACCCAGGGACTCGTTCTTAGGGAGTGCTCAGTAAATCTGGGCTAGACTTGGCAGCAGCTAGAACTGCAGTAGAAAGTGGTAAGACCTTTAGTACCTTTGATCTTTGCCCAAGGTGACCTGGACTCCTTGGCCTCCTCCACCAAGAGCAACAGGAAATGTGTAGGTTACAGACAGGGGGGCAGGTGGATATTCCTGGGGAGCACTGACCAGTGAAAGCCGCGCCCCTAGACTTGGGAAACCCGAATGGGAGACCCTATTCCGCTGTGGACTGGGAGTCTTGCCACCCCCACCCCCTCTGCGTCCTGTCTCTGAGTCTCCCTGGGTGTGACGTCAATCTAGCTAATTGGAGACTAAAAACCTAAGTGGTTTGAGAGCAGTCTAAAGAGTTGCGGGATTCAGGATTGGCGGGATTCAATGGGAGTAGGGACAGAGGCGGGGCCAAGGGACGGGTTCGACCTGGCGACCGAGTCTGGGCGAAGCCCCCGCTTCTGCCCAGCCGGAGGCTAAATTTACCTAGGCTGACTCAGCCCTTGCCCGGAATGGGGGGCGGAGGGAGTGCACAGGGCAGAGGGAATAGTGGGCAGGGGTGGGGCGGGGGGCAAGGAAGGGAGAGTCGCAGCCAGGGAGACAGGCTGGGCCAGAAGTTTCCACCGGAGAGGAGTGCCCCCCCACCCCCGCCACAGCTAGCGGGAAGAAGTCGAGAAGCCCCAAGGGAGGGACAGGTGGGGCTGGGTCAGTAAGAGAGAGACTCCAGAGTTGCATAAAGGGAAGAGTAGTTTTATTGGGCGCCTACTATGTGCCAGGCACTGTACAAGGCGCCTTATATACATTACCGCATTAAATCCTCACAACAACCCTGCGAGGTAGGTGTTTATAAACCCCCATTTGACAGATGAGGAAACTGAGGCTCAGGGAGGTGAAGCGATTTGGCCAAAGGTCACATGGCTAGTAAATGGCAGACACAGAGGAAGTGCCCAGGGTTGGAAAGAAAAAAAAAGAAAAAAAAAGACTTAAACATCAGTCTTAAGCCTGTTGGCGTGGGATCAATACAAAGAAGGGCTCGGCGCGCCCCAGAGATCTGGGAGACCGGAGGCCTGCTCCCGGCCCCGCGCGCGGCTTGCGGCTTGGAGGTGTCAAGGCGGGAAACCGGCGCCCGGTAACTGGGGATCCAGATAACTGGCAGTGCTGGTGTAGGGGCACTCGAGCACCAGCAACCGGGGGAATCCGCGACCTGCGCGCGCCCCGTAGTGGCTCCAGCGAGTATCACACCCCACACCGACTGCTGAAGATCAGCCTTCCTCCTTGCCTGGCTTTTCTAGAAGAGATGCAGAAATTGTCAGGGTCCTATCAGGTGGGCGATACCGCCTGTGTGGGAAATCCCGGCAACACTTCAGAGCATCACTGAGGACACGGAGATTAGGAAAAGGGGAAGGCCTAAAAATGTCCCAAGCTGATTCATTGGCTACTTTCCTTCTCCAACTTGGCCCACCACAGGCCAGACGCAGTGGTAGGGCCATCATCCTGCTCTTCCTTGGGAAGCACTCACCTAAACTTCGGAGGTTGGGATAGAAGCCCTTTGTCCATTTAAATTTGAAAACCTTGACAGTCTTCTGAACTGAGGAAGAGTGAAGTGGATAAGAGCCCTCAAATCCTATTCATTTATTCCCAAAATTCCAGGGAAGGAAGAATGGGTGGCAGAAATCGCTCATTTTACATTTGCAGGAATCCGGGATGCTCGGGTCCAAACGGTGCAAACGTAGTTAGTCTAAGGTCCACCAGCAAGTCAGTGGCAGAGTAGGAACTGAAACTTGAGCCCTCTTTCCAGTTTGCTGGTTGTATATTGTATATGCATCCATTCCTTCTCTGCCAAAAGCCGCCCCCCCCCCCGTCACCTGATCACTCAGTCACTAGGTTCAAGGCCTCTCCATTACTTTTTTTCTCCTACCAGGGACCCTGACCTATGACTGCCTCTGCTCAGTTCTTCGAAGTGCTGAATGAAGCAGAGGTTGAATCCTACTCTCATCTCCCCTGAAGCTAATTCTTGGATTGGCGAGTGCTGCCTGGCCTCTCTTTCCTCTCCTTTCCTCTGTTTCAAGTGTGGGAACAGGTGTAGGTGGGGAAAGAAGAAAAGGGAAGCAAACGAAGCCTGTAGAGAGTAAAGGAGAAAGGTGAGCCCAAGGGTGGGCTGAGCCACATGAGAACAAAAAGGGGCATCGCTCACTCTCTCTCTCTTTTCCCCTGTGGTGTTTTCCTGATGTCCTCTCCGAAGAGGCCTTCTTCCTCAGTTTGACTAATGACATCTAGAACCTCCCGGATACTGTCACTCGGCTTGGCTGTCTTCCCGCCTTCCCTGGGCCGGGTGTTTCCAACCGCAGGCAGGGTCGTCTCATTCCGCCAGGAGGCGCCTGGGGCGTCTGTGTCGCTTCCATCAGAGGAGCCACTATGGACGCTCAGCTCCTCAGCTTCATCTGAGTCCGAATCCGGGGCAGTGTGGCGGCGGATACGGGACACGGCTTCCCGCAATGCCCCGGCGTAGGGTCCTGGAGTCCGCGCCCAGCCCCCGCCCGCGCGCCGCAGGACCCCAGCCGCTTCTGAGCCCTTCAAGCTGCCCGCGCATCCCGGAGCCGCTGGGCCTAAGGTTGGGTGCTCAGGGCTACCTGGCTGCGTGTGGACGACGTCTCGTAGGGTCACTTCGCCGACAGGGAACCCTAAAATGCGGGAGGTGCGGTCCTCCCGTGTAGAATCCCCCTGCTCTCCTCTCTCGGCTTCGCACTCGCTCCCCCCACCCGCCTGGTTGGAGATGCCACTGCTCAATGGTAGCTTTTGACAAGCTGAGGGATTGGCAGTGACCCCCTCACCCTCCTCCTGGCAGGGCTTGGGTTGCCTGGGGCTGTCGCTCACAATGCTTGGCTCCCTAGAGGGCAAGCGCTGCACCTGCTGGGTTCGAGGGGTCGGAACATACTGGGACTTTATCACCACGCACGTGGCATCAATGACAAAGATGCCGTCTCTACGAGAGGGGCCTCGGGAACTGCGGGGCAGGGTGTGGGCGCGGCGGGTCGCCTTCCAAACTTCCAGGGTCTCATGTTCTGTCCCCTCTCTTTGACCAAGGGATTCTCTCCACCCGGTGCCTCCAGGAGCCCAGGGTCTGGGGAGAGTCTGGCTATGCCTAACTGGAGGCTTCTTAGGGGAGGAAAGCCAACACTTAGGAAGCCAAATATGTTCACTTCCTTCTTTCCCTTCCCTGGAGCCCTTGAGGTGCTGCCTGGACCTAGGAGCAGGACATGGTGGGCTGTGGATCGTAGACCCAGCGGGAGCTGCCTCCGTGTCTGGACTGCCAGTCGCTTTGGCTTGGGGATGGCTGTAACCACCACTGTTCAGGCCAGCAGCAGCTAGGCCCGAGCTTTTCTCTATCGCCCCTTTGCAGGACTCTGACCCGGCTCTGGCCGCTGCACAGCCTGGAGCTCCTCCTAAGAGTCCCCGACCCTGTCTGAGACCCCAAGCCCCTAGAACATCCCGGTAGATTCGAGGATCCAGCCTCTTCTTCGTACGCCCTCCCTCTGTCCTGGCGGTGGCTGGAACTGGGGCTGACGAGGTGGACGCCCGGGAGAGCTCGGGGCCTCGCTTAGTCCCCAGGGTCCTGTGAGGGCCTTCATAAGAAGGTGGAGCCACATAGGGTGGCGGCCGGTCCCAGCGGCGTCTTGGGGCTGAGCCTGCAGCGCCTCTCAGCATCAGGTGAGCCTCGTAGCTAGGGGGCCCTGGTCTCCTACCTCCCCAGGGCCCCGCCCATGCCACCCCTGGGTCACTCTGCGGGAGCGCGGATGGACGGGGCACTCGCCCCACCTGTCCGAAGCGCTCTGGTCTGGAGAAAACTGGGAACCCTGTTGGTTGGGCCGCCCGAAGGGCGTTCCGGGGCTCTGGGCGGGGCTGACCTAGGGGACTCCGTCGGGCCCCGCCAGCCCTGCGCCTTTTTCTCTCGGTCTCCTTGGCCTCCCGCTCCTGCGACGCCGCCTTCCTTTTCTCCTGTTCCCGGGCTCGGACCTCGGCGAGGGGCCCCGCCCGCCAGTTGGTCGCCTCCTGCAGCACCCTGGTGGCCCAGGGTCGGCGGGGTGGCGGCTCAGGGGATCCCGGGCGCAGCCTACACCTGGGACAATGAGCAGGAACCCAGGTGAGCAGTTTGTGGGGAAAGGGAGCCGAGGTCCGGGGAGCTGGGAGTACTGGAGACCACTTGGGGCAGCCGTGTGGGAGGGTACGCGTGAGTGTGTGTGCCAGTGCACGTGCATACATGTTGGGGCTGAAGTCGAAATGAGACTCCTCGCCATTTCTCCATGCACACTTTACCAGCGACTGCCCCATCTCACCTCCTGCCCCTTTTCACTACCTCTTCTGTCCCCCTACACAGTCAGGCCCTAGTCCTGGACCAGTGGGGGGAGGAAGGCGCGGGAAAGAGAAGGGGCCAGCAGTAAACGCTGGTGCCAGCAGGGAGGTCTGGACCCCACTTCCCGCCCCACCACTTGCTGCCCCTCACCCCCTCCTTCACTCACGTGCGGCTCTGGGGCCCACGGGCCCAGTAGCTGGCCTGGATGTCCATGGACTGTCGAGAAGGGGCGCGACGACTATAATGACAGGAAATAGTCTTCACTTCAATCACCAACAGCTTGGACTTCTGCACCCAGAGGCACCTGCCCGACTCCTCATCCTGGAGCTCCCGGGGGCTGTCGGGCCCCTCGGAGAATAACGGGCCATCCAGCATCCTGCCCCACCCCACCCCCGGCCCCACCCTCCCACCCCGCCCCGTGAGCCCCTCCCCAACCCAGGGAGCCGGCGCCCACTGCAGAGCGGCAGGCCCAGGGACTGGCAACTATATATACCCGGGCACACGTGTGTGCCTGCCTGTATGTGTGTGTGTGTGTGTGTGTATGTATGTGTGTGTGCGCGCGCGTGTGCGCGCGCGCGCGCATGTGACACGCTGCCGTGGACGGCTCCGCGCTGCTACCTCCCCCATGTACACGGCCGCCCCCTGGGGCCTGGGATTGGACGCCCCTTCCCACTCACTGTTCAGGTCCCCCAAGCCTAATGGGACCCGCGAAATGGACGGGGGGGGGTGGGGTGGGGGGAAGACTTCTGATTCTTACCAAGCTTACTGTAGTGCCCCCTCCTCCAGCCCCGACTTCTGCTCCATGCCCGAAGTTTTAACCCTTTGCTTTCCTGCTTGTCAGGTTGCCTGACCACCAGTGAGTGATCTATCCCTGCCTGCCTGCCTGCCTGCCTGGACTCCTTTCTCCGACAGGGAGTGGTGAGAATAGAACTCAAGGTCTCTGCCTGCCACTCTCTGCTGGTTTCCATGGGGTTGGGGTGCAAGAGAGGCTGGCCCACAGCTGGGGGGGCGGGCTATTTTTAGCGTCAGTGGCATTCGGGTGCGGATGAGATGAGTAACCAGTTCAAGCAGTGGAGAGGCGGTCGGTCGCTTTCAGGAAGCTTTTGTGCGACTCTGGGGGACAGCTGCTCCCCAGCGCCGCCCCCCAGCAAGGTGGATCCTGTACCCTTTACTCCTCATCTTTTTCTCTGCTGATTGTAAGGCAGAACTAAGTCTGTCCTGGTCATCTAAGCAGCAGGACAACTCACACTCTAGATATGGATGCCCTTGGGCATGCTGGCTTCCCTAACCCAGAAGCCAGGATTCTAGGATTACACAGTTCTGTGCCCACACAGCTCTACCAAGCCTTATGTGGGGTGCAGATAGAGTGCTTATATACACTTGTGCCCTAACAGAGGGGGATGGAGGAAGAATGGTGTGCTCTTGTGGTACAGCTAAATCCCCTAGCAACAGAAAGGAAGAGTGGCCTCTCTTGCCTAGAATGGGGCCCCACTCAAGACTGTCTACTTCACTTGGCCACCCTCAAGTGCAGCTCACCTTTTGGGTTCACTCTGTTCTGGGGGGTTTTTGCTTGCATCCTCAGATTCCTCCCCCTAAGCCTGTACCAGGTGTCCCCTGATTCACCATGGTAATGTTAGTGGCAGCACAGCCCACGCCAGCCCTTCCATGCAGAGACTTAGCAACCATGCCTGGCAACCATGGCAGCAGCTCAGTGGAGGGGAGGGGTGCAGGGAAGGGGAAAGAGGGTGGCAATGGTTCCTGAGAAAGAAGGGACCAATTGCTTCTCCTGACTTTTAAGAACAGAAGCCTGGTTGCTTCCGAATTGTATCCCTTGCATCTTCAGCACTGTCCTCAGATGGAGACTTGGTGGGGGGTTTGGGGGAGTAAAAGGGAGAAACAAGAGATCCCAGTTTGTATCTCAGAAAAGTACATGGAACATTTGGGTACAGAGACTTCTTTTTAAGGGGACAGGGACCAAAAGGGTTGCTACAGGATTGAGACAGGACTCACTGAGGAAGAGGCAAGTAAAACCCGCCTGCTCTGTTGTCCCATCCACTCCCCCCTTGAGAGTCCTTGCACCTACCAGCTGCCCTGAAGACGGCTTCCAGGTGCTGCTTTCCACCAGGTCCACCAGACTTCCACAGCTTTTAAAGCCTTGCCTCCTCCCTAAACAAATCCTCCTTGATGAAGGAATGTGCCACAAGGAGACATTTGTCCTTCCCACCCACCCCCACACACAAACATGCTCTAATTCTGATAATTTGGAAGCCTCCCTCCCCCAAGCTTGGGAATGTGCTGAGAGCTCTGACAATTTGAATGCAGAAGCAGGGGCTGGGCTGGCGACGGTATCACTGAAAGCTGGCCTCCGACAAGTGTTGATGTCTTCCTGCGTTCTATCAGGAAGCCTGCTTTGGAAGAACAAGAGCAGTATGGCAGAGGTTCCTCTGAAGGTATAGGCAGAGGAGGGTGAGCCAAGGAATTGTTCAGAGCCTACTCCTGGCTTGGATGCAAATTATCCTACCAGCAAAGGAACCCAGTCTGGCAGTCCTCAGTCTGGCAGTCCTCGTGGTGTTGAGTGCTACCTTCAGTCTGTGTGGGTTCAGCACAGACAGTGGGTCGAGTGGGCTGACTACAGCTCTCTCTTCCTCCATGATTTATTCTACCTTAGAAGAAAGGCAAGGGATCTCTGGGTTCAGAGTTCCAGTCCAGCCAAATCCAAACAACTCAACTTTTCCTGATGATGTTGGCAGATCTCTCTGCCCAAAGACCCTAATCAGCACTTTAGTTTCTGGAGACCTGACAGATTAGTGAGTTTACCCCGGGCAGAGGGGAAAGTAAGGTAAGAGGAACTACAGGAAATAAGCTGGGAACAGTCCTGAAAATACTAGTTTCTTTCTTTCTTTCTTTCTTTCTTTCTTTCTTTCTTTCTCCCTTCCTTTCTTTCTTCCTTCCTTCCTTCCTTCCTTCCTTTCTTTTTTGAGACATGGTCTCACTATATAGCATCTAGAACTTACTATGTTGACCAGGCTAGCCACAAATTCAAAAGATCTGTCTGCCTCTGCCTCTGCCTCACAAGTACTAGAACTAAAGACATCTACCTCCATGCTTACCAGCTTTGCTTTAAAAACAATTATTCATGTATATGCACAATGTTGTGTGTCAGTGCACATGCTATGATGTACACGTGGAGGTCAGAGGACAACTTTGTGGAGCTGTTCCCTTTCTACTTTTAAATGGGTTCTGGCAATTAAACTCAGGTAACTAAGCTTGCCTGGCAAGTGCCTTTACCTGTTAGCTTTACTTTTTACTAGGGCTCTGGGCCAGCTTTTTTTCTTTTCTTTCTTTTGGGGTGTTTAATTTGGGGGAGGTTGTTTTTTTTGTTTTTTGTTTTTTTGTTTGTTTGTTTTTTGAGACAGGGTTTCTCTGTGTAACAACTCTGACTGTCCTGGCACTCACTCTGTAGACAGACTGGCCTCAAACTCACAGAAATCCTCCTTCCTCTGCTGTGCTGGGATTACAGGTATGTGCCACCCCCACCCCCACCCCAGCTCTGAGTCAGCTTTTAAGCGTGTGCCTCAGTTTTAAATTCTCATAAAACTGGAAAATGTTGCTGGCAGGTAGTGGCAGCGGTGGTGTACTACTTTAATCATAGTACTTGGAAGCAGAGGCAGGGGGATCTGCAGAGTGAGTTCCAGGACAGCCAGGGCTACACAGAGAACCCCATTCTGTCCTGAAAAACCAAACCAAACCAACCAACCAACCAACAAAACTAGAAGTGGAAAAGATGCTGGGGAGATGACTGAGCTGGTTAAACACTGGCCTTGAAAACTTGAGGAACTGAGTTTAGATCCCCAGAATCCACATAAAAAACACACATGGTGGCATGTGCTTTTAACCCCATGGATCCTTGGAGACTGCTGGTCAGCCAACTTTACCTATGTGATAAAATCCCAAGCCAGTGAGAAACAATATCTCAAACCCCCCAAAAAGTGGAAGATCAAACCAAAACTGTGTGTCAAATAAGGTGATAGGTGAGGACTGTCACCCAGGGGTGTTCTCTAGCTACCATATGCCTACACACAGACATACACAAAGTTGATTGTTGTTGTTGTTGTTGTTGTTTTGGTTTTTCCAGACAGGGTTTCTCTGTGTAACAGTCCTGGCTGCTCTGGAACTCACTCTGTGGACCAGGCTGGCCTTGAAGTCTGAGATCCGCCTGCCTCTGCCTCCCGAGTGCTGGAATTAAAGACTTGTGTCACCATGCACAGGTTACAAAGATTTCTTTTAAAAGTCTGACCCTGGGTGCATTACCATGTGCCTATAATCCCAGTACTTAGGAGGTGGAAGCAGAAGGATTGCTGCAAATCTGAGGCCAGCCTGATCTACATATGGTACAAAATGCGGTTTCAAAAAAAAAAAAAAATCAAATTCTCCCAAAACCAAAACACTTACAGTTCCACACAACCTGTGTAGTTAAAGCATTAAGAATATATACTTTTATGTGTAGTATTATTACTGTTGTTATTAATGAGCTGAAGCAGCTTTATGAGGTAGGAAGGTTGTCGAAATAGTGTCTATCAAATATAGAAATCAAACACTGTAATACCATGATGAAAATCTTGTCATTTAATTAGGTTTGTCACAAAATGCATTAATCTTGGCTACCTACCCATTGCCCTCCTCCACAGCCATCTGCCTTCATATGCAAACAGTGCAGGAACCCAGACATGCACCTCCCCACAAGATTCATGGGAAGGAATAACATTAAATGGACTCAGTCTCCTCCACACAAATGAAGCAGGATGAATAAAAATATTTTTAAGAAGTCTTTGTAGAGCTATTATCTTGGTAGAATAAGGGCAGAGACAGAGGTGGGGCACGGTGAGATGTAGGGGTTTCTTAGAGATCAGAGTTTGCCTGAGGAGCACAAAGCCCATGGTCCACCCAGAAGGGAGATATGTCTAAGGACATAGGTGCTAGGATTGGCTGGCTAGGCTAAAAATTTTCTCAAATGTATACATAATGGTAAGGGAAGCTAAAAGTCCTTTCTCCCCCCCACCTCCGGTCTCCTCTAGTTCCAGACAGTGGGTATGGAGCTCCTGAGGGAACACACTCGGTTCTTCCAGGATTTCATCTGATTCCCAGAGCTCTCAGGAGGCAGTGAGGGGGCCATCTTCCCTGGCGCTGCCTGTCCCTCCCCACGCTCAGGGCTTCTTCTCTCCACCTGTGAGCACCAGAGCCTGCAGGATATCGGACAGCGATACGATGCCCTTGACCACGTCGTTCTCATCCACCACCACCAGACGGTGAACCTGGCACAGAGCAACGAAAAGTAATGTGAGTGCCAACTTCAGTTAGGATGAGTGCCTTAGCCCCTGCCCTCTTTGAAAACACCACTCTCAAGGCCACTCCCCACTAGCTGCTTGAGAGGGGCTGACTTCCTACCTCTGCTTCCACCAGTCTATTAATGATAGTCTCCAGAGTCTCCTGTAGATAGCACTTGAGAACACCCTCAAAGTAGTGAGACCGGTGTTGTAGAGCTTTTGTCACAGATATATCCAGGTTGTTATAGGTCTTTTCTGCTGCCAAATTCTGGAGGTGGGGAGATGGGCTTGAAAGGGGACCAGTTCCTAAGCCCTGGACCAACCCAACCTCACTAGAGGAACTGAGGGCACTCCTTAGCTCTGCCCACAAGCCACAACCAGTCCATTCAGCTACTGTCCAGATAGGGTTCAAATTGTAGAAGCATCTGACACCAAAGAGCCAGCCCCCTTTTGTTCCCTCTCCACATTCAACACCCCCCCTTCTCCTCCCTCCCAGCCCCTCCACTGTCACTCACAATCACATCAAACTTGGAGTAGATGTCCACAACACGCCCTAGGGAGACAGAGGCAGCTCAGAAAAAAAACAAACAAACAAACAAAAAAAAACAAAAATCTGGTAGCCAAAGCTCTTACTACCCATAGGTTCACCCTTTAGGCTGAGCTGAGGGGAAAGCAGGTTTTCCCAGAGCCACTTGACCCCCTAGAAACCTCCCTCTTCTTTCCCAATATCTCACCTTTCTCATCCACCACAGGCAGGGCAGAGACTCGGTGCTGTACAAAGATGCCTAGAGCCACATAGACAGGTGTGGTAGTACGGACCATAGCAATGTTGGCATAGGTGCCAATCTGTAGCTCTTCCAGAGACTTAGACATGAATTCTGGCTTGGGGAACTCAGTGATCTGAGGGAAGAAGTGGCTTTCAGAAGTACTGGCTTTCAGGGAGCTCTGTGGTAGAGCATGATGTGCTGGGTTCAATCCTCAGTACCCAAAACTCTGACTTGCCTTGACTTTTAAGGCCCCCCAAACTGTTGGATACATGCCTCCAATCCAGCAGATAAGAGACTAAGGAACTGGGCTAAAGTCCACTTACAAACAGCTTGAGGAACTTGAGGATGCGCTTGTGAGTAAGGATGTACAAGGTGTTGCCTGACTCTGGGTCAATGACTGGAAGCCTGTGGATCTTATTTTGAATTAATGAAGAGACAGCATCGAACAAGCTGTGAAAAGGTAGAAGGTCATACTCAGCCTCCACAGTGCTACAGACAAACTGTACAGCTCCTTAGAGTGTGCTTATGGACAGGGAACATCCATGGTCAGGGGAAGGGGCAGTGCTCAGACTTAAAGTAGTGTGATGTGGCTGGGGGTGGTGATGTACTTGGAACGCCAGTATGAGGATGGGCAGAAGAATCCTAAATTCAGGCCAGCCTGAGCTCTGTAGTAAGTCAAGGCCAGTCTTGGCTATGTATGAGACATTTTTCTCCAAAACAAAAAAAGCATAGCTGTATGCACTGGAAGAAGTTTTCCTTCTTTCATGTCCCTCCCATGGGCCTTCGGGTGTTTAGACATAAACACATAGCCAGAACTTAACTTACCTGGCATTTGGAGAAATGCAGACAAGGGGCTTAAAGGAGTCCTGTAGGTATACCTCTGAAGGGAAAGGGGGTAGTTCACAAAACACTGCCACATAAAAGTGTTTCCCAGGAAACCCTCCTTATCCCTTCATCTTTCACAACCTCCAATTCTTTATGTACCTCTCCAAGTTTCTATCTTGTGTTCTTCCAGTTCATAGATCTGCACCTAGAAGCAGAAGCAGCAGATCTGAGACTTGCTCTCCCCTCTTCATTAACTCTTTTCTTGGAGGGAAAAAAACAAGGCAGGAGGGGCCCATAGGCAACAACCAAAGATAGGGATGTGGTTTGCTTTGGAAGCTCAGGTTCCTTACCAAGGCCGACTTATAGTATCGGTGCAGGATGTTGATAAAGTCAGTGATGGTCAGCATGCCTAGAAGGCAAGACAAGAGCCCTCAGCACTGTTCAAGGCTTCTCCCTCTGACTGGAAAAGATGCCGACGGGCGTCTTCCAGAAACTTCTGCTTACCCACAAAACTCTGCTTCTTACTATCCCACAGAGGGGCAGCCCGAACACCGTTAGTCACCAGGGCAAAGAAGGCTTTCTTTACCTATAGTCAAAAGAGTGAGAGCATGAGGTGGTGAGAAAGAAGGGGTTGGCATGTGGAAGTACTAAGTATGATGATGGGCACTGAACCAGTGGCTCCTCAGAATGCAGAGGAGGAAAGGGGCTCCACCCACCTGCAGGGAAGTATCAAACACAACCAACTTGGAACTTGTGGGGATCAGGTCGTAGCAGCGATGAGACTTCATAAAGGATGTATACACACCATTGTTTGATTCCGGAGTCTCTGCACAGGGGGAAGAGTTGGGAAGTTGGTGTCTTTCTTTTATGCAAGAACTCACAATCAGAAGAGACAGAAACCAAAAAAGAGTTCTAGTTTCTCAGCTTTGAAGAGATTTTTGTTTTGCTTTTATTGTTTCTCATCTTTTCATTAGAGCTTTTCTTCCTAGTTAACATATTTTCCTTTGTCTTTTCTTAACGAAGATGAGATACCAAACAAGCTTCTTTATATTTGTTGAAGATCTGCAGGTGAGAAATTCATGGTTCAGGAAAGGCCATTTCTAACAACACTAAGTGTTCAATGAGCTTGCCCAGAACACTCAGAATCACAGTGTGAGTCAGAAATCCCAAAGGGAGAGCCTGGCTACATTTACCTCCATTCTCCTGATTTACAAATTTCCTTTTTTGCTTTTAAAATTAACTATAAGGTTTTGTTTGTTTTTTTTAAAATAATCTGTGTGTACTGTGTATGGGTGTTTCACTTGTATATCTGTATACCAAATGTGTGCCTGCTGCTTGTTGAGGCCAAGAGGGTGATTGATTGTTGGAACCCCTGGAAGTTACTGACAGTTGTAAGCTGCCATGTGGGTGCTGGGAATTAGACTTGAGTCCTCTAGAAGAAAAGCCAGTGTTCTTCTGCTGAGCCAACTCTCCAGTCCCTTCATTTTCTTGAGACAGAGTCTTGCTATGTAGCCCAGGCTTGCCTCAAGCTTGTAATAAACTTACTGCCTTAGTTCTCTAAGTGCTGAATTTGGGGCATGCAACACCATGCCTGGCAGCCTGTGTTTTTGCTTTTTGGGGTTTTGTTGTTGTTTTTGTTTTTCTAGACAGGGTTTTTTTTTTTTTTTTTTTTTTTTTTTTTTTTTTTTGTGTGTGTGTGTGTGTGTGTGTGTGTGTGTGTGTGTGTGTGTGTGTGTGTGTGGCCCTGGCTGGCCTGGAACTAGCTCTATAGAAGAAGCCGGCCTCAAACTCACAGAAATCTGTCTGCCTCTGCCTCCTGAGTGCTGGGACTAAAGGCATGAGCCACCACCGCCTGGCCCCCAGTCTGTGTTTTTTAACTGCTTGCTCTAAACTGGAAAGGCAACCCTCCAAAATAATACTTAGGATGTTCTATGTACTATAGCGTATACTAAAAAATACTGCATCATTTAATCTCCTACCCCTTTATCCCAGTTGTTCAAGACAGGGTTTCTGTGCAGCCCTGGCTGTCCTGGAACTCACTATGCAGACCAAGCTGGCCTCAAATTCACAGAAATTCTCCTGCCTCTGCCTCCTGAGTGCTAGGATTAAAGTAGTGTGCCACCACCACCACTCCACCTCTCTGAATCCTCACTGGTCTATTAAATAAGTATTATCCTTGTGTTTTAGGTGAGAAAACAGATGCAGACCAGTTCAATGGACTGTTCCAGGTTGTACTGCTTAGTGAGTGGCAAGAACTATTTTGAGCCATGACTAATTCTGTCCTGTACTCCCAGCACCCCAGCTGGTTTGTAAAACATGATTTGTAGTTGGGTGATGATGGAACACGCCTTTAATCCCAGCACTCAGGAGGCAGAGGCAGGTGATTCTTTGAGTTGGAGATCAGCCTGGTCTACAGGGTAAGTTCCAGGACAACAAGAGCTAAACAGAGAAATGCTGTCTCTGGGGAAAAAAGATTTCTAATAATTTTTTTTAATTCTTAGTGCTAGGGAGAAAACTTTGGTAATATTAGGTAAGCATTGCATCACTAAACTATATTCCCAGCCCTCAATATTTTGGGATAGGCTTTTGATCGGGCTAGTTCTGAACTCAATCCCCATTTTGGTCTCTCTAATTCTAATTATAGGCAAATACTACCACACCTGGATCCTATGGGCTTTGCTTTTTTTTTTTTTTTTTGAGGTAGGGTCTCAAGTAACCCAGCAAGAATGACCCTGGGCTGGTCTTCCTGCCTCTGGCTCCCACAAGTACTAATATACACAAATACTTCTTGAGGGGCCTTGACAGTGCCTTTTTTAAAAAAAAAACAAAACCATTTTATGTTTTTATTTATGTATATGAGTGTTTTGCCTGCATACATATCTCAATACCACAAGCATGCCTGGTGCCCTTGGAGGCCAGAAGAGGGCATCAGATCCCCGAGACTGGAGTTATAGACAGCTGTGAACTACCATATGATTGCTGGGAATTGAACCCAGGTCCTCTGAAAGAGCAACTAGTGCTTTTTTTTTTTTTTTTTTTTTTTTTAAGATTTTATTTATTTATTACGTATACAGTCTTCTGCCTGCATGCCAGCAGAGGGCACCAGATCTCATTGAAGGTGGTTGTGAGGCACCATGTGGTTACTGGGAGTTGAACCCAGGACCTCTGGAAGAACAGTCAGTGCTCTTAACCGCTGAGCCATCTCTCCAGTCCCCACCTCAACCCCCTTTTTTTTTTAAAGTCAGGTCTCACTATATAGACAAGCTAGTTCCACACTCTCTTGCTTCAGCCTCTGAGTACAGGAATCACAGGTGTGCACCACCACACCCAGACTGTTTTATTCCTGGTCATTGGAGGATATGCTTACATCGCTGCTTTCTGACTTCATTTCACTTTCAATCACCATCTTCCTAACAAAGACAAGAATTTTGAGTTCACTTTCCAAACCAACATCCACAAGTACCTCCCATTTTGTAACCCCCCCCCCATCCTTCAGGAAGTTAAATCCTAATGCTGGTTATATCGGTATTTAAATCATTTTGAGTAAATATTCATATCAGAGCTAAGTTAAATAAGAACCTTTTTCTTGGAGCTAGAGAGATGGCTCAGTGAGTAAGGTTCTGCTTCCCAGTACCCACATTGGATGGCTCTCAAGCACCTGTAAGTCCAGTTCCGGGGACATCAGTCACCTCTGGCCTCTGGGGGCACCTGCACTCAGATGTGCACCCACACAAGTACACATAGTTGAAAACAATAAACATAAATTAAAAAAGAAACATCCCTAGAGTTAACAACGGTCTTATTTTTTTGTTTGTTTACATTTTCTACATATAGTACTTACAACTGATTCAATCCCTAAGTCTACTGACTACTTGACTCTCGGGAAATTCAGAAGCCTTAGTCTACCAGCTTGGAGTATCAAAGGATGTCTCTTTGAGGTCTTCTGCCCTGCCACCTTGGTTTTTCCTTCACCACTGTCCAGGAGGCCCTTTTCATACCTTGCTCTGTTGGACTCTTGTACCCGTTTACATGCTTTACCATTGTACCCTGTTTTTTCATACAGCATCTCCTCCAGTAACTTTCTGAGAAAGGTACATGTATGAAAGTAAATTTGAGACCTAGTAGCCTGTGGATATTGCTCTTCCACGATCATCCTTCTGATTTATAATTTGGCTGGCTTAAGTGCTAGGTTGGAATTAATTTCCTACAGAATGTTGAAGGCATTGTGTGTCATCGCCTGTTGAACACTAACCCTGCTTTCCTATCGTTTCCGACTCTTTCATGAGTTGTTTTTCCTCTCTGAAAACTCACAGGCTCTTCTCTTTGAAATCTGCTTATATCTCTGAGTGGATTGGGTTCATCCGCTCTACTGCTGAATTTTCAGTGGGTTTTCTTTCAATAAGAAAAGTAGTGTTTTTCAGTTCTGGTAATGTCTAGTGTTTGTTTATCTTGACTATGTCCTCTGTCGTGTCATTTTTTTCTTTCTGTAACTTGTATAATTTAGCCACTAAGCTTTCTACACTGATCCTTTCAAGTCTGTTGGAATTCCCATTTTCTTTTTCAGACAGGGTCTCTCCCTGGCTGTCCTGGAACTTACTATGTATACCAGATTGACCTCAAACTCACAGAGATCTACCTGCCTCAGCCTCCCAAGTTCTGTGCACCACCACCACCACCTTGAATATATTACATTATTATCAAAGTTTTGTTCCTTGTACATTGACTTTCCCTCCAGTTGATATTGTCTGTTTGTTGTTTCCTTGTGGGACAGGAAACAGTTTGATCACCTTTTTAATACTTTCTTTAGATGTCTGTTAATCTTGGTTTAAAACAGGATTCTGCCGGGCGTTGGTGGCGCACGCCTTTAATCCCAGCACTGGGGAGGCAGAGGCAGGCGGATCTCTGTGAGTTCGAGGCCAGCCTGGTCTCCAGAGTGAGTGCCAGGATAGGCACCAAAGCTACACAGAGAAACCCTGTCTCGAAAAACCAAAAAATAAAATAAAATAAAACAGGATTCAGGGGCTGGGGCCAAGCTCAGTGATAAAGGGCTTACTCCATGTGTTAGAGCCTGTGTGAAAGGCTGGTGAGCCTTACTTCGCACAAAGGACACCAGGATGAGCTGATAGCTAGATGATCACAACTATCAAGCCCTAGGTTTAGGGAGACCCTGCCTCAGTAAATAAGTGCAGAAGAGTGACTGACTGACTGAAGAAGACACCCAGTATCAAATTCAACACTCCATGTGCATCTATAGCACACACGTCCCCTCCTGCCCCTGACACACACACACACACACAGAGAGAGAGAGAGAGAGAGAGAGAGAGAGAGAGAGAGGAGAGAGAGAGAGAGAGAGAGAGAAACAGGACTCAAATTCTATTTTTGCACATTTTATCTAAATCATTCTTAACTGGGAACACTGGAATGCCGACTGGAAGCTCCAACTATATAAACGAGACTTGTTGACTGGAAGCCATTTAGAGAACATCCAATGCTGTGTTTGTAAGTTTTCCCCTGTCAAGAAAGTCTATAGATGATTCTTTAACTCATGTCTTTTTTGTAGTATTCTGGAAGCTGAATGGGAGAGGCTCAGCATCCAGCATAGTTTACTTCATGTTCTGCTTTCCAGTATAGTAGGTAAGGCCCTCTCCACACCCCCAGTCTTGGGATGTTTGTTTCTCACACTTTCAAACTTCCTTTACTGCTAACTACAATGTACCATATTCAGATCAGCCAAGTCATTTAATTATCTCCCACACACTTTCCAACTTCCAGAACCCATTTCTATAGTCCCCTCTCCTGCTCTTATTTTTGTGGGTTGGTACTGAAAAAAAAAAAAGCCCCCTAGAGTAGTTGTATGTGCATGTATGTAGGTACAAATGGCAAAGCATGTAAAGACAACCTTGTGGAATTGGTTCTCTCCTCCCACTCTTTTTTGGGTTTTGGGTATCAAACTCAGGTTGGCAAGCATCTTTATTTTCTGAGCCATCTCAACAGCCCAGGATTTTTATTTTTATTTTATGTTTATGGGTATTTTGCCTGAATCTGTATCTGCCTGTTATATTTATGCAGACCCTGTGGTGGCCAGAAGAGGGCATCAGATCCCCTGGAACTGGAATTACAGACAAGACAGTGTGAGCTGCCACAGGGTGGTAGGAATGGAACCAGGTCCTCCAGAAGAGCAACCAGAGCTCTTACTGGCTGAGCTATCTCTGAACCTGGTTTGTTTTATTTTTCAAAAAGGACTGAAGGTGGATGTAGAGACTCAATCTACCATGTTAACTGGAAGACTTCCATTGCTTTTCAAACATGAAAACCCAACTCACACATACCAAGACACAGCTTTAGATACCAGATGAAGATCCACTACACAGAGTTAAATGCTATCATTTTAAGTCAGAAGCCCACACACATAATGAATTTGGATTTCCCAGTTTTAAAAATAATTTAAATCACTTTCCAAATTTAAAAACTCTACAAATTTACATAAAAGTCTCAATTCTCAGTTTCTTTACAAAAATGAGATCTGGCAAAAATAGGCCTTAATTGAGCAGAAATAGATAGTTGCTGTCTCCTTTTAAGTGGGACACAAGATTTATAAGTTGTTACTTGTCATATTCAGTCCACCTCATCTGCTTGGTCCACAACTGAGTTTCTGCTGCCTGCCTTGGAGCTACATAGATGTACTCAGAAGCATAGAGTAGGCACTGATGTCATGTGCAGTATTCAATTCTGAAGTCATCTAGACAATGTAACACACAGTAACACTGATTTGTTTGTTTTGTTTTTGTTTTTTTGTTTTGGGTCACTTTTTTATACTTTTTTTTATGTGTTTTGCCTGCATGTACGCCTATGCAGCAGGTATGTGCTAGTGCCTGTGGAGATCAGAAGAGGGTGTTGGAGCCTCTAGAACTGGGATTATAGATGGTTGTGAGCCACCATGTGGGTGCTGAGAACTGAGCTCAGGTGTTTGTAACAAGAAGTTCTCTTAACCACTGAGCCATTTTCTCCAGCTCCTACAATTTATTTAGATGTTTGTGAATCTTTGGTTTAAAACAGAATTCAATGGGAAAGCTCTTGCTTTGAAAGTATGAGGACTGGAGTTTGAATTTCCGGAACTCAGGTAAATGTTGAGCAGGCATGGCCAGCGCTCAGGAGTCAAATATGGATCCCCAGAGCAAACTGTCTGTCCAGACTAGTAAATACCAGTGAGACTTTGCTCAATAAATGAAGTGGGAGAAGTGACTGATCAAGGAATACACTCAACATCAGGTTTAAATTTCCACAGCACATGCATTTACACATACACTCACAGGAAACACAGGATTTAAGTAACACACTCAGATACACAGAGACAAAATTTTCAAAAACATAGTCATCCAGGCAGTGCATGCCTTTAATCCCAATACTCAGGAGTTAGAGGCAGGTGGATCTCTGAGTTCCAGGACAGCCAGACTACACAAAGAAACCCTGTGTTGTAGTTAGGGTTTCTATTGCTGTGAAGAGACACTATAACCACAACAACTCTCACAAAGGAAAACATTTAATTGGGGCTGGCTTACAGTTCAGACGTTTAGTGCACTGTCACCATGGTGGGAAGCATGGTGGCATGCAGGCAGACATGATACTGGAGAGGTAGCTGAGAGTTTTACATCTAGATTGGAAGGCAGTGGGAAGAGAATAAAACCCCCAAACCCAGCTCAGCCTGGGCTACTGAAGACCTTGGGGTTGAAAACTGTTGACATAGAGAAACATAGAGAACACAATCAAGGGCTGCTCATGTGTGGAGTCTAGAAGAGGGAGATCAGGCGTGGCTGTCTGTCTGTCTGTCTGGCTGGCTCTCTCTCTCTCTCTCTCTCTCTCTCTCTCTCTCTCTCTCTCTCTCTCTCTGTTTTTTGAGACAGAGTCACTCTGTGTAATAGCTTTGGCTGTCATGGAACTGGCTCTGTAGACCAGGATGGCCTCGAACTCACAGAGATCCACCTGCCACTACCTCCCAAGTGTTGGGATTAAAGGCGTATGGACACCACCCGGCATCGGATGTGGTTCTCTATCACCCTCTGCCTATTCCTTGAGGTGGGGTCTTTCCTTAAAGCTGGAGGTCATGTTTTCTCAGCTAAGCTACAGCCAGCAAGCCCTAGTGATCCTTCTGTCTCAAACCCCCTTGAGTTTGGGCTATAGGCTGTGTGGAACACCTGAGTTGCTATAAGGTTATGGGATCTGAATTCCAGTCCTCAGGACTGTACAGGAAGTGCTCGTAAAACACTGAACCATCATCTCTCCAGCCCCACTATATAATCTCTTGAAATTTATTCTCAGTCTTTATTTTAATCTTTTAGGGAAATATGTGTCTAACAATAAAGATAAAATCCTTAGGAAAAGTAAGAGTGCTCCTGGGCAAAACCCTTTCCCAGAGAGGTGGCAAATTGACTCCTTGATTCATTTATGGTACTGGGCTGGAACCTAAGGAAGGCCTCACACATGCTAGGTAAGAGCTCTACCACTCAACGACATCCCCAGAAATCCTGCCCCTTTCTCCGGGAGACTCCAAACTTAGCACTGAAGATAAGGTCAGGCCACAGCTTTCACATCAAGTTCTCTTCAGTTGATTTCACTGTAAACGTACCTTGAAAATGCTCATTCTCTGGAGCTGGGGAGCTCTCTGAAGCAACCTGGAAGACAAGAAAAACACAGTCACTTTAACTGAGACTCTATCCTCTCTTAGCCTCACATTAGAGAAAAGACTACTTGGATGGCTAAAGTGGGAAGAGCATCATGAGTTTGAAGCCAGGCCAGCCTGGGCTATATAAGTAAAACTTCATCTCAAAAAGACAAAAACATGCTGGTATGGCAGGGGTACAGATCAGTGGTAATAATGTGTGAGACCCTAGGTTCAATTCTCAGTATTGTTTTACTTTTTAAAGTACTTATAGGGGGCTGGAGTGAAGGCTCAGAAGTTAAGAGCACTGGCTGCTCTTCCAAAGATCCTGAGTTCAATTCCCCGGCACCACATGGTGGCTTACAACATCTATGAGATCTCGTGCTCTCTTCTGGTCTGTGGGTACACATGCAGGCAGAACTACTATATACATAATTAATAAATAAATCTTTAAAAAAAGAGCTTGTGAACTAATGATTTCCTTTAAAAAAGCACTGCAAGGCTCTTCATTTCAGTATGGTGGCACTCACCACTTGGGAGGCTGAAGTAAGGAGAACTGGAGCTTGACACAAGCTTTGGCTACACAACAGATTTGAGGTTAGCCTGGCTACATGAGACTCTGTCTCAACATCCTCTCAAAAGAAGACAGAAAGAAATATTATATCATCTAGTTCTCCTAACAACCTTGAGGTAAACACTGTTATTAACAGTAGAAAATGGAGAGTCAAAAGTCCGAAAGGAACCACCTGCCCAAGCTCACGTGGCTGCTAAAAGGTGAGGTAGAAACTCCAAAGCTCATGTCTTTTGATTGTTTATGTTTTTTTCAAGACAAGGTTTCGCTGGGTGTTGGTGGCACACACCTTTAATCCCAGCTGGGTGTTGGTGGCACACACCTTTAATCCCAGCACTCGGGAGGCAGAGGCGGGCGGATCTCTGTGAGTTCCAGGCCAGCCTGGTCTCCAGAGCGAGTGCCAGGATAGGCTCCAAAGCTACACAGAGAAACCCTGTCTCGAAAAAACAAAACAAAACAAAAAAACCCAAAACAACATCAAGACAGGGTTTCTCTGTGACTTTGGAGCCTATCCTGGCACTCGCTCTGGAGACCAGGCTGGCCTCGAACTCACAGAGATCCACCTGATTCTGCCTCCTGAGTGCTCCGATTAAAGGATTGGGCCATCATGCATGGCAAAGCTCACATTCTTACAGAACACATTTTCTAATTGAATATTAGGTCTTTTGTTGGTTGGTTGGTTATTTAAGGTAATGTTTCAATATGCAGACTGACTAGGCTGAGATAAAACTTAAAAACCCCTGTCTTAGTCTTCCTAGTGCCAGGAGCACAGGTGCATATTACAAGGCAAAACAAAACATTAAGTCTAAAAACAGCCATGGTAGAACAAGCATATCAGCACTCAAGAGGCAGAGATGGGGATCATAGCATATGTGAGACCAGCCTGGTCTACATAATGGATTAGTGAATTCCAGGCTAGCCAGGGCTACACAGTAAGAATCTGTTCCAAAAATCCCAAAACAAAGTAAGAGTTAAGACTAAAAATCATGGGGTGAGTGAGCTTGGTGGCACACGTCTTTAATCCCAGCTCTAGCTCCCCCCCCCCAAGAGAAAAGTGGATCTCTGAGTTCAAGGCCAGCCTATCTATATAGAGTGAGTTCCAGGACAATCAGGGCTACATAGAAATGCTGTCTCAAAAAACAAGAGAAAGATCTTACACAGAAGGAATTCACACAGCTCTTTCGAGTAGATAGATCATCTGGAAATTGTATTACTATCTAAGAACTTAGGAGAGATGATGAAAACTTTTCTCTATTGTCATCCATATTTATGGCTCCATCTCCATCTTCTCTGGGTGATATCCCCTACACAAAAAAATTATTTTCATGGGCTGGAGAGATGGCTCAGTGGTTAAGAATACTAGCCGGTCTTCCAGAGGACCTAAATTTAATTTCCAGCAACCACATGATGGCTCACAACCATCTGTAATGAGATCTGGTGCCCTCTTCTGGCCTGCGGGGGTACATGTAGGCAGAACACTGTATACATAATAAATACATCTTTAAAAAAAACAACTTTCACTTTCATAGATTATATGGTGATATGAAACAAAAGGCTTGTTTGAACCTAACAATGGCTGGCAAACAGGGTGCGCAAGACAACCCCGAATCTCCCTCTAGTACACTGAGGTGAGCAAATAATTCTCTTCTCTCTGTCTCTCTCGGTTTGATAAAACCTGCAGCCTGGTCTGGCTTTTTTTTTGGGGGGGGGGTAAGACTTATTGCCAAACAATAGCCTCACTGCTTAAACCAGTGGAGGCTCTTCCACAGTAAAGGCGTACACGCCGGTCTCACAATCTACAAAGGGCAGAGAAGTAGCTATTTCTGAAAGTGACGGCATCCAACTCACAACACACATCTTACTGCACTACAGTTTTTAGTGCACTATCTACAGAAACAGATTATAAATTCCCAGAAGCCTTCAACTACCTTATATTTTGTATACAAGGGACACGAAAACAGATGGACAGAAACCTAAGATCAAGAGATAAAGAAGCTACGCAGCTAGAGATACAGATAATCAACAAAAGAATCAGAGATGTTCTCATTTCTTTTCTGCTGCTGTGGTAAAACACCTTGCTAAAAAGCAATTTGCAGTTTAGGGGAGGCGGGGCTTATTTTAGCTGACAATTCCAGGTTAGAGCTCATCGCTGTGGGGAGGTCACGGTGGCAGGAACTTCAGACAGCAGACTGCATCATATATCTACAGTCAAGAGCAGAGAGAAATGCTCTCATTTGCTTGCTTGCTGTGCTGTGTTGTTCTATGTGTCCACTCTTACAGAGTTATTCTACCTAGAGAATGGTGTTACTCACAGTGGCTAGGTCTTCCCACAGACAGAGATTAACTGAGACTATCCTCCACAGACATGCCTACATGGTAACCCAGGGTGACAGATGACCCCTCACTGAGACTTTCTTCCAGGTGATTCGAGGCTGTATCAAGTTGACAAAGCCAGCCATCACAGACACAATTAAACATGATTTTATCCTGCCTGTTTCTCTACAAGTGGGCAAATTATATCCACTCACTCCTCTCTTCCTTTAGTAAGACAGGGGACTGAGGACCCCCTCAGTCCCCTGCAGTGGTGCACAACTGTATTCCCAATGCTCAGGAGGAAGAGTTAGAAGGATTGGGAGTTCAAGATCAGTTTAGCTACAAAGGTAAAGTTAGACGGATTAGGAGTTCAAGACCAACCTTAGCTACAGAGTGAATTCAAGGTTAGCCTGTGCTACATTAGACTACGACTCAAAACAGTAACAACAAAACACCCAAAACATTTTAGGGAACCAAGAATACATCACTCATTTATGCACAAGCTTAAAGTATTACTATAGAGAGAGGCTAGACCTAACACTAAGACAGAATTGATCTCCAAACTCATCTGCATTCCCAGTTGTGTTCAAATTCCGTGGTACAGAGACTATTCATAACACTTACTTTACAACAGAGTATCTGTCCTTCAATCCAGTTCTTAGCCTGTGACTCATATTCTGTCTGTGTGTGTGCAATTCTGCTATCTTCCTAGTGTCTGGGACTGTAACTCTTTCATTTTCCTTAACATGTAAGGGCTTGGGATGCTAAACTAGTGTTTAAACTGCCTCAAACCTCTCTGTGCTCACTTTCACAACCCTTCCTTAGGCTTCCACTTCTTCTGCACTCCCTCTAAGTTTTCATAAACTGTCACTGGATGGTGCTAGAGTATGGAACTCACAGTCATGGGCAGGCGCTTGGCCGCACCTCCAGCTGCACAGCACTCTCAATACTAGTCTCCTCCACCCACATCCATTGCCTGCTCAATTACCTTTTGTGCTTGGACCAAGTTCTCTAACCAAAGCAGCTCATCTGGAGAGATTTTCATCTTTAGCCACATAAAGATACTTCCCAAGGCTTGCAAGATGGTTCGGGAATAAAAGAATTTACCAGACAAGCCAGATAACCTGATTTTGATCCCCACACCTGCCATCATGGTGGAAGAAGAAAACCAACTTCAGAAAGTTGTCCTCTGCCTCCACATTCATTCCGTGCTACCTGTGCGTCCCCATCTTTCTTTTCTCTCTTACACACACACACACACACACACACACTTCATAATTTAAAAACCTACTTTCTAAATGGCTGAGTCTATGCACAGAAAGCGGTTTAGAATATTCTCAGGTGTTGGAGAGATGGCTCAGAGGTTAAGAGCACACTGGCTGCTCCTCCAGAGGTCCTGAGTTCAATTCCCAGCAACAACATGGTGGCTCACAACCATCCAAAATGAGATCTGGTGCCCTCTTCTAGTGTATATGCACACATGCAGGCAGAAACTATACATAATAAATAAATCTTTAAAAAAAAAAAAGAATATTCTCAGAAGCACATTCACTACCTTGCTCATAAATCTCCCGAGACTCCTTATTACAAAAGTCAGAGCTGAGGGCTGGAGAGATGGCTCAGAGGTTAAGAGCACTGACTGCTCTTCCAGAGGTCCTGAGTTCAATTCCCAGCAACCACATGATGGCTCACAACCATCTGTTATGAGACCTGGTACCCTCTTCTGGTGTGCAGATATACATGGAAGCAGAATGTTGTACACATAATAAATAAATAAAATCTTAAAAAAAAAAAGTCAGAGCTGAGCGTGATGCTACACTGAGGCAGAAGATTTGGGCTATCTACTGGGACCCTGTCTCAAAAAAAAAAAAAAAAGTGTGTGTATGTGTGTGTAATTTAGCACAGCATTCAATACTTCCAACTTAGTCTTGGCTGACTTTTCCTACACCATGACCAAAATCCAAAGTCTCAACATCAAGCATGGGCCTAGATACTCTTTTGACATTCTGTAACGTGCTCCTAGGCCCAATGTAAGTTTCCTTCCTTTATGCTCTCAGCTTTTTGTATTTTGTTTTGTTTTTCAAGACAGAGATTCTCTTATCCCTAGTATATGAATGGACTTTGGGAGCCCATTCCACACAGAGGCATACTCTCTCAGCAGGGGGCAGGGGAGGAGGGGAGGGAGAGGGAACTGGGATTGATATGTAAAACCATCTTGTTTCTAAGTTAAAAATAAAATAATAATAATAAAAAAAAAACAGAATTTCTCTGTGTGTAGCCCTGGCTGTCCTGGAACTCCCTCTGTAGACCAGGCTGGCTTCAAACTCACAGAGTTCCCCCTGCCTCTGCCTCCTGAGTGCTGGGATTACAGGTGTGGCTACCACTGCTGGCAACTTTTTGTATCTTGATGAAGTACTTACTATGGCTGGTCCACCTTATCATCTCTCCTGCCTGTCTCCCTCTCTCTGCAATCTGGTATACATAAAGCATAGGACTAAATTTGGAAATATAAAGTTTTTAAACTGTAGTTCATAGTTTTAAACATTACAGTACTGGGGGCTGAAGAGATGGCTCAGAGGTTAAGAGCACTGGCTGCTCTTCCAGAGGTCCTGAGCTCAATTCCCAGCAACCACATGGTGGCTCACAACCATCTGTAATGGTCTGCAGGGATACATGCAGACAGAATACTGTATACATAATAAATAAATAAATAAATATTTAAAAAAAACATTACAGTATAACAATACATTTACAAGTAAAAAATAACATCACCGTTTTAAATTTAATGTAATTAGACTACTTTTGCTTAAAATGCTCTCCTTGCATGGATAACCAATTGCATACCACTTTCCCTTTGTATCGGTTTTCTTCTTTGTAAGTTAAGGTACACTACTCATCTGCAGACAAAGGTGTCGTGCAAAAGTTACTGTGGGCAAGTATCTGACTCAAAGAGGAGAAGGAAAAAAAAAAAAAAAAAAGTGAACCTGCAGGTGCTACATGGTGTGGGCTGGCAAAACCCAAGCTGTCTACAGGAGATAGGAGGTTAAAAACCATGGAGCAGGAAATCGACGGGAGGGTTCTCGGGTGATAGGGAAAAGGCTTCAGAGAATGAGGGAGGTCAAACAAGTAGCAGATAACCTGCAGCATCTCTAAGGGGTGACAGGGACCTGTCTCCATTGGTCAACGCTGCTCGCCAAGAATGAGTCGTGTCAAAACGCATGCATAGCGTCACTGATCAGGACACGACTTAAACTTGTCCAAAGAGACACAGTGGCCTCTTGGATTCCTTCCTTCACGGAAACATCAATTCTAGAACTTACTGAAGCAATGTAGCTTCAGGGTTGGCTGCAATGCAGTCTTTCAGACGTCTGTGCCAAGAACTGCAGTAAACAGTTGCACAGACGGGGTCCTGAAGCTCCCTGCAAGCGGGGCTCACATGCAAACTTCTGAAAGAGCTCGAGGCTCTCATAGGCAGGCAGGAGGCCAAGAGGAGCGCGGCGTTGGTACGCTCCAAGCTCACAGCCGGCTCTGCCAGAGTACCTCGGACCCCAGGACGGCGCGGGGGTGGCCCAGTTGGGGCACCCGCAGAAGCCGAGGAGGGAGGTTCCGGGCTCCAGCACCAAGCTTGGCCCGGCCCTCCCCGGCTCCTAGCGGGGGGTCTCCGGCTCCACAGCGCCCCCGGCCGCCCTCCTGCGCCACTCACCGACTCCATTGCAATCGCCCGCCAGTTCCTCGGCTTAGAAAGCGCCCTTGCAGCAGACCCCGCCCCACATCCGGTGCCCACGCCACTTCCGCCTACGTCACGCCATCGCAGCCCCAGGGCGGAAGGCGGGGAACCCACCCTTCCGGCAGTGGCTGAGCCTGGCTTGGATAACCTCCCTCCCCCGGGTCCTCTAGGACCTTAAGGCCTGGCTGCCGGCGAGGGTCATGGGACGGAGGCGCTTGTATTTAAAATGTTCTTTTTTTATTTGTCGTTTAAAAACAAACTTTGAAGAAGCAAAATCCAAAACTTGCCCTTTGCCTCTCGCAACATAAATTATGTACAGTTCAGAATGATCGCTGATACAAAACATGCCAAGGACAGGGGCGCTGGGGGTGGAGGAAGAGAGAGCGCTTTAAAAAAGGGAACCATTTCATCCGTTGTTACGAAGGACCAACCTTGCTGTACAGGATACACACAACACAAAATAAAGTTCTTCACGGGATTCACACTTGTCAGCGATTTATTTTTTAAAAAGGGGGAGGGTCCTGGAGGTGAGGGTAGAAGGTAAAAGGGGGAAACTGAAAATTGAGTATGTGCAAGTGTAAACCAACCCAAAATACAAACACGGGGGTGGGATTCTGATGCAATTATACAGGCGGGGTACTTTAAAAAAAAAAAAAAAACAACCAAAATTCCAACCTTGTAGCGTGGGTCTGAGTTTATATAAAAATTAAAAACTGTATAAGGTTTCTTCACTAAATTCTACAGGACTATCGGATACCTAGCATATGCTCACAAAGTCTGCCCCTTCTCCTTTTCCCAGTCGGGCCCAAGCCCCAACCAGAGCCTGACCCACAGGAGACAATCTCCCCCACCTAGTGCCTAGACCTTTCAGCTCTGTGGCTTTGGGGACAGAAGCCCAGTCTTCCCACTGTCTGATCTAATTACAATGGGTTCTGTGGGAGTGTGGGGGGGAGTTGTTACTCTCTTAAAACATTTGCAGCTTGAAACAGTTGAGGAAGCAGCTTTCAAAAAAAAAAAAAAAAAAAAAAAAAAAAAGGCCAGGAAAAAAAAATCTCCCTACCCCCATCAATCCACAATCCCCCAAATTTAAAGCAAAACAAAAACCTAGAATCACAACAGCAACCGTGCTACCCCCTCCAGCAGGCCTGCCCATTTGCCACCATCAAGCCCGTCTACAATCCAGATATCTGATTCTTGAAAATATTAATTACAAAATGCCCTTTGCCCACAGCCCCCAGGAGAGAACTGCATATAAGCTTTATCTTCACCCCCAAGGCTCCCCACCAGAGAGGGGTCTGAGGCCTCACATACCCTCTACCCTACCACCACCCCCAGGAAGAGGTTCAACTGCAGCACAAGCTTAGGCAGAAAGAGGAAGGGAAAGGAAAATAAGGGAACCCATCACCCTCTGGCTCCCCCTGGGGCCAGCTTACTTTTGTGCGTTATAACATAGTCCAACTATACAACTGGGGTGAGGATCACCCAGCTTCTCTCTATACCCCCACCTTACAGCAGTCACAGCCAGGGGGTGGGAAAGGGGGGTGAGGAAAGGGCGGTAGGTTGGGTAGTGGAGGGGGCCCCCCCACAAGGGGAGCTCCATGTGTCCGCCCCACACCCCCCTACCATTTATAAACTGGTTTTGTAAAAAGAAAATAGATATATTTATATAGAATATATAAAGCACAAAAATTAGTAGTTTTACATTTGCTCTCCCCAGGGGTTGGGGGAGAGGGGAGGGTTCTCACCTCCAGCCGGCTCCCCCATGCCCCACAAGACTATGTACAACCCCATGTATAAATAGATAAATACCCCCCACCCTCCCCGCGCTGACACTAAGCTCCCCACCCCCACATCACCACCCATTCCCACCAGACCAGCAGCAGTTTGGTGACTGAGGGAAAGCGAGAGCTCTGGGCCACACCCTGCCTCATTGGGTATGGGCATGCCACACAGGGATAGCCCTCACCCTACCCCCCACACCCCATCCAGGGGCCGGAGGGCAAATGGGCTCAGGATGAGGCTGAGAAAACAGGAGAGAGAGATCCTGGTCCTAGGTTTAGCACACCCCTCCCGCCTCCATGTCCAGATGGAGAAGGAAGTTCTAGAGCAACTAGGGGCCAGTCATCCCCAATCTTCATCACCATTTGCCTCAACCACCATCCCATGCCCATAATTAAAAACAAAGATGGATTTTTGTTGTTGTTATTGTTGTTGTTCTCCTCCTCCTACCCCCCCTTCCACCCACTAGAAGAGGGCAGTGAGGTGGGGGAGAGAGTTGGGGCAGTAGGGGGCTTGGAGAGGGTCTCACATTTCAAAACAGCAAAAAATCCAACACTTAAATGAGGTAGGTGTGGGTGCGGGGTCTCCTTGCCCGGCTTGCCCAGCTTGCCCTCCTGGGCATCTGGATGCCTCTTTCCCATCACGTTGCATTTGTCAGAGTGGAAAACAAGGAAACACAACCCATAGAGAGACAGAGACACAGAGGAAAAGAGGGAGACAGAGACAGATAGAGAGGAAGGAAGGGATGGGGGTGAGGGTAGGGGCAGGACCCGGCAGGCAGGGCCAGGTGTGGGACCCGGCCTTTGGGATTGTCAAGCTTTAGTCAAGTCTCTTTGCAGCCTTGAGTTGGGCCAGAGAGGTTGGTGGAGGCAGCAGGGCTGTGAGGCCCGGCCACACATCCTCCTCCTCCCTCCCTGCTGCCTCCCAGACACTTCTGGGTAGTTCCCGGCCCATATCCCCCTCAAACCTGAGATGCCCAGTGGCTGCTTCTGTCTGACCCCTCCTGGAGCTGGGGGCAGAGATGCCAGCCTACGGGCCGGTGGCAGGCAGGGAAGAAGGTTATCCCTGGTGCCCAGGGTGGGCTTGGCCTAGGGCCCTCTGCCCCAGCCTCCTGCTCCAGGGGCTCCGGTCAGCCGGCAGCCCCAGCCCTGGGTCCTAGCTCTGGCGCTACCGCTCTTCCCCCTCATCCCTTTCAGGGAAGAGGTGGGGGGTGGGGGGATTCCCCTGCCTGGTAGCCTCAAAGCTTCTTAGTTCATCCATTTCCGACAGTTCCAGGCTCCACAGTGACAGGGGATCTTGTGCTGATCGTCCTCAAAATCAAACTGATAGTCATAGGTCAGCTAGAAAGAAAGAAAGAAAGAAAGATAAGAGTCACGGTGAGGAAGAGGCTAGCGGCTGAGATGCTACCCAAGGGCAGTAGCCTCGGAATCCAACTCCTAGGCAACGGCAGGAGAGGAGGGACTGCTCGGTCACCTCCTCGCTCAGGAAGCTCCCTCCCTCTCACCTCCTCTCCTTTGGGGATTCGCCGGCTGGAGATGATGATGATTTTGTCCTCCTTGTCAAATGTCACAACTTCTGCCACACAGTTTGGGGCACAGGAGTGGTTAATGTACCTGGATGGCAGGACAGAGTCAGCGTCAGTGACACCAGGCAACACCCAGAAGTGCCACTAGAGACACTTAAGCCTCCCTCACTCACCTGGCAGGGCCTCCAGTCAATGTAGCATCGATCACGTGCTCATTGTTTATCCGGAACATGTAGATGCCTCGATTCTAGACAGGCAAAAGTTGTGGAAGGAACAAGAATCTTAGGAAGCAAACTCAGTGGGCTTCTCTGACATGACCGAATCCTCCTGCCTTCTCCTTCCCTACAGGCTTCCAACCACCTCCTGGATGCAAACCTGCCCTGTGCTCCTTGACAGAGGGTGGACTCCACCACACCATTCCCCAGCCATCCTCAAGTACCTGCTCCTCATAGATTTTCTCCCGACGATTGGCCACCTCGTTGCGAATGATGGTGCCAATGTACTCGATGACCATCGTGTGCTTTTCTAGGTCCTTGGCTGCATAGAGCCCTAGGCCCTGGATACGGGAGCGAGCCAGATAAACATTGTTCTTCCACTCAGTGCGCAGGCGCCGGTACTGAGATGACTTGGAGTGCACAAACTGCTTGCTGTAGGGGGTGTTGGTCTCGCCTGTGAAGGTGCTCTGATATGCCTTAGACATGCTGGTGCTGTTCAGGGTATGGGGCCTGGGAGGTGATACAGTCCATGACAAGACAGACCAAGCATACGTCACCCCTCTCCTCCCTGGGGTATGTACCATCAATCAGCAAGTACTCCAAGTGCTTGCTGCCCTGGGAATGCAGCGGAAGCACCTGGGTATCAGCCCGGAAGAGGCAGTAAGTAGCCACTGGGACCCTTCTGGACACCCTGGGTAGCAGAGACCACCCAGGATAGGGAGTAGGTATAGAGAGGGAAGAGGCACCAATTCCCCTACACTGAGCCTGCTCTCTCACTTCATACTGCCGACCACCCCCTGCCAAACCATGCTCAAGGCCATACTCTTGGAGGTCTTGCTCAAGCAGCCCAGGCCCAGAATTTAAGCTGATGGTTTGTTCAGTAATATGAGTCCTAGCTCCTGCATATGCTATAAGCCCTGAAAACGGGGGCCACCTGTACTGCAGTGGCTGTCAATTCACAACCTGATGGTATCCTTCCTTCCTTCCTTCCTTCTTTCTGACCGTCCTGCTCTGCAGCATGGCACAGGGCTCTGTGCAGATGGCTCAGTGCAGGGGAATGGCTGCTGCCTGGTGGTAGCCTTTCACCACCCTCGGGCACCAGCCAGAGTCTTGCCCAGAGCAGTGGTTTTCAAACACCTGGGGTGCTTTTCTGCTTTATTTAGTAGAATTTCTTCTCTTCAGCAAAATGTTGATTGCAACTCCAATCCAAAGGTGAAATTGAAATTCCTCTGGCTAAATAAATCCAATCTGAGGAAGGTGAAGCTACACACAGAAGGGCAAGTCTGCCCACTGGCTTCTGTGTTCTGGAGCTTTGGGAACATACGAACTTACAGTTTGAAAACCACTGTTGTAGAGCATCAAGGACTAGGGCTAACTAGGGGTAGAGTGTACAACATTCTATGACAGTCTTCAAGCCACCAAAGGCCTGCATGGGAAGCCCTGCTACCATGGATTCTGCCTCCCTCTACCCAAAGACCAAGGTTAGGCTAGTGTGGTACACAGAAAGACCAGCAACCCACAAGTTCAGAGGAGGGTCTAGTCCCAGCTGTGTGACCTTTATCTAGTCACGCAGTCTTTCTGGGTCTCAGTTTTCTCAGCTATAAAACGGGGATCATACCACCTGCCCTACCTACCTCATAAGGTTGTTGTGAGGATCAAATGAGATAATGGATGTGAAAACGCTTTGAAAAAAAAAGTATAAAGTGCTATACAAATGTAAGGTTGTATTATTTTTCTATAATACTTCTAATTATTTCTAAACCAACTCAGCTTTGGAAAGGGATGGTGACCCTAGCACTCATGGGGTGTCTGAGGTTTGGGAGTATCACCGGCTCCTCTGGAAGCAAGACCAAAGAAGGAAGAAGTGACCAGCTCCCATACATCTTTCTCCACCAAGAACCTCCCCAGCAGCCGTTCCCAGGGTACCTAGGGCACTCTGTCCTGCATCCCTGCTCAACCCAGGACACCTGAGCTGACGAGGGAAGAGGAACGGGATACCCCAATGATGTTTGTGTACCTCTAACCAGGTCTATGGGTGACTTCCCAGGTTCTTGGAAAAGATTCTGATCTGCATCTCAAACTCCCACAATGAGGCCAGATGGCCCTGCCCACACCCACAGCCCATGGCCCCAGCCGCACAAGCTCACCGTTTGTAGTGTGTGAGGATTTTAGGTTCTGATCTGGCACAGCCGGTGGGGTTGATCATGAGTGGCAGTTCCATCAGGGGGTGGCGCCCATAGCGGAATAAATAGTTCTGACAGCTCTCCACCCCAGGGAGCTGTGGGCACAGGGAATCTGCCTTAGTCCCTTTGAGGCAGGACCAGAATTCCCAGTGCCCACGTCACCTCAGCTCCCGGCCGCTGGCTTACCGATTCAGCTATACGGAGCACAGCATGCACTGTCAGCCCAAAGAGCTCTTCGCCTTTTAGGTACTCAGGGAAGAGCCGCAGCATGTCGGCTTCTTTTCTCATGGCAGCCACAGGTTCAATGATGCGATTCCACACAGCTACAGGGGAGACAGACAGCATAACAACATCTGCTTACTGATCTCCAGCCCATAACCCGTTTCTGAGCTCTACTTTCTACCACATGACTGTCATTGCCCTGTGATTCTTCAGGACCTACTCCTGGTCTCCTAGTCCCAGAGGCTTCCATTTGAGGGGAATGACAAGCACAGGTCCCAGAGAGCCAGCAGAAGCCACAGTTCCTACTGGAGTTGTGAAGATTATCTTAAGTTTGAGTAATGGCTATAGGACTTAAGCCAAATACCCAAGTCTCCTCACAAGACTTCGTTACTATATGTCTACATAGCATAATAATGATAGTGCTCCTTTTCTAAGGTTGTAGGGACAAAACAACTTATATGATCACCCTGCTAACCGAATTGTGACTTGTAGTACATGCTCAATAAAACATACTTCCTGCTGCTTTATTTATCATCAACACAGAAACAAAGAAAAAGGAATGGCCTCAGTAGTTAAGATCAATTGCTGCTTTTCCAAAGGATCCAGGTTTGGTTCCCAATACCCATAAGCTTATTCACAACCCTTTTTACCTCTAGTCTCAGGGAATCCAACACACTCTCTTCTGGCCTCCATGGGCACTGAATGCACGAGAAACACAGACATACATGCACGCAAAACACCCATACACACAAAAGTTAAAATTTAAAAAAAAAAAAATGTTTAAAGGGTGGGGCTAAAGCTCAATGGTATAAGTTTGCCTAGCATGTCCAGAGTCCTGGGTTCCATCTCCAGTACAAAAACAAAACTCTAAAAAGAATTTTACGTATGGAAAAAGAGGGAATTTAGAACTGTGTATAACAGACAACAGGATCTCAAAGCATCACCATTCAACTGGGCAGTGGTGGCACATGCCTTTAATCTCATCCCAACACTAGGGAGGCAGAGACAATCAGACCTCTGAGTTCAAGGCCAGCCTGGTCTACAGAGCAAGTTTCAAGACAGCCAAGCTACACAGAAAAACCCTATCTCAAAAACAAACAAGAAAACATACTACTAAAACCCTTCATCATTTAATCTACCAAGATTAGGGAAAAAAGCTAAACATGAAACTCTTTCTTTCCTTTTCTTCTTTCGCTCCCTCCCTCTCTCCTTCCCCCTTTCTCTCTTTCTTTCTAGAAAAGGTTTCCTATAGCCCAGGCTGGCTTCCAGCTCAATACATAACTCAGAACGTGACCTTGAACTCAGACCTTCCAAATATTGATATTACAGGGGTGAGGCACCATGCTTGGCTAAGAAAATATTTTCAAGGGCTAGGGAGAGGGCTCAGAGGTTAAGAGCACTGGCTGCTCTTCCAGAGGACCCAGGTTCAATTCCCAGTACCCACATGGCAGCTCACAACTGGCTGTAACCTCAGTTTCAGGGGATCCCACACCCTTACAGGAAATACATGCAGGCAAATCATCAATGCTCATAAAATAAAAAATTAAAAAAAAAAAAAAAGAAAAGATTTTCAACTGCAAAGGTATTTGAAGTGTCTGAGTAATAGCTGGGCAGTTGGCATGCGCATGCCTTTAGTCCCAGCACTCGGGAGGCAGAGGCAGGCGGATCTCTGTGAGTTCGGTACCAGCCTGGTCTACAAGAGCTAGTTTCAGGACAGCCTCCAAAGCCACAAAGAAACCCTGTCTCGAAAACCAAAAAAAAAAAAAAAAAAGTGTCTGTGTAAGACTGAACCCCATTATTTTCAGGACACTGTGCCACTTGAGGTAGGGGCAGGACACTATAGCTTCATGGCTCTGGAAAATGACTCCTGAGAAAAACTTTCCCAATCCCAGTCTGGTGCTCACCTTGGGGAGAGGCATCAGTGAAGACCAGGTCCTCTAAACCCTGCTCAATGACTTTGATCACAAACTCAGGCCGTCCATTATTCTCGCTGATGGAGCAGCGGTAGCAGCAGCGGCGATTGTTGGTACGAAGACTCCAATAGATGCGAGTGGCCTCGTAGCCCACAGGATAGAGGGCAGTGGCACTGTGGAAGTCAGCCATCTGGTGTGGGAGCAGCTGTCCAATGGCATGGAACACAAGACCCCCTACTCGGAACATGTGTAGCCGCTCCCCCCGCTGGATGATGCTGGCGATCTGCTTCACCTCGTCCCGTTCAATGTAGACCCTCCGGAAGACAGCAAAGGAGCTCAGTTCCTGCTCACAGGGCCCCTTGATCTTGTGCATCGGACACAGCATGGTCTTGTCCTTGAAGAACATGCACTTAGCTCGGATGGCACAGGCAAAATGGTAGACATTGGGGCAACGCATGCGATTGCAGCTACTAGTGGCACCAGTTCGCTGGCACAGGGAGCACTTGGTTAGCAATCCTCGGTGCAGGGCAACCTCCACATTCATCAATGCCCCACCCTGGGTTTCATACACCTCCGTGGACCACAGGGCACAGTTGAGGTGTACCCAGAGGTCCAGGTCAAGGTTGAGTAGGCGGGCAGGCCCATCAGTGGCACCATCTCCCTCTTCATGACAGAAGCAGCATCGTCGCATGTCTCGAGGCACCTTGTTTGGTTTCAAGGCTGTACCAAGCTGCTCCATAAACTCCGCCACCTCTCGTTCACCCTCTTGTCGTCCACTGCCCTTCTGGATGGTCAGCAGTAGTCGCAGCCGCTTCCAGCGTACCCCTTTCCACTTTTTGAGGCGTGGGGGACGGGAATCTTCACTCTCTTCTGGGGGTCGGGCTCGGGGTTTGGGCCGGGCAGATTCAGGGGATGAAGCCAGTGGTAGAGGTGAAGGGATTGGTGGCTCAGCAGAGGGTTCAGCCTGAAGTTCAACCAGGGGCTCAGCAGGGGGGCTGGCAGGAGAGGGTGCCAAAGGAGATGGAGGTGGGGAAGGTTCCTCAGGAGGGGGGGCAGAGAGCTGCCTCACATCCAGGTTGGAGACATTGTAGGTGTAGCTGTGCTGGGTGGATGGCTCGGGGGCAGGACTCTCCTACAGGAAGAGACCCTGGGTGTTAATGCCAATTCTTCAGCTAACTAGCACATCTCTCCTCTTGACCAGACTCCAACCCCTCAAAAGCCATTGTCTTCTTTGCCCTGGGAGCACCTTCTTCCTAAAACTGACCCTTCTTCCTCCAGACCTACCTGTTTCAGGAGGCTCAAGATGTCTAATTGGCTCTTGAGGGTATAGCCAGGCAACACTGCATCAAACTGCCTGAGCCAATCAGGTCCAGTGTCTGGGCCCTTGGCACTCAAACCTTTTTCTTTCCCACCTACAGAAAGGAAAGGGTCAGTCTTCCACCAGAACTCTTCTCTGATCTGAAAGTGGTCTCCTGCTCTTCTGCTCTACTCACCAGGACCCTCGGCTTCCACTTTCTTGGGCTGGAGGCCTACCCGGGCAGGGCTGTCTGGGAACAGCACCTCGTAGGAGTTGGGTATCTTCATGCTTAGTAACTCTGCCACTGCTACCATCACACCATTCAGATTCTGGTGGGGCAGAAGAAAGGACAGGAGAAAACAGCGGCATCATCCTCAGTGAGCCCTGCTAGGGGAAGGCAAGGACGCAAACCCACTGCACAAGGGTGGTCACACAACCTTTCCTAAACCATGACAGGTACACACAAGAGTTCCAGAGGGAATAACACTGCAGACAGTTGCAAAGAAACTTGTATTGCTGTTTAAACTGTTATCCAACTTTCTTTGACCATAGAACTCTGCAGCAGGGGTTCACCAAATGTGAATGGAGGAGAGTGATCTTATAGCATTTGGCTCTTGATAGTCTATTGGTTGATTGTCTTTATCCATGGATGAGCCTTATGAGACCCTACTTCCCTCGCTCAGCCCACAGCCCATAGGTCAGGCTTTCAAACAAAGCAGGTATTCAGGACAAATATTTGAACAGCTGGATTTTTTTTCTTTTTAATCCAGACAAGCGCTGAAGACTGCCCTCTGGCCCAAGTTCTCCTTGGCCTCAAGGTCCCCCTAAGACATACCTTGGCAGCAGCAGCAGAGACTGTCAGCATGACTGACACCTCACTTCCTTTGCTTTTTTCCCAAGCTGTAGCAGGTAGCTTTCCAGGGACCTCCAGGTCAAGGGTCCCATAAGGTTTTGTATCTGGGAAGACTGGATGAAAAAGAGAGAAGCTTGTATAGATTTCCAGCACAACCCTAGCCCCTCACATCTGACGACCCAGCCACACTGGGCCTCCCATGCCATGAGCAGCACGTACCAGGGATGCTGGCACGGGGGATGATGGGAATGACAGGGGAGAGGGCCCGAGTGTCCTGCTCCCACCGGCCAGAGCCCAGCTGTGGAAAACGTGGGGCCTCTTCCCCAAGGATGCTCTCAGGGGATGAAGCCGGCACGATACTATCAGGAGAATCACTGTCCTCATCACTCTCCATCCTGAAGGCAAATGCAAACAGGTGTTGATACAGACCCATGAAGTCCCCCTCTCAAAGGCAGCCATCAGGAGGTGTAGACATAACTGAAACCTGCCCCCAGCTAACGAAATACTAGGCCATCTGTCCTGCACCCGAATCCCCACCTGACATCCTCAGTCTGATTGTGAGGGGGTGTAGGCAGAGCAGCCAACAGGTCTAAACTCTTCACCTCTGCAGCATCTGAGGGATAAGGAGGGAGAAGTCAAGGTGAGTGGATGGTGGGTCAAGGTGATGCTCTGTCCCCAGCATTCCAGGTCCTGCTAGGTATCGTGATCAACCATCTACTCTACTAATGGCTTGTGTGGCAGGAAACCATACAGACACTGAGCCTTTCTTGTGGGCCATACTGATTTAAATCAAGACAGGGTTTGCCTCTCTTATGTAGCACAGGCTAGCTGGCTTCAAACTCCTAAGCCCTATTGCCTTTCTTCTCCAGTTTTGGCTGGGATAAAAAGTCACCATAACACTCTATTTACATCTTCTAACAACAATTGTTACATGAATTTTATATATCTAGTTTATAGAGAGGAAATCAAGGCTCACACAAGTCAAGCTACTTGGTCTAAGTAACACAGCTAAACACACTCATGCGCTAGAGTTCAAATGTAGGTCAGACTGTGGCTTCATATCCATGAATGCTAGACTGATTCTTCTCACAAAACGTCTCTCAGACTCACCCTGTTACCTTCCTCCCCTGCCTTTTCGCCAGACTCTAGAAGTCCATCATTGTCCTGAACCAAACAACCAGAATGGGCCCTTCCCACCAAATGTCTGTTGTGTATGTGCACAAGGCAGCATGCAACCCATTCATTTCTGATAGAGTGGCAGGGTACAGCTCATGCCCAGCACTCATCCACCGAGTACCACTGAGAAAGGGAGGCCAGCTTCTCACTTACTCCTCAATGTTCCTTCTGTGTCCTGAGCAGAGGCTGCATCCTTGGGGTGCTCCCCCAGTTCGTCAGAGGGTGTAACACCATTCACCATCTTCTGCTGCACCGATGGGGGTGGGGTGGGGGGCAGCGACGAGGGTGGTGTCGGCGGGTTACTCAGGTTATTCTGGGGGGTGGGGTGGGTGTTGTGTGCAAGGTGGCATAGGGAGACTGGTATAATCTCCTGGTCCCACAATACATCAGCATTTTCCTCCAGTCTTTCATCCCTACCTCCAACCCCAAGAACTTTATTATTCCCAAAAAGTATTGCCATTTTTCTGACCTTGGTGAGCAGCTGAGAATAGTAGTCAAGGCCGGCATGTAGAGCCCCACTTCCAAAGGCCCCCCTGAGCTGGCTCTGCCCACTGACTAGGCAGCCACTGCCAAAGGGAGCAAAGAGGCTAAAATTGGCGGTGATGGTAGGCTCCGTCAGGGGCAGCTGGGACAGCTCCTAGGAGGGGCAAGATGACAAAGCTGGAAAGCTGCAGCATTCACAGCTGTCCCCTCAGAGCTCAGGGGACAGACTACCCATCCCCCTCCATCCTGAGATGGGTCCATCGCAATGGCTCCTTGGGGATCACCTGTTTTAGTTGTTTCAGTAAGGCCTCGTTAGCCCTGACCCCATCTTCTTTCCGCAGCTTCTTTCGGGAGCTCACCAATCTGTCGCTTGTCTTCTGTACCCGCTTAGGCTTCGCTGTCAAAGGCTTTCTTGTGGTTGCATCCTAAACCAGAGAAGCCCTGTGAAGGGTGCTGCACTCACCTAGTCTGACCTAGCCCTGCTCATCGGACCTCCGTAATTATAGATTTCACTGTCACACTGTGCTAGCCAAAGTACTCACCTCTTTGCTGCTGGAAGGACCCTGTAGTTTCTGCTCCAGCCCTGACAGCTTGCTGTCAATGTGTCCATTGATCTCAGATCGAGGTCCCTCAGGGCCCCGCCCAGCACCAAGTTGCACATTCTTTGCCCGCAGAAGCTTCTGCAGGAGTAGATGCCCAGCCTCTGAGCGGGAGCCTGCTAGCAGAAGGTGATTGCTGGTGCCTGGTGTCCCTCCTGGCTCCCCATCGGCCTCCCTTTTCACTGCCTGTGCGCCCAGGGCACACGACTCTTCCCGAGGCTCCTGTTTGATGCTGAGTTGCGGTGACTCTTGTACCACCTGTCCATTCACCTGCTCCAGATGCCCGGATACCAGGCTGCTCTGCTCTGGCTTCTGGGCTTCAGTTAGGTTGTCTGAGGGGTCCCAGGGTCCCAGCCCCTTGCCAAAGAAAGTATCTGCAAGCTGGGCAGCAGCAGGTGAGACCCTCCCAGGAGGCAGCTCCAAGGTTGGCCCCTGGGGTTTTGGAGTCCCTGGATGGGTAGGGGTTGGCTGGGCACTGGGGGAAGGTAATTGTGAAGGTCTCTTTGGCTCTTGGGGACTGGATGGTGGAGGTGTGGGATGGACAGGGCCAAGCACTGGTCCTGTAGATAAGGCTCCTTGTGGGACAGGGAGTCGGGGTGGGCCCTGAGGTCTAGGCCCTGCCCCTAGCTCCTGGAGGGGTCCAGTCTGAGATCCAGAAAAACCCCCAGATTGAGGTTGGCAGCCCAGGAGGCCCTGGAGGGGAGAGGGCTGGGACCCAGGCTCCTGGATCGGTGGAGTCTGGCGCACTGCCTGACTCTGCTGCAGCTGTCGCTGCATGAGGAGTGCCTGTAGCTGCTGCTGCTGCTGAGGGCTTAAGTGCCGCAGCTGTGGGTTTTTGGCCAGGACTCCTTGGAGCTGTGCTCGAAGTTGACCCACTGTAGGCATGACTCCAACCCCAGGAAGACCCTGCCCAGACTGAGGGACAGGTCCTGTTTTGGGAGGCTGTGGCCCTGTGTTATTTTGAATGGGCCGATCTAGCCCAAGGGGCTGTTGGGAGCCCAGAAGGTTCTGGGTCATAGGCCCAGGCTGTTCCCCTAAGGAAACAGAGGGCTGGTTCAGCAGGTGGGGTACAGAAGGGACCTCAGAAGAGGATCCTAGTTGCTGCCCATGGTTTCCTCCACCTGTTGTGTGGAGCAAGTTCACTTGCTGCTGCTGGGGTTGTCCTGGGAGCCTTAGTGGTGGCTGCAGCTGCACTGGGATGGGCTGAGCCTGGGCCTGGGACTGGACAAGTAGCAGCTGTGAGTCTCCAGAAACAGAGGGCTTTACCTCCCCGGGTTCAACAGACATTGACTCAGGTGTAGTCCCCACTGCCAATGGCCCCCCTTGATGTGTTGAGGGTCCCTCAGTGACTTCTGAAGGAAGTGATGCTTCTGTAATGTTTTGTTCCTTGCCTGTCAGGAGCAGGGTTGGGCCTAGGGCTCCGGGGCTAGAAAAGTGTTGAAGAGGCTTGGCTGGCATGCCAGGGCCAAGTGTCACCTGCTGCTGCTGCTGCTGCTGCTGCTGCTGCTGCTGAGGAGACAGTAAAGTTCGATTCTGATTCAAGAGGCCCATCTGCTGCTGCTGCTGCTGCTGCTGCTGCTGCTGAAGATGCTGCTGCTGCTGTTGCTGGTGCAGCTGCTGCTGAAGATGCAGCTGCTGCTGTTGCAGCTGCTGCTGTTGCAACTGCTGTTGTTGCTGCTGCTGCTGTAAGGAGCCCAATGGCTGCGCACTCATTTTGGGCTGCCCACCATGTGACATCATTCCTTGCTGAAGATGGGAAAGTCCCGTCATAGACCCCTGTTGTTGGTGCTGCTGCTGCTGCTGCTGGGCTGTGAGAAGTCGGTGTCCCATAAGGCTGTGACCCTGCTGCGCCAGCTGAGGGGAACTCAGCACCCTGGACTGAGTCATAAGCACCTGTCTGTGAGGGCCCTGAGGACCCAAAGCTCCAGAGTGCTGCTGCTGCTGCTGCTGCTGCTGCAGCACTGCAACCTGGGCAGGACCCAGCATGCCCTGGGACCCCTGTGATTGCTGAGGGGACAATTGTTGGACCAGCAGGCCCTGGTGGTTGCTGGGAGGCAGAAGGCCCTGAGGCTTGGGACCCAGAGCCTGGTTCTGTACTCCGGGACCCTGTTGCTGTTGGACTGTGACCTGCCCTAAGAGGTGTTGCTGTTGCTGTTGCTGTTGCTGTTGCTGTTGCTGCTGCTGCTGCTGCTGTAATTTCTGGGCCAGCTGCATTCGCTGCTGCTGCAGCTGTAGTTGCCTTTCCTGTAAAAGCCTTGAGTCAGGTCCAAGGCTTCGGAGAGCAAGATTTCCAGGGAAGAAGTTCCCTGAAGGACCAGTCAAGGATCCAGCCACACCAGGATGCTGCTGTTGCTGCTGCTGGGCCAAGGCAGTATTGAGGAATGGACCACCGGGCTGTCCGGGTAGTACCATGCCTCCCGGAGGCAGACGAAGGCCTCCAGCTTGCCCACCTGGAGGTGCCTGTGGTGGCTGTAACCCATGGCCAGGGAGCAGCTGGCCAGGGAGCTTGGTGAGTACCCGAGAACTTTGAGAAGGGCTGAGAGCCAGTACAGCTGAGTGCTGCTGCTGCTGCTGTTGCTGCTGTTGCTGCTGCTGCTGCTGCTGCTGCTTGTTACGATATTCTGCCATGAGATTTGTGTGCTCCTTCTGCTGTTTCCGGACCTAACATTGGCATGTTGAAGAAGTCAGTCAGAGGCTGCCCACCCTGCCACCCCTTATCCCTGGTTTCTGGGTACTAGGCTGAACTTTGCTTTCCCCACCTGATCCAGCTGTTTCTGGATCTTGCTTTGCTGCTCTGTAACCAGCTTGAGCTTCTCAGCATCAGCTTCCGGAAACTCACGGCCGGCCTTTTTGGCAGTGCGCTGCTTGGCACACAGAGCCTTCCGGGACTTGCGGTGCACACCAATCTGCTCTTCTAGCAACTTCAGCTGCATCTGTAGGAGCTGCTGGGTATGGAACAGCCATTCTTCATACTGTCGCTGGTCAGCCTCATCTAGTTATAGAATTTGTATGTTAGGGTCCACAAAACGGTGACCCCCTTCCAGACCCTAACCGTTTCTCTGCACCATCCTTCTTTGCCCATACTCACTGATCACTCCCTGGGCAAAAGTGGGTGGGTTGGGACGTGGCTGGGAAGGGTCACTAGCATTCCGCTCCTGTGGTAAGAGAGATTTCTAGAAGGTCACTGTTTCATGCCAGGCCCTAAGGAAAGTAGCCCAGTGAAATAATAAACAAATTTTCCTATTTTCCCCTTACCTGGCCACTCCCAGGTGCCACATGGTTCTGCAGATCATTGCCAGAGCCCCCAGAGAGCCTCTGAGCCAGCAGTGAGACTTGCTGCCTGCAGTCCATAAAGCATAGGGGATTATGGTGTCAGTGAGGGCACTGTTCAAACACAAACCTATGGGACAAATTGGGAGGGAAACCAGGAGAACAGTGTGATAGGAAGTCAGCCCACACCAGCCCCAAGTCTCACCTGTTCATACCAGGTGCCACCCCAATGCTGCCCTGAGCCATCACTTTCTTGATGCCTTTCAAAGCTACCATCTTGGCCTTTGCAATAGGATCAATGATATCTTCTGCAGCAAATTTGTCCAGATCTGAAAAGAGAAGATATAAGTAAGCTGAGTTGGGGAGTCAAGGCTCCAGGGCCCGATGGTTGTTTTTTTCAACACTCTCTCCCCAAATGTATAACAAGGATGTGGCAAGTCCACTCAGTTAAGCAGGTGCCACACAAACTGGTGCTACAGCACTAATGTTCGTGGAACACACAGTCCTTTTATTTGCACATTGCTTCATGGAGTCAGTAAACATTTACTGAGTCACTCAGTCAGCGTCACTATATCTTTTTAAGCCTCAGTTTCCCTCATTTGAAGAGAGACCATGATTGCTACTCAGCCTCCTTCATGGCGCTACAGATCATGTGACAAGAACAGAGGCATGCAATGTGAGACAGATAGTACTCTTCAAAGTAGTATTCCACAGCCAACATGGCTCAAGAACCCAAGATACAGGCAACGTGGCAAAGCCCCTTGACAACAGAACTGTTTGTGACATAAATACATCATCCAATAACCCACTGTCCTGCCAGTCTGGGACTGAGTAAGATCAAAATAAAACCAAACAACAAACAAAACAAAAACTAACTATGCCGGGCATTGGTGGTGCACACCTTTAATCCCAACACTCGAGAGGCAGAGGCAGGCGGATCTCTGTGAGTTCGAGACCAGCCTGGTCTACAAGAGCTAGTTCCAGGACAGCCTCCAAAGCCACAGAGAAACCCTGTCTTGAAAAACAAAAAACAACAACAAAAAACCAACTAGGCACAGTGGTATAAAACTGTAATCCCAGCACTCAAGAAGCTATGACATAAAGATTTTGAAATTAAGGCCAGCCTATGCTTTGTAGTGAGACTCTGCCTCAAAAAACAAACAGAATAAGCCAGGTATGGTGGCATATGCTTGTAGTTCCAGCATTTGACAGATGGAGACAGGAGGATCCTAAATTTAAAGCCATCTTCATCCTCAGTTACACAGCAAGTTTGAGGTTAGACTGGGTTATGCGAAACCCTAACTCACCTCTCATGTACCGCCCCCCCAAAAAAAAACTAAAAAAAAAAAAAAAAAAAACCCATACAGAAATAACCACAAAACAATCTCAAACCTTCTTAAAATTCTACATTTTGTTTTGGGGTGCTTTATTTATTTTAATTAATTAGTTAGTTAACTTGAGAGAGGGTCTAAATAGTCCTGGCCATTCTGGAACTCAGAAATGTAGAAGAGGAGTGCACCATCCGCTCAGAAAACTGACTCTCAACTTCGTCAAAAGGGCCCCCCCCCCCTTTTTTTTTGGTTTATTGAGACAGGGTTTCTCTGTGTAGCTTTGGAGCCTGTCCTGGAATTCGCTCTGTAGGCTGGCCTCGAACTCACAGAGATCCACCTGCCTCTGCCTCGCCTCCCAAGTGCTGGGATTAAAGGCGTGCACCACCAACTCCTAGGCATACAAAGGGCTTTCTAAAGCTGTTAAATTCGCATCTAGCTCTGCTACTTGTACAATCTTAGACACGTTACTTAACTTTATACCTCATTTTCTTCTTTTTTAATCAAAGCCAACTGCAGTACCCATTTAATGAATCTGTTATGGCAAATATAGTAAGGCCTATAAAGAGCGACTACCTGTTCAATAAATGCAGTCAGCCTGAGGTATTCCTCAGTATGGCCCCACTACCTCCCTCTCCAAAACAACAACAGTGCCCACTCTCCTCTACCATATCATTCAGTGCTCTCCATAGGTTTTCCTGCCCTATAGCTTCATTTCATTTTTCACTTACCTGGTTTGCTTGTCCTTATAGTCTTTTCTCTAAGGACTAAATTTAAACTTCACCAAGGACATAGAGCCTTTGCTCCAAAGGCCCACTGCTTCTACCAATAGTACTTTGAGGTTTAGCTGAAGCCCCTGGAATCCCATCTACCTTAACTAAGGTGTTCCTTAGGGTACTAGAGTTAGTGCCCAATCAATGGTAACTAGGATCAGACTAAACCATGCCCATGTGAAGTTACCTGTATCTGGGAAGAAGCTGTTAGCCAGCTGTTGTTGCTGCATCGCCAGCTGCTGAGGCTTCATACACATGGGAGCTGGCATGGCATTCATGGGTTTCTGTGCTAACACTGGCTGTGAACTCTGTTGGGGCACCAAGCCTGTCTGCCCTGCTTGCTGCCCACTTAGCATATGCCCTTGGTTAGATACCATAGCCACAGATGGGGCCAGGCGCTGCTGAAGGGCATGAGCTGGTGACTGGCTGGGCATCAGTGACTGGCCCAAACCTGGCTGTCGAGTATTTCCAAGACCAAGAGCAAGCTGCTGTGGAGGCCCAGCCTCATGTGGCAAAGGCAGGGTCTGTGCAGGGCCTGGTGCAGGAAGGAGGGAATGCTGCTGCTGCTGCTGCTGCTGCTGGGCAGGCTGCAGCTGTGCTGAAAGCTGCTGCTTCTTCTGCAGCTCCTTCTTCTCATGCTCTAGCAGGTCCTCAATGAGCAGAGGCAACTCACTGGCTACCAGGGAGCTCTCCATTTTGTCCAGCTCATCCCCAGATGCTGCATGTCCACTGGGCAAGGTTAGAGCCCCACTCTCTAGCTCAAATTTTTCCAGAAGGGACGATCCACCTGGGCCACTCAGTGAGCTGGGGTTCAGCAAGTGAGCTGGTGTTCCTCCTGTGGTCCCAAATGGGCCCTTCTCAGTTGTGTGCCCACTGCTGGGGAATGGTCCTGTACCTACTCGAGTGTCCCGGCTGCCCATCACAGTCTGACCTGGCTTCAGTCCCAGGCTGAGGGGAATGGCAGGAGGTGCTGGCTCCACCTTGGGGGTATTAATGGTGAACTGGCAAGGAGAAGGATGGCGCCCTCCCTCCTCCACTTTGGGCTTCACCTCAGGGAGCATAGATGTTAGGCGAGGCTCAGAGTTGTCTGTGGCAGGAGGAGGACGTTCCTCAGGGCCCAAGGATACTGGCTCTACCCCCCGCAGTAGGGCTTCTCGCTCAGCCTTCTCATTTGCTGACTCCACCAGCCTTAGGTGCTCATTAAAGATGTCCTTCTTGTCCCCGGTATCTAGCTCAGGGTCAGTATATGCTAGCAGGTCAAATTCATCTCCATTGAGGAGGTCATCTAAGTGGGGGTCATTAGTCTCCAGGTTTTCTAGGGTGCCCAGTTCATCATCACCCTTGGCCACATCTACACCCAGACCCAAGTGAGCGAGCTCTTCATCATCCTCTAGGGCCTTGTGGGCATCAAAGTCATCATCCAACTCAGGATCCTCACAAGGCAACTTCCCAGCTTCCAGGGCCAGAGGGGGACGACTAAGTTCAGTGCTTGATGGTGGGCGGCTGACCAGCTCCAAGCCAGTTGGTAGGGCAGGACTCTTGGTATGGGATGTCTGATGGAGGCTGTTGTTCAATTCAGGGACTGGTGGGGCTGAGGGTTTTTGTGGGGGAAGGCCTGAAATAGCCACGCCCCGAAGACCTTCCGGAGCCAGGCGGTGGGGTTCCTCGCTTACCGGGTAAAAACGGGGCCTCTGTGGGGGACCCTGGCCAGGAAACGGAGGTCCCCCAGGTCCAAGTCCTTTCTGTACATTGTGTCGCAACTCAATGAACTGAGCAGGACCAGCTGGACCAGGCACTGGCTCAGCAGGGCCTGGAAGGCGGGTGGGGATTCCTGCCAAGGGGGAACCTAGTGCTTGGCGGCCAAGTTCAGGTCCAGGAGTTGATGGAAATCGAGCAGACATAGCAAGTCGCATGGAGGTTGCTACTGTTGCCTGCTGTTGCTGCTGCTGCCACAGTGGCTGCTGCTGCTGCTGCTGCTGCTGCTGCAGGGGTAGGGACCCAGGATAGGGTGTACGCTGATAGAAGGCCTGGGAGCCTCCAACAAGTTGCCTGGAAAAAAATTCAGTCATCAGCGAGAAGCAATCAGCATGGAGGGCAGAAGAGAGGCATAGGATAGTGACAGAAGATGAAAGAAACAGCGAGGGAAAGAATGAGGAAGAGGAAGAGTAACAACCGAGAAGGACTAATGACAGGGAAAGACCAGAGGCCAAAGACGGTGATGGCAGAATCTGTCCCATATTCTCCGTCCGCCCCCACCCTCCCCACCCCCTCCTGGAACCTCACCTGCTGTTCATATCCATAGAGGAAGGTGTAGCTGGTGGAAGGGGCCTGGAGAGCCGGTCATCACTGGAGAAGGCTCCTGGTCCCAGGATGGGCCCACCTAGCTTGCTTGAAGGTAACCCCACAATACTGCTCTTATCCTAGACGACACAAGGAGACCAAGGTGTAGTTGCTGCCTTTGGTAGTCTGACCCCACCACCCCTTGCCAATCTACCTACCTGGGACCCAGTGAAAGGGGTCTGGCCTCTGCTCAGCTGTTCAAAGGCAGGGCTGCTGGGTTCAGCGCCCCAGTTGCCTGGAGGCCCCACTGCACTTGCAGCTGCTGCAGCTGTTTCCTTCTCCTGCCGCAAGTTGTTACGCTGAATCTGCTGCCGAATCAGCAGTTCCCGTAGTCTCTGGCGCTGTCCAGAAAACAAAAGTAAGCCCATTAAGTAAGCCCATTCCAATCCAATTATGGAGCCAGACATTGGTGGTGCATGCCTCACCCGGGAGGCAGAGGCAGGTGGATCTCTGTGAGTCCGAGGCCAGCCTGGTCTACAGATCGAGTTCCAGGACAGGCTCCAAAACAGAGAAACCCTGTCTCAATAGACCAAAAAGACAAAATGAAAACAAAAAGCCATTCTAATCATGGGGCTGGAGGAGAGAGAAGTATGGTGGGACCAGTTACAGGATATCCACTTACCTGCCGTTGTTTCTCCAGCTCTGTCTGGCTGAGGCTAGGCATGCCTGCATCCTGGGCACTTGAGAGTTCAGGTGTTGCCAAAGAGCTACTACTCATTGTAGCCCCTGCATCTTCTCGCTTTTCCACTGGAGAGGTGATGCCTGCCCTTTGTGAGGCTCCATGGGACAAGTAGGGGAGGGATCCCTCGGGTGTGGGAGGTGGCATAACTGATGCGGGGCGTAGTGGGGACAGCCCATAGCCCTCCCCTGTGGGCCCAGTGTTGGGCCCCAGGGGGCTGCCTGATGGGTGAAAGTTCCCCGTGGCTACTGTGTAATTTGTGCTTTGAGGCTTGCCCAAGGTGGGGCCAGGCCCAAAATGGCTGTTGATCCCATGGGGTGGAGGGAGACCAGGTTGAGGGACAGGGGGCTTTAGGGAAGGCTCCCCTACCCCCTGTGGGAAAGTGAACCGCATGGGAGATGGGGTGCCTACAAATGCGCCTGTCCCAGGTGAACGGGCAAAATTGGGGGGTTGTCCACTTGGGACCTTAGCATGGAGCTCCCCTGCTGGGCCGGAGGGCAGGGCTGCTGGGAAGCCCCCAGCTCCCAGGGGAGTGTGGGCTAGGGGCCCAGCCTTAAAGGCAACTTCAGGGGGCTGGGGTCGGGGTGGCTTATGCAGCGGGGCAAAGGGGTCACGGGACTGAGGGCGTGAAGGTGGACGAGAATAAGGGTCAGGGGACTGGAAGCGAGGGGTAACAGGGGATGGGCAGAAAGCCTCAGCAGACAGAGGACGTGGCGTCAATGGGGACTGGGAACTGGACTGGGATTGAGGACTAGCGGGCACTCTGGAGAAAGGGTCAGAGGGCAGTGACCGAGGAGGCAGGGCACAGCAGCTCTCAGGGGGTGGTGGCTGGGGTCGAGGAGTCAATGGGGGCTGGGCATAGGGGTCAGGGTAGGAGGCAGAACGAAAGACGTCAGAGTGGCTGGGAGGAGAAGGGGCCAAAGCCTGGGCTGCGGGTGGCTCCTGGGCCCGTAGGCCCAGGCCCGGGCTCTGGGGCTCTACCTGAGATGCCCGAGGGGTTAGGGGGGCTTTGAAGACATCAGGCGCCTTTAACTCCAGGCCACCCAGGTGGGAGCCTGAGGAGGGTGAGTCAACACAGCCCAGGTTTGGGGGACCATAGCCAGGAGAGGATGCCCCAAGCTCTTCCTTCTTCACCTCTAGGGTCTTCCGGGACTCCCCAAAAGGTGGTGGTGAGAGCAGAGGCTCAGAAGCCTTGCCTCCGGCTACCCCTGGGCTCTCAGGCACAGCCAGGTTGTCCAATGAGGGGCAGCGGGGCTTAAGGAAGGGGTCAGGCGTGGAAGGCTGGTGTCTGGGGGTACCCGGTGGGGTAGTGTGGAATTCCCCTGGCTGGCCAGTCCCAGGTCGAGTTGTGGTGCCCAGTATTGGGGGCTGGGCGGGGGCTCCAGAGGGGGTTGGGTAAGGAGGATAAGTGGGTGGTGCCGCAGAGAACCGTGGCTCTGGGGCGTAGGCAGGGGCCAGTCCAAAGGGGTCCTGCGAAGGCACTTGGGCGGGCACCTGGGGCGGGAGCTTGAGGAAGAGCTCACCAGGTGAGTCAGGGCCGGGCACTGTGCCCGCTGGTGGCTTCAGGAACCCGTCCGCAGAGGTAGACAAGCCAGCAGGGGTAGTGGGACTGCCAATGAAAATAGTGGGGGCCGCAGCAGGGGGCGGACTGCCCAGAGCCCCTGGCTGGGAGGGAATTCGGAGATGGAGGGCTGGTCGATCAGTCTTACGGGCTATGTCGCCCACCTTGGCCTGCTTGTTGATCTGGCTCTCAGCCTGCTACAGAGAGACCAAGCAGAACAGTCAGACTGTTTGCTGTAGGAATGACCCATGGCCCCCAAGCCTAGAAAAGCCATCCACTCACCTTTTGCACCTTGTTGATGCGGTGAGCAGCCCGGTTATCTTTGGCCTTTTGCTGAGGGACAAGGACACAATATAGGGTTTCCTGCTTAGTCTCAAGCCCAGCCCCCAACCTGGCCACAGTGCCTCCCCAGAAATCAGTCTTCCGGCCCAGCTGCTCTGGGATGGAGAAGATGGACAGAAGGCGAGGAAGGGACTGAGATGAAACCCTAGAGATGTTTGTCAGGTCTCAAACTGGCCCATGGTCTCTTACCAGGTAGGGGGCTTTGTCAGCAGCTGGAACCTTTCTCCAAAGCTTCATGATTTGTTTACATCGGCTAGACCAGTCTGGAGAGCAGAAAGATTAAATCAGAGGAGGTTTGGCAGGTGACCCCTCCACCTGCCAGATTGTACCCCTAGCCCTCGCCCAGAGGTACCTGGGTAATCTTGCTTGAGATTAGGGAAGTTAATGTTGGCATAGAGTACAGGTGAAATAGTAGAGAGCTGGCCCAGTTCCTCATCTTTTTCCCAACGCTGCAGACTCCGCTGGTTATAGGACAGTCCGTCGCCTTCACCCTCAGTGGTAGGAGTAGTGGGAGTGGAGGGCGTGGTGCCCCCTGAGCCTGTCCAGGGGCTGTCTGGCTCACCCGGTTCTGGGCTAAAGAAGCCCCCGCGCTCCCTGGGGCGCAGGGGCAGAAAGTCACAGAGGGTAAGGATTTCAAGACCTACCCCAGACAAATCGCCCAGAGCCCCAAGTCACTGCTCTGTCCCACTTGGGAAAGGTCACTAAGAAGGGAGTAGGAAGAACAAGAGAGTTGTCTCTTCAGTGGCTCAGAGTCAAAAGGAGGCAAGGCAGGGACCATGCAAAGGGCAAGGACAATAGGGACCACCCATGACAGTTAAGCAAAGATACCAACCTAGAATCCAAGAAGGGAGACTGGCAGAGGCCTGGGTAAGAGTCCATTGGGCTACTGGAAGGGAGGCTCCCCAAAGGGAGTCCACCTGCAAGAGCAACAGGGTCAGTGAAAAGAGGAGCGAGACGCCTGCTAAGGGAGCAAGGAGCCTGCTGAGGGAACGAGGCACCTTCCACAGACTTGTAATCAGCTCCCCTCCATAAGCACCTTGGAGAAAGGGCCTCTGCAGTGGTGTACGGCTGCCTTCTAGACCAGGAGTTCCACAACCCAAATGCTGTTCTCTTTCTGAACCCAGGACATCCTTAAAGAGCTGCTGCAGGTCCTTGGACTCCATCTTGGGCAGCTCTGTGGGGGAGTGATAAAGCACACCGCTGAGTAGGAGGTTCATGTGACACCACAGATCTACAAATGGTTATGGCCAAGGAGGGTAACCAGGACTCTCCCACCAAACAGCCTAGACCAGTCCCACAGACAGGACCTTCTTTTCCCATGGAGGACCCTTATATAGAAGACCTCGTACAAGCCTTACCTTCTGTGGGAATCCTGTCTAAGTCGGAGCTAAGCATTCCTTCACCTGGGGTACCTGGCTTCTCAGGGTCACTGGGCACTGGTGATGCCTTTACACCACCATCCTCAAGCCCTGCAACTTCCAGAAGAAACCCACCAGTCACAGAGGTGTGATAGTACAACACCCCAGAAGGCATGGAACAGCATCCAGGCTCCAGTTCTGGCCATGTTCAGGGGCAGAACCAACTCAATACAAGCAAAACCAAGCAGGAATCCAATTTCCCCAGCAGCCCTCACCTGGCACATCAGCCATGCCCTCGGGCCCACGGGATTCTTCATCTGCAACATCTGTACCATCATCTATGAGAAACAATTCCACTCCAATCAGAGGTGACACCTGATGCCCACAAAGGGGGAGGGGGCGCACACTTGGCCCACCCTTAGTTGGCCAAGCCTCCCCCAGACACCTTTGCCAACTATGAAGCAGAAAGGTAAGCTGGACACCCCAGAACATGTCATTTCCGTCAACTGACCTTTATGCAAGGCATTGAGCTCCTTCCTCTCTGAACCTCCATCCCCCCGGGGCTTTTGAGTTCCAAGTCCGAAGCCTGGCCGGCCTACCCCAACTGCAAAAAGGGCCTTCCGACTCAGGTCCAGCAGTTCCTTCCCAAAGAAGGCTTCCTGCAGGAAGGAATAGTCCAGAGAGATGGTTTCTTGATGCCCTATAGGTACAGACCCTCCCCTCACCCTAGGGAGTCTGGAAGCTACCTGCAAGTAAGCAGGGAACATGTCTTCCAGCTTGCTCTTTTTGCGCCCTCTTCGCTGTTGCTTCTTCTTCTCATCCCCCTCAGCAAGGCTTGGTTCCACAGAGCCCTCGGCAGGCAGATCAGCAGGCATCACTGTAGACATAGGAGGACTCAGGCATTCTGGAGATACTAGCATGCCAGGGTCAACTCTGTAGGGAGACTCTCCCTACCTAACTCCTTCCCCAACCAGTTAGACCCTCCACCCACTTTGCCCTTGAAGTGAACTCACACCCTGGTCTCCCTGGCACTGCCCATGTGCTACAATCCCCACCTTCTTCCCAGGCCCCACTGGTGCCCTCACCCGTCTCACCCTCGTCGGGCTGCCCATCCCCACTCAACACCTCGGCCTGTGCAGCAGGCCCCCTTTTCACACGAGGATGAGATTTCCGCTGTCGTACCATGAAACCACCAATTCCTGTGTGGAAGCAGAATTAGGAACGAGAAGCCACTAGAGACCTGGTGAATGGCCCCTTATTGCCCCATGACCCACTCTAGGGCCTTACCAGGCCGATAGGGTTTGCGCTTGCGTTTTTTGCTTTCCTCCGTCTCTTCTTTGCCAGGTTCTACATCAGGGCTGGCAGGTCCTTCGAGTTTAATTTCACACTCCATGTGCTCCACACCACCTGAATGTGACACAAGAGATGGAGGCATGTCAGAGGAATGGGCCCTTTTACATTTGTCATCCTGCAAGAGGGAACCCAGGAACCTGCCACAGTGCCACCTGAACATGACCAACAATGCTAGAGGATGACCAGTAGTGGCTATGTAGCCCCTACCCAACATCCCAACTCCAATGGGCTGTGCTTTTCCCACTATCTGCCTTGCTCTGAGATTCCCCAGCCCAACCTTCACCCTTGAGCAGCTCGTCAGTGTCCAGGTCCCCATCCTTCTTGTCATCAGGGCCAAGGGCATCTGAGGGCTCAGAACCCTCCAGCCCTGCCTCGCCTGGGAGGCCTAGCCGTCCTCGACGCTGGCGCCGCTTGTGCAGTGGTGACATGGTCAGGTTACGCAGCACCGCCATGCCAGTTTCTGTCAGCCACACACCCTCGAAGCGAAAGAACTGGGGCTCTGGACAACAGGGAAGAACATATGACCCCTGGACGGAGGCCCAGGGAAACCAAAACTCCAAATTTCAACCCCTGGTCCCAGCTGAGACACAAACAGTGACAGACAAGTCCTTCCAGACTCTAAGGGCTGGAGATCAGAGCCACCAGAGGCTCTACCACTGACTGAGGGACCCTGAGTAAGTCTGTTACTGCAGAGACCCAGCTGTATCCAGAACCTATTAACCACAGGTTCACCAAATGGATTCTCACGCTGACAAGGGACAGGAAGGACTCTACTTGCTGAATGCCATCACTCAGAGCCCTAGACTGTGAGAGTGGTACCCACACTGTGGCAGGAAAGATGGCCTTGTTCCCTTCTGTGAAAAGAAAGGTGTGCTCTCTTGAGTGAGAAGTGGACTTGCCTAGTGAAGATAGGAAAGCTTTGCTTCTAACCATAACTTTGCCACTAACTTGGTAAGTGACCTTAGGTAGGCCATGTACCCTGAGGATGGAGCAGAGGAGATGGTCTTAGCTGGTTTGGGTATTCAGAATCTCTGTGACTTACCTGGCTCTTTCACCTTCACGGGTACCAGTTCTGGTGGGGCAACAGGCGCTGTGGGAAGAAGGACAAACCACAAGCAGCTTAGGGGACTGTCCCCAAGGAAGAGACACCATGTCCTCTTTGCATCTTCCAAGCCGACACTCACCCACAGGCTTCACCACATAGGGCTGACAGGAAACACAGTCAAAGCCTTCATCGGCAGCCTGCTCCACTTCGTCCTCTGTGAAGAGGCTCTCACAGCCAGCATGCATCCACCTGGGAGGAGGGAGATGGGGATGAGCACTGCAAAGCCAGATGACACCAGCACATGGAGCAGACATGAGGAGAAAGGGATACTCTCACCGTTCACAGTGGCGACACTGGATTAGCAGGTCTTCCTCCACATAGGGAGCATGACAGACAGGACAGGTCACCAGGCTGGCACAAGGCCCACAATGTGTGTAACTATTCTGCCATTCACAGTGGAAGCCAGGGGAGGCAGCCCCACACTGCATACAAGACACACACCTAGGAGAGGCAGAAAGACCTTCAACACCTCACCTAGTTCCCCAGAGGCACCCTCACTGAGAACCAAACCAGAAGGCTGGTTTTCTAAACACTGGCATTCAACATTGTATCTATTTCAAATGTATCTCCAGCCCATTCCCCATCTCCTATCTGACCCCTGAAAGACTCCCAGGGTCCTTACCACTTGCACTTCCAGCCACCCTTGGGCACAGTGAGCAGTGGAGGGTCCAGGCAGTACGTATGGTAGCTAATGTCACAGTCATCACAGAGCAGCAGGCGTGAAGGATCGGAGGCCTGGCCGCATACCTCACACACGATACACTCAACACAACGCCAGCCCTTTAGTAGCATCACCTTGGTGATCTGGTACAGAGAAAGAGATGCCTCAGGTATATATACGGGCAGGGGGACACAGGACTTACATGGCGGAAGGCCAGACCTCTAAGGAAAGAGAAATTTATACAGAGCACTCTTTGTCCCTAAAAGTGCATCTCCAGAGGCTCCCGGGGTCTTTGCTGAACATAGAACCACCTCACTAGCCACAGCCCCACTCCAAGAGTGAGACACACATCCTTCACGAAGCAGACCCCCAAACTGATGACATATCAAGTTCATTTCCCTCAACTTTTCTTCACCTTTTAGAACCTGTTGCTAATACAAGCTGGTAAATGTTAGCAGTGAACTAATTAATCAATTAATAGATTTGGAAAAATCCCAAAGGACTGATTATACCTTAGGTTAAAGACATTGCTATCTATTTGTGGATATGGGGTTATAGTCTTGATTCTATGATCTACTTCCAGACTATACCATGGTTTGGTTTTGCTGAAACAGGGTCTCAACCATGTAGCTCTGGCTGTCCTGGAGCTCACTATAGAGACCAGGCTGATCTTAAACTTACAAAAGATTTGTCTGTCTTTGGGTGGAATTAAAGGCATATGTTACCACTCCTGACCATATACCATGCTTTCTACTAGTAAAGTTGTCAGCATTTACACAATGGACTGAATTACACCAGCAAGTTTTGCCTATGCAAAGAAACTACAAAGTGAATTCCCAAGCACTTTTCTGAGTTTGACAGCACTGACAACTAGTCAATGACTTCCAAGAGCCACAGCCACTTTAATAAATCCTGTGTTGGGATGATAAAATGGCTCTGAAGATAAAAGCACTTGCCACGAAGTCTGATGACCTGAGTCTGGTCCCTAGGATCCACATGGTGGAAGGAAAGAAATGATCCCACAAGTTGTCCTCTGACCTCAACAATTACACCCTGACACATCCACTCCCTCCTTCCCCCACCATACACACCAGATAAATGTAGAAAAATAATAAAAAAAAGTGAGGCAAGAATGGGGACTAGTGTAATGGGGGAATGACTCTGCCTGCAGCCTGTACATCTTGGGCCCTGAACTCACCTTGCTGTTGACACAATAAGGGTGATAGCACTGTGAACACTGGGAACAGGCCAAGAGGTGGCCCTCAGCCCCACGGCCAAAGCTGCCACACACCACACACATGTCCTGTGGAAACACAGAAACCTGAATGTCCAAGCGTGCCTCAGCCTCTGCCTCTGCCTCTATATCTCTTTGTCTGGGGGTGGGGAGGAGGTAATATGGAAGAAGTCAAGGGTTCCTTCTATTACTTTCCAGCCTATTTTTTTTTTTAAAGATTTTTATTTATTATGTATACAACATTCTGCTTCCATGTCTATCTGTACACCAGAAGAGGGCACCAGATCTCATAACAGATGGTTGTAAGCCACCATGTGATTGCTGGGACTTGAACTCAGGACCTCTGGAAGAGCAGTCAGTGCTCTTAACCACCTGAGCCATCTCTCCAGCCCTCCAGCCTATTTTTTTGATACAACAGACTTGTATCTCAACAGACTTGAAGCTCACAATTTCAACTAAGGTGGTTGGCCAACAAGCTCCTGGCATCCATCTGTCTCCTCCCCACACTTGAGATTACAGGTTACAGGCATGGACGGCCATATCCAGCTTTTAAATAGGTACTAGGGGGTTGAACTGAGGTCCTCTTGCTTGCAAAACAAGCATTACTGCTAAGCCATCTACCTAGCCCTGCAAATAAGTCTCTTGGCTGTTGTCCCAGGTTCCAGACAAAGACCAGGGAGGCAATCAGAAACCCAAGTCACAGTATTAAGACACTAGGTCACCAGGAGACCCTTGCATTTCCCATCTAACTCACAAAAGCTACACCTTCCTAGGATGGATGCCCTCCTGGCCTTTTCAAGTAACCAGAAATACAGTCCAGCATTAGTAAATGTAAGAAGTCACAGGAAGACAAGCCAGGGTAAAGACTTGTCTGGTAAGAGTTGTATATGACAAAATACACAGCAGCTTCAAGATTATTTAGGTGGCAACATATACAGGCTCCTGAGACTTCATTTTTGTCCTTTTCACTATTTGGGCAATTGCCATCTACTTCCTCATTAGCAAAGTGGGTCCTTGGTTTCTCCCACCCACCCTTGCAGCAAAGTAAGTTCACACACACGCACACACACAGAGCTCGGCATGCCCACTTTCACTGCTAAAGTTGGGGTCATCCCAGTTCTGTACGGTACCTGCATTAGAACAAATTTGTCTGTGTTAGAGAAGAGAACCACGGTATTCTGCATGGTGTCATCATCTTCTTCCTCCTCCTCCTTGCTAGGAGAACTATCAATATCAGCGACCTTAATAAGGAGAAAGTTGTAGAAAGTGAAGAAGAGAAGTCTGCCCTGGCTAAACTATCCTCTCTCCCTTACTCTGGAAAGAGGTATGAATTCCTGGCTAAGATGAAGGCCTCAGAAGCAGAACACTCCAATTCCCCAGTTGGCAGGGGGAAGAGGGGATGGCAGAGGTCTCAAGAACCCTCAGAGTCAAGCAGTCAAGCCCTAGACTATCAGGGAATGACTGACAGGATTTTAAGCGTGCTTAACTCAGAAGGAGCATGTGAAGCACGGTTGGCGGGGATGGGGGGGCGGTATACAGCCTGTCCTTACTACCAATGTCTCAATGGAAGAAGTGGTTGATTTCAGTCGAGCCCGTCCTCTCCCTCGTCCTCCATGTGCTCCTCCACGAGGCCGGCGTCTTCCTGGGAAACTACTGCTACGACCCTAAGTGAGGGAAGAGGACTATTACAGCACCAAGTGTGTTGGGCCCACAGGCTTGGAGGAAAGAAAGATGACAGAGGGTTTAAAGAAAAAAAAAAAAAAAAAAAAAAAAAAAAAAAAAAAAACCAGGTGTCCCACTCAGAGGACAGGAAAGCCAAGCCAAGTTTTCAAATAGCAACAAGTAGTGGCCAGGCCAATCTTCTCTTCCAAGAACAGAGACCGAGGGATAAGGACAAAAAACAATAACAAAAAATGAGTTGAGAGTACCACGTTTTTGGTCCCAATTCTGTCATTTTTTTGTTTTGTTTTGTTTTTTTGTTTTCAAGACAGGGTTTCTTTGTGACTTTGGAGGCTGTCCTGGAACTCTCTGTAGACCAGGCTGGTCTCGAACTCACAGAAATCCACCTGCCTCTGCCTCTTGAGTGCTGGGATTATTTCTGAGTGACTGTGAACCTAGGTAAATCATTTCCTCCTCTATGCACAGTGGTCGGCTAGGCAGAGGTTGACTGCAGACAGCCAAGAGCAGAGGCAGCTCAGGGCTGTAACTGACAGAAATGTGAGCCTCTTACCTGTTTGATCCGGGAACGGGCTGGGGAGCTGCGCCGCCGCCCTTTGTCTCCCTCCGCTTTGCCTCCACTGATAGTTGTCCCAGTGTCACACAACAGTGAGTCATCAGTCTCTGGTAGTGAGTCGGTACAGAGGCGCAGGGAGCCCTCATCTCGGGCTGGACTAACATCTGTAGACACTCCCAGCTCCATAGACAAGGAGCCGCCCCCCTCAGGATCAGGAGAGCCCAGTAGGGGCTCTGAACCAGGAAAACTGGCACTGGCATCACCCTGGCTCAGATTAGAGATCTCATTAACAATGTCTGATTTGATAAGAGTAGGTGGCATGGGGGCCACTGGTGCACCAAGCTCCTCCTGCTCTTCACAGGGTGAGCCCTGCCCTGCCTGCTTGCAATCTGGGCCGTAGACCTCCATAGGGGTCACAGGGGTCAGCTCCTCAGGGTCCAGGAGCACAGGAGAACCTTTAAGTTCACTAGCCAAACTGCCAGGGGTCTGTCCGGTCCGTGACTGTGAAGCATTAGCATTAGCCCCATCTAGAGGGGCTGTGTCTTCTCCCAAGCCAGAGAAGTCATCCAGGGCAGGGGCAGGGCTGGGAGCAGGGCAAGAAAGGTCCCCCATAGGGGATGGCAGAGGACTGGTGGCACTGGGTTCCAAGGCTGGACACTCAGGTTCTGGAACTTTCTCAATCTCCATTTCATGCAGCTCAGCCTCATCTGAGACATCCACTACCTTCTGCACAGGACTCAATGGGGAGGGGAGAGACAGTGGCAGAGCGGGAGGTGAACACTGGGAAGGAGGAGAGGGTGGAGGAGGCAAAGAATGCTGAAGGAGTGGAGAACAAGGTGGAGGAAGGGGCTCCATGAGGATAGGAGAAGCAGGTCCCATTGGGGAGCCTGGAGATGGGGGAAGGATCATTGGGGGTACAGGCTCAGGGTCAGTGCAGTTAGCTTCTGGTGGAGGGCTGATAGGTGTCTCTAGGATGGGGGCAGCCAATGGTGACTCAGGGTCACTGTCCCCTTTGGCACCAAAGGGGTACTCTAACTCCCCCAAAGGAGACAAGGCTGGAGGAGCCGCAGCTGGGATAATGGGTGAGAGCGGAGGAGGAAGAGGATCTGAGGGAGAAGAGAAAAAGAGAGGCTCTTAGATTAGATGTGCCGTAAGTTGCCAAAACTGCCCCAGAGGAGGGGGACATTAACATCTCCTTACCTGGTGGCATCAGCTGAGGTGACAAGGCTGGCTCCTCCGACAGAGACAAGGGCAGCTCCTCAGGAAGTGGGGATAGAGGTGGTTCCCCAGGCTCAGACACGGCTGGCTCTCCAAGCATGGGGGATAAAGGTGGTTCCCCAGTTGGGGGGAACAAGGACAACTCCTTAGGTGCAGGGCACTGGCTTAGTTCCTCAGGAGGTTCTTCAGGTCGAGGAGATTGGTATAGTTCCTCAGGCTTGGGGGACAGGCATGGCTCCTCAAGCATGGGGGACAGGCAAGGCTCCTCAGATTGGGGAGACAGGTGTGGTTCCTTAGGCTGAGGGGATAGATGCGGTTCCTCAGGCTGAGGGGACAAATGTTGTTCCTGAGGCACAGGAGACAAGTGTGGTTCCTCAGGCTGAGAAGATAGACACGGTTCTGCAAGCACAGGGGACAGGCATGGCTCCTCAGACCGTGGAGACAGGGGCAGCTCCTCAGGCTGGGGACAGAGTCGAGGTTCCTCAGGCTGAGGAGACAGGTATGGTTCCTCGGGCTGAGGGCAGAGTCTCGGTCCCTCAGGCAGTGGTGACAAGGGTGACTCCTCCAGTGGCAGGGACATGAGTGAGTCCTCTGGTGGTGGTGACACCGGGGAGTCTTCAGGGGGAGGGGATAGTCGTGAAGCCTCAGGTGGAGGTGATGTGGGAGAGTCCTCAGGTGGTGGGGACAGGGGAGATTCCTCAGGTGGTGGGGACAGCCGTGATACCTCAGGCAGGGGAGATAAGTGTGACAGGACAGGCAGGGGGGAGAAGCGTGATACTTCAGGTGGGGGGGACATAGGTGAGTCTTCGGGTGGGGGAGACATGGGTGAGTCCTCAGGGGGTGGGGACAGTCGTGATGCCTCCGGAGGTGGGGACAGAGGAGACTCTTCAGGTGGAGGAGATAGAGGAGACTCTTCAAATGGCGGGAACAGACGCGATGCCTCGGGTGGAGGGGACATGGGTGACTCTTCAGGTGGAGGGGACATGGGTGACTCTTCAGGTGGTGGAGACAGGCGAGATGCTTCAGGTGGTGGAGAGGTGGGCAATGCCTCAGGTGGAGGGGAGAGAGGAGATTCCTCGAATGGTGGAGACAGGGGTGAGGCTTCGGGTGGTGGGGACAGGGGCGTCTCTAGTGCAGGAGATGAAGGTGACTCCTCCAGTGGAGAAAACGGTGATGATTCGGGTGGGGGGGACAAAGGACACTCCTCGGGTGGTGGAGACAGGGGAGATTCCTCAGGCGGTGGGGACAGGCGTGAGGCCTCGGGTGGCATGGACTCAGGTGATTCCTCAGGCGGTGGGGACAGGCGTGAGGCCTCGGGTGGCATGGACTCAGGTGATTCCTCAGGCGGTGGGGACAGGCGTGAGGCCTCGGGTGGTGGAGATGTGGGAGATTCCTCAGGCGGTGGGGACAGGGGAGACTCCTCAGGCGGGGGCGGCGGGGGCAGCAGTGGCATCTCCTCATTTAGGGGAGCCTCCAACTGGGCTTCAAGTTGGGTCCCTGCTCTCCCTGTAGACACAACATATTCTACTCCTACCGAGCTCAGATCTAACTCCACAAAAAAGTGCAGGGTCTGAGGCAAAGCAAAAACTGTCTCTTGCCACAGAACAAAAGATTAATTTCAGGGACCTTTAAACCCTACTCACCTAGTGGTTTGGCTTCACATTGCAGGGGCCCCGGTTCCTTGGGTTGCATAGAGGTCACGTGCCCACCCTTTGGCTGCCCTTGGCATGCAACGTACAGAGCATCAGGCTCATCAGTGGGTATATCACCAGGCTCTGGGGGTGAAAATCTGCAAAGGGTACAGGGAAGCAGGCACTGTGACTCTTACCAGCTAACAGCTCCTAGAGAGCACACTGGGACAAGGCACAAATACTATGGATTGCACTGCTGACTGCCCATTGGTTTAGCATGGCCCCTGACAGTCACACCCCTTCAGATGCCCCATCCCAATCTCAGTCTACACTGCTTACCTACTACAGACAGGCAGGCGCTGCCCAGCAACAGAAATGAAAGGCTGACCTCCCTGGGCTTTATGACAACGGTGACAGAGCGAATAGTTCTCAAACCATTCAGAGTTCGGATTCAGTTCTGCTGAGCCTACCCCACAGGCCCGACATACCCGGCATGTCTAGGGGAAGCAAGCAAGAAAAACAGGCACTAGTCAAACCACAGTTGAAGACAGGAGTACACAGGATGGTAAATGCAAGGCAACTTTGGAGATGCTGAAGGAGGTGGCATCAGAAAATACTCACCATACATTTCCACGAGTGAGCGGGCAGTTCCTCTATGGGTGGTTTTAAGCAGAAAGTATGATATCCTTTGTCACACGTCTCACAAACCAACATCTTAGAATCATTCCCAGGTTTCCTGAGGGGCACAGGACACATTATGGGAATCCTTCCCAGCCTTGTTTTCTGCTCACACTTTGCATATAGCTATACATCAGCCTTCACACCCTTACCTGCAGGCTTGGCACTCTTTGCATTCAGGGCACTGCCAGCCAGCACGCTTGCGGGCAGTCAGAGCAGTGTCCAGACAGGCTCCATGATAGTGATGCCCACAGCTGGTACAGAAGAAGAGGTCACACAGCTCCCCTGGCCCCTCACACACTGCACAGTGAGCCTCCTCTGCAGTAGGAAGGGACAGTGAGGGTCAGCTATGGGTGCTCATGCAACTGAGCACTGTGATATACAGCCACCAGGTACTTCATGGACACAGAATAAAAGAGTTACCAAGTGCCTATCAAACACATGCTAGGTACTATTGTAGGCACTACAGATACCAGAGTAAATACATATAGGCAAAGTCCCTGTTCCAACGAAGTTCCATCTTCTTGGGACAGAATGACTTTATGTCTTTGAAGAATGCTTTGTGGGGTACCAAAACTCACGGCCCACTTGGCCCTTCATTTGCTCTATTTCCAAAGAATAGGACTTCTCACCCAAATGTGCAGCCCCCTCACTGTGGTCTGGGCAGAGCAGCTGCAATGTTTTCATGGATAAGAAGGAACCACTGGCAGTCGCACAGGGAAAGTGGTAAAGCCTCGGACATCCAGGTGAGCGGCAAGGAATGGAGGCACCGAACCTGGTGCAGTGGGAGCAGCGCTACAAGAATGAAGAGAGCCTCAGAGCCAGCCAGCTCCCTCTAGACAAACAGCTTAGCCACTAGCCCTTCCTCAGTATGGTCATTTTGCCCTGACTCTCAGAAGCCCACCAGCCCTGCTTTCACCTACACAATCATCTGACCACAGTCCTACCTGTGAGATCCCTGAGAAGATGGCCTTGTCCACACCACATAGTTCTGGGCCCTCCTGCCCCCACACACCTGCTGACCACACAGCACACCAGTGATGTGCCCAGCAGTGCCCTTTACAGGTGGGAAGAAGTAAACAGAGAGGAACAAATGAGCCCAGTGACTATTAACTCAAGACTGCCCAGCCGCCACCCTGCTTCCAAACCCACCTCTCTCACTCACCTCCAGGTTCTCCTAGGTGGGCAGGTGTAAGGCCCTCAGGGAAACCAATTTGTGACAGGTCCTCACTGGACAGCACTGCTTCACAGGGCCCCGGGTTTCCCCCAGAGGACACCACTGGAGACCGGGGCCAGTCAAATGGCAATTCAAAGCACTGGAGCTCCCTCTGCCCATGCAGGCTGGGCTCCCCGCAGTTACAGAGAGCACATCGCCGTGCCGGACCCCCACTGTGGACACACAAACATCAGCACTATGCCAGGCCCTGATAGCCCCATGATTGGCATACTCATGCATCCTACTCACTTCATTCTCTCTCATCCACTCCTGTAAAGCCCTAGACACACCAATCAAACCTTTATGTACCCAGAAAGTCCCGTTCGCCACAAACAAGTTACCTGACATCATGAGGAGGCTTCTGAAGCCTGGGACTCCCAGAACTGGGGACAGAGACCTCCCCAACACACAGGTTAGGAAGGTCTGGCTCAGTGGCACCTGGCTCCTCAGAGGCTGCAGGTCCATCAGCTGAATAAACAGAAGAGTACATGTCAGCCTGACTTAGATTACTAAGTTCACTCAACAGATGCATGAAATTATCTAAACTCTCAGTAGCTCACAGAGATGGAATTGAAACTTCCATCTCAAAGAACAAAGTTCTTCAATTACCTGTCTATTACAGACTTAGCCAGGACTTGTGCCAGGACCAGAAATAAAGGGCTACCCATGAGGAGCCAAAAGCTATCAGCACCCTCGGAATTTGTCCTACCCACCTGCCGGTTCTGAATCTTTATCTTCACCAGGCGGCTTCTGGCTGTCCATCCCTCTCTCCGACTGGGCAGGGCCCTCTCGGGGAGACCTGTTGGTGCCAAAAGATACTCGAATGTCCAGTAAGCTTCTCCAATGAGCCCTTTTCCCATTATAAGAAGTCAGCTAATGGTAATCAAACCCTTAGACATCAGTCACAAACCTTGTCTACAAAACCTCTACAGTAATGACAAGTAAAACCATTCTGTGTCTTATCCCACTACCCACTTCCTCTCCAAACACATACCTCCTTCTCTCATCCTGGATTCTCAGGGTATCTATTCTATTTTCCCACTTCCACCCTCCTTCATAACAGTTTACTTGGACAATCACATCCAAGTAAAAATACATCCAGTTACATTTAGTACAATCCATTGTCTCATCTTAACTCTTGAACCCTATTCCTTGAACTTCATCCCTAGGTCTCAGGTCAGCCACCATCCTACAGTCCTGAAAGTAGCAACCCACCGGGTAATCATGACCCAGAAGTCTTAGTCATGCCAAAATCCCTCTCTCAAATGGCAGAGTCCTAGGGTCTTGCAAGAGATTCAACACAGTACTAAACTAAAGGCTAGCTATGAATGGATCTCCACTGCTTTCAACAAGGACATCCCAAACACAACAGAAGGAGCTCTCAATTGCCAGGCATGAAACTCAGTACCATCACTGGTCCCAGCCCTAAATGAGCCCTGGGTCTCACCTAGCATGAAGGCCTCAGGTTGTTGCCCTTAGCAACGCCAACTGCCCTTCTTTCTTAGATGCTCCTAGTAGTTAACAGAAGTGGGCCTTCAGAGTTACTGAGCATGTGTAAGCAGGCCTGGGGCTAAGCATGCTGGGAGTTGTAGTCTCAGGAAGCACATTGCTACTTGGAGGAGGGCTAAACGGGGCAGGACATAACAGAGCAGAATAGTTTCCTTCCTCTTAAGTCAAGCTGGGTTTCCAAATGCTCGCAGAGTTAACGGTCCCTCTCTCCCTTCTCACAGAGTCCAGCATATATCAAAACCCAATGAAATACACAAATCTACATCTGAAAAGCTTCAGACCCACAGAACATTGGGTGTATTTCTCTTGACCTCCAAAGCAGCATATTAAAGACCAAGAGGAAGCAAAAGTAAGAATTACAGAGATGCCAGGCCTGGTGGCACATACAATAATGCCATTTCTTGGGAGACAGAAGCAGAGGGATCAATGCAAGTTGGAGGCCAGCCTGATCTACAGAAAGAGTTCCAGGCCAGTCAGAACTACATAGTTAAACTGTTATAAACAGACAAGAATTACCAAGAGTAAACTAGGAAAGAAACCTACAACAGAAGGTTGAAAAGGATAAGTGCCTGCAGTTGTTAGTGAGTAGGGTGGACCCTTTTCTTAATCAGAGAGTCTAGTGCTTCTAAAGAAGGTGAGGTATGGAGAATCCCAGAAAAGTAACTATAAATAAAAGTCTGAGAAATTCATCTCCCATCTTTTCCTCTCCTCTTGTTTAGCCAGTGATCACACCAACCTGAGTACAGATAATCCTGTCCTCTAAAGCAGGACAGCAAATATCCCAGTCCATCACTTGGGACTGCATCACAGGGGACACACTCAAAGTGCCCAAGATCAGTGAACCAATTCCCCAGCGAGTGCAATATCGGTTTTCCTTCCCTAAGTTCACAATTTCATTTCCAAATGTTGGCAATACCCCCTGAGCCATGTCAAAGTAAAGGATGCTACTTTACTTTGCTTCTGACACTCAGACCCTACCAGGTAAGGGACGCAAGGCTTCACCTGACACCTATTACCTCCATTCCCAAACTACCTCCTTCCCAAGCCTCACACACAATAGTCCATTTAGAAGAAAGCAGGATCCCTCCAGCCAGCTTATAGAAACACGCTCTGAACTTCAACAGGCCCTTTCCAAGCCACCTGTAGGAAGCGGGAACTGGAGGTCAAGGCTCAAGTTTTCTAAATGTTTGCATCTTACCATATTTTTTCCTTATGGATCCTCCACCAACTTTGTTCTCAGAGTTGAGGCCAACGGAGCCACAAACAGCAACAAACAGAAAGCAACAGTGATAATACAGTGGGTAGGAGGAGGCCTGCCTCACACAAGGCCAGAGGGACAAATTCCTCTGCCCTCCCCCAAGCACAGCTTTCTCGGGCTGGTAAAGCTAGCACTGCCCAAGAAGGTACAGAAACTACCTTCTTCATCTAGCCTTGAGGAACAGAGTAGCAATGCCCTCCAAAGTAAGAGTCCCACTCAGGGAGCTATGGAAGGTGAAAGACTGAACAGCAAAGAGCAAACTGTCCTTTTTCTGTACCATAAAGCGTCTAGGAGCATCTCCAAGAAGCCTGAAACCTTAGCCCCTGACTACTCATGCCTGCAGCCCGACATCTATACCAAAATACCAAGTGCCATAGCAATCAAGTCCCTGGAGGCATTTAAACAAATAAAGGCAAAGGTTCCCCCGTCCCATCATTCACAGCCAGTAAACACAGACACACATATACATCCCAAGGGGTTTTTCCCTGGATCGAAACTAGGCTAGTACCTGGGCCAGGCTTCCTCTGTTCTAGTAGCTGACACTTCTTAGTCTTACATCTAAAAGGCCCAAAACAGCAAGAAAGACGGCAGAGATTTACTCAGCCACTCTCCTTCCTGTGTTCACCCTAGACCAATAGATTTCACTCCATTTTCTCTGCAAGGGAGGAAATGGAGACTTGGAGGGGTGAAAGGCTGGCTCAGGCCCTTGAGTGAACAGCTCTTCAGTGGGACTCAGGACTTCCTGGTTCCCAGCTAGAGAATCAAACCGCACCTCTCTCCACCCCCATTTTCGGGCAGTCCTCTAGGAAGGATCCAAATGGTAACACATTGTCCCTGGGTTAGGTCAGACTAGGGGGTAGCCAGAGCTAACAAGGTACAGTGCTACCTAAGGAAGTCATTGGAGAGCAGACAACAGACTCAGAGACCACAGGTGACAGCTCACTCTACTCCACCACCCCTGTGCCACCTCTCAAATCTCTCAAGGACAGAAACCCTACTTTTCCCTTTCTTAGATGAGACTCAAGGAGATCCAGCAAATGAATTATGGAGGGGTGAAATGAGGGAGCAAAATGCACTAGCCAAATCCCTGCTGGTCAACATGACAGGTGTGAGAGAGGCTGTCCCAGCCCAGGGCCCAGAGGCTGAGGCTGAGGCAGGAGGTTCATGCTGCTCCCTTCCTGCTGCTCATACACACCCCTTCTCCCCAGCACCTCCTACCAGGGGTGGAAACACTGGCTTCCAGCAGAAAAGAGCACAAATAAAGTCATTTCTCCACCAAAGAGGTACAAGCCACACCATTCTGCAGGGCTGGAACAGCATCAGAGAACTATTTGCCACTCAGTAGCCAAAAAAGCATTGTAGAGGTCTGGCAGGGGGCTTTCAGGATTGGTCAGGGATTCATGAGCAGCTAACTCTCTACACCAGGCCCAGAGAAACCAGGAGACAAAAGCCATTTTTTGCAGCCCACATTCGTGGAGAACAAATCTCAACAGCCTCCTCTATAATCCCCTGGAGATTATGTCCATCCCGAGAGGAGGGAGGCAAAGCAGGTTAAGACACCACTAGGCCTTGCTGGGGTCACTTTGCCACGCAGGGGTAGTTTCAAGTTGAACAGAAAGGCCAGAGTTGCCCCAGCCCCACCTCCTACTTGCCCCAGCCACCCCCTTCATCGCAACAGTTTCCACCCCGGTGAAGAACCCAGGGCTCCTTGAGCTTCCCAGACTGTTTTGGGTGCCCCGCTAGGTAGGAACAACATTAAAGTCCAATCTGGCAGTAAGTCCGACCTGGCAGTGGCACCCCCGCCCCAGGTTGCTCTTTCCCAAGGAACCCTGGGGGGTGGGGGTGGGGGACAGCAGCCTGGATTGGTGCTGGCATCAGGGCCTGGGTCCTAGTTTGGTCGAACTCCCTCAACACAAAAATAAACAGGCAGAGAGGCTATCTGGACATGTTCCCAAACTCCTGTAGTTCCCTGAACCCCCAATCTTTAAAGAGGCACACCCCAAGAAACCAGGCCTCAGTTCTGCCTTGGCGGCTGGCTCAGGTTCCCTTGACAGACCCCGCCAAAGGAACCCTCCCCAGTTCTGGCACCCCCTTCTCCAACCTAAAGGCCAGCACCGGCCAAGATAGTCCATCTGGCTGTGCCCCTAGTCCAACCCTTTCTGGGCCCAGGCCGGGCGGACTTCACTCACCTCTTCACAGGGCGATCCAGAAATCTTCATCCGAGAACATGGCCAGAGCCCGGGCCGCTCCCCGACCTCCAACCGCCAGAGCGATCACAGCCGCCCCCCACTCGGGGGGGCTTAAGGGGGCCAAGAACGGTAAATCCAGGTCGGAGTGGCCACCCTTCCCCCGGAAAAAAAAAAAAAAAGCAAGAAGCCAAGAAGGGTTCTCTGCCTCGGGTTCCAGCAGTTTAGGTTTCCATGGACAGCCCTAGGGCGGCGAATCCCGAGCGGACACAAAGAGAGCACCGGTGGCTTTGATCTTGGGCGAACAGGCTCCGCATCCGCGTCGCCGGGCGGCCTCCCAGTCCTAGGGCCCGGCCAGCGCCCCGGCCGCCCGCGCCGGGCTCGGGCGGAACGTCGAGGCTCTCCAGATGGAACGTCGAGGCGCCTCCCCAGCAGCCCGGAAGGAATGCCGCGCCGCGCCGCGCCGCGCGCCGGGCCCGGATGGAACGTGAGCCCCTCGCAGCCGCGCGGAGCCCCTCTCCCCGCCCGGCCGGCGCCCCGGGGCCGCGCGAGCTACGGCGACGCCGAGCCGGCGGGGCCGAACCTGACACACACCCAGCGGCCGGGCTCCGCAACCCCGAGCGTCCCCCCTCGGCGGCTTCGAGCCCCCCACCTTCGCTCCCCCCGGGGAAGGGAGGAGGGTTGGTGGGCGAGGAAGAGGAAGGGGCGGGCGGTGCGAGCCCTCTGCCCGCTCCCCTCCGGCCGCTCCAGGCCCAGAGCTCGCCTCCCTTCCCCTCTGGCCTCGGGAGCTGCCCCGCCCCCGGCCTGGCCGGCTGTGGTCCGCAGCACCCCCTAGACCCCCGGCAGGCTATGATCGCGGGGGGTCTAGAGGTGCATCGTCCAACCCCGGCTCCCGGCGCCGGGGGGTCAGGAAACTGAGCGGAAAGTGGGGAACGAGGCAGCCATTTGCAACCGGAGAGGAAAGTAGTGCAGCGCGGCGCCGCTCCGCCTCCCCCCCTCCGCCTCCTGCTCGGCCGGTAGGGTGGTTCCTGCGAAGAGGCTGTTTCCTCGCCAGAGATCGGGGCAGCGGTCGTGGAGACTCGAGGAGCGTCCGGCGCGAGGTCCAGGGGGGGCCTTTTGCCTGGGGAACCCCACTCCCGAAGGGGAGAAAGGAGAAGAGGAGGCCCTATTTTGTGTTGGAGCGGGGCGGCGGAGGGGTACAACCCTCTTGGAGGAAAGGCTGTGACTCTGCAGTTCTACGCACACGCTCCGGGATCCCTCCGCCGCAGGTTAACCCCTACTGCGCCAGGCTGGCCGCCGGGCAGACACGTGGGAATAAAGCCCCCCTCTTCGCCGCCGCAGCCCAGGAACTGCCTCCTTCACCTTCTGGGTGGTGAAACTAGGATTCTGGCCACTTCTTAATTCTGTTCCCTAAAAAGAGATTGACCCTTGGAACTCTTTGCTTTGGCTGGGGACAATCATTGCCATGGGGCGGGGGGGGGGGGGGGTAAATGGAAAAAGAGCCTTTAGATTGGCCGCTGCTCTGCATCCTGGGAACTGGAGTCCGCAAATGGAGAAAGTGAGGCACAGCGCCTGGCGCTGCAAAGGGTGGGTTCTTGCCACGTTCGGGGGGCCGGAAAAGAGCTGGACGAGTCTCAGGTCTTCTAACTCCAAGACCCTTTCGTGCGGAAAGACTGTGACCTCACGATCCCCAAACACCACTTCCCTACCAAAACATCTATCTGGAGTCTCAACCCGTATTTAATTTTTCCCCAAAATCTTCAGAACCTGTCTCCCTATTTAAAAAAAAAAAAAAAAAAACTAAGCTAAATACCGTGCTAGTTGGCTGGAATATAGTTAATCTGGATAAGACCTTGGCAAACGCTCGCGCCCCAACCTTTTCTGCATAGACTATCGGAAAAATACAATTACCTTTTCTGCATAGACTATACTTGGAGTAAGCAGGTTGAGAGGTTGAGACAAATTAACTGTGTACTTGATACTTTATATCATAGTTTTTCCTCACCAGCATGGGGGAATTATCTCCATATTACAGATGAAAAGACTGAGGCTAAACTAGAGGAAATCGCCAAGGAATCACCCTGAGAAGTTAACCCATAATTCAAACCAAAAACAACATTCTCCCTATAGATTAAAAAAAAAAAAAAAAAAGATTTCAGGGCCAATGAGATGGCCTGGAGGATAAAAGGCGCTTACTGCCAAGCCCTGAAGACCTGGGATTGATCCCTGTGGCCCACCTAGTGGAGAAGGAAAGAAGTCATTGCAAGCTGTCCTCTGGCCTTCACATACCCATTGTGCCCCCACACACAAGCACACACGATAAATAAATGAATGCAATTTTAAAATTAAGAGGAAAAAGTAGAAAGAAGCTAGCAAATTAGGTCTGAAGCTATCACTCTGATGGAAATGTGCTGTATCCACATGAATATAACCATTAGATACATGTAGCTATTGAGTACTTTGAAATGTTGGTAGGTGGTGCAACTCAGTAACTTAATTATAACTATGTTAACCTTAGTCATGTGTGACCTTACATATTGGACAGTGCCAATTGATCAGGCCACAGTCATGGGAAGATCAGTAGGACACTCATGCTGCTATCTGCCAACTGGCATCATGTTCTCTAGTCTGATCTCTGAAGCCTGGTTCAGCAAAATTTTTAAAAAAGAAACTTCAAGTGACCCCACATCTGTCTCAAGCTATAGTAGAACTAGTTTAACTAGGAGTTGAAAAGTGGAAGGCGCCTCCTTGCCGCCTGTACCCAAAAAGGAGAGCCGACCCTCACTGACAAATAAATCTGTGATTGACTATCCTGAACATTGGATATATTACCTCAATCCTCACTTTTTGTTTTCAGGGATTTTTTTTGGTGGGGGTTGTTTTGTTTTTTAGATAAGGTCTTGTGTAACCCTGACTACCCTAGAATCTGCCATCTAGACAAGGCTGCCCTCTAACTCAGATCCATGTTGCTTCTGCCTCCCGAGAGCTGAAATTAAAGGCATGTACCATACCTGGCCCCTCATTCCCCACTTAAATCCTCAGAAACAGACTTAAAATTTATATTTATATATGTATTTGTATGTACCACCTCTGGATACAGGAACCTCCAGAGGCCAGAAGAGGGCATCAAAGCCCCTAGAACTGAAGTTATGGGCAGTTATGAGCCACTGTGTGGGGGCTGGGAACCAAACCTAGGTCCTCTGCAAAAGCATTAAGCACTCTTTACCACTGAGCTCCAAGGCTTTTTTTTTTTTTTTTTATGTGTACATGTATATATGCCTGTATATGTGCATGTTCCTGAGATAAGGGCCATCCCCAGGAACTAGAGTTACAAGCCGTTATAAGCTGCCTGATGTAGGTGCTAGGAATTGAACTCAGGTACTCTGTAAGAACAATACATGTTCTTAACCACTGAGCAAGGCTGTTTTTTTTTTTTTTTTTTTTTTTTTTTTGGTTTTTCGAGACAGGGTTTCTCTGTGTAGCTTTCTTGGAGCCTATCCTGGCACTCGCTCTGGAGACCAGGCTGGCCTCGAACTAACAGAGATCCACCTGCCTCTGCCTCCCCAGTGCTGGGATTAAAGGCATGCGCCACCAACGCCCGGCTCAAGGCTTCTTTTTTAATACAAGGTCTTAAGCTGAGTTTGGCACTGCAATCCTATATAATCCAATAGTGTGAAGGCAGGAGGGAGATGAGGACTTCAAAATCATCCTCTGGGCTGAGATGGGTCAGGAGATAAAGTAGTTTGCTACCAAACCTCTTTGATCCCAGGACAGTGGATAGAGAGAATCAATTCCTGAAAGTTGTCCTCTGACCTCCACACACGTACCACAGCACACGTTTTGCATAGGCATTCACACACACACACACACACACACACACACACACACTCCTATCAAAAGAACAAAAATTTAAAAATAAATACTTGGTGGCACCCATCTACTGAGAGAATTAGGCAGTACCAGCAAAGCCAAGGCCTACCTAGTGAGACCCTATTTCAATATATTCAGGACCTGAATGATCGTCGATAGTTAAGGGCGCTCACTGGTTGATCTTCCAGCTGACTTAGGTTTGGTTCCTAGAACTTTCTTTGGTGGCTCACTACCATCCATAACTCCATTTCCAAGAGATCTGATGCACTCTTCTGGCCTCATAGGGCACAATATGTGAGTGTTGTATACACATAGGCAAAACACCCATATAGGAAAAAGAAATCTTTTTTTGTTGTTTTTTTTCAAGACAGGGTTTCTCTGTGGCTTTGGAGGCTGTCCTGGAGCTAGCTTTTGTAGACCAGCTAGTCTCGAACTCACAGAGATCCACCTGCCTCTGCCTCCCAAGTGCTGGGATTAAAGGTGTGTGCCACCACTGCCCAGCTAAAAATGAATCTTAAAAAAAAAAAAAAAATCAGAGTTGGGCATTGGTGGCGCACGCCTTTAATCTCAGCGCTCGGGAGGCAGAGGCAGGCACATCTCTGTGAGTTCAAGGCCAGCCTGGTCTCCAGAGCGAGTGTCAGGATAGGCTCCAAAGCTACACAGAGAAACCCTGTCTCAAAAAACAAACAAACAAACAAACAAAAAATCAAAAGAACTCTCTAGAGGGCTGACTAGATAGCTCAATAAATAAGACACTGTCATACCCGAAGATCTGATTCAACCCCCAGAACCCATATGTAGAAGAGAATCAACTCTTGCAAGTTGCCTTCTAACCTCCATTTAAATGTTATGGTATGCCCACACACATAATTTTTTTTCCCCCCAGAGACAGGGTTTCTCTGTGTTGCTTTGGAGGCTGTCCTGGAACTCTCTCTGTAGACCAGGCTGGCCTTGAACTCACAGATATTTGCCTGCCTCTGCCTCCCGAGTGCTGGGTTTAAAGGCATGCACCACCAACGCCCGGCTATATTTTTTTTTTAATTTATTTATTAGTTCTAGTTAGGGAACAAGCTTGTTTCAAGTCCCTTCTCCCTCTCCCTCCCCTCACCCCCAACCCTCCTCCCCACCCCCAGCCCACCCCCCACCCCATCCACCCAACCCGGCTATATTTTTAAAATACAATTTTTTAAAAAAGGAATAGCTGGGTGGTGGTGGTATTTGTCTTTAATCCCAGGCCTTGGGAGGCAGAGGTAGATGGAACTCTATTGAGTTTGAGGCCAGCCTGGTCTACAGAATGAGTTCCAAGACAGCCAGAACTACACAGAGAAACCCTGTCTCAACAAAAAAATAAAAAGAAACTGGAGCTATAGCTCAGTAGCAGAGTATTTGGCTAATATGTGACATCATGATATACAGGCTAGAAGGCCCCCTTCCTCAGCCTTCAAAAATGCTGAGATTAATGGGGTGGGGGGTACCACCATGCCTGACGCCAACTTAGACCTTACTTCACAAATGGGAAACTTAGGCTGACTGGGTACAGCAGCTTCCCCCACTTGGCAGAGGTCTTTGACCTCTATTATGCTATGGTGCCTCTTAGGTAACCCTTACAACTCCTTTTGAGGATGAATTTAAGGGTGGGTTAGTAGTCAAGGGAAAGGGAGGCAGGGGCTGGAGAGGCAGACAGCTCAGCTTATGCAGAGGACCCATGTATAGTTTCTAGTACCCATGTTCGGTGACTCACCACCCTGGGTAACTGCATCTCCAAGGAATCAGAGCCTCTGCCTCCTCAGGTACCTGCACTCACAGGCACACCCCACACACATAATTTTAAAAGTAGTATAAAAAAGACCCGCCCTTACTTAGCTGAAATACCCACCATGCTGCAACAGTGAATAATATAGGACAGAAACAAGTCTTTGACACCTAAAATATAGCACAATTCCAAAGGCATGCAAGGTATAAAAAGATAAGCAAATGAATAAAAAAGAAAAAAAAAAAAACCACTATGTAGAAAGAAAAAAGGGACATGAGGGTGGCAGAGCTAATGTCCACCAAGCACATTACTTTTTACTTTTCTCAATTTTCTTGGGTAATCACACACTTCTAGCCTCTACCTCTACTCCCTTTGATATCACCAGAAACCAGGGGCTTCCTTCCTCTGTGCTCAGGTGTAGCAAATGTCAAGGTCCCAGGACAACAGCTAGTCAGCATATGGCAGCTGGCCACTAGGGGGCGGTATATCTGTAGTTAAGGGGGATCTTCAGAACCCACAAACTTACATGGGTGGGGCAGCCCAAGAGACACTGGTGAAGTACAGAAAAACAAAAACGGCAAAACGGATGAAGAAGGCAAGTAGTTAAATCTTAGGGTAGGGGTCCTCAGTAATCAAGGAGTAAGAAAAGATCCCATACTAAATATTGAAACCATCGCTCCTCAGCTCTCCCCAGACAGAAGTCAACGACAAAAGATTTCTCAGTTTATTTGCAAATACACATTGTCACCCCAGAAGCCAGTTCTACTTTAGAACTGCCAAGCAACCAATGTTCTTACTCAACCAAAACCCAAAACCTACCCAGGAGGGTGGGTCCCAAGACTCATATCATATCCCAACTGTGCAGATTATAAAAGTTCCTTTAGAAAAACAAGGAGTTAGAAGCCAGTGTCCATGAGACATCTTGCCCCTTTGTAAACATTAACATCCAGGTTACCAGAACCTGGGATGAGTGTGCAAAAATGAGGGCACCACACCATATGCCCAGAGGGCCAGGGACATAGTTGGCAACCATACAAGTTAAGTCCTGAGGGTCTTCTGCCTCTGTCTCCAGGCTGGAAAATGCATACAGCAGAAACAAGGAAGCTACTCGATGCCAAGAGCTCACATAAGATAGCATCGGCGGTCTTGCCCATAAGAATTCTCCACACGGACAATTTCCTGGATGACTTTGATGAAAACATCTTGAGTTAACTATAAGGAATAAGCAGATTCAGAGGTATATCAATTGATTCAGTGCCAATACTAACCAGCCCTGAGGCAAACACATCTCTCCCTCACCATCCCCACCACCCAGCAGTGTGTAAGGACAACAATGTCACCAAGTCTAGAGCTTAGGTTCAGTACCTGATTCTCTCTAGCAGATGATTCCATAAACGTAGCGCCCCAGGACTGTGCCAGCTTCTTCCCTTGAATTAACTGCACCTCTCTGAAAGCAAATTTGGAACATAAAGATGGAAGGCAGATAATGATGCCTATAGACTGGCGCACGCCTTTAACCCCAGCACTCAGGAGGCAAAGACAAGCAGATCTCTGTGAGGCCAGCCTGGTCTATAGAGTTCCAGGACAGACTACAAAGCTACAGAGAAAATCCCTGTCTCTGAAAACCAAAAAAACAACAACAACAAAAAAATAAACCAAACAATGCCTGCAAGCTGTCTGAAAATTCTTTTTTTTTTTTTTTTTTGTCTGAAAATTCTTTAAGATTTAATTTCCTCTTGATGCTTCACACCCCTCCCCCAAGGTTTGATGAGGGTGAGGTGAGAAAAAAATACATGTAAACAAAAGCATGATGGGTAAATGTAAGACTGAAGCTTGAAATAGGAATTATGGCTTTATGTTAGAGTTATTCTTAAGTAACCATCAAGGTAATGATGAAAAGAGGGAAAATGGCTAGACATAGTGACCCACCCCTACAATCTCCGCTGGCACTGCTAGAAAGGCAAGAGGACAGGGACTTAAAAGGACAGCCTGGACTACATGGTGAAGATCCTGTCTCAAACAGAGGCAGGCAGGACTACAGCTTGACTGATCCCTAGTACAACTTACTTTCCTTTGCCATGAGCAACAGGGGTTTACACACCTGTCTGGAGAGAGATCTGCCTTGTTCCCCACAAGCACCACAGGTAGCCTGTGATGAAACAGCAGTTACTATTGTATGATTATAAGAACCCTTTTCCTGGAATGTAAAAAATAAATTAATAATAAAAAAAAAGAGTCCTTTCCCCAATCTCTATGGACCCCAACTAGTCTAACTACAGCAAGGCTAGATGATTCCCCAAACAAGCCAGGCATGATCCATGGCCAGCCTCCTGGAAGAATCCCCATGATTGCTTTCCTCCACACCTTCATTCCCACATTCTATTTCCTGGGGCCACTTACCGAGTTTTACCATGGCCTTCATGTAGCTTTTGGTACAGGCTCTTAATGATTTGGAAGCTTCAAAACATAAGAGATAGAGCTTTAATCTCAGTTCTAGGATTATTGTTGAGTCCTCCAAGCCCCACTCAAAATCTTAGTCACACACCTATGCAGAGAGGTGACAGAATATACAAGCACGTAACCATGGACCCCAATGATGAACGAATAGGGCAGAATGCTGTACTCATCCTGACAAGAAACAGAAACATGAGTATTAAGAGCCACACCATTCAAATGGCACAAGCTGTTGGGATAACATACAGGTGACCCTCTCAGAGACATTCCTTGCTCCCATTCAACAAGTATTTATAAAGTAGCTCCAATGAGCCTTGTACACTGTTAATAGCTAAAATACTTTTCTTTTCATACTACATCACACATGAAACACACAGACCACAAGACTTTATACAGGGGGAACTGCAACATTTGGACACCCTACCCCAATTGGTACCTGCCCTGCTGTGTCCACTAGATGTAGATGAAACTCATCTTTGCCAAGAGTCACTGTCTTGCTGTAAGCTGGAAAAACAAAGAGGAAAACTTCTTGACTGTGAGGTGCTTTGTAGGACCAGTGATGTGTATTCCTTTACATTCCTGACCCTGGGAGTAACAGAGACAGACTAGTTCCAGGGAACTTTCCAGGATCTGGAGAGTTATGCTAGGGTTCTTGCTGTCCTCATCTTTAGTATAGTAAAGATTCTATACTATCCTGGACTAAAATCTTACAAATTCTACTCTCTAGACCATCAGTTCTCAACCTGTGGCTCACAACCTTTTGGAGGGTCAAATATCATATATCCTGCATATCATATATCCTGCATTACAACTCATAACAGTAGCAAAATTACAGTTATGAAGTAGCCATGAAATAATTTTATGGTGGGGGAACATGAGGAACTGCAGTTAAATGCTAAAGGGTCACAGCATTAGGAAGGCTGAGAACCACTGCCCTAGACACTCACAGAACAGGATTCCCAGAACTGATATGATTAACACATAAATAAATCAGCCCCTTGGTAACAAAGAAATATCAAATTATGTAATTGGAGAGGGTACCCAGTCTATCTAGGTTCCATCTCCTTCACACTAAAGAACATTACTCACTATTCTCCACTGTAGGATCGTAGCCTTCCAGGAACTCGCCTTCCACAAATTGATGGGCCAAAGATGTCTTCCCTTTAAGGACCAGAGATTGTTGTAATATAATCATCCACCTACATTCACACCGTTTGTCCTTTCGGACTGTGGCCAGGACCAAAACGCATCCCAAATCAGCTTCCCATTCAGTGAAAGACCCCCAGCTCCAAGCAATGCTTCCCCTTGGACTACTACTACGAACATCCTTACGCGTTGACTCCGCAGCAGTTTGGCTCCTGGGATGCATTCAGCACTGCCATAGGAAGCCTTTCCCTGCCCCACCCCACCCCACCTCACCCTTTGGAAGATCCAGGACTCCCTAGGATCTAGTGCACCAGCCCAAGGACACTTGCAAGTGTCTGCCTCGCGCAGACCTCCACCACGCCTTCAAATGCTGATCCCACCCCTGTTCCCAGAGTAACTCAGGGACCACTGATGCAACCACAGCCCGGTCCACTTTAACCCTTGAGTGCTCCTTTTCCAGCATCCCTCCACACGACTTCTTCCCCGTCCACATTGGCTCCTCTAGTCACATTCCCGCGACAGCGCGCCTCTTCTGGACACAAAGCAACGGTGCTGCCACCGCTGGTGCTCTCGGGAGGGCGGAGACTCACCTACCGAGCGGTACCCCAGGATGGCCACCTTCCTGTAGCGCACCAGAGGCATGACAGGACGCCGCTCCGAGGGGCTCCTAGGAGCGCGGACCAAGAGAGCCCGAACACTAGCTGGAGTGCAGGCGGCAGGGGACCCCGGGAAGGACCGCGGCTCACCAAAGATAAGCCGGGTGAAGGGAAAGGAAATCAAAACAAGCCGCGCGCCCGGGGCAGCCCACGTGATCACAACACTGCGGCTCTACGCAAGGGAGCCGGGCGCCAGGGGCGGGGGAGGGGCGGAATACGCGGCTGGGCGGCTCCCGGCCCCGCCCCCAGGCTGCTCCCCATTGGTCAATTAGAATGAGGGCGGGCGGAGTCGCCCACAAGGAGGGACCAGTGGGCTCACGTGGAGCGGGAATTTTGGGAGCTGCACATGCGTAGACCTGAGCCGGTTCATTCATAAAGAAAAAGGTGCTCGGGGTCCTAGAGGTACTTTTCCATGTGCAGCCTAGCCAAAAAAGCTGTGAATCTTAGATGGAAAAACAGCTGTTGTGAAAATACAAAACGAAAAGGAAAATACCTGCTGTGGTTGGCTGGTATTGGTTTTTGGTTTTGTGTTTTTAAGACAAGGTCTCACCTTGTAACCCTGACTGGACTACAACTCTCTATGTAGACCATGCTGGCTCAAAACTCAAAGAGGTCCACTTGCCTCTACTTACCTAATACTGAATTAAAGCATGCAACACTACAAAGTAGCTTTGGGCCGGAGGTTTTGTTGAAAAGATGCTAGGCCTCTGAAGTCAGCAGTGATGGCAGTTTTTAATCCCAGCACTCAGGAGGCAGAGGCAGGCGCATCTCTTGAGGCTATCCTGGTCTACAGAGTGAGTTCCAGAACAGCCAGAGGTAAACAAAGAAACCTTGTCTGGGGCGGTGAAAAAAAAAAAGGGGGAAGGATTCTAGGCCTTTGTTTTTCTTTTCTTCAAGATAGGGTTTCTCTGTGTAACAGCCCTGGCTGTCCTGGAACTTGCTTTGTAGACCAGGCTGGCTTCAAACTCACAGAGATCCACTGGCCTCTAGCTCCAGAGTGCTGGGATTAAAGGTTTGGGGCCACAACCATACGGCTCAACAAATATTTTTTGATCTGTGAACTTGAGAGTTGAGGCAGGAGAATGCTGTCAGTTCAAGACCAGCCTGGGCTAAACAATGATCAAGCCACCCAAGACCTTGTCAAAAAACAAAAAACCCAGGCTTCCTGGCCTAGGCCTATAATTGCAGGATTTAAGAGGTGAAGACAGGAAGGTCAGGAGTTCAAACTCATTATGGCCTCAGCTACATAGTGAGTTTGAGCCCAAGAGACCTTGTCTTAAAAAAAAGAAAAAGAAAGTCTATTGAGCATGTTCAGACACTGACCCAGGTTTGCTGAAAGAGATAAGCATGACATACAAGGTCTCTGTTTCCCTGGCATTTAAATTTATTCATAGAATTTGGAGTTGTGACAATGGCATGCATGAGGCCTGCCTTTTGCTCAAACCCCAGAACACACACACACACACACACACACACACACACACACACACACACACACACACACAGGGAGGACTGGAGAGATAACTCAGCATTGGCTGTTCTTCTATAGGACACAGGTTCAATTCCCAGCACCCACATGGCAGCTCACAACTTGTCTGTAACTGCAGTTCTGGGGGACCCTATACCTTCATACAAACATACTTGCAGGCAAAAAAATAAAAATAAATTATTAAAAAAAGTTCACTGCCTTGCTAATATATAATAAGCATCATTATCATCACAACTGACACTGGATTTAGTGGCGCACACCTTTAATCCCAGCATTCTGGAGGCAGAGGCAGGCGGATCTCTGAGAGTTCGAGGCCAGCGTGGTCTCCAGATCCAGTGCCAGGACAGGCTCCAAAGCTACACAGAGAAACCCTGTCTCGACCCCCCCCCCCAAACAACAACAATAATAATAAATAAATCAGTACTTAATGCCTATGACCTTTGGGGGTTAAGGGAGATTTGTATTTGTTTTTGTATTTTTTTGTTTGTATAGAGTTTGTTTTTTTTTTTGTTTTGCTGTGTATTTTTTTTTAAGGCAATGTCTTACTATGTAGCCCAGGCTGCCCTAGAGCACCCTTTGTCACAGACCCTAGTCTAGAACTCCCAGAGATACAGTTGCCTTTGCCTTCCAAGTGCTGGCCCAGAAAAACAATGTATTCTTTCTCAGGGATCTGTGGGTTGAATTAGCCACTCTCTTGTTTGCTGTCCTGTTTGCTATTGGGGCTGAAGTCTCAATGGAAGTAGAAAATCCAGAAGGATCTTGAGTATCTGGGCCTGGGTGCAGACTCTGTCTCAGCCCCCACCCTCACCCCCACCCTCACCCCCACCCTTCATGTGTCTTTCGTCTGAACTTCCAACATGGAGGCAAAAGCACTTAAGAAGGCAAGGGCCTCTTGGGCTTTGCGCCCTAGAGTCCATCCGATAACATGACTTCCTCCACGCATTATTACTCTGAAAAAAGACAAGGTTCAAGTGGTGAGATAGACTATTTCTTGACAAGAACGTGGGACAATTGTAGCAATGCATTCTTTCTCCCTATTTATTTTGTTTTATGTGCATGTGTGTTATCCGGCATGCATATATGTGCACCACATGAGACTTGGTTATCTGCCAATGAACCCGGGACTCTTCCTGTTGCCTTTCCATTGCTGAGATTACAAGAGCTGGACTCCACATGAAGCCTTTGGCCGGGCACTGGAGATCAGACTCAGTTGCTCATACTTGAGGGTCGAGCACACTACTGAACCATCTCCCCGGCCCTATTGATTTTATTTTGATTATACTTTAGTTTGTTTATGTGTTTGTTTTTGAGACAGGTTTCTTGTTACCTATGCTGGCCTCAAACTTGCTGGAAAATTGAGAATTGGCTTTAAACTCTGGGTCCTGTTGTCTCCACCTCCCAAGGGCTAGGATTACAGGGTGCAGTTGGGTCTCATTTACTTACACACACACACACACACACACACACACACACACATACACACGTATATACAATATACATATATATATGTATACTTATTTGTAGTGGTGGTTGTATTCCTGGGAATTGTATATAGGACCCACATATTCATTCAAGGCAAGCTCTGTCCTACTGAGGCTGAGCTATGTCCCTATCTAGTTTTTAAATTTATATTTTGAGGGGCCTGTTGGCATGGCCCAGCAGTTAAATATATTTACTGGTCTTCCTGAGGACTCTGGTTCAGTTCCCAGCACCCACATGGCAGCTCACAACCATCTGTAACTCCAGTTCCATGGAATCTGATGCCCCCACGTGGTGCACATATGTGTATGTGGGCAAAGTACTCATACACATAAAAGAAAAATAATAATTCTTTAAACTTGTATTTTGAGACAGGGTCTTACTAAGTCACCCAGGCTGGCCTTGAATTTACAGGCCCAAGTTGGCCTAATTCAATGAGTCTCCTGCTTCAGCTTCCTAAACAGGGCCACTAACTACTACAGCTGGTTTTGTGTGAACAGCAGAGACAGCAGGCCTGCCACCACACTGGGACTCAAAGAATCCTTTTTTTTTTTTTTTTTTTTGAGACCAGGCTGGTCTGGAACTCAATCATTTTAAAGCTCAAGTCTGATCCTATGGGGCTGGAGAGATGACTCAGAGGTTAAGAGTACTGACTGCTCTTCCAGAGGTCCTGAGTTCAATTCCCAGCAACCACATGGTGGCTCACAACCATCTGTAATGAGATCTGGTGCCCTCTTCTGGTGTGTAAGCATGCATGCAGATAATTGTATACATAATAAATAAATAAAATTTAAAAAAAAGAAAAAGAAAAAAAAAGTCTGATCCTACCATTTTCCCCCAAGCTAAAACTTAATTGCATTAATTTATCTACTCAAATAACTCTGTCTTCAAAGCCGCCGACACCTATAGTCTCGGCTATTGCATTAGTTGAGGCAGGAGGATATCTTTGGTGCTCAAGTGGAGCAGGGTGCTCAAGGATAACCAAGCAAGGCAGCAAGACTTTCAATTTCCACATCAACCAGAAAGGGGAGTGGTGTAAAATATCCTTAGCACAGTATAAAGCCTACTGGTATTTGCAGGGTCTGATAAATAGTCATAGCAGGGGGAGACCCTGTATCTGACCTCTTCTTGTATGTTAATTCACCTTGCTTAACTCTTACAGTACCCCCTGTTTTCCAGCCCCTTGTCCAGCACTTTCTCATGGCCTCTGACACCCCCAAAGTGATTTCCTTAAGAATATGTCTCAGGGGTTTGGAGAGGTGGCTCAGAGGTTAAGAGCAACCACCTCACCACCTTGAGTTCAATTCCCAGCAACCACATGGTGGTTCACAACTGGTGCCCTCTTCTGGCCTGTTGGCATACATGCAGGCTGAATACTGTATACATAATAAGTAAATCTTTTTTAAAAAATGGCAAAACAAAACAAAAAACCTCCATTCTCGTCGGGCATTGGTGGCACACGCCTTTAATCCCAGCACTCAGGAGGCAGAGGCAGGTGGATCTCGGTGAGTTCAAGACCAGCCTGGTCTACAAGAGCTAGTTCCAGGACAGCCTCCAAAGCCACAAAGAAACCCTGTCTCGAAGAAAAAAAAAAAAAAAAAAACCTCCATTCTCATTAGCTTATAAAAGGAGAGAGAAAGAAAGACTGTATGAGATTCAGATTCACACTGTGCTTCCTAGAGCAGTACAGGTTGTTTGGAGCCACCAGTGCCAGGGAAAAGTAGGTAGGAGACTTGGCTCATTTAGTTGAAAATAAAAAAAAAAAAAAATCCCGCTCTCAAAGATTTTACATGATTTTAAATCCGGCGTGGTGGTGCACATTTTTAATCCTGGCACAGGTCGGAAGATATCTATGAGTTCAAGGCCAGGCTTGTTTATATAGCCAGTTCTAGGACAGCCAGCCAGGGCTACATAGTAAGATCCTGACTTAAAAGAAAAAAAAAAAAAAAGTCTATGGGATCACATAGACTAGCCAAGGACTACAACAATGAAGAGTCGTGTCTGTATGTGTGTGTGTGGGGGGGTGAGATTATTGTCAGCTGTTGCAGCTGCTGGGGGCTTAAGCAGCTGTTCCCTAGGCAGCTGCAGTGTTTAGCCCAGGCCTGGCTGTTAGGGTGGCGGCTCTGTCTTAGCCTGTGGACATCAGCTCCAAGCTAAGCCAAGGCTCTCATAGGACCACTTGAATGCAACAGAGAAAGAGTTCTAAAGAGTTCTATTTGGATGCTATACTTAGGTCATGGGGCCCGACAGAGATAGGTTTGGAGACAGTTTGGACTTGCTTTCCGAAGAAGCAAAACCAGGACTACAGGTATATCAGAATTGTTTTATATTCCTAACCCACCCAGTTCTGCACTGTCCCACCATCTGTTCTCAGAACACACTGCATGAGAGGGGGAACATTTCCTACTCACAGCTGAAGCTCTAGCAAGGAAACTAAGACAGTCAGACAAGAGACTCCGTCTAGACATAAAGACTAACCAAAAGCCCTGTCCAGTGCCAGTTTCTCTTTTATTTTATTTATTTTGTGTGTATGAATGTTGTACTTGTATGCCTGATAGAAGTGGAGGCCAGAGGATGGCAGAGTCCCTGGAACTGGACTTACAGAAAATGTGAGGTACTGGGCAGGATCCTCTACAAAAGCAGCAAATTCTGTTAGCCACTGGGTCATCTCTCCCACCCTCAATTTCCCTTTTACACCTTTAATACCAGCACTCAGGAGGATGAAGGCAGGTGGATCTTGTAAGTTCCAGAACAGCCAGGGATACATAGAGACCCTGTCTCTAAAAACAAGCGAATAAACAAAACCAGATGTCATCAAAAGAAAAAAAAAATACAAGTTTAATTACAACCCTCAGCAGGATAATCCCTTGCTTCTAATTCTTCAATTGCTTTTCATCTTCAGCTCAAAATTCTAAATCTTTTTGTTTTTGGCTTTTCTGTTGTTTTGTTTTGTTTCTTTTTTGAGACAGGGTTTCTCTGTGTAGCCCAGGCTGTCCTGGAACTGTGTAGACCAGGTTGGCCTCAAACTCAGATATCCTCCTGCCTCTGCCTTCCAAAGTGTTGGGATCAAGTGCTTGTGCCACCATAGCTGGCTCATGGCCTTTTTTCAGTAGACAGCTGCTCCAGTTTCCAGAGGAAAGTTTTATTAAAAAAATAAAGCAGAGTCCACACAAAACAGGGAGCCGAGCAGTGGTGGCAGATGCCTTTAATCCTAGCATTCAGGTGGCAGACGCAGGCAGATCTCTATGAGTTTGAGATCAGCCTGGTCTACAGAGTGAGTTCCAGGATAGCTGGGGCTGTTACACAGAGAAACCCTGTCTCAAAAAACAAAAACAAAAAACTATAGGGATCCATACAAGTTTCTTAATCAGAAATGCTCGGTTTTTTTTTTTTCTTTTTCCTGTTTTCATCCTTTTGTCCTTTCTGTTTTTTGTTGTGTTGTTTTGGTTTCTTTGGGGGGGGGAGATTTCGAGACAGGGTTTCTCTGTGGCTTTGGAGGCTGTCTGGAACTAGCTCTTGTAGATCAGGCTGGTCTCGAATTTACAGAGACCCACCTGCCTCTGTCTCCTGAGTGCTGGGATTAAAAGTATATGCAACCACTGCCCGGCTAGTTTTGTTTTTTAAGAGATGTTAATTTTGAGGGCTGGAGAGATGGCTCAGTGTTTAAGAACATTTGGCTGCTCTTTCAAAGGACTGGGTTCAATTCCCAGCACCCACATGGCAGCTCACACCTGTCTGTAACTCCAGTTCCAGGGGTTCTGACACCCTCACACAGAAACACATACACCAATTGGCAGAACACCAATGCACATAAAATAAAAATAAATTACATATAGAAAAATAGATGATGATTTTCAAGAATCTTTTTTGTCTTGTTTTATTTTTATTTTTAGTTTTTAATTATTTGCGTGCACATGTCTGCACTGCCTGCAGAGGCCAGAAGGTGGTATTGGACCCCACCCCCACTCTTAATGGCTGACCTGTCTCTCCAGATCCTTCTGGTTTTTTGAGACAGAATCTCAGGCTGCTCTAAAACTCACCATGTAGCCAAAGCTGGCCCAGAACTCTGATCTTCCTGCTTCTGCTTCTGAGAACAGGTTGTAGTTCGTGTCACTCCACCCAGCAAAGGAAAAGATTCTTTTCATTAAATAAAGTCTTTGGTTTAACACTTGTCTCTTTCTAAGATTGGAAGCCTGTATTTCTTCTTTAGCTATCATGATAAAATGTCATAGATATTAGCTGGTCATGCTGGCTCACATCTGTATTCCTAACACTAGGGAAGACTGAGGCACAGTTGCCATGAGATTGAGGCCAGCCTGGTTTACAAAGTGAGCACCAGGCCAGCATGGCTGCAGCATGAGACCCTCACTTGTAAGAATATAATAAATAAATTATATATTTGTCACAGTTCTGGAGGTTGGAAGCCCAACATGAATGTTCTTCCAAATTCAATTTCTAGTAAGGGTTCAAGGCAAAGCCTTCCCATATGTTCTCACCTATGGTTCTTCCTCAAGAGGTGGGGAAAGCTGGAAAGATGGCTCAGTGGCTAAGAGCATTTGCTGCTTTTAGCTTACACAGGACCTGGGTTTGGTTCCCAGCATCCACATGGTGGTTCTCTAACTGCCATAACTAACTTCAGCTTAAAGGGAATAATGCCTTCTTCTGGCCTATAGCAGAACTACACCCAAATGGTATACTTAAATTCAGTCAAAACAGACACTTAAAATAAATGAAAAAATTAAAAAGATGTGTGGGGGTATTTTGCTATTCTTACAAGTGCACTAGTCCTATAGCATCAGGACACCATCCATGGTTATAATTTCATTTAATCTTTTGGTTTGATGTTTGTTTTTTCAGACAGGGAATCATGGAGGCGACATGGCCTCCAAGGAGGACCCTAATTAGATTCCTCCCTCTGCCTCCCAAGTGCTGGGATTACATGAATGAATGAGTCACTACTCCTGGACTTTTTTTTGTTTGTTTGTTTCTTTAAGACAGGGTCTCATGTCTTACTGTACTGCCCTGGCCAGTCTTGAACTTACTATATAGAGTAGGCTGGCCTGGAACTCACAGAGATCCACCTGCCTCTGCCTCCCGAGTGCTGGGACTAAAGGCATGCACCACCAAAGCCCGGCAATCTTTTTCTTTTAAAGCTTCAAGGGCTCCCTGGGTAGCTTCACTCTTGTGTGCCACTGCTCTCATGTAGTGTATTCTACTTCTTTGCTTTAAATAAAATAATCCTGCTACTTTGGGGAGGGGGGCTATGTGGACTTTAGAGTAATGTAATGAGAGGACCAAGCAAAATAAATAGCAGCTTAAGATCACAGATCCTGCCCACCCATCAGAACACCCTCTTGTTCACATACACCTTTCCTATTCTGTCATGTATTGGCTGTGGAACCCTAGATAGATAAGGATTTACAGCTCTTAGCCTTGAACTGGATGTGGTGGCTTACATGTGGACTCCTAGCACTCCAGAGCCTAAGGCAGGAGGACTTCCTGGCATTGGAGACCAGACAGAGCAACACAGTGAACTCTAAGCCTAGACTACAGAATAATACCATGTCTTAGAAGGGGGGAAACGAGCCCGGCGGTGGTGGCACATGCCTTTAATCCCAGCTCTTGGGAGGTAGAGGCAGGTGGATCTCTGTGAGTTCAAGTCCAGCTTGGTCTACAGAGTGAGTTCCAGGACAAGCTCCAAAGCTACACAGAGAAACCCTGTCTCGAAAAAAAGAAAAGAAAAAAGGGCGAAGGGACAAACCAACATGAGTTTTCCCAGGTTTCCCACCTGTGGATTTACCATAACGTTTCGAGGATTGAATGAGAATGCACATACCATGCTAGAATATGGCCTAATGTGTACCGAGTCCTCAGTAAACATAAGTCCGAGTCCCAGTATCTCTATTGTCAAAGGCCACACATCCTCCCAGATGCCAAGTTCTTGCCTGAGATATCCATTCCAGTCCTGCCCACCTACATACCCATCAACACAACCCTATTTCCCCCTCCTCTATCCATAAGGCCTTCTCTGTACCAATATGGTATACACTGCCAGTTGGATTCATCCTAGATACTAGTACTGCTTTGGTAAGCCTATGCATCTATACATTAATGGTTACTTCTCCAGAATGTGGTTTCTTGATCTTTTGTGTGGTTTTCTTTCTTTCTTTTTTTCTTTCTTTTTTTTTTGTTTTTTTTGTTTTTTGTTTTTTGAGAGAGGGTTTCTCTGTGGCTTTAGAGGCTGTCCTGGAACTAGCTTTGTAGACCAGGCTGGTCTCGAACTCATAGAGATCCGCCTGCCTCTGCCTCCCGAGTGCTGGGATTAATGGCGTGCACCACTACTGCCAGGCTTGTGTGGTTTTCCAAAGCCCAATACAGTGTTAAACTGAAACAAGTTTGCAGCAATTCTTGCTTAAGAGAAGGATGCACTTAAAGTCAACTGAACCTTCAGGTAGCAAGCGATTCTAACTCTGATGACCCTGAATATAGAGGTCTCATCAGGGTCATCACAATGTGGTCTGAAACCCTCAAGAGAGGGTTAGGGTTTGGTTTTTGTTTTTCTTTTTGTTCTTAGCTTCTGACTATCTATCCAAAAATTTGTATACCTTTGTTTTGGAAGGTTTGTTATTGTTTCTAAGATAAGATCTCTCTGCTTAGCCCTGGCTAACGTGGAGCTCTCCCAATAGATCAGGCTGGCTTCAGATTCACAGACATCCAGACCCCAGTGTGAGAATTAAAGGTGTGCACTAACAGGCTATAGTACTGTCAAAATTACTTGTAATTATACTTCCTTTTTTCTTTTCTTTTTGTCTGGTTTTTTGAAACAGTGTTTCTCTGTGTAGCCCTAGCCACTGATCAGGCTAGCCCCAAATTCAGAGATCTGCTTGCCACTGCCTCCCAAGTGCTGAGATTAAAGGTGTGCACCACCACCTGTATAATTACACTTTCATTCTAAAACAAACCCAGTCCCAACATTCTGAAAGCTGAGACAGAAATATTATGAGCTCAAGGGGAGACTAAGTCTCCTAAAAAGTAAACAAATCCAAATGTATCATGTTGCATCTGATTTTAAAAAATAATGTTTGTTTGTGGCAGGGTCTCACTAGGTAGTCCAGGCTGTCCTTGAACTCAAGACAATTCTCCTGTCTTAGCCCTCGGTGCTGGGATTATGAACACCAGCTACCATGCACAACTTGAAAACAAAACAAAACTCAACCCCTAAATGCTTTCATTGGCAATGCTTTTAGTGGAGTATAGACAGAAGAAAACAGCACAGCAATGAGAAAAGAATGCAGAGAATAGATGATTTTTGCTCAGTTCCTGTGCTGGAAAGAGTTGCTGTGGCTGGAAGGTACTATGTGGCAAGTTAGTGCCCCCTCCCCCACCCTGCCTTCAAGCAGATGGTGCATTTTACCTGCTTGCAGACAGAGTGCATTTTTTTGCTTTTTGTTTTTTAGATAGCTGGTAGGGGCCTCAAGGGGACAGAATGAGGGGAAGGGCCTCAAGGGATGAAGTTAGAAGGAAGGTGAACCTCAAGCCTGGGAAGTAACCTACAGGATGTGATTTAATGAAAACTAATATGTTCTCCTTGTCCCCAAATATATACATAGCCATTTGAGTGATACTGGGGATTGAACTTGGGGTTCTGCGTACACTAGGCTATTGCTCTACTACTGAGATATATTCCCAGCCAGCCATTATGGTTTTCCGGTTAAAGGCCTTCGTTTCAGCGGTTTAGATACTCGTAGTACTTAGGAAACTGAGTACAACACAAAAAGACTAATTAGCTTATTAGATTGCTCATCACCTGGGTGATAAGACAAAAGGTACCAGGATCTAAGAGAAACAGATGGGAAGAGGGTTAGGAAGAAAGTAGAAAAGGCTGTTGTTTGGGGTGTGTCTCTGAGGCCGGGAGAAGGCAGGGTAAAGGTACTTGGAGGATGCACACTGAGGACATTAGTGAATGGGCAGACCTTTAACAGGCACTATTTGAAGCTCCATTTGCTCTTACCTCTGGACCACAAGACTTGGGGGTCACCAGAGTGAAGGATATGAGGAAGTCTACATCATTACCTATACCTCTTGCTTCCCAGAGGCACAGAGCTGAACTAGGCAGAGGGGCTGGAAAAACCACCAAGGATTGAAAGAGAAGCAAACAGGTCCCTCACCTCCAGCAGGTCCCCCACAGGCTCCCAACACCATGATACAGTGCCAAAAGCTTAACAAGCCCCATGCATCAATTCTGCCTTCTGGGATATGGCTCCTGTGAGTAAGTCCGGTGCACCATGGGATACATTCCCTTTGGTCCAGAGTGTGTTTGTGGTGGTGGGAGGGTGGAGGGGGGGTGACTGCCTATGTCCTTAGGCTTAGAATTCTCCTGAATGCCACCAGAGGGCAGTGTATACATAGAATGGACTCAGATGTTCAGAGTAGAGCCAATCTTCCTGCAACATAGATGTAGCAGGCTTGGTCCCAGTCCCTGGAAGTACCAACCACCCTTGACTAGCCCTCAGATCCTACATACCCCACTTCCAGAGCAGTCTTCTCTCCACATTCCTACCTCAGGGACATTAATACCTGCATTTCAAGTGTCTGCCATGTGGAAATCTGATTTCCCCCAAACACCCAAGCCCAAGAAGCACAGCCAGTAATAACAGAAGGGAAAGGAGGGGATGAGAAATCAGTCCGCAGAGTAGCCACCAAGACTCAAGGAAGAAACTCACTCAAGGAAGAATGCTAGAGCTTGACAGAGGAGGTGGTTTCCCTCAGATACACCCAATTCTCTCTATACCTATTCTCTCCAACCTCTCTCTCTCTCTCTCTCTCTCTCTCTTTCTCTCTCTCTCCTACTATCCAGCCCAAGGTAGCCTTGAACTCCTGGTCTTTCTGTTTTGTCCTTTCCCCAGAGTGTTGGAATTATAGTCATTCCTGGTTACTTTAGGATTTTTGTTTGAGTCACAGATGTGTGTGGACTATAAGGAACACCCATGGTTCATAAGTTGACCTACCCCCCCCAGAAAAAAATCAGACTTCATCATCAGCAGGCAGAATGGCGGCTGGGCTCATTCATAATCTACTAGGATAGGCTAGAACAGCTTATAGAAGACTCCAAATGTTTGAGTATTAATCTTCATGCTCCCTCAGTAAGCCTTGCCCACCCCCAGGTGATATGTATGCTCATGAACACAGTTCTGATCCCAGAACTGTGCTGGGGTGGGACCAGCAAAAAAAAAAAAAAAAAAAAAAAAAAAAAAAAAAAAAAAAAAAAGCAGTACATTTCGGGTCTATTCTGATGGGTTGGGACACCCTCTGCAGCAAAAAGGATTTGAAAGATCCTGCTGTCCTCCTCTTTGGGGGTGTACTGCCTCTGAGTGAAGGTGGTTTCCAATGAGCCTTCCTTTTACTAAGCCACCTGCAGGAAAATGTGAGATGTGAGATTGGCTGGCCATGTCAAACAGTGTTAAGGCCACACTCCAGGTCCTCACCTTGGTGGGCAGGGCAAGCAGATCGTTATATTACAATTTATAAATAGAAATAAAATTATCGGGTGGGACTGAGGCACTGGGGAAGATGCAAACAAGCCCTCATTAAAGAGTGCCTGCCAGCAAACGCAGGACCAGGGGACCACTCCTCTCAGCTAAAACTTGCCCTTAAACCAGAAAGTTCCAGTACAGTCCGTTTCCCCCCCTCTCTTTCGCCACCCACTCTCCCAATCAGCATCACCTGCTGCCCACATCCCCAGATCTTAGCATGTCTCAGCATCGGTTTTCGTCCAGGGCCTGGAGGGCTTCTCAGCCCATTAACTCCTCCGCCAAGCGGTAAAGTAATCGAGAGTACCAATGCATGCCAGTCGGCTGGACCGCACCCCCGGGGAGCAGCGCCCCGAGCGCGTGCAGCAGGCGCAGAGGAGCAAAGGCGCGGTGGGCCCACTGATGACTCTCCAGAACCGCGTAGCAGGAGGCCAGGACATCGTTAACCAGCAGCGTCCCGTGCGCAGTGAGCGGTGCAAACACGCCCACAGCTTCCTCGCGCGCCACCCGGGCTACGCGTGCCGGCCGGAGCGCGTCCCCGCCGGGAGCCAGCACCGAGTCCCCAGCGCGTAACCGGCGCGCGAACACCGGGGCAAAGTCACCTGGAGCCGGCGCTGGCCCGCGAGCCGCAAACACCAGATGCCAGGGTGTGAGCAACAGTTTGCGAGGAGGCCGCTCAGTCTCCACAGCCACGAAAGAAGCTCGGCGCTGCAGGTCCCGGTCCAGGAAGAGTAGCACCGGCGTGGGAACTACACGGCCCGCTGCATCCGCGGCCAGCACCCAGTCACCACGATGGAGTTCCCTCAGACCCTTCCGCTCGCCGCTCCGCAGGCGCACCGTGGCATTTCCCGGAAAGCAGCCTCCAGCTCGGACCGCCAGCGAGTTATCTGCAAGCCGCAACCACAAAGAAATTAAGGCCAGATCAGCAAGTACAGATTCTCAAGCCCAACGCAGACCTCACCAGTCCCGGAACAGTTCAATTTCCCAGGGATCTAGTCCCACCTGGAGGAAATGGAAAGGTGTTTTACAACACTGATGCCCTTTTGGTCCCCTGAGGGTAGCAATAACGCTGTAGTAGACTCAGTTTCCCAGAGAGAGCCCCCTTGGATGAACCTCCATCTGTTCTCTACCGTACCAGCTTTGACCGACACGTGTACGTGGTTTCGGGACTCGTAGTAGACCCAGTCGAAGCCGGCTTCCACAGCTAGGCGCGCCAGCAAACCATACTTATTTCGGTCACGGTCAGACGTGGTGATGTCCAAGGCACGGCCTTCGTAGTGGAGTGAGTCCTGAGCATGGTGGCCGTCCTCATCCCAGCCTTCAGTCACACGTAGGCGCACTCCGGGCCACATGTTCATCACCGCAATGGCTAGAGCGTTCACCCGCTCTTTGCAACGCTAGTGGGGGTGGAAGGATAAAGGACACAGTTTCCCCACTACCACTACCATCACCAGGCAGGCGATGGGTGGGAAGGGTGAGGTGAAAGGGACCCTTAAGGCATCAATCAATGCATCTTTATTCTCTGGACCAACTTCATTACCTCGCAGCTTTTAAGTGTCGTGGGGAATCGAGGATTTGAATAGGTATAGTCACCAATGTACTTCATTGCCAGGGCATGCTTGCATGCTTTCAGAACTGAACCATGGAGTTAGCCCCTCTGAGGTTAAGAGGGGGGTCCCCATACCTACTTATTTCCCCCATTTTCAGTGACTGCCTCTCACCCCCTATTTGTTCCAGGACCTCAGTCCAATCAGAGAAAGAACCATAGTAGAGAGGGAGAATGGAAGTATGGTTAGGGAGGGCCTGGCTCCCCGAATCGAGCCCTATTTAAGCCTGACCCCCGCCCCGGGCCCCAGCTGCCCTCCCTCTGTCTGATTCATCTTTTGTTTGGTTGCCTTCCCTGGCACTGGGCATCGCTTCCTTCCTTCCTTCCTTCCTCCTCCTCCTCCTTTCAGCCTCTAGCATTAACCCATTGGTGGTCTGCGTGCGCCCCTACAGAGGTGCCCAAGAGGAGGCGCGTGGGATCAAGGCTGCTGGAAAAAGGGTTGGGTGGCGGGGGCCGCATGCAGTACAATGGCCATTCTCCGGGATGACTTAACTAAGCGAGAATCTCGGGCCGAGGCCGGGAACGCGTCGGGAGAAGCGGACTCAGCAGCTCCAGCTACAAAGGCGCTTTTCAGCCGCCCCAGCTCAGGGAGAGGAAAGGGCAGAACGCCGCGCCCCACATCCCTGCTCCCGCCCGCCAGGTCCCCTCCCCCAGCGTGGCCAGCCTGCCACTGTGTCAGTCCTGAGAGCCCCCATCTCCCATCTCTGTTCCAGAATCAGCCCTGAAAGGCGTGGGAGGAGCACAGCACCTGAGAATGGCAGGAGCTACCCCCACCTCCCCGCGCTGGGTGGGAGTGGAGGAAAAGGAGCCACAAACGCAGGCCTGCACCCCCGGGGGAGGGAGGCCACAGTTATCTTGGCGGCTCCGGTCTGGGAGTTGGAGACCTTGGCGCGCACCAGAGATGCGACACCACGGGAGCCGGAGCGCAAGAGGAGCTCGAGCAAAACTTCTTTTTCTTTGTCCCTTCTCATCGGTCAACTCGAACTTGGATTCTACATGATTGCTGGAGGGGGATTCCCCCTACCCTCTTTTCTAGTCAACTGCACCTCTGAAGAGGCGCAGGACAAGTGGTAGCTCTTTCCAACTTTGTGTCGTTGTGTCCCTAAGAAGGCCCTGACCTGCGGGGGCAGTAGCCCAGTACAGAGCCAACTCAATAGAGTCCTTTTGCAGCCAGGGTGTGGGAGATAAGCAAGATTGGGTGTGTGTGTGTGTGTGTGTGTGTGTGTGTGTGTGTGTGTGTGTGTGTGTGTGTGTGTTGAGGGGGGTGGGGTTCGCGGGCCTTTTGAGGCCTCCTGAGCCTATTGCTTGTTCTATTCCTCTGCTGCAGGTTTCCACCAAAGGGAAGGACCATAATGTTCCATGACCAAGGTGGGAAAGGAATGCCCTTCCCAGTTTCTGGAAAGAGGACAACTTCGTCACTGGAGCAAGAAGGAATTCTTGGCCCGGGGGTGATTAGTTCTCACCTTTCATCCCAGCAAGCTGGAGGTAGAGACAGGAGGATTTCTGTGAGTTCTACATAGCAAGTTTCAGGCCTGTCAGGGTCTCAAAACAAAAACAAAACAAAACAACTTTCTTCCCTGTACAGGTTTTCCTAACAAAGTAACCTGGAAAGCTATGGCAGTTAGTTAGAGGAAATCCGTACCCCCTCCCTCTCCCCCACCTCCCACTGCACACACAATTAGGTGGTGTAATGGAAAGTATATAGGACTCGGGAATCTGAGTCCTGAATTCTAGTCTCAGCAACGCCACTAATTAGCTGTGAGGCCCTGATTAAATTGCTTTTTCCTCCCCGGGGGCCCAACTCTAAGATATAAAGTGAGGAGTGGGGTGAAGGTGGAGAAATATGTCTTCTGAATTTCCTTTCAGTTCTGACACCCCAGAACACTGACAGAGGGGATCCTTCTTTTCCAAGTCAGGCCCACCTTATTCCAGGTAGGTTCAGTTCCCATCTGTAACAGGTGCTTGATAATGGTAGTTGAATTTAATTATTTATCAGAAGCAAAGTTCTAGAGCTAAGCTGTTTCCACAGCCCAGGAACCCTTCGATTCTCAGATGAGTTCATCTGTCTGAGGACTGCTTTTTACCCAGTCTGTTGTTTAGACCCTAATACAGGCCTGTCCTGGTTAGGACATCTCTCTCATGCCAAGGACAATTCCTGACCACCCCATTCTCAGATGGATGGCCTGGTAACCTGACTCTTGCCCATCCCTTTTCCAGCCCCCTTCTTTTTGGCTCATAGAGCTTTTGGACATCAGGCCAAGAGCCAGGCTAAGTGTAAAGCCTTCTGTAGGCTACCTACACTAGCCAGCTCCTGGCCCCCAGCTCACCCCAGCCCTTCCTGCCTGGCTCGGTAGCTGACCCCCGGTCCACGCCTCAGCCATTTCCCGTCTCGCCTGCCGCCATCCTCCTTTCCCCGCCCTCCCTCCAGCCTCTCCCAGATCCACTCTCACTAGCCAGTTTCTCCTCCCCCTCCCCATCCCAGCCTCTCCTCGTTTGGATACTTCCAAACCACTACCAGCCCGCAGGTGATCTGCTTTCTTGAAGGATGTGGTGAAAGAGGTCTTATTTTTGTTTATGAAGTGACAGTTCATCCTCCAGGGCTGTGGTAGGAAAACTGGAGCTGGTGGTGTGCACAAGAGCAGGTGGGGAGAAGCGCGCTCCTTACCTCTGTCATCAGGCGGTCAGCCCCGCTGTTCTCCTCATCCTTGAAGATTATGTCGGGGTTGTAGTTGGGTACGAGGTCCCGGAAGCGCTCGGACCCCCTTGCTATCCTCCCCTCCGCTGGCCCGCTCGCGCCAAGGGTCCGTTCGGGCACACTAGGCACAAACTGCTTGTACAGCAGAGGCACAAGCTGCTTGCGCACGTAACGCCGCCGGCCAACCGGTCCCCGGCCCGGTCCGCAGCTCTGGACAGACAGTGCCAGGATTGCCAAGCAGAACAGGGGCAACAGACTGGCCGGCAGAGCCATGGGCGCAGTGGAGTTGTGTCGAAAGGGTCCTCACTAGCTCTCCTGTCAGTTGGGCATCTCCACGGGAGACAGCACCGCAGATAGAGAAGCCCCCAGAGTACCTGGAGCGCTTATGGCTCCGAACACCTGGCAGCCGCTAACTCTGCCTACATGCCCCAGGCAACCTGGAACCTACTACTGATAGGTTACCATTACAGGGCAGGTGGGTCGAGGGTGAGTGCCGGCCCAGCCAGCCTCTGCTGCCAGGCTCCCGTGCTCCCAGAACGGCCCTGACTCCGCCTTAAGTGGTCCTCGGCCCCGCCCCCCGCCCTTCTCCCAGGACTGTCCCGCCCCCTCCCACCCGGGCGGGGGATCTAGCGGTCGCCACTGTTCCCTTACTCCACTGAAGTGTGTCCCATCCTGGAAACCATGCAGGCACCTGCTTAGGAAATCCTTGCAGCTTTACAGTCCTAGCTGTCTGGATAAGCATCCTTCTACCTCCGAGTCTAAATTAGGAACCAAGCTGTCTTCCTCTGCTAGTCTTTGCTCCCAAAGTCAACTCTGGCAGGCCATGCCCTCTGCTGTCATCCAGGAAGTCTGAGTTCCAATTTTTGCTCAAGGCCATCCAAGCCCTTTGGGCATACAATCAAAGCCTCCCTCTTCTGTGGTCCTCGGGTCTCCCTGGTTCCTCGGTACACTTATCCATAACCAAGAGTGGATCCCAGAGGATCATTTTCCTCAGTGAGTTAGTATTTTCTGGGGAACAGAGGTGGACATTCACAATCCAGTTTAGTATTAACTCTCTCTCTCTCTCTCTCTCTCTCTCTCTCTCTCTCTCTCTCTGTGTGTGTGTGTGTGTGTAGGCACATGCCACAGCACACCAAGTAGAAGTCAGAGGACTTTTGAACATTCAGTTCTGTCTTTCACTGTGGCAAGTCCTTTGACCTGCTCATCCATCTTGCCAGCCCAGCACTTTTCCAGTTTTGTGTCCCCTCAATCTTTGCCAGACACACAAAGGCCCCTTTTTATCCCTCCCCTCAATCTTTTTTTTATTATTTTATTTATTATATATACAGTGTTCTGTCTGCATGTCAGAAGAGGGCATCAGATCCCATTACAGATGGTTATGAGCCATCACGTGGTTGCTGGGAATTGAACTCAGGATCTCTGGAAGAGCAGTCAGTGCTCTTAATCTCTGAGCCATCTCTCCACCCCCACTTCATCTTGATAGAATCTAATGTAGCTCAGTCTTGGGCTCAAACTCACTTCATAGAAGACTGACCTTGAACGTTTTCTCCTCCAGCTTCCCAATGCTGGGATTAGTCATGTACCACCACACCAGGTTTATGTGGTGGTGGGACCAAAACCAGGGCCTCCACGGCTAGAGAGATGCTCAGCAGTTAGGAGCACTGGCTGCTTTTCCAGAGGACCTGAGTTAGATTCCTAGCACCCACATGGAGGCTATCTACCCTGCATGGGAAGGGAAGGTGTGTCAAAGCTGTCTTCTGGCCTCATCAGACACTAGATATACATGCAAGCAAAACACCCATACATATAAAAACCTTTAAAATAAAAGTAATAAAAAACCCCAGTAATAAAAAACTCAAACATGCTAGGCAAGCACACAACTGACCTCTATCAATTGAGATATATCCCTATTTCTATTTTTCCATTGAGACAGTCACATGTAGCCAAGCAGGCTTCGAATTTGCTATGTTGAGATAGATGGCCCAACTGGGCAGTGGTGGCACATGCCTTTAATCCCAGCACTCGGGAGGCAGAGGCAGGTGGATCTCTGTGAGTTTGAGACCAGCCTGGTCTACAGAGTGAGTTCCAGGACAGCCTCCAAAGCTTCTGAGAATCCCTGTCTGGAAAAACAAAAACAAACAAAAAAGATGGATGGCCTAAGATCTGGCAGTGGTGGTGCACACCTTTAGTCCCAGCCCTCCAGAGTTAGATGCATTCGAACCTCTGAGTTCGAGGCCAATCTGGTTTACAAAGCAAGTTCCAAGACAGTCAGGACTAGCTATACACAGAGAAGCCCTGCCTCAAAAACCCAAACAAACAAATGAACAAAATAGATGGCCTTGAAATCCTGAGTGCTAGGATTACAAGCATGGAGTTCATCCTGCACGATGCATTTTGAATAGATAATTTGTCATTTGGAAGCTGCTGATCTGTAGGAAGATAGAGACCAATTCTCTTCACCTTCTGTCCTCTGTCTCCCCTTCTGGACTAAGGAATCTATTTCCAACCCCCCAGGCCTCATCCTGAGATACTTAGACATATCAACTCCTATCTTGTAGTCAGCTCCTCTGTGAGGAGTGCAGTGGAGAACAGAAGGTAGCCAATGTAGGTGGATCAGGAGTTCCTTACCCTCAGCCACATAGCTGTCCTAGAGTTTCCACTGCTGTGACAGAGACCAGAAGCCACTTGGGGAGGAAGGATTTCAGCTTACAAGTTCTAATCACAGTCCATCATGAAGGGAAGTCAGGACAAGAACCTAAGGGGGCTGGAGGGATGGCTCAGCAGTTAGCACTGGCTGTTCTTCCTAGAGGACCCAAATATGGTGGCTCACAACCATCCATAACTCCAGTTCCAGGGAATCTGACACCTTCTTCAGACCTGGTGGAGACCAGGTACATACATGGTAAATATACCAACACTCACAGACACAAAATGAAAACAATAAAAATCAAGGCAGGAACCTGGAGGAAGGACCCAAAACAGAGGCCATGGAAGAGTACAGGCTTCTTCTGCCTGTTTTCTCATGCAACCCCGGACCACCTGCCTAGGGGCAGTACTGCCCACATGGGCTAGGTCCTTCTACATCAATTAAAAAAAAAGACTTATGTATTTATTATGTAGTGTTCTGCCTACAGGCTAGAAGAGGGCACCAGCTCTCACTGTAGATGGTTGTGAGCCCACCATGTATTTGCTGGGAATTGAACTCACGACCTCTGGAAGTGCAGCTAGTGCTCTTAACCTCTGAGGCATCTTTCCAGCCCTCTACATCAATTATTTTTAAAAAATGCTCTACAGAGTTGCTTACAGGCCAATCTTACTGAGAGATTTTCTTAAGCTAGATTTTTTCCCAGGTATGTCTAGATTTGTTCCAAACCAACCATGACACTGTGTTTGCTACTGGAAGCCAATTAAGGGTGGAGCAATGGATCACCTGCTTCTCCAAAAGACCAAGGCTTAATTCCCAGCACCCACTTGGCAGTTGGCCAGTGGTCCATATCTCCAATACCAGGGTATTCAACACCTTCTTCTGGCCTCCTCAGGCACCGAACTCACGTGGTGCACAATCATACATTCAGGCAAAACACTCACAGACATAAAATAAATACAAAATCTAAATAAAAATTTAAAGTCAGTTAAAAATTTAAACACTGGTCATTGGAGCATGTAAGAACACTTTCTGCTCTTACCAAAGACACAAATTTATCTCCTAGCTCACAATTGATTGTAACTCCAGCTGTAGGGCATCCAATACCCTCCCTCTCTGGACTTCATGGAAACGTGGACACACATAGTGAATAAATAATAATAAATCGTTTGTGCTGGAAAGATGGCTAAGCAGTTAAGAGCACTTGCTGTTATCATAGAAGACCTGTGTTTGGCTCTTAGCATCATCTTGTCAGCTCACAACTTCCTGTAATTCCAGTTCCAGAGACTGTGATGCCCTCTTTTGGACCCTAGGAGGCACCAGGCCTGCACACAGTACATACACATACATGAACATTGACATTCATACATGAAAACTAAAAGTATTTATTTATTTATTTATTGTGGCAGGGTTTCTCACCACCCTTGCCAGACTAAAAGCAAATCTTAAAATTGTTGAAGGTGTGCGGTGGTGCTGCACTTCTTTAATCCCAGGACTTGGGAGGCAGAGGCAGAGGCAGAGGCAGGTGGATCTCTGTGACTCCCAGGCCAGCCTGGTCTAAGGTGAGTTCCAGGACAGCCAGTACTATACAGAGAAACCCTGTCTCAAAAAAACTAACAAAAACTGTAAGATAGGTTCCATCTATTTATCCTTGGCTGTTGTAGAACTTGCTATGCAGACTAGGTTAGCCTTGAAATCAGAGATCTACCTGCCTATGCCTCTCAAAGGCTGAAATGAAAGGTGCGTACCAGTGTACCTGTCCAAAGTTTTTTTTTTTTGTCTTTGTTTTGTTTCTTTAAAGGGGCTGGGCATGGTGTTTCACAACTTTAATCCCAACACTTAGAACGCAGCACCAAGTGGATCTCTGTGATTTGGAGGTCAGCCTGGTCTATATAATGAGACCTTTTTTTCCTTTCCTTTCCTTTCCTTTCCTTTCCTTTCCTTTCCTTTCCTTTCCTTTCTTTGTTTGTTTGTTTTAGTTTGTGGAGACAGGGTTTCTCTGTAGCTTTGGAGGCTGTCCTGGAACTAGCTCTTGTAGACCAGGCTGGTCTCGAACTCAGAGAGACCCACCTGCTTCTGCCTCCCTAGTGCTGGGATTAAAGGCGTGCGCCACCACCACCCGGCTGACCTTTTTTCTTTTGAGACAGGGTTTCTCTTTGTAACAGTCTTGGCTGTCCTGGAACTTGATTTGTAGACCAAACTCACAGAGATCTGGTTGTCTCAGCCTTCTGGATACTGGGAGTAAAGGTGTGCCACCAATGGCTCACTTGCCACCAAGGCTGACAACCCGATTCCAACCAAAACTCACATGATAGAAGAGAAGAACCAGAGCAAGTTCTCCTCTGACCTCTACACTTATACCATAGTGTGCCCATGCACACATGTGTAAAATAAACATTACAAAATTAAAAACAAAACCCTTCCCTGATGTCCTGACACTGTGACCTATGTCCTCCTGTAGGGCAGTGATTAACTGCTACAGCACAAGTATCAGAATACTGGCATCCTTTTAGACAAAGCAATTCTTCAGCACAAGCTTGTTTATCATCTATTTCCAAGGCCGTCTAGCTTAAAGGACTGCACTTGGCAAGTATTTGTGGAATCTACACTTTTTTTGTATTCCACATTCCTCCCCCCCTTCACCCAGTTCCAAGGCTAGCACTCAATGGCTTTCTATGAACTAGGAGACCAAAAAGCAGAGAGAAACCCCTTTCCAACATCTGACTTCCATTTACAAGGAAGTGATCACGCAGTGGTAATGTAGCTCAACAGTGGAGCAAGTGCCCAGCAAGTGTGAGGTCAGCGGGGCTGACTCAGCAGATAGAGGTATTTACTGTGTCTGATTCCCCAGGATCCACACACTGGAAGGACTCAAGTTATCCTATAAACTCTATACACACCAGGATATTCCCGATCCCAACAACTGAATCTTTAAAAATCAGAGAGCCAGATGTGGTGGCACACACCTTTAGTCCCAGCACTAAGCAGGCAGGGGCAGGTGGATCTCTGTTAGTTTGGGGCCAGCCTGATCCACACAGTGAGTTAGTTCCAGGCCAGCCAGGGGCTACGTAGGGATTCTGATTCAAACAAAACAAACAAAAAACAGTAATTACAAATAACTACTATGAGGGAAATGGTCACTTTTGAAACTATGCAATGGATAATCTGTAGAAGTCTACAGAACGTTTGTTTCTGAGAACATCAAGGAATTTTTAGTCTTTACAAAAATCAAGTCAGGTTCTTCTCTAAGGTAGGAACAAAAAACTGCCAATCACTTTTACTCTATAGCCAATTAAGTATGGGAGGTAAGGGCTGAAGGTATAAGTAGACAGGGGGATGGGATCTCATATTTGTGCCCATGCCCTAGTACCCTGGTTCCCAAGGTACAGAAACAAAGCCCCAAGTTGCAGGGAACATCCAGGAGACTAGCCAACTTTTTTTTTTTTTTAAAAAAAAGAACAAGTCTTACCACCGTGTAACCCTGGCTGGTCTGAACTTGCAATGTAGATTAGGCTAGCCTCAAAAAATCATAGAGATCCCCTGACTCCTGAGTGCTGAGGTTAAAGATGTGGGCTGACACACCCAACCAGTTGAGACCAGCCACCTAAGGAAGAACAGCATCTCTCTGCACTGGAAGAGCAGAGGGGCAGGAAGGCTTCTCCTTGGTAGACTCATGACCGTGGCCGGAACAGGTGTTACAGACACAGAGACAGGCTCTTTACAAAATCCAAGAGAACCCTGGGATCAACTTTATTGCTGATGGGTACGGCTCTTCCTCTGGGCACCTTGGTCTCTCCAGTGGTCCAAAGCCCCTCCACAGGGTAGCACAGTGCTTAGGCTATGCTGGGCCAGAGGCAAGGAAGACAGCCTATCTCCAGACCCTACCAGGGCCCAGGCCCCCCCCCTCCCACCCACCCTATTGCACATCAAATCATGTAAACATGGCTTCAGGCATGGCCTGGAACAGGATTGAGGCAGATTGATGTGTAAACGGATTTGGGACCAGGAATCAGAGCCAGTCCCCCAGCTCCACCTCACGCCGAGGCCAAGGCTACATCTGAAAAGGCAGGAGGCGGGTCCCAAACCCTGGCTCAGATTATGCAGCAGTGCAGCAGTGCAGACGGCTCGGTTCCCTCCTCCAATCCACCCCGAGGATTCCAGGTCCTGAGGTCCAACCACCCTGGCTCGCCTCCCGGCCTAGGCAGTGTCCAGTTTTCTCCTTCTCAACCCCTAGCTGGAGGTCATTGGTGCTGTTTCTTCCTGGAAGCCCGTGGGAAACCAGAGACAGGCAGTGGCAGTCTGTCTAGCCCTGGAAAAGAGAAAGCAGACAGTCAAAAGTGAACACGGGTCCAGCTCCTCAGAGGTGAGGCGAGCAGGGCATGCAAGGGGTGAAGGGGCCAGGTAATAGACAGACAGGTGGGCCAACCCTGGTTCAGAACGCCCTTCCCCAGCCCATGCGTCGTCGTCGGACTCCCTTACCAAAGGCTCGGATGAGCTCTGCCCTCACAGCTGCAGTGAAGGTCTTCACTAGACAGAGTGTGGTGAGGCCAGCAAAGGCTGCGTTGTAGAGGAACACGATGTAGAAATTGCCCAGCCAGTTGAAGCGTCCAAAGTCACCCAGCAGGTCAAAGCGAGTCAGCCCTTTAGTACAAAGTCCGTGATGAGAAGAGGGAATTCCCCAAACCTGCTCCTCAAAGGAGCCAACGTTCTTCTGCCCCCTAGTGGCCACACCTGAACGACATATCGGCTACAATGGCAGTGCATACATTAATTACTACTCTCAAGCCCATTTGCAGGTCTGTCCAGGACGATTGAATGCATCCCCAGCTAAGTTCGCTGCTATTCTTCCTGCCTGAGGCTCGACTCATTTCCTCCAGCGCAGCTGCCTCTAGCCTCAGGTATCTCTAGGGGTCCCCAGGATAGCAAGTGCTTCCTAGCTAAGAACCTACAAGTTGGCTATTAAGTCTTCAGTAGCGCACAGTTAAGAAAGACTAAGAAAGACTAGGCATAGAAAGTGCAAACTGTCATCCCGCTGTTTTTATCCCAATTCCACTTCTAGATAGCTGGAAGATGCAAATGCTCTGGGCCTCGGTTTCCTCACATTTAAAACAGAGAAAACAAAGGGGCTATACTAATTACGGCAAGGGCTAGAGTGATGGCTCAGTGGTTAAGAACACATGCTGTTCTTCCAGGACTTGGGTTCAATTCCCAGCACCTGCATGACAGCTAACAACTGTATATAACTGTAGTTTCAGAGGATCTGACATCACAGGCACATTCAGATATAATATATATATATATATATTATATAATATATATATATATATATTTCCACAGACACCATGCATGCAAGAGGTGCACAAACATACATACAGGCAAAACACTCATACACATAAAATAATAAATCTTTAAAAAAAATTCCCAGCTGGGCATGGTGTTGTGTCTCATAACTCCAGCACTTTAGACCCAGGCAGGATGATTAGTTAGACCATGGCAATTCTCTTTTACAAGATCTCCCTATGTAGCTGAGGCTTGCCTAGAACTCCCTATGAAGCCCAGACTGGCCTTTACCCATTTTTATAGCTATGAAAACTCAATCAATTCCCTTCCCTACTTTCAGTACTTACCAAGGGTCCGAGAGAAGACAGGAAGTGCTGAGCTTAGGACCAGGAGGCAGACACAGTTCCCAATTATCTGGGTGAGAGAAAGAAACAAGAAGCAAAAAGTAGCAAGAATTGTCAGCACTTGGGAGGCAGAGGCAGGCGGATCTCTGTGAGTTACAGGCCAGCCTGGGCCACACAGAGAAACGCTATTGTTGGTGGTGGGAGAGTTGCCACACCCAGCACTCACACACCCCAGGAGGCTTCTCCTCTTCCCTCCAAGCTACCTGTGTCATAGCTGTGTCGTGCCATCTAGGCCTCAGGCTTCGGAATAGTGGAGAACTGTAGAAACCCACGACTGAGGACACCATCAGGTAACTGTTACCACCAGGTTAGGGAAGAACTGGCTAGGCTCTAAGTAACAACCACCTGTCTCAGAGAAAGGACTCCTGAGATCTCTTTTCAAGATTAAGTTTTTCTGTGTGGTGTATGTACACATGTATGCGCAGAGGTCACAGGTCAAGGCTGGATGTCTTCTATTAATTTACTATTATGGTGTGAGTTCGCACTGGCACGTGGAAAAGTGTTTTTGTGCTACAGAGAGTGTCAGAGGTCAGTCTCCCATGCCACTGTGAGTTTGTCAGGCTTGCATATCATCTGTCATGATCACATGAACATGGACACTTGCAGAGGCCAGAAGAGGCTGTCATATCCTCTGGAGCTGGAGTTACAGATGGTTGTGAGCCACCTGAACTAGGTGCTGGGAACTGAATTCGTGTGCTCTTGCAAGAGCATCAACACCCCTAAATGGAGAGTCCTCTCGCAGCCCTCACCGTACCATCTTGCCAGCCCACTACCTTACTATTTTCTAAGACAGGTTATTTCAAACCTAGAATTTACCAGTTTGGCTAGACTGGCTCTTGAACAAATCACCTGGATCTTCTCTCTGCCTCCCAGGACTGGACTATATAGGCAGATGCACTTAACCAACTGAGTTATCTCCCTGGTCCTCAAGATCAAGTATTTCCTTGTCTGAATCCAAGTTAGATGAAGATTTGCCCCCTCTCTACTACCCCTCCCCAGTATTCCCAAGGAGTCTATTGGACTCCTGGGAGGCAGTTTGATGAGAAGAAGCCATGGGATTTCCAGAAGGATACAAGATCAACACAACCTGGATGATGGCACCAAAGGATCCCAGTTTGGAGAAGGAGACCTGGCCCAGGGAGGCATCCTGTGGGGGGTGGGTGACATGATTGAGGAACATTCCCACCTTGAGTACCCCCAGCCCCACCCAGCCTTTCCTCTATCCTCAGCTTCTGTCTCTCTCTCCAGCCCCCTCCCCTCCCCAAAGACAGGATTTTATGCTGTAGCACAGTGTAGTCTGAAACTTGTGGCAAACTACCTGCTTCAGTCTCCTAAGTGCTAGGATAACAGGCATGAGACTATATATCTTCCCCAGCCTTTCTTAATTAAGCCCTCTCCAAAAGAAGTGGTGGGAAGAGAGCCCTGTACCTGAATGCCCCTTGGCATGGCAGCCTCATCGATGAGTAGCTCCAGGATATGGATGGCCACAATAAGCACGGACAGGCCCTGTGTGCAGCAAGGTCACCAACTCCCATCAACCCTGCTCCAGCCCACAGCTGTGCTCTGAGCTCAATACAAAGAGCACTCCCTTCGGTTTGTAAGAGTAGCTCAGCTTCCAAGCAGCTTTAGGGATCTCCTTGAGCTGCTGCTAGCAACACACAGCACTTAGAAGATACTACTGGATAAACTGCTTCCAAATGAACGACTGCTAAAGCCTAACTAGAAAGAGTACATCTATGGGGCTGGGGGTGTAGCTCTACAGAGCACTTAACCAATACATGCAAAGGCCTGGGTCAATCCCTCTCTCTCTCTCTCACACACACACAGAGGAAATGACTTAGACAAAGGTGCCGTTTCCTCTAAAATTATTCCTCAAGTCCTAATCCAGTACAGGAGAGACACTAAATTCTACCTTTATTCTCCTTCAAAGGCAAATCTGTGTAGTTTCTCAATGACTTTGTGTGGTTTGGGGCAAGTCAGCTGTGTTTCTTCATCCACAAAATGGGAATTAATGTTCTTACCACAGGATGGGACACAAAGCAGGCCCTGAGAGGCAACTATTACTATGGATGACAACCATGTCAACGTATATCTTTGTCTTCTCTGAAGAAGCTAAGGACCAAGGATCCACTTGTTCCCTACCCCACCAGAGCTAGTAAACCCACCGTCAGCAGCAGCAAGCACAGCATGGCCAGAGGGTAGCCCAGGTTCCGCTGCCAGGCTGAAGCCTTCCGCCGCTTTTCTGTGCAGGGATGGGAGACTTTCTGTCAGCAAGTACTTGGAACAAGGAACTACTCTTCCTGGGGAAAGCACCAGTCCACATACCTAAGAGGACCCTCTGTGTCTGCAGAGCCAGGACCTGTCTGTGCAGCAACTCCATGTCCAAAGGCAGCCAGCAGGAGGTGGGATCTGAGGGCAGAAAAGACACTTCCCTTCAGTGCTTGCCAAGACCCATCCACCACCCAAGCAAGGGAGTATTTAAACTCACTGCAGATTCTTCGAGTCAGAGCTGCCTCCTCAAAGGCTGAACAGTTCAGCTGTTCTTCCAGGTCTTCCAGCAGCTGAGGGCAGGGGACAGGGAGGGGCTGGCAGAGGCTCTCTGACCCCAACAACCCTCTATAGTCTCAGTCTTGGCTCTAACTCTCACTCACCACCCCATGCCCAGAAGCTTTGTCCTATCCCTAATTCTTCACGCTCCAGATGATGGGGCAAAGGATACAGAAGCCAACCGAGGGTGTGGCCTTCTGCAAGTTGTGTACAACACAACTGTAGGTTCATTTCAGGGTTTGGCCCCATGCATAAAATTCACCCTGTACAAAAGGCAAGGAGTACTACATACCCGGGGCTTGACCAGCAACTTCCCAGTGACGGAAAACATGCGGGCCAGACCCAGTGGAGTGCATACTGTAGGGACAAGAGCTTGTCAGTCACTTCTCAGATCCTTTACCCCCTCCCAGCCCTTCCCTAACCCTTCTCCTTCCACCCTGACTGCTGGAAGCCAGGGTGCTCTCTTTCCCTCCCAGACTCTGTACTCACCCAGGAGCAGGAGAACTCCGAGGAAGGAGATACAGGAATAGAGGTAGGGGAGGTAATACTCCCAGAAGTCTAAAGACAAGAAAAGGCATGTCAGCTTGTCTTCGTCCTCCTGAAGACTAGGAGGTGACAGGCTCAGGGTGACAGGAACACCTTCAGGCTCTAGACAAGTAAAACACACAGGAACACTGCCCCAGCGTAGAGATTGAGTGCTGGGCAAAGGAGAGACCTGATTTATATAGAAGGCAGCACAGCTGGCCAGGTGAACAGGGTTAAGTATAGTTAGATCCTCTCCCTTGTCAAGCAAGGAAGATATTAAGATGAAACCTCTCGATTCTAAAATGGGAGGCCAGGTATGGTGGCACAGGCCTGTAATCCCAGTAGAACCAGGTTGAGGCAGAAAGAGTTTAAGGCAAGCCTGGGCTTTACAGTAAACAACTGGTTATCTATTATTTATTTATTTTTAAACAAGGGCTCTCTGTAGCCCTGGTTGGTCTGGATGGAACTCAAGAGATCCAGCCTCCTGAGTGCTGGAATTAAAATTCTGTGCCACCACTACCCAGATGATTATCTATTTTTTAAATCACTGTATGGACCCAGGGGAATATTTCTACACGTTGGATGCGTTCAAAGTTGTTAGTTTGGAACTTCGTCCTACAGAAACAGTGCCAGTCTTTTCTTCTTTGAGAGGACTACAGTTGATCAAATGCACATGGCCAATTCAAGAGCCAATACTCTTTCAAGACAGAATCTTAATTATGTGGTGCACATCTTTAATCCCAGCAGGTGGGAGGCAAAGGCAAGTGGATCTCTGTGAGTTCAAGGACAGCCAAGGTTCCTTGTGTAGTAAAGAAACACGATCTTGAAAAAACAAAACAAGAGAGAGCAAGAGTATCTTCCTCTATAGCTCAAGGTGGCCTCATACTCACTGTATGACCTCATGGCGTTACCCTGACTTAACTGAGTGCTCAGATTGCATGCTCTAAAGAGAAGGCAGGAGGACGGGGCCGGAGAGATGACTCAGAGGATTCAGGTTTGGTTCCTAGCACCCACATGACAGCTCACAGCCTTCTATAACTGCAGTTCCAGAGGATCTGATGCCCTCCACTGGTCTCTTTTGGGACTGCACACATGTGGTGCACAGACATGCATATAGGGAAAACACCCCCACACATAAATCTTTAAAAAGGAGGAAAAAGATGGAGCTCTGTTATGGCTTGGATATAAAATGATCTTTTAGAATGTGAGTGTTGAAGACCTGGTCCCCATTACAGTGAGTAGAAGGGGGACCTTAGAAGTGGCTGGAGCAGAGCTCTGGCCATCCATGGGTTCATAAGCTTTGCTCCACCAACACATGTTCCCTGCCATGAGGCTCGGCTTCACCACAGCCCAGAAAACGGACCTAATGACCACAGACTGAAACCTCTGAACCCATGAGCCAAAACTGTTTAACTCTCACCATAGAGCGACTCCCTGCTGGCCTTGTCATTGTCTACAATGGCTGACGCCACCCACACCATGCCCAGCACAAGCAGGGTGAGGAGTATCAACATCACAACTGTCTCGTAGACCCGGCCCAGGACACCCTACAGGAGGAAGAGATGGGGAGAGCAGAGGAGGGCGTCAACATTACATTACAGCAGTGTGGGGAAGGAAAGAGTCATTAAAGCTAAGCCTGGCTTAGGGGACTAAGGAGGTCTAGATTCAGCAGACAGGAGAGGTGTTTCTCTCTTACAATTCCGAATCACTCTGCCCTCCTACTCCCACTCTGGTTTATTCCATATCCTGGGGGTTCACTTGTAAACCCCATCCTCCAACCATGCAGTCTCCTCATGTGTTGGAGGAGATGACCCATGATGTCTGTCTCTGACTTCTGGTACAGTCTGCCTAATGCAAAGAACAGCAGGGAAGGTGAAGGCGGTGGAACAAGCCTGCCATTTCCTATGCTTTCTCTCACCTTTGGCATAATGGGTTCCAGCAGCAGCTTCAGCAGTTAAGACAATAACTCATCTTCTAAATAGACACAGGTTCTCAATTTTAACTACCGATGGCTCTAGAAATGCTCTATAGGCATTTCTATTGGGGTGGCAACCAATTCTCATGTTGCTACAGCCTCAGACTGCTTGCTCCATCCTTTAACTCTGACTGAAGTCTGTAAATTATGTCCTATGTCAATTCCCTAGAGTAGAGTCCTGCTTCTGACCTGAGTTGACTAATATTTCCTGCACTTACCTTTCTGGAGCCAGCGAAGCCCTCAGACTCTGTGAAGAAATATGCAAAGGGCATAAGGAAGATGAGGGAGAGGTTGGAGAAGAGAAAAACGAGGTTCCAAAGACCTAGAGCCAAAAACAAAAAGTAGAGTTGGTCACTAAGGGGCCAATGGAGGTGGGTGAAATGACTGATTAGCCCAAGACTGCCTGAGTCTGCCTAATTACCTGCCCTATTCCCTACCCCACCCAAGCTTCAGTCCAGAGCCACGTACCATGGATGAGGGAGCCGTTGAGCCACTGGATATAGTAGTTCCGTGGCAACGAGAGCAACACCTCATTGCTGATGATGGAGAAGGGCAAGAGTAAGACAGCACCCAGGGCGACTGCCAGGGTAAAGGTACACAGTTCCAGCCTAAGGGAAGAGGACAGATGCGTCAGCCCAGCACTCACTGCCCTACTGCCCTGGAAGCCCCATTTGTTCCCAAGGGCACCAGCTGTAGCAACGGGAAGGAGCTGTCCAGCTGGGCTCTCTGTCATCCCACCCTAGTCCTTACTTACAAGGGTAGCCTTAGCACCTGGGATGGATGCCATCTCAGGCATTCATGGGCACCTGATCACCAGCCATGTCACTTGTTTAGGCTATTCCAGGAATGTGTCTTCCCATACATGTCTATAGGGCATGCCAGGAATGCTAACAAAGCAAGGAGCGTGGCTCCTCCTTTCTGCTTAGAGATATAGATTTCTGAGCTCACCTATTTCTGTATGGATAAGAGCTCAGTCGCTCCATATGGCTATGCCCTTTAAGAAGGCATTAGTACAGAGGATAAACACAAGCTAAAACTCAATTTCATAAGCAAGGCCTGTGCCACGGGCTGCACCAGCTGGAAATCAATTCACAAAAGGACAGTGCTGCCTTCTAGTCTGTCAATCCAGAGGAGGCATCTCCGTATTTCCTCTGTGTGCTGCTAGTAAGAACTGTCCATGGGGGCTGGAGAGATGGCTCAGCAGTTAAGAGCACTAACTGCTCTTCTAGAGGACCTGGGTTTAATTCCCATCACCCACATGACAGCTCAGAGCTGTCTGTGACTCCTGTTCCAGGGGACTCGATGCCCACGGCAAAACACTAATTATACATAAAGTAAAAATATATGAGTTTTTTTTTAAAAAACTAACAAACAAAAAACGTCCATAATAAGGGCCTTTCTCTAAGAACCAAGCATTTTTTGCTGTCAGGATGATGTGTGTGTATATGTATGTTTGGGGGAGGGGAGGATTCCTGATTTCTCTGATCCCTCAGGGGTTTTTAATCTTCTCCAAACCCTGTCTGGTTTCCATTAGCCTGTCTCCCCTGTCCCTTCCCCACCCACATTGACTGTTGGGAGGTGAAGCCAAGCTGAAGCCATTTCCTGGTGACTCAGGCCCTAGCCCCTATCCTGATCATGAAGCTCCTGGCCCAACCAGGGAGACAGGAACAGCAGCTTTCTGAGCATCCCCAGCATGAGGCGAAGCCAGGAAGCCAGAAATAGGGTACAAGGAGGAACTCTTTCTCTCTTGGATGGATGACAGCTCCTGCTCCCGCTGCCCTAGAGGACTTTCTAGAGCCCAGCTCCTAAAAGTCACTGGATTCGGTGTAGAGGGTAGTGACACTCACGCAATCTTGTTAACTGTGGCATCTTCATCATCCACTGCAAGAGACAGACAGGAAGGGGACTCAGCAGGACATCAGTGGGCAGCTCTGGGAACCAGAAGTATTATAATGTGTCCCCTATCCCCACCACTGAAGACAGTGCTGAAAAAGGGGCTCTGGAAGACCTATGCAATACCTTACATTACAAACCTCACAACCTGTTCTCCAACCAGTTGTGAGGTTTGTAATGTAAGGTATTGTATGGCAATTTAATGTCCAGTGGCCCTAGGTACACAGAATACAAGCCCCAAATTCCCCTACTCTTCTCCCTCCTCCCATCACTATCATCACAAGTTCCTCTTTATAGAGGTTCAGAGGTTGTTCACATCAGTAGCTTCGGGAAGGGAAAAGAAATGGGGGGGGGAGGGGGGAGATATGCACAGAGAAAAGTCCCCAAGGGGACAGCACTAATGTAGATAGCTTAGCTGCGTGTGTTTCTCTGTCCCACCACACTCCAAGGAAATTTAGTCTCTCTACAAACCTTGGGAGGTGCCGAGTCCTGGTGGGAAAGCACTAGGAAAGGAAATGGCACAAGACACATGCCCATGACTCACCCTGCCCTTCCCACTTCAGGTTCAAAATGGCTGCCATTTGCTCCCCCCAGTGACAAAGTACCAGGTGGACTTAATTATGCCCATTTTGTAGGGTGAAACTGAGGACTAGAAAAGCTACGTGGATGCGGGTGGTGTCGGTGCATGTCTTTAATCCTAGTACTTGGGAAGCAGGGACAGGCGGATCTCTGCAAGTTCAAGGCAAGTCTGGTCTACAGAGTGAGTTCCAAGACAGCCAGGGCTACAAAGAAACCCTGCCTCAAATATTTGAAAACAAACACAAACACAAAAAAGATAGTAAGAAAGAAAAGAAAAGCTACATGGATAGGGGATGTGGTAGCACACACCAATACACCATGAAGCCCGGTATTTGGGAGGTAGAGATAGGAGTTCAAGGTCACCCTTAGCTACATAAAGAGTTTGAGGCCAGCCAGGACTACATGAGATATTATCTACAAAATAAAAATAAAACCAAGAAGCTGGGCGTTGGTGGTGCATGCCTTTAATCCCAGTATTCGGGAGGCAGAGGCAGATGGATCTCTGTGAGTTCGAGGCCAGCCTGGTCTCCAGATCGAGTGCCAGGATAGGTTCCAAAGCTACACAGAGAAACCCTGTCTCGAAAAACCAAAAACCAAAACCAAACAAACAAAATAATAAAACCAAGAAAGGGATACCGATTTTGAAAAAGCCACAATAAAACATTATTTTGTACCCTAACAAGAAAGAAGTGAAAGCTCTTTCCATCTAGACCTCCTACCCGACACCTTAGCTCTGCCTGTGGAAGGACAGGGGCTGAGCAGCAAAGGTTTCAGAACAGCACAGCACAGCCACCTTTCCTTTCCCCACAGGAATTGTCACCCACTCCTCTGAGGCTGGCTCCATGGCAACTAGCACTCAGGCTGAACACAGGGAAGTCCACAGTACCTGTGGTGAACTCAGCGGGCTTCTTGAAGCGAGTCAGGAAGATGTGGCAGAGGATGTATAGTGTTGCAAACAGAAGTATTGAGATCTAAGGCAAAAAACAACCTAGGATGAGAAGTTCTATAACCTCTAGCACATTCCATAGCCTCAAGGGCCTCAATATAAAGCTCCTTATGCCGGGTGGTGGCGGCGAATGCCTTTAGTCCCAAAACTTGGGAGGCAGAGGCAGGCAGACCTCTGTGAATTTGAAGCTAGCCTGGTCTACAGAGCTAGTTCCAGGGCAGCTAGGGCTATGTACAGAGGCACCCTGTCTAGGAAAACAAAAAACAAAACAAAACAAAACAAAAAGCTCCATATATTCTGGGATTCTACATTTCTCACTGATGCCTTTCTTCTAGTTAAAGCATCGGGGGTTCTAAGCAGGACCAAAAAGAAGCTGTTCCAAGTCCCTGGGGAAACTGCCAACCCAGACTTTGCTGGGTACTTTGCTGGAGCCACAATCGTCAACCATATCTTTAGAGGTGAATAGAGAAACTCCTAGAACTACACATGCACACACATACCTCATACCCTAAACCAGGCCACAGGATGAGAGAGACTGACTACCCTTTGAGAACATTATGAGAGAGTAACAGGCTTGAGGAAAAGATGCCTGTGTTCTCTTGTTATGTCCTCTCTCACCCAACTCCATCTGCTGCCATGAGAAAGCACACTCCATGAATTACTATGTAAGAATCACATCTATGGACCAAATCAGAACTTCTACTCCACTTACCCAGGGCCTGAAACATCAGGTCTGCTCAGTGGCCAACTGGCGCCCATTTAATTATCATTTAGTCTAAGAGGAGGCTTTAGTTAGGCCCTACATTTCCAGAGCTGGTTAACTGCCACTTTAAAAGTAGTCAATCCTCAGGCCCTACCACAAGTGACTTCCAACTTCAGGGCAGGGTCTCTTAGGACCTACCCATGGCCCTGAGTGGTTGAACCTCCAATTGACAGGACAGAACTTGGACAGATGAATTAATACTTTGGTTATATCTCTATACTACCCCAAAGTGGGAGAATACCAAAAAAAAAAAAAAAAAAAAGATGTCACTGCAGTTGAGGTAGGCAAAGATCAGTCAGTTTCATGTGTCTTCTAGACACCAAGAGGAAATAAGAAGTCTGTACAGTGACAAGGACAGAAGACACTAAGACGTCCTGAATCTAGAATAGAGCTGTAGCTTTTGACTTAGGGAAAACCCACAGGAGCCACTAAGATGGTAGCTGCATTTTTACAGCCAAGTGTTCTACCTCTTTTGGCCCTGAACTTGCATAATATCTAAGAAGGTAGAAGAGCTCAAAAGGTCAGGGTTGGAGTTCCGCCCACTTCCAGGAGAGGCTAGGGTGCACTCTCTCTCTCTCTCTCTCTCTCTCTCTCTCTCTCTCTCTCTCTCTCTCTGAGACAGGGTTTCTCTGTTACCCTGGCTGTCCTGGAACTCACTCTGTAGACCAAATTGGCCTCGAACTCAGATATCTGTCTGCCTCTGCCTGCTGAGTATTAGGATTAAAGGCATTCACCACACCAGCACCTGGCCTAGCTTGTTCTCTAACCTATGGAGTATTAGAAACCTTCAACTGCCCTTGGCGGGTGCTGATGTCCTAAGCTAATGTCTTAGAAGGCAGAAACACATAAGCAGTTTCTGAGGCTCATCCCTCCAGGTTGTCGTCACTCAAGGCCTAGATGTGCCTCTGTGATGTGCCCCACTGAGTACCTGTCCACTAAGGAATACACAATGATGTCACTTGATTCTCACACCTGGGGATGTACACTTGTACTTTCCAGCCCTCATCATAAAGACAGACCTAGGTATATCCTCTTTCCCTTTCTTCAATCTAAGCATGCCTATGGTTAGCACAAAGCTCCACCTGAGAAAAACGAAGGATGACTCCATCCATGTCCTCCCCTTCATTTATTAAGACTTCTTTCCATTCCTCCAAACCCTTCCCCTTTCATTTAGTATGTGCAGAGCTCTGAGGGAGAAACAGCACACAGAGAGATGGTAACTAAAAGCAGGCCCAAGGAAAACATGCTTCCCTAAGGAAGTTCCACTGGGGTGCTCCTATCCTAGACCAGTACACTACTGTGTGCAAAGTTCAGCTGCAATTCTAGGCTACGCTGAAGGAGTAAGGGACACTAGCTGTGCTCAGCACTACTGTGGAACCCCCGCCCCCAGAAATCCCCGAATGGTTACAAAGCTGCAAACCCAGTCTTCCAGAGTGTCAAACAAATTATCAGGAAGTGTTGTGGGGTGTGCGTCACTGTGTTGGCTTGTGTTTAGCATGCTGCATGCCAGAGGCCCAGAGTTCAATCACAACACGAATGAAAACAAACAACCATCTTTGAAAGGGAGAGAAAAATAGACTCGGCAACTTCAGTATCTCCATCTCTGTATCTTACCACCCACCTCGGGACAGGATTACTTTCTTCCTTAGCGGGAAGACCCAATACATCCCCTACACCCCTCTCGCGCCTCGCGCCACCACTGCACGTCCCTAGTTAACTGCTCAATGTGGCCGGGTCTCCCTTCGTTCCAACATCAGCTACCGTTGCCCTCCCATCTACCTTCATGGGGAACAAGCACATCCACTTGTCCCGAGGTAGACCCGTCCTTTTCTCGGAGGATCAGACTCTCAGCACCAGAGGACCCACCACCAGGAACGCCCACCGGGGTGGAGTAGAAGGGGGCGGGGGGAGGGGCGAGCAGCGGAGGAACGGAAACCCCATGGCTTTGTTTACGGCTCAGGGACCCAGCTTACCCGACTCCAGAGTTCGCCGTCGCTGCCCCGACCGTCTCCGGGACCGAGGTGCTGGCAGCCCAGGCAGCAGGACTTCCTGTCCCCACCGCTGCCCGGGCCCCTCCCACCTCGGCCCGGCCCCTTCCCGCCCAGGTCCCGCACTCACGATGCACTCGCGGACCCTGTCGTGGAACAGCTGCTCTCGCACGGATAGCACTTCGTAATCAGCTGCTTCCATACTCTGCTCCGCATGACTGGGGCGGGGGTGTCTCCGGGCCCGGGGAGGACGAGCGGGGATGAAGCCGCCGCCGCCCGCCAAGCACCCGGACCCAGCCTAGGAGCCACCCGCTCCTCGCTGCCCGTGACGGAAACTCAAGGTAATCTGGGGCTCAGATTCAGCCGTCGGACGCCCCGCCTTTAAAGGGGCAGGCCCCAGCCCGCCTTGTCTTAAAGAGCTCGGGTCTCCACTGCGCCCTCCCCTTTAAGGTGGGGTCGCTCGCCGTCACGTTTCAACGCAAGTACCGGCCGCCCAGCTACGCGGAAGCTCCCGGCTTGGAGATATTCTTTTAAGAGCCCCAGTGACGACACAAGGACTGGGCGGGTTTCTTGCAAAGAGCGGAACTTAATTGGCTCCTCCTCGGCTGCCGCTCATCGTCATGGCGTGTGCTGATAGGGTATTCTGGGAAAGGAGGCGGGATATTTGGGGCCTGTCCAAACTGTTCTAAAACTCAAGGATCCGCTGATCGCCTGTGGAGACGTGATGGTTCCAGGATATCAGTTTCAACAACGATTTTAATTTAAATGAACAGTTTGGATCAGGACAACCGATTGAAATGTAAGGAACCGCTGCCCTGTAACACAAGGGCCAATATAGCATTTTCTCGAACTGTATTTGTATTGGAGTTCCCCCAGCCACTCCTAAAAGCTTTCACTCAATCTTTTTGTTTTGTTTTTCGAGATAGGGTTTCTCTGTGTAACAGCCCTGGATGTCCTGGAACTCTCTCTCTGTAGACCAGGCTGGCCTCGAACTCACAGAGATCCACCCAACACTCGGGAGGCAGAGGCATGGGGATCTCTTGAGCTCTAGCCAGTCTGGTCTACAGAGTGAGTTCCAGGACATCCAGGGCTGTTTCACAGAGAAACCCTGTCACGAAAATAAATAAATAAATAATAATAATAATAATAATAATAATAATAATAATAATAATAATAATGCCACAAAAATTTTGTTGAGACAAGTCTTGCTATGCAAACCAGGCTATCCTTGAATTCTCAGCGATCTTCCTTAGCCTTCTAGTTAGCTGATTGCTAGATGATAGGCATGTACTACCAGGCCCATGCTATCCCTGAAACCCTGTGAGGAAATGTCCACAGGGAACATTGGTGAGCAGACTGAGCCAAACATTAACTACCAACCTGCTTGTACCATTCTCTTTATAGCCTTTATCTATTTTTTTGTTTTGTTTTGGTTTTTGGTTTTATTTTGCTTTGTTTTTGTTTTTCGAGACAGGTGGCTTTGGAAGCTGTCCTGGAACTAGCTCTTGTAGACCAAGCTGGTCTCGAACTCACAAGGATCTGCCTGCCTTGTGTACTGCCTTCTGTACTGAACATGTATAGACTTTTATGTATAAATTTTATAGTTACTATACATGTGGGGTGTGTGTGTGTGTGTGTGTGTGTGTGTGTGTGTGTGTGTGTGCTTGAGAGAATGTTCATGTCAAGTGCATGTGTGGAGGACACAGAATGACTTTTGAGAGCTGGTTTTCTCCTTCCACAGTGTGGAAGGAGAACTCAGGTTATCAGATGTAAGTCCCTTTACAGGCCAGGCTATCTCAGTTCTCACATACTTGTTTCAACTATGAAAAGTATTGTGCTTTAGTGACAGTCTTGAAATGCAAGTCACGTTGAGATCGGGTATGTTGGTACATGCCTATAATCCCAGCATATGAAAGGCTGAGGCATAAGGATGTGAGTTGGCCAGCTTGGGTTAATGAGTCCCAACCTAACCTGGGCTACCTAACATGACCTTGTCTCAAAAATAAAGCAACAATTGGCTTCTGCTCCAGCACCATGCCTGCTTTCCTGCTGTCATGTTTCTCACCATGATGGTCATGGACTCACCCTCTGAACTTTAAGCCCCCCAATAAACTCTTAATAAACTCTTATCCTTTTTATTTCTTTTCTTTTTTCTTTTTTTATTTTAAGGCAGGTTTTCACCAAGGGGAGGTGGCGCATGCCTTTAGTCCCAGCACTTGGGAGGAGAGACAGGCTGCTCTCTGTGAGTTTGAGACCAGTTTGGTCTACAAGAGAGAATTTGAGGACAGCCTCCAAAGCCACAGAGAAACCCTGTCTCAAAAACAAACAAACAAACAAACAAAACAAAACAAAAAGTCAGGTTTTCCCTGTTTAAAAGCTTCTGGCTGTCCTGGAACTCTCTTCATAGGCCAGGCTGGCCTCAAACTCAAACTCACAGAGATTCACCTACCTCTGCCTTCTGAGTGCTGGGATTAAAGTTGTGTGCCACCTCCACCCCACTAAACTCTTTTTCTATAAATTGCTTTGGTCATAGGGCCTTATTACTGAAATTTAAAATTAACTAAGGTGTAAATTGGGACCAGCAAACAGGTTATTGCTGTGACAGGTCTTACAATGCTGTTTTTTGAGGAATATGGAAGACTTTTCGACTTTGGACAGATTAAATGCTGTAATTGGTACTCATCAGTCAGTAGTACTGAGAGCAGCGTGGACTATGGAGGCCCAGCTCAAAAGGCTTCAGAAAGAAACAGTAGTAGCAACTAGGCTAGATGCCTATTCTTGGGATATTTTGGTAATGAATGTAGCCACTTTTTAATTTTTTCTTTTCTTTCTTTTTTTTTTGGTTTTTTGAGACAGGGTTTCTCTGTGTAGCTTTGGAGCCTATCCTGGCACTCACTCTGGAGACCAGGCTGGCCTCCAACTCACAGAGATCCGCCTGCCTCTTCCTCCTGAGTGCTGGGAACTCCCGGCCACTTTTTAATTTTCTAAGAATCCACCTGAGGCTAAATTGAAGAGTTTTGAACTAATGTTGTTGGTAGAGGCGATTTCAAGACAACCTAATACTGACTTTGTCACTGGTTATTAGTGATCACTGATATGCAGGTCTGCACTGAAAAAGAATAAGTAGGGCAAAAAGAAACACAAACTGTACAGCTTGAGAAAAAGAGCACCAGGAAATTTAATGTTAGAGCCAAGCTTGTGCTGAAGGACAAAAGGAGAAACCTGATACAAAATGGAATTAAGAGAGTGATGTCCTCAGGCCAAGACCACCACTCAGCTAATTCTGCAATTTGTAAATGAAGTTTATACAGCAAAGGGAAACAACCAATTGAAGTTTATGCAAATTTAATCCAGTGCATGAAGCAAGTTCATCCCAAACAGGCAGCCTAACATGGCAACATCAGCCATATGGCTCTTTCTTTCCTTCCTTTTTTTAAGGAGGAGGGTCATTTTTGAAACAAGGTTTTTCTGTGTATCCCTGCCTGGAACTCAGTCTGTAGACCAGGCTGGCTTTGAACTCAGAGATTTGCCTGCCTCTGCCTCTGGAGTGCTAAAATTAAAGGTATGAACTTCTACCCCCTTAGCTGGTTCTTTCTTGAAGGATACAGGAGTCTTGAGGGATACAGGAGTCTTGAAGGGTACAGGAGTAAAGGGGTTGTAAACTCTTCCTCCACAGTCAAGGAAACCACCGAGGCCAGGTGTGTGACAAGGAGTCCCTGCATGGAGGCCAGAAGCTGTAAAGTGAAGCCTGGATTGCATTGGAGACTCTAAGATGATGGAGGTGCCAGAGCTGTGGGATATCTGCCAAGAAGAGCTTCAGGCAGGGAGTGGAACAGCCTAGGAGAGAAAGATGTGTTTCAGTGAGCAATGTTGGAAAGATGGAGTCATGTGTAATTCCATAAGACATGGAGTTACAAGATTTGGAGTTGTCTCTGCTAGGTTTTCTGTCTGGTTTTGGTCCAGCATTTCAAGACAGGGTTTCTCTGTGTAGTCCTAGCAGTCCTGGAACTTGCTCTGTAGACCTGGCTGGCTTTGAACTCAGAGATCCGACTGCCTCTGCCTCCTGAGTGCTGGGCTTAAAAAGGTGTGGGCCACCACCATCCAGTGGAGACTTTAGACTTTTAAACTATGTTGAAACTGTGAGGTTGCATCGGGCTAGAGAGCATTCTTGTCATAGTTTGGCTATTATGGTATTTTTCATTACACAGTTAGTGGAACTAAGAATTGTGGCCGTGTTAGAGGAAGTATATCTCTGGGGTGGGTTCTAAGGTTTCAAAAGCCAGGCCATTCCTAGTTATCTCCCTATCTGTCTTCTGCTTGTGGATCTGATATAAACTCTTGGCTACTACTCCAGCACCATGCTCCCATCATGATGGTCATGGACTCCACCCTCTGGAACCATGAGCCCCAAATTAAATGCTTTATTTTATAAATTGCCTTGGCCATGGTGTTCTTTTTTTTTTAAGACTTATTATAAAAAAGATTTATTTATTATGTATACAGTGTTCTGGTCTGTATACCAGAATAGAGCACCAGATCTCATAACGGATAGTTGGAGCCACCATGTGGTTGTTAGGAATTGAACTCAGGACCTCTGGAAGAGCAGCCAGTGTTCTTAACCTCTGAGCCATTTCTCCAGCCCAGTCATGGTGTTTTATCACAGCAGTAGAACAGTAACTGAAACATACATACACATAGTTTAAAGCAATAAAAATAAAGTTTTTTAAAAAAATAAGTCAGGTGACCCGGCATTGGTGGCACATGCCTCTAATCCCAGCACTCGGGAGGCAGAGGCAGGTGGATCTCTGTGACTTCGAAGCCAGCCTGGTCTCCACAGTGAGTGCCAGGATAGGCTCCAAAAAAGCTACACAGAGAAACCATGTCTTGAAAAACCAAAAAAAAAAAAAAAAAAAAAAAGTCAGGTGGGGTGGCACATGCCTCTAATCCCAGTACTTGGGAGGCAGAGGCAATCAAATCTCTGTGAGTTTGAGACCAGCCTGGTCTACATAGTAAGTTTCAGAACATTCAGGACTACACAGAGAGACTGCCTCAATAATAAATAAATAAATAAATAAATAAATAATGATTTTGAAAAAGAGAGGGCTGAAGAGGTAGCTCAGAGCTTAAGAGCATGAAGACCTGATTTGGGTCCTCAACACCAAGATTACACAGCTCATATCTACCTATCGCTCCAGCTCTAGAGGGATCTGCACACACACACAGATACACACACACATACTCATGCTCTCATAATTAAAAGTAAAAACATGGCCTGGAGAGATGGCTCAGAGGTTAAGAACACCAGCTGATCTTCCAGAGGTCCTAAGTTCAGTTCCCAGCAACCCCATGGTGGCTCATAACCATCCATTATGAGACCTGGTGCCCTCTTCTGGTGTGCAGATACACATGGAAGCAGAATGTTGTATGCATAATAAATAAATAAATAAAAATAAAATAAATAAATTAGGAAAAGGAAATTGTGATGAAGTATGCCAAGTTGATTAATGGAGATGACTTTGTGGGGTGGGGGAAAATTCATCTGTCCCCCCCCAAAAAAACAAAACCATGGCCCTCAGGAGGGCCATGTGATAAAGTCTGTGTGTGTGTGTGTGTGTGTGTGTGTGTGTGTGTGTGTGTGCATGCATGTCTGTGTGTGTGTATGCATGTGAGTGTGTGTGTGTGTGTGTGTGTGTGTGTGTGTGTGTGATGTTGGAGACTGAACCAAGGAGCCTTGTATGTGTATTGCTGGCACTCTACTACTGACCTACACCCCAACCCAGAATTTTTTTTTCTTTTTTTTTTTTCTTTTTTCTTTTTTTTTTTTGATTTTTTGAGACAGGGTTTCCCTGTGGTTTTGGAGACTGTCCTGGAACTAGCTCTTGTAGACCAGGCTGGTCTCGAACTCACAGAGATCTGCCTGCCTCTGCCTCCTGAGTATTGGGATTAAAGGCGTGTGCCACCAATCTGAGCGTGTGGCGCTCAGAATGTTTGTTAAAGAGATATCTGAGCCAGTTGGTGGTGGCTCTGGCCTTTAATCTCAGCACTCCAGAGGCAGAGGCTGGTGGATCTGAGTTCAAGACCAGGCTGGTCAAAAGAATGAGTTATAAGACAGCCAGGACAACACAGAGAAACCCAGTCTTAAACAACCAAAACCAAAACAACAACCAAAAAACCCGCAAAACAAAGATCTGGCAGAACTGGGGAATTAAATCCTGGGCTCTATAGATGGGATCCAGTGTGTCCATCAGCCCACACCCCATCATGTAGTCCTTTACCTTACCGGATTTTCTGTTTATTTGTCAGCTCAGGTTTTGTATCTGTGCTTTAGACCTTTTCTCCTGTAACCTGTAGCAGGCCTTTTTGGACCACCAGCCAAAAATCATGACATGGAGACTTATTATTAACTATGAAAGCTTGACCTTAGCTTAGTCTTATTCCTAACTAGTTCTTATAACTTAAATTAACCCATATTTCTTAATCTACATTATACCATGTGGCCTGGTTACCCTTACGTTGTACTGTCCATCCTGCTTCTTCTTCATCTGTGTCAACTCTGCTTTTCTTCTTCCCAGGGTTCTCTCCCTGCCCTGAAGTCCTGCCTATACTTGCTGTCTACCTATTGGCCATTTAGCTCTTTGTGACACCAGTCACAGCAGTATGTTTTCACACAGTGTACAGGAATATCACAAAACAGTAACCTGGCTTTATCCTCATCTGGTTTTCCATCAGTCCCTCATGGACCTTGCCAAGCCCTTTCCAACCTCAGGACTCTGGATTTGTTGTTGCATTTATCCAAGATAACTTTCGCTGTCCCAGTTCACTTCTGTCTGGTTTTATAGCTTAGGATGACCTTGAACTTCTGATCGTTTCCTCTCTTTATCTCCTAGATTAAATGTCACAGCTTAGAGGAGTTTTCTCCAATACCTTATCTACAGAAACCTATTTTTCATTTTTTTCCTTTGATGCAAGGTTTCTCTGTCTAACAGTTCTGGCTGCCCTGGAACCCACTTTCTAGACCAGAATGGCCTGGAACTCAGAGATCTCTTGTCTCTACCGCCCAAGTGCTGAGATAAAAGTTGTGAGCTACCACTACGCAGCTACAAAGCCAATCATTATGACATGCTCTATTTAGTGAACTCCAAGCCAGGTACGGCTAGGAAAAACAAAACAAAACAAAAACAAAAACAAAGACAAAATGTATCAAAATAATGAGTGGTCAAAACTGTATAGTGTAAGTTCAAACTAGAACAGAAAGAACTGAAAAGACCTCCCAGTAAAAGTAGTAAAAGCCCAGCAACAACCTGTGGCTTGTTTCCTAATCCACAAAAAAGCACAATAACTTTTTTTTTCCCTGACTAGGTCTTCCAATATAGCCTAGGCTAGCCTGGAACTCACATTGACTAAATCTCCTCTTTCCATTAATTGGGCTCTTTTTATTGGCTTACTGAGGACAGGAGGCTGAACCTGATTTGGGGTACAGGTTGTGACCTCCAAGTTTGATAACACTGTCTCCAGACCCTCTATTTACTTCTTATACCCAACTGATATATCTTCCAACTGCTCAAAGGGATTTATTTTTACTTCCTCTGATTTTGGAAAGCCGCACTGAGCAACAGATGTCCATGTTATGTACTGTCATAATAATCTCTATGCTGGTTTTAACTGTCTCTCCTGACTCAACCTACTGAATGCTTAGAATTAGAAGCACTCACAAAGTCCTTTTCTTTAATGATGATATAAAAAAACTTCTTGTTTAGATTGTACTCATTTTCATCTTATATTTGTTTCAGCCCAAGAGTGCCTACTGACCATGCATGAGGCCCTGAGTTTTATCCTCAGTGCCAATAAAAAGACAAAGAAAGATGGGCATTGGTATGCACGCCTTTAATCCCAGCACTCTGGCGGATTTCTGAGTTTGAGGCCAGGCTGGTCTCCAGAGCGAGTGCCAGGATAGGCTTCAAAGCTACACAGAGAAACCCTGTCTCGAAAAACAAAACAAACAAACAACAACAAAAAAGGAAAAAACAGAAGAAAGAAAAGGACAAAGAGCTGGAAATGTAGCTCAATTGTTAGAATGATTGCCTAGCAGCTAGCACAAAGCCCTGGGAACTACAACACACACACACACACACACACACACACACACACACACACACACACACACTGATGAACATGATTCTGCCTTCCCTTTTGTTGTTTTTTGTTTTGTTTTTTTCTTTTGGTTTTTTGAGACAGGGTTTTACTATTTAACCTTGGCTGCTCTGGAACTCACTCTGTAGACCAGGCTGGCCTTGAACTCACAGAGATCTACCTTCCTCTGCCTCGCAAGTGCTGGGGTCAAAGATGTGGACCACCACCACCCCATGCCCCTGCCTTCCTTATTTAAGCTTTTTACTCTGAACTCCTGAACACTGTAGCATACAGCAAGCTGTCAATTGGGAGTGGCTTATGGACCAGGCCGCAGAGAAGAAGCTAGCCTTAGCAACAAAGTGACAATAGTAGCAATAGCTAGATAATCATCAGTACTTATTACTTTGTATCATTATTGTGTTTACGCTAATGTAGCAACATTTTCTTCCCTAGTTTATGTCAACCCCAAGGCCATGCTTTTACAATTGTCCTGGAGTATGGGTGGAGGTTGGAGCTCAGGTCAAGAAACTTCTTGGGTGTGGAGTAGCCTGTGGCCCCCTGATTCACAGTGATGTAACACCTACACAGCTCCCTCCAGTAATTGTCAGAACAAAATTGGCAAGCCTGTGAACACCAGGGATGCCCCATCAGTCACTTCCTGTTTGCTGCATTTTTTGCGTCTTAACTCCAAGGTGATGGCAAGGGCAGAGTTCACAAGGCTCAGCTTGGCTCTCCTGGATAGAGAACTCCTTGTCGGTGGTGCCATCTGCAGGGCATTAAGGAATTTGCCAGGCATTTTCTGGAATTGGGAGGGGTAAATGCCATCTCAGGCTTAAATATTCTCCCTGTCATCCTCCATTAAATCTTTTACTTTGAACATCTACTCTGGATCACAGCATGGATTTCCCCCGAAGGTTGAAAGACCAACATCTCTAGTATCTCTTAACAGGCAGTGCTTAAAACAGGAACCCAAAGCTGTGGTATCATTTCCATTCTTCCTTGCCAATTAAATCTGTCATTTTTAAGATGAAGAACTAGGGTTGGAGAGTTGGCACGATGGTTAAGAGCACTTGTTCTTGAAAAAGATCTGGGGTTCGATTCCCAGCTTCCACATGAAGGCTTCCCACCTTTTTAGGCACCAGGCATAGATAAAGAAGTACACAAACATACAAGCAGGCAAAACACTCACATGCACAAAATAGTAAGTTTAAAAAATAATAAAATACTTAAAAAAAAAAAAGATGAACTCACTGGAGTCTTCCCATTTTAATAGTGACCTTAGCAAGGTGAAGAATGCTATGCATTTTAGCATTGTGAATTTTTTTGGGGGGGGGGGTTGTGTTGTTTGTTTTTTTGGTAAATGTTGCAGCTAATGAGATGCCAAATTTGACCATCTAAGTTTGATCCCCAGAATCCATATGGTGGAAGGAAGGAACCATCTCCTATTCCCTATGCTTGCAGGGCCTAACAGGGTCTATCCCTATCTATTAACTCCTATAATCAAGGCGTTATGAAAATCTGTAGTACAAACTAATAAATGGGCCCAGGTCTTAAGGGTATCATGACAGAACAAGAGTCAAGTCTCTCTCTGACCCCTAGGGATAGGCCTTTTTGGGACTCACATTCTCTTGAAGTGCTTAAGGAGGACCAGGTTGTAAGGAGAATGTATGAGTTTTATAAAATGTTGCCATTTACATTGACTAAACAAACAGTGAAGATCCTAAAATGGCCAGGTGCAGTTGGACTTGCCTGTAACCTAGCATTTGGGAAGCTGAGTCAGGAGGATAAAGGTCAGCCTGTGTAATACATATGGAAACCTGTATCAAAAAGAAAAACTGGCTTTAGAGGGAAATAATCCTCATTTCATAATTTTTGAAGCTTTCTGTAGACCACAGGCTTTACCAGGTACAGCACCTTGAACAACTCTGATCCTCCTTCCTTCACCTTTTGAGTGCTGAGATAATATAACTAAGTCACCATGCCAGGTTGAATGCAGTGCTAGGAATTAAATTCAGGGTTTCATGCATGCTAGGCAAATATCCTGCCAAACTGAGCTACACATAAAGCCCCTACAATTCCCCAAATCTGAGACAGGGTCTATGCAGTCCTGTCTATCCTGGAACTCATGTTGATGAGGCCTGCTTTGAAATCAGAAACTCACCTGCCTCTGCCTTCTCTGTGCTGAGGTTAATGGGGCCCTACAACCTCCCTTGTAAAAAGATGCTTTCTGTACACTGTGGATGAGTGTGAGCATGTGTATGGAGGCCAGAGGTCAACTACAATGTTTTTCTGTTGTCCGCCTTGTTTTGGGGTTTTTAGACTTTTAATGTGAGTGCAGGTGCCACAGTCAGAGGAATCAGCCCACCCTGGAGCTGCAGCTGGTGAGCCAAGGGATGTGACTGCTTGCATGACTTCGAGATCTCTTGAAAAAGACTATACTCTCATCTCTGTAGCCTCTACCTTACTTGACAGGCTCACTCTGGGATCTGGCTAGACTTGCTGGCACAAGACAACCTTCCTCTGCTTATTTGTATTTTATTTTCTTGGGACAGGGTCTTCTGCAGCTTAGGCTGGACTTTAATTCTGGTAGAGGTATGCCTTTAACCCCATACACAGGAGGTGTGCTATATACTGAGTGGATAAAAAGACCATCTCAAAGTGAAAAAGAAGTACCAGTAGACATGGCCTATGTATCCTTTGCTTCTTTCTTGGTAAGAAATGACCAGTTAAATTTCACCTCTGTAGACCCCGGCACTGAGCATTCAACACAGGTCCTGCTGTTCAGTGTCATAATCCTCAAACAGGGCTGTCACATCACCCTCAAATATTAATTCACACATACCCCTCCTCCTCCCAGTACTGTGTAGCTCTGGCTGGCCCAGAGACCTGCCTGGTTTTGCATCCTAAGCATCACACCACCCTAAAGGATCGTTTGACATTTGATCTTGTGGATTTTCCCAAGCACAGCTGAAATGTAATCAAGGCAGCTTTAGAATAGCACAGTGTAGCTAGGGAACAGTGTTATCCCACGCCTGCTCTCCTGGCAAACATGAAGCACTGAATCACCTGAGTGGTGACCCATGTCCCAGGGCATCAAGCCTGGAGGATCAAGTAAAGGCCTAGTGTGGCAGACTTACCCCAAACCAAAAATAAATAAATAAATAGCAAGTACAAAGTGTCTTAAAGCTTTTTACTTTGAGACATCATGGAAAGACCATACAGGGCCACAGACAAATACATGATCACAGAATGAAGATGACACAATTAGAGGAATCAATGCCTATCAGCTAATGTTGAAGCTGAAGTTCTAGGAGTTTGACATGATCCAGGGGCAGAAAGAATAGATTAGTATTCTTCTCCTTCTTCCTCACCCTCTCCTTCAACAGAATCCACACCCACCTCCTCATAATCCTTCTCTAGGGCAGCCATGTCCTCACGGGCCTCAGAGAACTCCCCCTCCTCCATGCCCTCACCCACGTACCAGTGCACAAAGGCACGCTTGGCATACATCAGATCAAACTTGTGATCTAGGCGAGCCCAGGCCTCAGCGATGGCTGTGGTGTTGCTCAGCATGCACACAGCTCTCTGGACCTTAGCCAGGTCTCCACCAGGTACCACAGTGGGAGGCTGGTAATTAATGCCAACCTTGAAGCCAGTGGGACACCAGTCCACAAACTGGATGCTGCGCTTGGTCTTGATGGTGGCAATGGCAGCATTGACATCTTTGGGAACCACATCCCCACGGTACAGCAGGCAGCAAGCCATGTATTTACCATGGCGAGGGTCACATTTCACCATCTGATTGGCTGGCTCAAAGCAGGCATTGGTGATCTCTGCTACAGAAAGCTGCTCATGGTAGGCTTTCTCAGCAGAGATGACAGGGGCATATGTGGCCAGAGGGAAATGGATGCGAGGGTAGGGTACCAGGTTGGTCTGGAATTCTGTCAGGTCAACATTCAGGGCTCCATCAAATCTGAGGGAAGCAGTGATGGAAGACACAATCTGGCTAATGAGGCGGTTAAGGTTAGTGTAGGTGGGGCGCTCAATGTCGAGGTTTCTACGACAGATGTCATAGATGGCCTCGTTGTCTACCATGAAGGCACAATCAGAGTGCTCCAGGGTGGTGTGGGTGGTGAGGATGGAGTTGTAGGGCTCAACCACAGCAGTGGAAACCTGGGGGGCTGGGTAGATGGAGAACTCCAGCTTGGACTTCTTTCCATAATCGACAGAGAGCCGCTCCATCAGCAGGGAGGTGAACCCAGAGCCAGTTCCCCCACCAAAGCTGTGGAAAACCAAGAAGCCCTGAAGACCTGTGCACTGGTCAGCCTGTAGGAAAAAAAGAAAAGGCATTGTTTATCAGTAGTGAACAGACTTTACTTATTTTGGCAGGTCCCAACACTCCCCCACACTGCATTTTAAATGAATCCATCCATCTATGGTATTTACCAGCTTGCGAATTCTGTCCAAGACAAGATCAATGATCTCCTTGCCGATGGTGTAGTGGCCACGGGCATAGTTATTGGCAGCATCTTCCTTGCCTGTGATGAGCTGCTCAGGGTGGAAGAGCTGGCGGTAGGTACCAGTGCGAACTTCATCTGGAAAAGGAGATGAAATCAACCATTCACAACAGTAACTGACACACACAAGCTCACTCACTCTTCGGCGGTGTGTGGAGAGGTTCTGAGTATGTGACCAGGACAGAATGCCTCAGGGAAGCCCCTGGCCCACTTACCGATGACTGTGGGTTCCAGGTCTACGAACACGGCCCGGGGCACATGCTTGCCAGCGCCTGTCTCACTGAAGAAGGTGTTGAAGGAGTCATCTCCTCCCCCGATGGTCTTGTCACTTGGCATCTGGCCGTCAGGCTGGATGCCATGTTCCAGGCAGTAGAGCTCCCAGCAGGCATTGCCGATCTGGACACCAGCCTGGCCAACGTGGATGGAGATGCACTCACGCTGTGGGACAGAAAGAAGGGGAAAAAAAAACTATTAGTAATGCCGCAAGCAGCTGGAATTCTAACCATGGCACAAAGTGACAAATCGTTAAAACTCGCAAGCATTTATTAAAAAAAAAAAAAAAGCTAATTTCAGCCTTTCCACACCTAGAAGTGCTTAGTCACACTTCCTTTTTTGAAAACCAAGATACGAAGGCTTTTCATTTACCCTGTGCCCTCAGAGTTCTACTTTTGCTTTGTGCCCAGACTTCCGGACAACTGTAGGCAGAGGAAGCATGTGACTTAAGCAATGAGGAAGGTTCTGGTGGCAGGGCTCTACGGAATGAGATAATGGAGCATTTATTTGTGCATGCACCGAGGCGCCCGGGATGCAGCTGGTTTGCCACTTCCTCTATTTGTAGGCGCTGAGCTCAGCTCCCCCCGCATCCGTCCTGGTCCAGCAGGGAATCATAAGCCGCTCAGATCCGATTTCTGTTACCCTCAAACCCTTCAATGTCACCACCTGGTCCCACACAAATTCCTAACTCGAGACAGCTGAGACTTCACGCTGTTATTGCTAAGTATTGTGGAATATAGTCCGAGACCTGCCCCACATTTCTTATTGCTTTCATTAAAAGCAAAAGGAAAATCGAGGCTGAGGTAGAGAGGGGGCTTAGTATTCGAGGGCCAGGGTTTGCCCCACCGTCCCCCCCAAATACAGGAGACACACCCTAAACGAATTAAGCCCGCAGTGCCGCAGCGCGCACGCGCACACTGCAGAGGCTCTTCCCGCCGCTCTCAGGCGGGAACGTAACGGTCGCGCATGCGTCTTTGTCTCCTGGCGTCTTCCCGCCCCCGCCTTTTCGCACCGAAGAGGAAGTGAGGGCGGGGAAAGGCTATGTGCGCGCGCCCGAAAAGCAGAACGCAAGGGTAGGGTGGGGGCAGGGCCCGCGCGCGGGAAGACTGCAGTCTGAAAGCGCCATGCTGTAAATGCCTTGTGCAGGGCGTGGACGGATGCAGACCCAAGTCCAGCGGGGCCCGGGAGAGCCCCTTCTCCACATCCCGGAGGTCCTCAGGGATGGGCTCATGGGTCCTCAGCATGGGCCTCATGCTCCCCGGCTCACCCAGGGGAACCCGGGACAACCCCATCTCCCCCAGACCCCGGCGACCCCCAGTAGCTGGGGCCCCATGCTCGCCCGCTCTTCCAGGGGTACCCTGGAGAGCCCCTTCTCCCTCAGATACAGGCAGCCCCCAGCAGCCTGGGACCCTTGCTCTCCTGCTCACACACGCTTCAGCCCCAGGCCCCAGCGAGCAGCCCTCGCCTCGCCTCCCTTCCCTGCACCGATGCACTCACCATGGTAGCTACGGGTTAGAAGGCGAAGGTGACAAAAGCAGACAGCGGGTCACGGTTACCGTTCCCGACAGCTAAGAGTCGAGGTAAGTAACGCAATGAGGTGGAGGCGTCGGCTCCAGAGCCTCTTAAGTAGTTGCTGGGGCGGGGCGGGCGCGGCCGGGTGGCCACGGTCCCTCCCCCGGCCGGCCAGGTCCATTGAGCGCCCGGCTGGCCGCCGCAGAGGCGGGCTCGGCTCGCAGTCCCCTCCCTGCATGGGCCCACGGGGCGGGGCAGCCGCCTGGGCGTGCGCCGATGCTGCAGACTGGGGCGCGCCGCTGCATTGCGGGGAGGGAGTGGACGCTGCCGCAGACAGACAAGAGGGTGTGGGAGCCTGGGCAGACTGGCGCAGTCTTGATGAACCGGGGGACTTGAGGGGCCCGCAGTGTTAAAAGTGCGGCATCCTCAAGCGCTGAAAGGTGTGGTCCGGATAACTCAGCTGATCATTCATGTGGCCACACTCGATGAGTGAGTTTTGCCTTTCTCCTTGCTTCCTTTAAAGGCTGTGCTTACCTGCTACTGTGAAAGCCCCTTATAAAACCCTATCACTATACTTAGTATATTGCCATGGTTCATTCTCGAAACTAAAGGTACCTAGTACTGGAAGCAACTTGAATCATCCAAATGTTAAAATAGGGGCGGACTAGGCCAGAGTTTCAGCCTCTAGCTGCCAATTTAATGGGATTGCCCTAAATAAGGGCTCTTTCAAAAGATTTTTAAAATCATTTGAAGTGGTAAGCTAAATCGAAGAAGTGAGGGAAAACTAGAAGGAAAATGTCTCACTGAAGAATACAGACAGCAAGGAATTCTTGTGCTATACAAATTTTCTGAGTGCTGTGATGACCAGATTATAATCAATAAACTACCCTCCCCATTTATTCCAAGGCCATAAACTACTACTGACCTTAGAAATTCATAATGTGATGAAGGCTAACACGTGGCTTTAAACCGCCCTCACGGAACAGATTGCAATCACTCAGCTATTCAAAATGTCCTCCTGGCAGTGGCAGCAGGGAACACAGATCCTGTGCCGGCTGTGCAGCCTGAAACTCCCCTTTTCAGAGCCTCAGGCGCCTCTTAGTCAGGTGCCCTAGGATTCTCCACATAGTGCAGGAAAGCAGAATTCCAAGAGTCCTAGTAAAGGAATGCCTCAGCCAGTTAATTAAATAGGAGAAAGAGCAAACACTTGAAGCCAGGCGCCTAGTGTTAGAAGACAAGGCCCCCAAGTGCTTCAGCAGCAACTATGTAGGTAATTTCGGGGGCTTTGTAGTTACATTGTTTAAAAGAGGTAATGTGGATTGAGGAAATAGCTCAATTAGGACCTGAATTTGATTCCCCTGAACCCAAAAGGGGGGGAGCACTTTCATGGTGGCTTGTGCTTATATGCTGCAGAGACTGGCAGACCTCTGAAGCTCAGTGGCTAGCCAGACTGGCCTTTCTGGGCTAGCTCCAGGTCCGTTGAAACCATGTATCAAAAGCATACAAAAAATGTATCCACACAAACATGTAAATGTGATAAATTTAAAACAAAACCAAAAAACCCTAAAAGTTGATCACATGCATGCTCATACACATGTATGTTCACCTATGTGCCCCCCCAACATATAATTTGTAACTAAAGTTGAGGGAGAAGAAAATGTGATCTCATTATCTCACTTCCTTGTCAAAAGGATGTTTAGCCAGGTGGTGAGGCAATTGACATAATTCTCAGAACTGGGGAGGCAGAGGCAGGTGAGTTTGCAGCCAGCCTGGTCTACAGAGCAAGTTCCAGGACAGCCAGAGTTACACAGAGAAACCTGTCCCAAAAAAACAATAGAAAACAAAACAAAAGAAAAAGAAAAGAAGGCTGTTTGGTTTTGTTTTGAGAGTCTCTCCTATAACCCAGGCTATCTCAATTTCATATAGTTGAGGTTGGCTTTGAACCCTCTTATCCTCCTGTCTCTACCTCCCAAATGCTAGGATTACAGATAACCACTACTCTATCTGGCTATTGGCTGAAAGACCTTTTGATGTGGTAGTGGTTACTGATTTCTCTTTTTGAAACAGGGTTACTATGTTGTGCTGACTGGCCTGTAACTCACCATATAGACCAGGCTGGCCTCTAATTCACAGATCTGTCTGCCTCTGCTTCCCAGGTACTGAGATCAAGTGCATTTGCCACCATGTTTGGCAACCTTTTATTTATTTTTATTTTAATTTAATTATGGGGAGTGTGTGGCAGGCATTTTTAGGGGGTCACCAACCAGCTCCTAAATCATGACATGGAAACTTATTATTAGCTCTTATAACAAATTAATCTGTTTCTCTTCATCTACATTTTGCCTGGGCTTTTTTTTTTTTTTTTTTTTTTTTTTTTTTTTTACCTTTCTCTCATTCTGTATGTCCTACTGTGTGTCTAGCTGGCTGACCCTGGGTGTCTTCCTTTCTTTCTCTCTTCTCTCTCTTCCTACTTATTCTCTCTGCCTGCCAGCCCCCTCCTGTCCCTCTGCTGCCCTGCTATTTGTCTTAGGCAGGCAAAATAAAACAGCAACACATCTTTACGTAAATAAACAAATGTGAAAAATTAAAAAAGCTGTCGGGTGTGGTAGCACACACCTAAAAAAAATAAAATAAATAAATGTAAGCATCTTTACATAATTAAAGTAATATCCCACAACAAGCAGGGCATGTACAAATGCCACAGTGCTTATGTGGGGGATAGAGGGCAACTTTGGGGAAGCTCTTTTCTCTCTCCATGTTTCTCTGTGTCCCAGGAATCAAATTCAGGTCATCAGGCTTATGAGGCATGCATGACCCTCTGAACTATCTTACCCAAGACAAACTTTTTTTGTAGCTGTTAATTTGTTTTGATTTTTTCGAGATAGGGTTTCTCTGTGTAGCCCTAACTGTCCTGGAACTTGCACTATAGACCAGGCTGGCCTCAAACTCACAGAGATCCGCCTGCCTCTGCCTCCTAAGTGCTGGGATTAAAGGCATGCACCACCACCACCACCAACAACAACAACACCTCCCAGCTCAAAGACAAACTTTTTAAACCTTTTATTTAGTTGTATGTGCATGTGTGGTGTGTATCACAGAGCACATATAGATGTCATAAGACTATTTGCAGGAATCCACTGTCTCTTCTACCTTTTAGGGCCCAGGGATCCAATTCAGGTGAAGCTTGGCAGCAGGTTTGGCAGATGGTACCTGCTGAGCATCCTGTACCACATCCAACATGGCTCCAGAGACAGACCGGACTCTGGCAGAGAGGCAATGAAGAAAAGACATACATAGACAGCTGTGATTGGGTGCTGTAGGCTCTTAGCTAGAGGAACCGCAGGGTTCTGGAAGCTAAGCATGTTTATTATGTAGAGTTGAACAGAGAAGTGGAATTATTAAGTACAGATGACAAGGGGGCAGGGTCCATGGTGTACAGCTGGACTGACGAGATAGGTTTAGCTAATCTCATAGGAGCAGTATCTGTAGGAGAACAGTCTTCTGGACATAAATGTTGGGGTGGAAGAAACCACATGGACATTTTCTGCACACACAGTCAACACCTGGGACCCCTGAGGAAGGTTTTGCTTTGCCTATGGACCTCACTTTGGGGTGAAGGCTTTGCCATGATTCCATGGATCTGAGGCTCTGTAGTCCTTAATGTGGCTGTACTGTTGTCAAAAGCACACATCCACTCAAAACTTCACTCAGGGCTTTCTCCATTTTCTACACTTCTGTAATGTGTATGTATGTATGTAATCCTGAGCACGATTGTGTGTCAGGCAGTCTCCAGTCAGCTATAAAGAAACTTTCATTGAGTTAAGTTCATGTAGGGAAGGATGGAGGGCTCTTTTCCATATCCCTTTAACATTTTCCTGTCTTCTCTCCTTCCTCAACAGGTGATGTAAAAACAGCAAAAAGGTAAATATAATCGTAAGAATTCTCGTTCATATTTAGTTGTTACCTTTTTTTAAATATTTTATTTATTTATTATGTATACAACATTCTGCTTCCATGTATATCTGCACACCAGAAGAAGGCACCAGATCTCATAAAGGATGGTTGTGAGCCACCATGTGGGTGCTGGGAATTGAACTCAGGATCTCTGGAAGAGCAGTCAGTGCTCTTAACCTCTGAGCCATCTCTCCAGCCCCCACCTTTGGATTTTTTGAGACATCATCTTGAACTGCAAATCAGTTGATTTGGAACTCACTCTGTAGCCCAAGCTAGCCTTGAATTTGGATCTTCCTGTCCCAAGTGCTAGGGTTACAGGTATGAACCAGCAGCACCCCTGGCTGCCTTCCTTCCCTTCACTTCTCTTCTTCTTTCTCTCATTAGGGGTGGTTCGAGCTAGGCAAGTGCTTTATCACTAGAACTCACTGTGTAGCCCAGGCTGGCCCTAAGCTGTTGGCATTCTTTCACCTGAAACTTTCAAGTATTGGGATTACAGGTATGAGCTAGCATTTTTGGCTTCATTTTTGGAGACAAGTTCTCTAGCCCAGTCTGGCCTCAAACCCCCTACATAGCTAAGGATGATACTAAACTGCCAATCATCCTGCCTCCACCTTTTGAGTAATAAGATTATAAGTGTAGGCCACCACACTGCTGGGGATTGAACCCAGGGCCTTATGCTTACTATGGCAACAACCACTCTACTGACTGAGAAGTGTCTCCAGCCCCTTAGGTGACTTGGTTGGTTGGTTGGTTGATTAGTTTTTGTTTTTCAAGACAAGGCTTCTATGTAGCCCTGGCTGTCCTTGAACTCTGTAGACCAAGCTGGCCTTGAACTCAGAGATCCACTTGCCTTTGCCTCTTGAGTGCTCTGATTAAATGACTTTTTTTAAATGAGAAGAAATATTAATTTTGTTTTCACAAGCACAATATAAATTAAAACTGCTGGGGCTAGCTGGGTGGTAGTGGCGCACACCTCTAATCCCAGCATTAGGCAGACGCAGGCAGATCTCTATGAGTTTGAGGACAGCCTGATCTATAGCACAAGTTCCAGGAGAGCCAGGACTACACAGAGTAACTCAAAACACACACACAAAAACAAACAAACATACAAACAAAAATACTGCTGGGGCTGGAGAGTCAGCTCAGTGGTTAAGAGCACTTGTTGCTCTTGCAGAGGACCCCAGTTCAGTTCCCAACATTCACACAGTGGCTCATAATCACCTGCAACTCTAGTTCCAGGAGCTCAAGTGTTCTCTGACCTCTAAGAGCATCAGACAAGTGCTTTATCCTCTTAACCTCTGAGCCATCAGAGGTAATAAATAAATACATGGAAACTTTATCTTTTATCAGACTTCTCCCCTCTAAAAGCCTTCTCTTTGACAGGAAGAGGGAGCATGTCCTCCTTGTCACACTACTGAAATCACTCAGGCATAGCCCCATGATCCACTGGTGAAACAAGAGATAATACAAGACAGAGAGCAATGCCACCACTACCTCACTTATGTCTGGCTGAGTCATCCCTGGCCAAGAGGGTACCATCTTGTGCAAAGTGGGAGGGTCAGCTACACACTTTTGATCTCCGTTTATTTTCTTTTCTTTTTTAAGATTTTTTTTATTTATTATGTATACAACATTCTGTTTCCATGTATATCTGCACACCAGAAGAGGGTACCAGATCTCATAACGGATGGTTGTGAGCTACCATGTGGTTGCTGGAATTGAACTCAGGACCTCTGGAAGAGCAGCCAGTGCTCTTAACCTCTGAGCCATCTCTCCAGCCCCCTTGATCTCCATTTCTTAAAAGGCTGCAGCAGGATAATAAGTTTGAGACCAGCCTAGGCAGTATAGTTCCTCAAAGTGAAGGGGTGGTGGTGAAATGGGACTTTATAGAAACAATCACTATCAGGGAGAGACAACATCATCAGAAACTGAACCTAGAATGACTTGGTTTTTATATCCCATTGGTCAAAGCCAGGTTCATATCTGAAGGAGGCTAGGAAGGCAAGTATTGGGAGAGGAAGGGTTTGTTCTAATTTACCCCTGGGAACCAGCATTGAGTACTTTTCTTCTCTCATCTGGAAAGAATGGGAAGAAGGGTCATCTTAGACGTTTGCTGTGGCTTAGATATGGAATGTCCCCCAGACACATCTGTGTTGAAGGCATGATCCCCAGCACTGCACCATTGGATAATAGTGGAACTTTTAGGAGATAGGAATTCATGGAAGGAAATCTCAGTCAGTGGGACCTGTCTTTGAAGTGGATACTAGGATATGGCCCCTTGTCTTCCTGTCTTTCACTTCCTGGCTGCCATGACCTAGTTCTGCTAGGCCTCAAAGCACTGATGTATGGAAGCAGTTGCATCACCAAAAAGATCATCCCAGTATGGGAGAAGTCCCACAGAAGCTGCATGTGCACCCCACCTCTCTCTCTCTCTCTCTCTAAATGTTTAACAAATATATAGATAAAATATAGTTCAAGTAAAACCCACTGGCCCAGGAAATGGATCAACAGGCAAAGAGTCTGCTGCACAGTGTGAGGACATAACTTGATGCCCAGGAACCACCTCAAAGTTGGGCCTGATAGTATGCATCTGAAAGTCCAGTGTGGGAAGAAGGAATTGGGGGAGAAGTATCCCTAGAGCTCTCTGGGTAGCCATTCTAACTGATCTATGAGCTTGGGTTCAGTGAGAGACCTTACCTAAATAAATAAGGTGAAGGCTGGCACCTCTGGCCTCTAAGAGCAGCTGCATTCATGTGTATATACCCACACAGAACTTTTTATATTTTTTATTAATTTATTTATTTATTTTGGGTTTTCAAGACAGGGTTTCTCTGTGGTTTTGGAGGCTGTCCTGGAACTAGCTCTTGTAGACCAGGCTGGTCTCAAACATACACAGAACTTAGATTAAAAAATAAGTAAAAAGAAAGGTAGGAGCTGGAGAGATGGCTCAGAGGTTAAGAGCACTGACTGCTCTTCCAGAGGTCCTGAGTTCGGTTCCCAGCAACCACATGGTGGCTCACAACCATCCGTTATGAGATCTGGTGCCCTCTTCTGGTGTGCAGATATACATGGAAGCAGAATGTTGTATACATAATAAATAAAATCTTAAAAATAAAAAAGAAAGGTAAAGAATGGGTGTGGTAGTGCACACCTTTAATCCTAGCACTTGGAGGTAATACTGTGAGTTCCAGTCTAGCCTGGTCTACAGAGCTAGTTCCAGGACAGCCAGAAGTATTTATTACACAGAGAAACCTTGTCTTGAAACCAAAAAGAAAAGGAGAGAGGGGATAGAAGGAAGGAGAGAAAGAGAGAGAGAGAGAGAGAGAGAGAGAGAGAGAGAGAGAGAGTTTCCAGGGTCAGGTAGCATGGCCAGCACTTAGGGAGGCAGAGGCAAAGGCAGAGGCAGATAGATTTCTGTGAGTTCCAGAGACAGCCTTGTCTGTATCCAAGACAACCAGGGCTACATAATGAGACCCTGTCTCAAAAACAAAAAACAGCAACAAAAAGGAAAAAAGTTTCTAACACATATCTCTCCTCTTTTTTCTTGCCTAGAATGTATAACAATGACAACCATGATGACAAAACACCTATGTCATAAGGTATGGATGGAAGAAAGTAGAATCGAGGTCCCTGGGACATTGTGGAACTACAGAAGCCTGGGATTGCATCATCAGTTTGAACACGTTGGTAATAAACTCAGCGTCATCGACAATGTGCCGGGTCTCATTAGGGAAGGGAATTAAAGCACTTCCCCTTGCAGTCATTTAACCTAGAGTGAGCCCAGGTTTGAATTCTCTACTTCACTCTTTCTGTGTCTTCCATTGTCCCTTATCCGAATCTGTGCTAGCCCTAAGTGCTGTCTTGGGGTCTGCCCTTGCATCTGTGTGCCTGTGTGTATCTGTTCCTAACAAAAGCCTTTGCTCCCTCTCGTACTGACCAGTACAGACAGCATTACACGTGAAAACATTGAAGGACATGGCACAGAAGTCTTAAGAGTGTTACAAAGAATTAAGTCCCTGACCCAGATAACAAATGCTAACAAGCAATATCATAGGCTGTGTCAGCATGTATGGTGGATATTTGTTTAATGAAGTTTGCTTTCTAGCTGGGGGGGTCAGGGGTGGAGGAGTGGATCACACCTTTAATTCTAGTACAGGAGGCAGAGGCATTCAGGTCTCTGAGTTCCAGGCCAGCCTGGTCTACAGAGTGAGTTCCAAGACTGCCAAGGCTACACAAAGAAAGCCTATCTGGAAAAAAAAAATAAAGTTGCTTTCTGCCTGTAGTCAGTCTTTCTTTGGACTACCAGCCCACAAAAAATGACATGGAGTCTGGACAGTGGTGGCACATGCCTGTAGTACCAGCACTGGGGAGGCAGAGGCAGGCGGAGGATCTCTGTGAGTTTGAGACCAGCCTGATCTACAAGAGCTAGTTCCAGGACAGCCTCCAAAGCCACATAGAAACCTTGTCTTGAAAAACAAACAAAAAACAAAACAAAACAAAATGACATGGAAACTTATTATTAATTATGAAAGCTTGGCCTTCAGTTTAGACTTGTTACCTGCTAGCTCTTATAACAATTAACCTGTTTATACTAATCTACATTTTTGCCACATGGCTTTTTACCTCTTTCCCATCCTGTACATCTGACTTGTTCCGTGTCCTGCTGGTGTCCTCTGTGGGCCTAGATTCCTCCAACAGTTTATTTCTCTCCTCAGAAGTCCCAACTATTCTCTCCTGTGTAGCTATTGGCCATTCAGCTCTTTTTTTTTTAATTTTATTTATTATGTATACAACATTCTGCTTCCGTGTATATCTATCTGCACATCAGAAGAGGGCACCAGATCTCATAGCGGATGGTTGTGAGCCACCATGTGGTTGCTGGGAATTCAGGACCTCTGGAAGAGCAGTCAGTGCTGGAAGAGCAGTCAGTGCTCTTAACCTCTGAGCTATCTCTCCAGCCCCCTCAGCTCTTTATTAAACCAATCACAGAGCTACATCTTTTACACAGTGTAAACAAATATTCCACATTTGTCTATTTGCTGTTTTCAGCATTTACTACCATGACATACACACACATGCACACATACACAAACACAATATGCATTACCCATGGGTCAAGGGCAAGGAAGAGTATATAACTGAAGATTTAGGTTGTAAAAAAATGATTGTATGGGGCCAGGCAGTGGTGGTGCACGCCTTTAATCCTAGCACTCAGGAGGCAGAGGCAGGTGGATCTCTGTGAGTTTGAGGTCAGCCTGGTCTACAGAGTGAGTTCCAGGTCAGCCAGATTTGTTACACAGGGAAACCCTCTCTTGAAAAAAAAGAGAAAGAGGGAGAGATGTTCATTGTTTAAGCTTTGTGTTCTAAATAATTTTCATCTAAAGTAGTGAGAATAATTTTTGGAGACTCTACAGTACCAGTGTATTTATTTTCTCTTCACATATGTGTAAGCCCTTTTTGGCTACCTAGTTTTCATATGTAGCCAATCACCCCAAAGCTTACTATCTTAAAACAATGATTTATAAAAAGAAAAAGTATATATAATTTCTCTTGGTTTGGTGTGGCCTCATCTCTCTGCTTACTCAGCAGCTGCATTCAACTGGGAGGTCGAGAATAACAGATGTCTTGGGCTTTTGTTCTGTTGGATGAGATGCGGTGCTTTTCCACATGACCTTTATTTCTCTCCACTTGTTCTTTTCTCCATTGTTAATCTAGCTGCAGCTTCTTTGTAGGGTGGCTTGCTTTTAAAAGAATGAAAACAAAGCCACCAGGCTTCTTAAGGGCTTGACCTGGTTCTGGCATGCATGCTCTTCTGCTTCAAAGAGTACAGCAAGAGCTTAGGAAAGGCTGCTTTTGCTACAAAGCATTGTCTTGGCTTAGACTCAAGGCTGAAGGCACAGGGATAGGTCATTGTCCAACACCTGCAGTCACCTTGTGTTCCAGGAAGAAAAAAGCCTTTGAAGACGGGGAGGCCCCTCCACCAGATCAGATGAGGGCAATGCTGCATCCTGGTTCACAGGTAAACTTATAGAAACCCATGATTCACAGATTAACAACAACAAATTATCAGGTTAGCAGTTTACCAACTAACTGCCTTGCAGGACTGGAGCTGAGACAGTGATGGACAGGGCTACTCTTGACCAGGATTCTTAATTCTGCATATATTTTTCTTCCTGCCCCAGATCTCTGCTTACATCAAAGCTTGTATAAGTACCGTGAGGATAAACTAGGAGTCATGAACTCCCTTTATGTGTTCCTTTGCCTGCTTTACACCATTATTCATGCCTTAATTGTTACATTGGGATGAGTGACCTCGCCTGATTTGTTAGAGCTGCTGGAGCTGAGGCTTCTGCTCTAAAACTCCACTTACAACTTGGGTGAGTCACAGACCTTGCGACATCAGCATCAGTAACAAGTAACCCTAAATGCATGGGAAAGATTGAAGGGTTCCATACAGATGTTGAGATGACTTATATCACTTCTTCTTCCTCCTCCTCCTCCTTTTTTTCTCCAGACAGGGTTTCTCAATGTAGCCTTGGCTGTCCTGGAACTCACTATATAGACCTACAAGCTGGTCTTGAACTCACAGACATCTACCTGATTCTGCCTGGCAAGACTTTTTCTTCTTTCTACTTTGGCCAAAACCTACTGCTTTCTATCATCTGATGAAGCAGAGAAATACATGTTTGTACTCTGAGGGTTCTAGAGTCTGACTCTGGATAATTTCCCTGACTTGGTGCACTTCAAGCATTGCCCTTGCTGTCCTGGTCAGTTAGGAGTTGTTTTGAACTTTTGTACACCTGCTATTTGCCCTGAAATACTTTGTCTTTGAAGACTCTTTTGCTCTGGGGAGCTTTTGAACTATTGAGTATCTGCTGTTTGTCTAATAGGCCTTGTCTTTGGGCTCTTTTGAACAATTCTGAATTCATTTGAATTATTTGGGAGTCTGTTAAGGTGCCAGGGAAGCTTGGATTCTGTAATGTTCTATAGAAAGTGTTATGAGAAAGCGCCTGGGGAACCTTGGTGGATTCCATGGCAGGCAAGGGTGACTGAGGTGGAGGGACAAACATGGCAGGCAGACAGAGCTTAAGTGAAAAGTTTTGTTAGAAAGGGGAGGGAGGGGGAAGGAAAGAGAAAAGAGATAGAGAGAGAGAGAGAGAGAGAGAGAGAGAGAGAGAGAGAGAGAGAGAGAGAGAGGACAGAAGAGAGGAGGGAGACAGGAAAAGTTCTGTCTGCCCCAGGGGAACAGCAGGAAACAGAGCAGGAAAGGAGAGTGGGAAAGAGAGCATAAGTGGGTGGAAAGGTCTTTCTTTTAAAGGCGTCCTTTGCATCTGCCTGAGTGCATTTTCCACATGACAGACCAAGTTAGGGCTATATAGCGAGACCCTGTCTCAAAAGCTAATACCCCCCACCCCCCAGCTACCTACTGGAGCTTCACAACTGAGAATTTGGGTAAATATATTTTCCATTTACACCCCCTTAATTAGCAGTGTCAAAATAAAAGTGCAATAAAAAGGCAGTTGAGCAGTGATGGTACATGCCTTTAATCCCAACACTCAGAAGGCAGAGGGCAGGCGGATCTCAGTGAATGCAAAGCCAGCCTGGTCTACAAGAGCTAGTTCCAGGACAGCCTCCAAAGTCACAGAGAAACCCTGTCTCAAAAAACCAAAACCAAAACAAAACAAACAAAAATAGGGCAGTTGATACAAAAAAATACCACTTGTTTCCATTGAGTGTATCTCGGAGCAGATACAGTGTTAAGGATAGCATGTTCTTCTGCCCAGTAGGACTGACAGTAGGGCTCAATTTTTGGAGAAATCCTTACTCTAAAACTGTTTCTAGGACTATGTGATGGCTCTTCAGGTGAAGATGTCTGTCACCAAACCTAACAACCTGAGTTCAATCCCTGGAACCACATAGCGGAAGGAGAAAACTCTGCCTTCCACATTGCTGTGACAGGCTCCTCACAACTCTATGCACACAGAATAAATAAAACATCATTTTCAGACACAGCTGTTTGGGAATGGTGATGATACTATATTAAGTCTCTCAGTACTTTTCTTTGAATTTATTGGCCCGTGTTGCAAAAAAGAATATCCCTAGAGAGTTATTCGGATTTAATTAACATTAGATTGAATAGATTCGTTAGGTTTTCAGCATGGTATTAAGCTAGAGATGGGTTTGGGGAAAAAACATTAAAGACCTAGGTCAAATGTAGGAGGCACTTGCTTGGAGAACAGGTGTCTTTTGGGAATTTTGGACAGCGAAAGCATGTGGCACTAGACACATGTCAAGGAGTCCTCCGGGGAGCATAGAAAGCAGCTTATAAAACCCCAGGACACATTTACAAAGTCACCATTTTATCTGTTAGCGGCATAAGGTCAGCAGTTAATTAGCAACTTTCAACTAAAAAAGTTATTATATAGTAGTTGCTTTAAGGAGTCTGAGCCATTCAAACCTAGAGTTCAAGGACAGCCTGAGCTACTTAGAATGTAGAATGGCCTGTTAGAAAACAAACAAACAAATAAAAAATATGTCAGTTTAAGTAACTTTAATGAAATGAAAGTGTAAATACTGAAAACAATGTTTCATTTTTTTTTATTGTAATCTCTTAACCTTTGTGTTGTAATTTTCTTTCTTTCCCTTTCTTTCTTGCTTTTTTTCTTTTCTTTTCCTAAGGAAGGGTTTCTTTGTATAACATCTCTGGCTGTCCTGAAAATTGCTTTGTAGATCAGGCTGACCTGGAACTCACTGAGATCACCCTGTATGATGGCATTTCATCCTTATGTGCCATGTCATACATTGTTCTCAATCATTCTCCTCACTGTCCTGTGTTCCCCATTAGCTATTTCCTTACCTTCCCCTTCTAGTGGTAATCCGTACATATATTTTATATTAAGATAACTTAAAAGTAACTGTAGCATATACATAAGCTACCAGCAACAGTCCTATTACTTATAAAGGCTAGGTCTCATTTGCATCCATGGATGGTCTGGAACCTCCTAGGTAGAGTAGGCTGGCCTCAAACTCATAGATCCATATGCTTCTGCCTCCTAAATATTGGGATTAAAGGCATACACAATATCTGGCTTATTTTTAAAATTGATTTTTACCCTGTCTCAAAAAACCAAAAAAAGTTATGCATTTATGTATTTTCTTTTCCAACCTTTTTCTTTTTGAAAGGGTCTCACGTAGCTCAGACTGGCTTGCAGCCTGTTACACAGTAGATGACCATTTAGTCCTCCTGCCTCTGCCTCCCAATTATTGATACTACAGGCCTACACCACATCTTTTTTATATTGTTCATTATTCTTTCTTCCCAAAATACTGAACCTTCAACCGTGTTGGTTATCAGCCAGTGGCACAGAATGTGGGGTCATATGGGGACTAGAGAATGCCTCCATCAGAGAGCATTCAAGGGCATCTTCTTGATTACTGACTGGTGTGGCAATGTGGGCGGTGCCACCCTTGAGCAGGTGGTTCTGGGTTGAATAAAACTGTAAGCAGAACAATGGGATGCAAACTAGTAAGCAGCACTTCCCTCAATGGACAGTTAGATAAAAAAATAAATAAATAAACCCTTTCCTCCCCAAGTTGTTTTTGGTCATGGTGTTTATCTGGGCAAAAGAATAAAAATTAGGATAAACCCAAATATAAAACACAAGACAACTTTTAAGACAGGGAATATTTTATTTAAAACCCATCAGTGAAATGGACGGCTTGGGTCTATGACAAGTCATTCATATTTTCAACCATAAGTCAGTAACTGTATGAAAGCACACATTGCCACATACAAATTAACTGATCAGACCACAGCTTTCTTTGTTGGAACAGAATAAACTTCCCTGTAAAAGCAGCACCTTTGTGACAATTAATTTAGTATTCCTCTCCTTCTTCCTCACCTTCTCCTTCAACAGAATCCACACCCACCTCCTCATAATCCTTCTCTAGGGCAGCCATGTCCTCACGGGCCTCAGAGAACTCCCCCTCCTCCATGCCCTCACCCACGTACCAGTGCACAAAGGCACGCTTGGCATACATCAGATCAAACTTGTGATCTAGGCGAGCCCAGGCCTCAGCAATGGCTGTGGTGTTGCTCAGCATGCACACAGCTCTCTGGACCTTAGCCAGGTCTCCACCAGGTACCACAGTGGGAGGCTGGTAATTAATGCCAACCTTGAAGCCAGTGGGACACCAGTCCACAAACTGGATGGTACGCTTGGTCTTGATGGTGGCAATGGCAGCATTGACATCTTTGGGAACCACATCCCCACGGTACAGCAGGCAGCAAGCCATGTATTTACCATGGCGAGGGTCACATTTCACCATCTGATTGGCTGGCTCAAAGCAGGCATTGGTGATCTCTGCTACAGAAAGCTGCTCATGGTAGGCTTTCTCAGCAGAGATGACAGGGGCATATGTGGCCAGAGGGAAATGGATGCGAGGGTAGGGTACCAGGTTGGTCTGGAATTCTGTCAGGTCAACATTCAGGGCTCCATCAAATCTGAGGGAAGCAGTGATGGAAGACACAATTTGACCTATCAACCTATTTAGGTTAGTGTAGGTGGGGCGCTCAATGTCGAGGTTTCTACGACAGATGTCATAGATGGCCTCGTTGTCTACCATGAAGGCACAATCAGAGTGCTCCAGGGTGGTGTGGGTGGTAAGGATGGAGTTGTAGGGCTCAACCACAGCAGTGGAAACCTGGGGGGCTGGGTAGATGGAGAACTCCAGCTTGGACTTCTTTCCATAATCGACAGAGAGCCGCTCCATCAGCAGGGAGGTGAACCCAGAGCCAGTTCCCCCACCAAAGCTGTGGAAAACCAAGAAGCCCTGAAGACCTGTGCACTGGTCAGCCTGTAGGAAAAAAAGAACAGGCATTGTTTATCAACAGGGCATACTCTCAGCACTGCTTGCAATTCCTCAAGATGGCAAACCACATTTACTTGAAAGGAAAAAATTGTGAATTGGTATTAAAAATGATCTCATGACCCATAGACCACATGTACAAGTCTACTTAATTAATGTAGTGAACAGACTTTACTTATTTTGGCAGGTCCCAACACTCCCCCACACTGCATTTTAAATGAACCCATCCATCTATGGTATTTACCAGCTTGCGAATTCTGTCCAAGACAAGATCAATGATCTCCTTGCCGATGGTGTAGTGGCCACGGGCATAGTTATTGGCAGCATCTTCCTTGCCTGTGATGAGCTGCTCAGGGTGGAAGAGCTGGCGGTAGGTACCAGTGCGAACTTCATCTGGAAAAGGAGATGAAATCAACCATTCACAACAGTAACTGACACACACAAGCTCACTCACTCTTCGGCGGTGTGTGGAGAGGTTCTGAGTATGTGACCAGGACAGAATGCCTCAGGGAAACCCCTGGCCCACTTACCGATGACTGTGGGTTCCAGGTCTACGAACACGGCCCGGGGCACATGCTTGCCAGCGCCTGTCTCACTGAAGAAGGTGTTGAAGGAGTCATCTCCTCCCCCGATGGTCTTGTCACTTGGCATCTGGCCGTCAGGCTGGATGCCATGTTCCAGGCAGTAGAGCTCCCAGCAGGCATTGCCGATCTGGACACCAGCCTGGCCAACGTGGATGGAGATGCACTCACGCTGTGGAAAAGGGGGAAAAATTATGAAATTAAGCTGTATTTCTATTTTAGATTTTAATAGATTTCTAAAGTGTTTCTAATAACACAAATATTGTTGAAATTTATTTGGAGTCATATCCCTCATATGACAGAAACAATAATGAGTACCTGATACAAATACTGCAAAGGGGTGTGGTCTGAATAATGTCACCTTAATACTAAGACTTGGTGCAAACCCATTGTTCTCACAGCCATACTTAAATAGAAGAGTTTTCATGTTCGAAAAATACTTAATACACTGATACTGTAAAGTGAAATAATTGTCTGGAATTATTTTAATTGCTTCTTTTCCTGATAAGTAAAGATGAATGCTTCATCTTTTGTGATCTGGTATTTCAACATGGACATCAGTACTGCGGCTGCGGGCAGGAGCCACACCCTTCTGCAGAACTCATCAGCACTAGACAAAGTGTGACTTCTGCATTGCTGTGTCTGCTGTGCCTGGTGCTAGCCTGTGCCCTTTGTTACATTATTTAACAGAGAAAGCTCTATTTCCAGCAGCTGTCTATACGATCCCCTCGCTGCTTTCAGTTTCCTAACCCTCTTAACCCTGTCTGGGCCATTTGCCTGAAATAATGAATTAGTGAAGATGTATTAGAACAAAAGACAGTTGGATACGGAGTATAATTTTTTTCCTTGCAGCAGTTTCATTAGATAATGAAGATTTTCCAGAATCTTTTCCACTATATAGAAGCAAAATATTCTTAAAGCTAAGTTAGAAACAAGGGCCAACAATAAAAACCGAGTAAAAAGATAACATTTAAAACTAGAAAATGGTATTTTATTCGATGAATCTTTACATACCACATAATATATTAGTATTATTTATTCTATAGAGATAGTTTTCTATTGTCTTTAAAGCTACAACTTTCATTGTCTGCGGGGGTGGGGGGTGGGGAAGGGCGTTTCCCTGGGTTCTGACAATCAGGGTAGTCGAGGCAACCTCACCAACTATCCAGCCCCTCTCTCCCCAGCGAGATGTCCTGGTGTTAAGTAAATCGTACTTTTGACACTCAAGCAAACAAAACCTCTTGTAAGATTACAGTTCCACAGCAATTTTTTAAAAATAAAAATACAAAAACCACTCCCGAGGGAAGTTTAGAGAGGGCGAACCCCTCCCAAAACGCCACGGAAGCAAGAGACAAACAACCCCGCCCCTGCGCCTCCCTGACACCGGCTGCCATGGATCCGACGCAAACTAACCATTTTCCCATAGAAGTGGGGCGGCGTTTCTGGAGTGAGGGCTCGGCCGCCGCCCTGCTCGCCCGCCGCAGCGCACCCCTCTAGCCGTGAACCCCCGCCCTGACGGCCCAGGCTGTGCGAGCAAACACTCGCAGGAGCCTTTGTTCTTCCCCGGGTCTGGGCGTTTCCCTGCCCCGCACTGCGGCTGCGGGATTTACGGACTCCGCGCAAAGCTCAACTTAACAAAGCATTGAGACCACCCTTCCCCGCAGGGGTGACAAAGACTTAGGCTTTCCCTTGAAGATCTCGGGAGACTGATTCCACCCAGTTACGGAGGACCAGGGAAGAAGGCTGGCTCACCATGGTTGCTGCTTTGCGGCTGCCCGGAGGTTGGCGGAGGCGAGGAGGAGGTGTTGCTTCTTACAGCGCGACTCTTAGGCGGTCGATGTAAGAGAACCTGCGGCACATGGGCGGATGCGGCTCCTTATATACAGCTCGGTCACCATGGGGATGGGCCACGGCCTTTTCCTGTTGGTCCAGACCCCTCCGTCTGCCCAGAGAAGCCGCGACAGGAGAGTGGTGATTGGTGCAAGCGACATGGTATGAGGTAATCTCTCCCCCACCCCTTCCCCCTAGCATCCGTAGACTTTGCATCCTCAGACAAAGGCTGAGCAAATGCAACTAGCGGAGCATCCATTATGGGGTGGGGCTGGGGAGGGGAGGGGAGGGGAGGGAAGGGAAGAAAGAAAATCGGGGCTGGGTGATTATACATGACTTAAACCTTAAACTATAGTTAAAATAATCCAAGGTTTTCCCCTACACTTAATCACAGACTTTATGGTTTTTTTTTTTTAATAGAAAATTCCAGCATTTCATACACAGTACACTAAATTTGACCATATTCCCTCAGGATCCAAAGTCTTTAATTGCTTTTAAAAAACCAGCAGAGATAGAAATGATGGTCCAAACGGCTTGGGTAAATGCCGATGTTTACAGTTATTGTTACTGTTGTTTGAACAAGATTCAGAAGCCCACTAAGAATAGGCCAGCATCGTAATCTAAACTGCAGCTGGGGTTCAGAGGCAGGAAGATCTGCAGTTCAAGGTCACCCTAACTGGCACGTAAATCCCAACCTTGGAGGAGCTGAGGCTGGAGGATTACAGCTGGTTTGAGGCCAGCGTGGATTATAGTGTGTGATCATGTCACAAAAAAGCAAAAGAGAACGAACTAAAGAGAAATAATATACAAAACAGAATTTATAGTTCACCATAGAGCTAGCTTTGTTTACGGACAGCACTCCCTACCACCCCTCCACACCCACTCCCCTCCCCCGAGCCTGTGCTATTTTATCTGTAGAAATGAGCTATCCTTTCCAATACAGGGTTCCGAAACTATAAGGAGAAAGAATTGAGTTTTAAAACTAGCTCTTTCTTTGCGTGGGCTTATATTTCTGCATTGCTCTTCTTTGGGGAGGGGTGATATCAAGTAAAACATGACTGAGATACCAAATTTTTAAAAACAGAGAAGAGTTATATAATATAAAAGGAAACCATTTTGTAATGTTGCTTTCATCCCAGACAACTGTGCAATGTCAGCCCGTCTGCAGTTCATTTTACGTAGTTCCCTAAATTCTGTAAATAGCCCCTTCTGCAGTTGGGCTTCTAACTGTGGGAACAGTAGCTCCTCACACCACTGCTATTCAGCTAGAGTCTGTGGTTGTTGCTCAATTGGCCATTGGGACAAAAATGCCTTGCTTTCACCCCTAGGAAATGGATTACAGTGGCATTCTTTCTATTTAGAAAGCCTCCATTATCGGCCAGGATGGTCTATATAAAGCATGTCTCTGAGCTGCAGACCACTGAATATTTGCTGGAAGAAATTTCAGAGGTTAAGAGATATTTGTTTGGGCACCAAGCTGAAAATTTGGATTTTGACAGATGATTTCCCTTTTAGTTTTCATAGCAGAGTCTTGGTTTTCGGCAGACTATTTCCAGTGGACTCTATGGAGTCCATTCATTCCGCAGGGCTGACAAGGAGCGGGTGTGGGAGGGAGGGCGTTGGGAAGAGAGCAGCTGCAGGTTATGCGGTAACAATGGTGGCCAGGAGTTCTTCCAGCCTGCCATCCACAGCTCTGCTTTTCTTGTTTGAATGTATTGTGAAAGTCTTTCTTAGGGAAAACCAAATCAATAAAACCCACACACAAGCTTGTTTACTTCTTGCATATGTCATAGGAGAAATACCCCCCACCCTCTCTGTCATTTTAGGAAATAAAATTATATTTTAGTAAAGAAGCAAGCAGGAATAAAGATGACTTGACTACTTCTAATCTGAAAATACATTTAGCAAGGATAAGAACTAATGATGGCAGCTCTGTCTTAGAGAAGCCCACACCCTGCTGTCTCTTAGAGAAGCCCACACCCATCCACGCTCTTGGGTATTTTCCAATCACTTCTGCTTTTCTCTTAACTCATACTTAAAATCTGTTTTAAAGTCCTTTAATAAACCCCAGCTCTGCTTCATTAAAAAATACCATAAAGGAGATAGGGATAGATAAATAGCTTGTTGAAAATATTGTCACAAAATTATTGCATTTATTGCACATATTTATTTGTGTGTGTGTGTGAGAGAGAGAGACTGTGTTTGGAGGCCAGAGGACAATTATGAAAGCAGATTCTCCTGTCATCATGGGAGAACCAGGAATAAAACTCAAACCCTAAGCCTTGGTGGCAAGAGCATTTACCAGGTAAGCCTCCTCTCCTTCACCGAAATTTTAATAATGAAAAAATCATACACTACAGGGCCCCACTGCAGTGTAACACAAATCTTTTTTTTTTTTGAAGTACAGTGATACATTTCTATTTCTTTACAATACAAAAGACTGAGAAATGTCTTCTTTCCCCAGTGCTCAGTTCGTTATGCATTTTACAGAGGATTAAAAGAAGATTTGTAGGATCCATTCTTTGTCCCTGTCTACCTCATTGCCATTTGGTTCCTTATGCAAATGAGAGGCTTTTTTCCTCTCTCCCTTTAAGCATAATCATCAGATCTGGGCCAGAAACAGACTATTTAAACACTACAATCTTAAATATATAAATGGAGATCAGTGTGGGTGGGTTAATGTGCTCTTTTTTTCCTTCCTTCCTTCCTTCCTTCCTTCTTTTCTTTTCTTTTCTTTTTTTTTATTCCAGACAGGGTTTCTCTGTGTAACAGTCCTGGCTGTCCTGGAACTCACTCTGTAGACCAGGCTGGCCTCAAACTCACAGAGCTCCACCTGCCTCTGCCTCTGGAGTGCTGGGATTAAAGGTGTGCGCCACCACTGTCCAGCTTCCACTAAGATCATTTTAGACATAAGATGTGTTTCTGGTATGGAATTGAAACAGGTGAATTAAGGATTTGGGCTCATCATTTTATATATGACAGGCAGTCATTGGTCTACTTTAAACAGTAGAATGACACGATTTGTATTATGCAGCATAATCTGTTATATATGTACACTCAAAGCAGTATTGCCATTGTGTAGAGATTCAGTTGAATGGCAATAGGAGAGGAGGAAGACATGAACACACACACAGACATAGACACACACAAACACACATACACACACACACACACACACACACACACACACACACACACACCGGTAGTTTGAATAAGAATAGCCTTTATAAGCATACACACCTACAGAGGTCAGAGGATAGCCTGTGGTATGTGTGGGTCCTCACCTTTAGGATAGGATCTCTGTCTTGTTTGCTATTAGCCTTCCCAGGTTTACTTGGCTTCTAGGGATCCAGACCAGGGTCCTAACACTTGCTTGGCAAGCATCTTACCCACTGAGCCAACTCCCCAAGTCAATTTATTTATTTTGTTAGACAAAGTTTCATGGATTCCAGTCTGGCCTTGAGCTTGCAGTGTAGCCAAGAATAACCTTGAATTTGTGATTCTCCTGCTTCCATGCTTCAAGTGCCGAGACAGTAGACCTGTTTAACACCAGGCCTGTTTTTATGTGGTGCTGGGGACTGATCCCAGGACTTTGTGAATGCTAGATACGTACTCTACCAAGAGACCTACATTCCTAGCTGCACACACTGATTTTAAATTACAATAAATTGTAAATAAGCCATCTAGAAGTTGGTGTAGGAAGCTGTAGGTACAGTGGCGGCCTCAGGATTGAAGGAGTCATGGAAAAAACCTGAGGCTTGGCATTGTGAGAAACCAGAAGAGGCACTGGTAAAGATGCAGCTTCAGTTGCAGTGGAGACTCCAGGATATTGGAACTGCCAGGATCATGGGGCAGTCACCAAGGACAGTGACGGTTGTGGAAAGAATTCAGCCTGAGCCTGTTAGATAAATTGTGCTATGGATGGCAGAGTCCTAACAGAGAGACTGCCCAAGACCCTTAGAGCCCAGTTCATAAGTGAGCCCCAGATACAAACACTGAGATTTTTAAACAAGTTGAGTTTTGGCCTTACATTGATTTAATTATAATTTGCTCTTGTTTCTCCTATTAGAATAAGAAAGTATGTTTTTTTTGAGACTGGGTCTCACTGTGTAGCACTAACTACCTTGGAATTCACTGTAGACCCTGGCTGGCCTTGAATTTACAAAGTTCTACCTGCCTCTGCTTCACAAATGTTGGGATTAAAGGCATGAGCCATGAGGCCCAACTTTTTGTTATTGTTGAGACAAACTTCTTTTTGATTTTATAGAAGCCCATAGTTGAAAGACATTAGAATTTTAAAGAGATGTTGGGTTTTTTGTTTTCTCTTCTTTTTGAGATCTTAGACTTTTAAAGTGTTGAAAGGTTATGGTTTGAAGTGACATGTTTATGTGTCAGGGTTGACTGGGGTGGGAGTGGGGGTGGAATGTCATAGTTACCTTCAGCTGTCAGCTTATACAGACTTAGAGTCACCTGGGAGGAGGAAATGTCAACGGAAAGATTGCTTTGATCAGATTGGCCGGTGGCTGTATCTGTCAGACATTTTCTTAATTGCTAATCAGTGTCCGATGACCCAGCCCACTGTGGGCAGTAACATTACTTATGCTGTATAAGAAAGGTAATTGAGTGAGCCAGAGGTAGCAAGTCAGTAAGCAGCATTTGTTCATTTCTGTGTGAATCCATATGTGTGCATTGGTCATGTTGATTTAAAGGGCCTTGTTCTCCTGGTGTCTGTCCACCATCCCCTCTGGTTCTTTTTTTTTTTTTTTTTTTTTTTTTTTTTGGTTTTTTGAGACAGGGTTTCTCTGTGGCTTTGGAGGCTGTCCTGGAGCTGGCTCTTGTAGACCAGGCTGGTCTCGAATTCACAGAGATCCTCTGCCTCTGCCTCTGCCTCCCAAGTGCTGGGATTAAAGGCGTGCGCCACCAACGCCCGGCTGTCCCTCTGGTTCTTACATTCTCTCTGCTTCTTCTTCCATGGGGTTCCCTGAGCCCTTAGGGAGAGATTTCATGGAGACATCCTGTCTAGGGCTGAGTGTTCCTAAGTCTCTCACTCTCTGCAAAATGTCTGGGTGTCTTTGGTCCCATCAGCTACAGGAGGAAGCTTCTCTGATGATGGGTGAGCAAGATACTGATCTGTGAGTTATAGCAAAATATCATTAGGAGTCTTTTGTTTGTTTGTTTTTGTTTTTCAAGACAGGATTTCTCTGTGTATAAGTCTTGGCTGTCCTAGAACATACTTTGTATACCAGGCTGGCCTTGAACTCACTGAGATCCACCTGCCTCTCTGGGATTAAAGGTATGTGCCACCACTGCCTGGCATTTAGGTGTCATTTTATTGCTACTTTTTTGTTTAGTTTAGTTTTTTGGAGACCAGAAGTATTTGGTTTTACCCTAGGTCCTTCGGATATCTAGTCCCAGGTTCTGGTATGGGTTCCATCTCATGGAGTAGACCCTAAATCAAATCAGATATTGTTTGGTTACTTCCACAAGCTTTGTGCCACTATTACCCTAGCAGAATGGTTCAAAATCTTTGGGTTGAATGATCCTTGTATAGGGATCACCTGAGATCATTGGAAAACACCAAAGTGTACATTATGATTGGTAACAGATGTTAATTACAGCTATGAAGTAGCAACAAAAATAATTCTGTGGTTGGGGGTCACCACAACATAAGGAACTGTATTAAAGAGCCACATCATTAGGAAGGCTGAGAACCTCTGTGGTTCTAGTATATCCTGCAGGCAAGATGGCATTGTAGATCAAAGGGTTTGTGGCTCTTTTGGTAGTGTAAAGAGTACCCTCCTGTATCAAAGATGCTAGAATATAGGGGTGGGTGAAGCTCTCTGTAGGCACCAGCTTGACTTCTCCATGTTCAATGAGTTGTGTAGGGGTTGTTTTCTGCAATGGGACCCGGCCATCAGTCTGGAGAACAAGCATTGTCTTAGCAACAGCCTGGGTTGTTTGGGGATTCCCATGGGACCCTTTTGACCAACAACTCAATTAGATGTAACCCAGTCCTGGTACTGGAAGATTCATTCTGTGACAAAAGATATTTGTGTGTGGGTCTGTCTCCCCCATTATTTGGTGATTTTATTTAGCTTGTTTTCATATATATATATATATATATATATATATATATATATATATATATAAAATCTTCTACTGTACTAGGCATTCATACTACTTTCAAATGGCCCTTAATTTTATCTGTCTCTTCATATTCCCTCCCTCATCCCTCTTCCTCTCCCCCTCCATTTTTGATCCTCCTGTTCTGTCCTCCATCCATCCATCCATCCATCCATCCATCCATAATTATTCTATTTCCCTTTCTTAATGAGACCTGTCGGTATATCACCTCCTAGTCCCTTACCCTATACCTAACATCTGTGGTTCCATGGATTGGATTGTAGCTTGGTTATCATTGACATAATAGCCAATATCCACATATAAGTGAATACATACCAGATTTGTCTCTCTGGGTCTGATATACCTCCCTCAGGAAGATTTTCCCCCTAATCCCATCCATTTACCTTTGAATTTCATATCATTCTTTTTTAACAGCTGGCATTCCATTGTGTAAATGTACCACATTTTCTTTATCTATTCTTCTGTTGAGGGTCATGTAAGTTTTTTCCAATTTCTGATCATGAATATGGTTGAGCAAGTAAGTGTCTCTGTGGTAGGATGAATCATCCCTTGGGTATATGCCCAAAGGTGGTAAAACTGGCTCTTGAGGTAGATTGATTCCCACCTTCTTGAGAAATTACACTGATTTCCATAGTGACTTTACAAGTTTGCATTCCTACCAGCAATGGAAGAGTGTTTCTTGTTCTCTGCATCGTCACCTGCATGAACTGTCACTTGTGTTATTAATTACATCTATCTCATGATAGATGTAAACTGAAATCTCAAAGCGGTTTTGCTTGGTATTTCCCTAATGGCTAAGGATGTTGAACATTTAAGTGTTTCTCAGCAATTTGAGTTTCTTCTATTGAGAATTCTCGGTTTAGATCTGTGCTCCATTTTTTTTTTTTTTTTTTTTCAAGACAGGGTTTCTCTGTGTAGCTTTGGAGCCTATCCTGGCACTCGCTCTGGAGACCAGGCTGGTCTTGAACTCATAGAGATTCGCCTGCCTCTGCCTCCCGAGTGCTGGGATTAAAGGCATGTGCCACCAACGCCCGGCTCTGCAGTCCTTTTATTATTCAGGATTGTTTTAGCTATCCTGGGTTTTTGTGTTTCCATATGGAGCTGAAAATTGTCCTTTCAAGATCTGTGAAAAATTTTGATGGGGATTGCATTGAATCTGGAGATTGATTTAGGTAAAATGGCCATTTTCACTATATTAAGCCATCTGCACGGGAGAGCTTTCCATCTTCTGATATATTCCTCAATTTCTTTTTTCAGTGTCTTAAAGTTTTTATCACAAGTCCTTCACTTGCTTGGTTAGAGTTATTCCAAGATATTTGATATTATTTGAGGCTATTGTGAAAGGTGTTTCCTGGTTTCTTTCTCAGTCTGTTTCTCATTTGTATATAGGATGGATACTGATTTTATTATTTGTAGCCAGCTACTTTGCTGAAAGTGTTTATCAGCTGTAGGAGTTTCCTGGTAGAATTTTAAATTGATGTTGACTATAGATTTGCTGTAACTGTTTGGTTTTTAGTTTCTGTTGCCCTCCCTGATTCTTAGGAGAGTGTGGTTGCCTTGTGTGGCCTGTAGGAAATTCTTCTGGGATCCTGACAGGTGTGGCCACTGGGGATTCCAGGTAAAATGTGCTTCTAGGTATTGGGAGCTGACAGTTAGGAATGGGAATGGGTTGGGGTGCTGAGGAGCTCTGCAGGGGGGAGGAAAGCAGGGTGTTCCTCCAGGATCTGCTTAGTTCCCTGGGAATGGGGGCAGAGTGTGAGGAGAGGCCCCAGCAGAAGGCAGACTACAGAGCTGGGGATGAGACTGGGGCGGGGGGAGGGGGGGTAGTATTGGATTTGAGGAATGGAGCAAGAGATTAGTATCTATCCTTCACCTACCTGCTTCCTTGGCAGGAGTGACCTTTGGCTTCCCAGGGAATGGCTGCTAGAGTTGGAAGCCTAGGTAAAATGATGAGTGTGTGTGAGTGTGTATGTGTGGGAGGGTTGAGAGGGGAAAATCTGTGTGACTCACTGAAGATGGGGTGGGGAGCAAGGTCTCAGCAGGTGTCTGCTGCAGAGCTGGGGATGAGACTGAGATGTGAGGATTGGCTTTAAAAGAGAGGAGAGATAGGTGAAAATCTACAATTAGCCTACTTTTTTCCCTGGTCAGAGTGGTCCTAAACTCTAAATTTAAATAAAGGAATGGACATGATTATGGTACCATAGAAAATTTATTTTGATCTTAATTTTAGGGTTTAGTAGCAATGTGGTGAATAGACTGGATAAAAGACTTCTAAAGTTCCAATGTTAAAGTTTTAGAAAAGAATATGACTTCTGCCGGGCGGTGGTGGCGCACGCCTTTGATCCCAGCACTTGGGAGGAAGAGGCAGGTCGATCACTGTGAGTTTGAGGCCAGCCTGGTCTACAGAGTGACCTCCAAAGCCACAGAGAAACCCTGTCTCAAAAAAAAAAAAAAAAAAAAAAAAAAAAAAAGAAAGAAAAGAAATAGGACAACAGTTGGGGCTGTAACTCAGTGCTTGCTTACCATGACAACGCTCTGGGTTCCCATCTCCAGCACAAAATGAAATTGTCCTCTGCATATCATACTAGTGCATCCAACACTGGAATAGTCCTTTTCACCAAATCAAACAAACAAACAAATAAATAAATAAAAATGAAAAAGACTCATGAAGTCACTCACTGAGGTGCAGTTATTACTGAATTATATAGTCTTTTTCTTTCTTTTTTTTTTTTTTTAATTCCCAAACATGGTTCCTCTGTGTAATAGCTTCGGCAGTCCTGGAACTCTCTCTACAGACCAGGCTGGACTTGAAATCACAGAGATCCACCTGCCTCTGCCTCTGGAGAGCTGGGATTAAAGGTGTGCGCCACCACTGCTGGGCAACCACTATTGTTTTAAGCTGTTAACTGTTCTCCTTTATTTTATAAACCAAATGGCTGCTCCTTCTCTTCCTATTCTTCCTTCTCTCTGTCCTCCTTGTCTTCTTAAAACAGTCACATGGACCTCTAGCTAGCCTCAAACTTGCTACATTGCCAAGGACAACCTTAATAAACTTCTGATCCTTCTGCCTGCACTCCTGGGTGCTGCAATTATAGTCTTACACTACCACACTCAGTTTTCCTTGGTGCTGGGGAATCAACTCCAGGGCTTCCCTCTTCATAAACAAGAACTCTAGCAGCTGAGCTGCATCCACAGCCAGCTGGAATACCAGTTTTTGTAAAACACGATTTATAAATTAGTTGCATTTCATTGACTTAAATTATGCACACTTGCAGAATATATGTTGAACCACCTTTGTCCAGCTCCCTTTGTTCTGAGAAGCAGATGGAAATTAGGTGGCAGACTGGGAAGGTTGCCATGGTGCTCGGGCTACAGGGATTTAACAGTAATCAAAGGAAACTCCAGACTCCCCTCCCCCCACGTTCAGTAGCAATTTCTCACATTTCTCCCTAATCCTCGTCTAATGTTAGCTAAACTGCCTGGTCGGTGATCCCCATAGATCCTGTCTACTTCCCCAATGCTGAGATTACAGGCATGTGCCACTGTGCCTGGCTTTATAGTCTGTGTGCTGGGGGTTGAACTCAGATCCTCATTCTTGTGTGGCAAACACCTTACTATCTGAGCAATCCCCAGTCCCTTCCATGCACTGTGGTAATTATGTCATTATATTTATTTAAATTAATCTCAACCAATCATTAAGTTCTGTCAGCTATATTTGAAGATCACCCTAACACTGTGGAATGAGCAAATGATGAACTGGTAAAGCTTGACCAATTCTGTGAATCAAAGGGCCTAAAGGTAGACACAATGTGGCAGAATATTTGGGGCTCCATCTTTGACTTTTTTTTTCCCCCAGATAGGGTTTCTCTGTGTAGCTTTAGCTTTGAAATCTGTTCTGGAACTTTCTCAGTAGACCAGACTGGCCTCAAACTCACAGAGATCCACCTGCCCCTGCCTCCCGAATGCTGGGATTAAAGGCGTGCTCCACCAGCGGCCCAGCCATTTTTGACCTCTTGAAACATTGTATGCGTTTTCTAGTACAATTTCTTTTGTGTTACTGTGAAAAAACACCAGGACCAGAAGTTCTCATGGAAGAAAGGGTGCGTTTGGTTTAGCTGCAGAGGGAGAGCCCTAATGGCTGGGCGGCATGCCAGCAGACACGGGGCAAGAACCAAAACTGAGCAGTCACATCTTCAACCTCAGACTTGAAGCAGAGCAAACTGGAAGGGGGACAAGGCTCAAAGCCCAGGGCCTGCCTCCAGCAAAGCCGTACTCCTCCTGTCTTCATAATCTCCCCAAACAGCACCAAAGCGAACAGCTTCGCTCACTGGGGAGTTCAAACACCCGAGGTTTTTGGAGGTGTTTATCATTCCAGCTACCACAAATATGTAAATTCAAACAGGAGACAAGCTTCTGAATGGGGTTCCAGTGGCCTGGAGTGCCAGTTCTTCCTCGGTGTATTGAAGGAGGCTGCTGAAAATTTGTTTTCTTCACTGGAACTAATTCAGTAGCTCTTAGTCAGCCAATCAGATTTTTATAGAATTAGTAGTTTACCCTCTTGGAAACGTCAAAGTTTTGGCATAATTGGTATGGGTCTGTTTTTTCATTCTTTTTTTTTTTTTTTTTGAGGGGGAGGGAGGTGCTGGGTTTCTCTGTGTAACCCTGGCTGTCCTGGAACTCACTCTGTAGACCAGGTTGGGCTTGAAGTCACAGAGATCCACCTGCCTCTGCCTTCTGAGTTTTGTGACGAAAGGTGTGTGCCACCACTGTCTGGCTCTGAGTTTTGTGACTAAAGGTGTGTGCCACCACTGTCTGGCTGGGTCTGTTGTTTCTGAACTCTGATAATTCTTAGATAAATTGACTGAAAATTGTTCCTTTATGATAATAATCCCAAAGATACAACTCTCAGTGATGCCTGGCCTTAGAGGCTTGTTTGTTCATTCATTTATGTGTGTTTATATGTGTGGGTGCCCATGTCAGGGAACACTACAGAAGTCAAAGGACAACTCCAAGGAGTCAGCTCTCTCTATCATCTGGGACCCAGAACTGAAAATCAGGTTTGCGGCTTGATGGAGAGTTCTTGTACCTGCTAAACCACATCCCAGGTCCTGTTTGTTTTTTTGAGATAGAGTCCATGTAGTCCAGGCTGGTCTTGAACCACTTTCGATCTTGCTGCTACATCCCCAATGCTAGGATTATAGACACGAGTCACTGCATCAGGCTTAAGGAGATATTTAAGAAAATTATTTCTCCAACTTCTTTTAGACTTAAATTTTAAAAATTGGCTGGGTGGTGGTGGTGCATGCCTTTAGTCTCAGCTCTTGGGAGGCAGAAGCAGGCAGATCTCTGTGAGTTCAAGGCCCGCCTGGTCTCCAGAACAAGTGCCAGGATAGGCTCCAGAGCTAAACAGAGAAACCCTATCTGGAAAAAAAAAAAAAAAAAAAAAAAAAAAAATATATATATATATATAATATATATATATATATATATATATGATTTGAACCCAGATCCTCTGGAAGAGCAGCCAGTGACCTTAACCACTGAACCATCTCTTCAGCCCCCAAACTTGAATTAAAAACAAAACAAAATACATTTATTTTATTAATTAATGGGTTTTCATGTGTGTGCCGAAGCACACACATAGAGATTGGAGAACAGCTGTGGGAACTGGTGGGTCCCAGGGACCATCAGGTTTGGGGCAAGCACTGTTACCTCTGAGTCTATCTCAGCAGCTCTTCTCTCCCATGAATTCAAGCACCCATTATGGACACACAGAAGCAAAAAGATTTTAAAAGGTTTTCCCCTTCTTCTGCTTCTAGGAATAGCAAACTGTTCTAGGATGTACATTGTAAGAGATGTAAACATTCATTTAAGGTAAATTCCTGATACTGTCCCTGTATTTAGTATTTTTCATAAAGAAGCCCACTGTTGAGTCTTTTTTAAAAAAATGTTTTCTGTATTTTTAGGTTTGTAAGAGTAGTTGCATTCTCACCTCTCCTGTTGCTAAGCAACAAACCACACAGTTGCTAGGAGATGAACCAGCAAGGTTGGGGGTAATTGTCAATCCAGTCATCACCTTTCATGTCACCTGACTTGATAGCTTCAGTCAAAAGAGAAAAAAAACAGTTCAAGACAGATGAAAAGGTTAGGAAGAGACAGGAGCCCAGTGGTCAGAGGATGAAATAGGCAGCAGGGAAGGATTGGAGGGAAGAGTGTGTGTGTTCCACAAGGAGAGGCTTTGATGCAATTTCCTTGCATGAGTCATGGAAAAACCTTAAACTGCCCCGCTGAATTTCATCTTCTGCTTGCTTCTGCCTTATCTGAAAAACTGATTAGAGAAGAAACTTGAAGAAGAAATCTTCCAGTTGCCATCCCTGAATGTATACATTAGAAATTAGTAGTTACGCTCATGGAAGACTGACAATTACAAAAATGTTTAGGATTACTTAAAAAAACCCAAGTCTAGAGTTTGGGATGCAGGCCGGCTCATAAACTGCATGACCAGCTCAGTCCGAAGCACCACATAAACCAGACACGATGGCACACTCGGGAGAGGGAGGGAGCTGCAGGAATGCAAGGTCATCCTCTGATATAAACTGAGTTTGAGGCCTGCCTGGGAAACGCGTGACTCTATCTATGCCCAGGGCCTGCAGAACTTCAAGCTACACAGGGTTCTAGCACATTGAGGGGGCTGTGGACACAGGGTCTTATCGCTGACCAAGAAGCTAATTAAAATTAATACCTGCTGGCAAAGGGAAAATCAAGTTTCTCCAATGGAGTGTCATTGGGCATGTCAGCCACACTCCAGGGCATGCTTCATGCCCGGCAATAGTTAGCCAACACAAAATGAACCCCACTTTATAAATGCAGTAAAGTATATGAATATAATAAAGTTTATAAATAGAATAATTTAGTTTTGTTTTGGCATTTTTGTCTTACTGTTTTTTTTGTTGTTGTTGTTTTGATTTTAGTTTTTGAAAAAGAGAAAGAACATAAAGTTGGGTAGGAAAGAATAATCTAGGAAGAGTTGAGGAAGGGAAAAACATGATCAAAATACATTGTATTTAAAAACTATTTAAAATGAAAAAGACGAGTAGGAGACAGTGGTAAAGTCACCTACAGCCAAGCCTGTGTTGGATCCAGAGATCTGCATGGTGGAATGAGAGGATCAACTGACCAGTTATCCTTCAACCTCCACATCCACACATATGAATAAATAAGTAAATGTATAGGTAAATAAATGAACACTAAGAAAGCAGGAAGGAAGCAGCTGTTGTGCTCTGTCTTTGTTATGTCTGAAATAAGAAACCCAGCTCCAGGTTTTCTAGTCCCTGTAAAAGGCTCTTTGGGGCTCTATATGGATACTGTTGCTAGCAATCAGGAGGAAGCTCCGAGATACTATTGCAAGGTCCCTCAGAGCTCTGTCTAAACCTGGGCTAGTGCCAGAAGCACTCAAGTTAAAAATCATTGCAAAACATTCAGTTTCCTTGGTCCCCAGTGATTTTATGCAGGCCATCTGTTTCGTGTTCATCGACAATCCATGTAAAATGGTAGCTTCACACAAATGGTTCATCAGCATCTTCTTCATGAATGTCAGTCCTCACTGCAGAGCACTAGGAAGTCGATGGGTAATAGATTAATTAAGATAGGATACATTGAGGGGTGGGGGTGGTACACACCTTTAATCCCAGTACTCAGGAGGCAGAGGCAGATGGATCTCTGTGAGTTGGAGGCCAGCCTGGTCTACTGAGTTCCAAGCCAGCCTCCAAAGCTGTCTCCCAAAAAGTGGGGGGGGGGCAGGAGAGAAGTGGAGGGAGAGGGAACTGGTGATTGACATGTAAAACAATGTTGTTTCTAATTAAATAAAAAAAAAGGGAGGAAAAAAATGCGATACATGTTCTGCTGTTGCCAGCCTTAACTAAAAGTATAATAAAGAACCTAACACAGACTTGGGGAGGTTCAGGAGGTAAAGGTGCTTGCTGCCAAGTCTGATGACCTGAGTTTGAGCCCTAGAAACAACAGCCAAAGGTATTCTCTGACCTCCAGAAGTAAGCTGTGCCATATGTGTGTTTGTGTGTGCATGAGTGTGACCATATAAACACACACATACACACAACAGCAACAATAATATAAGTAAATGTATGGGAGAAAAGGCCTCTGAACTAGTGTGTATGTTGGGGGATGCATACCTCCATACCCTGCGCAGTAATAAACATTTCTTTTTTTAATTTAATTTTATTTTATGCATATAGGTGTTTTGCTTGTGCATGTCTGTGCACCACGGGTATACCTGGCCCTGCACAGGCTAGAAGAAGAGTTAGAACCCTTTAGAATGGAGTTTTAAGATGATTGTGAGCAGCATGTGGGCACTGGGAACTGAACTCAGATCCTCTGGAAGAGCAGCCCATGCTCTTAGCCACTGAGCCATCTCTCTAGCCAGATAGATGTTAATATACCTTTGTTTTGTTTTTTGAGACAAGATTTCTCTGTGTAACAGTCCTGGCTGTTCTGGAACTCACTCTGTAGACCAGGCTGTCCTCGAACTCACAGAGCTCCATCTACTTCTGCCTCTTGTGTGCTAGGTTTAAATGCATGTGCCACCACAACAGCCTATGCAGATGTTTTCTTAAAAATGCACTCACCAAGGTAGCATAGGCTACCCTTGAACTCAGTCTGAGTGCTGCCCTATTGTTGGAGTGCTTGGAAATATTTTTCCCATTAGTGCTCAGAATTTGATACTATCTATAACACCCTGTTTTAAGATGACAAAACTGAGGCATAAAACTTAGTTAGGCCTTTTGCCAAAAGTCACTAAGTAAATAACAGTGGCAGTGCAGTGGAGTTCTAACCTGTGGTAGTGGAGTTCTAACCTGCCGCAGGCTTTCTGCTGTAAGTTTCATTTCTTCATTTAAACTTTATTTATTTATTTAGTTATTTGTTTTTTCGAGACAGGGTTTCTTTTTGTAGCTTTGGAGCCTATCCTGGCACTTGCTCTGGAGACCAGGCTGGCCTCGAACTCACAGAGATCCACCTGCCTCTGCCTCCCGAGGGCTGGCATTAAAGGTGTACACCACCAACGCCCAGCTAAACATTTTTTAAATGTTTATGAGTGTTTGTCTCTATGTATGTCAGCATATCCTGTGTGTGCCTGGTGCCTCTGGAAGACAGAAGAAAGCCTCAGACACCCTGAAACAGGAGGTAGAAAAGATTATGGGCCACCACGTGGGTCTGTCACAGGGCCACTGCAAGAGCTATCTTTCCTGCCCTAGACCTCCTTTAGATACCACCTTTAAAATTTACATTTGTTTATTTATTGGTGGGGAGGTACAGGGTGCAGGGGCACAGCGGTCACCTTTAGATATTTGATTATACCATGTAAAGATATGTTACCGTGATTGGTTTGATAAAAAACTAAATGTCCAATAGCTAGGCAGGAGTATAGCTGGGACTTCTGGACAGAGCCATCTCTGGGAAGAAGAAAGGCAGAGTTGCCATCCAGACCTGGAGGAAGCCGAATGAGTTAAATGGAGATGAGTAACAAGTGCATGGAAGAAGGTAGATTACAAAGATAATTTAAATGACAAGAGCTAGTTAGAAACAATCCTATGCTAAGGCCGAGCTTTCATAATTAATAATAAGTCTCCATGTCATTATTGGGGAGCTGATGGTCCAGACCAAAAAGTCTGACTGCAGTCAGGTTTGATGACAAGTGTCTTTTCCTACTGAGTCAGCTCGCTGACATAATATTACATTTTATTCTGAATTTACTTTAGAAGCTGACACTGTCCTATAATATCAGCCCTCAGGAAGTGAAGCCAGAAATCCAAGACCCACCTTAAGTCACACACTGAGTTCAAGGCCAGCCTGAATTACTTGACACCAGACCTGAAAACCCTAAGTATGGGCTTCAGGATGCTCCATTGGTAAAGTGCTGGCCACTAAAGCCTTAGAACCTGGTTGTGGACACACAATGAATACAGAAGAGCTGATTTGTCAAATCAAATCTATAATCCCAGAACTGGAATGGCAGAGATGGTGGATCCCTAGAGCTCATGGGTCACCTAGCCTAACCAAATTGACCAGCTCCAGGCTCAGTGAGCTCATTGGTTGGTCAGCTAGCCTAGCCAAATTCACCAACTCCAGCCTCAATGAGAGAGCCATCTCCAGAAAGAAAAAAAAAAAAAAACTACCATCAGCAACAGCAGCAAAAATCCTAAATATATTAAATAAATAAATAAACTCAAATCAAGATTTACATTTAGGGCTAAGGATGTAGCTCATTTGGGAGAGTGCTTGCATAGTATGTGTGAGGCACGACATAAAAATCAGGTGTGGGGAGGCCCAGAATGGTGGCCTGTGCACCCCTTTAATCCCGGCTCTCCAGAGGCAGAAGCAAGTGAGTTTGAGGCCAGCCTGGTCTACATAGTAAATTTCAGGACAGCCATGGCCAGGTAGAGACTCATTCTGCCTCCCCTTCTTTAAACTTAATTAATTATTTTTTGATTGATTGATAGATTGATTTTTCAAGACATGGTCTCACTATGTAGCTCTGGCCGTCCTGGAACAATCTATGTAGCAAAGATTGGCCTCAAACTCACAGAGATCTGCCTGTCCCTGCCTCCCAAGTGCTGGGATTAATGAGGTGTGCCACCACACCTGGTTTAGAGACCCGTCTCAAAAACAAACAACCCTCCCCATCACACACACACACACACACACACACACACACACACACACACACACACGTGTTGCTCAAACACTCAAGAGCTAGGGGGAAGGATCAAAAGGGAAGGTCATCCTTGGCTACAAAGTAAAGTTGAAGCCTGACTAAATTATGGTACCATGTCTGGCTGAATGTGTAATAACAGCCAGGCCCAGGGTAGTATAATCCATGTTACTCAGGAGGTGGAGGCAGGAAGATTGAAAGTTTTCGACAAGTCTTTGGCAATTCAGTGAGACCTCATCTCAGATAGGTATATTTTGGGGGAACTGGTTCTCTCCACCATGTTGGTTCTGGGCATTGAGCTCGATCGTCAGGCTTCATGACAAAGGCCGTACCTGGTGAACCATCTCGCCTGTCCTTTGTTTTTGTTTTTAGTTGGGATCTTCTATAATTTAGCTCAGGTTGGCTTCCAGTTTCACACGAAGCAGGGGCTAGCTCTGATTACCTGTTCTTCCAGTTCTTACACAGGCATTAGTCAACATGCCCGGAGAGGACTCTCTTGCTTTATAGGGACCAAGTCAAAGCCTGAGACTGTCTTTGTTAGTACTTTCTTCTGTTCCTTCCAGGCCTCTTTCTCTACCAGCAGAATATGAGAAGGGGAAGTCCCTACTTTAATTTTTAAAGCCCCGGGACACATGTGGCTCGTGTGAACTCGGTGACGAATCAGCTGAAATGACCCACTTTGGCAGTATTCAGCAGATAGCTTTGACTGGAACGTTGACTGCTGTAGGAAATATCATGCTTGACCTCATTCTGCCACTTTCTGGGAAGTGGGATTACGTTTCCCTCGGAGGGTAACTAGAGGCCAGGCATTTCAGAGGCTCTCCTGTCAGCAATACCGTGTCTATCTGGACTTCGATTCAGGTTAACTATTCTCTTGTTTGGTTAAATAGGAACTCTGGCTCTCATTTAGTGCTGACTTGGTGCCTGGCACTCCCTGACAGTCTAGTCCTTTTACCTTTTTTTTGGGGGGGAGGGGCGGCATTGTTAGAGTTCCTGAAGCCACAGCCAGACAAGTCACTGCCAATGCCCTTCATGTGGCATTGCCTTAGTGAAAGACATGCCTTCCCTTCTCTCCACAGAGGCTAATCACTAGGGCTAGACAGCTTCAAAAAGGCGATTAGAATAACGTGAGAAAGCCTCAAAAACGGGGGTTATAATTCAAATTACACTGTAAATGGTGTGAATTGGGGACAATGAAAAGGAATGATTATCAGGTGGGCATTCTAAAGTCATTTTCCGAAGGCACCAGGTGTGTTTCCTTTTCCTCTTGGGGTGAGGGGCATGGTCGAAGCTCTTCTAGAAAAGAAGTGCAAAGGAGAGGATTACGTGTAACTTACTGGAAGCACAAAGAACAGCTTGAGGTTGAGAGCACAGCTGGGTGGATGCCAGGAGACCTCCCAGGGGAACAGTGCTGCCAAGTAACCGACGCAGAGAGCTGACCAAGCTCTTTTCTTAACGCTGACTGCCGGCTCCGAAGTTCTGTTAGGGAGCTACATTGAAAGGCCCGCTACACTTTAAAGCAATCATGGTGACACTAGAGCAATCTGAATTCTGAGAAACTAGTAAAAGGGACATAGAGCGATGTAGGTATATCCATCAGCTCTCCGAGGAATGACTGTCCGGCTTGGGTGGGACATGCCAGACATTCAATGTCATCATTCTCTCTGTGCCTTTGAAATGACCAGTTTGAAGCCAAATGCTTGGGAACCCAAACGTTCCCAAATGCTTCCTGGACACTTCTGGGCAGGGGGAGAGGGAAGATGTAAATAGCACATCATTTTAGCCAGAAAATGTAGGTTTAATGATACTTCAGTCTCCAAAGCCACAGAGAAACCCTGTCTCAAAACAAACAAACAAAAAAACAAAAAAAACAAAAAAAAAAGAAGAAAAAAAGAAAAAGAAAAGCAGGGTCCAAAGAGCCAGAGCTTGGTGGTGACAGACAGGCTGGAAGCCAGGCATGTTCTGTCCTCAGCTGGCCACTGATTCACTACAGAGGTTTGGGCCCAGGAAACCACAGAGCAGGAGGTGCAGGACACATTGGGGCTGCGACTCAGTGCAGTGTCTTGCCCATGCTGAAAAAACACATCGATTCTGTTTTCCAATCAGCTCCTAATTTTTAATCTTTCCTTCGGAAATTCGGTGTTTAAGCGTACTAGAGAGTAGGCATTGGAGTCGGGGTGATATCTCACAGATGTCCTTTAAGCAATTAACTATCTGCAGGCTTTTTATGACAGGATGCATTCTGCACAAGCCTCATGGCCTTCTAGGTGGTGTCAGCTGCCGCAGTCACATGTTCCCAAGGCACAGCAGTCATCTGTCTTCTCCATAGCAACCCGAGACCCAAGGATTTTACTAGCATGCAGTCCATGGACCACATGAGACACAAAGACTTCTGTCCTTCAAAACAAGCTGTTTGATGCCGTTTTAAAGTAATAAGGATCAGGCCCTGCTAACTAGTGTAATACAAAATGTAATAACAGGGTGTGTCTGGAGCCTGGTCTTGGGTCTTTAATTACTTTCTCCTCACTTGTATTATTGTCTTATACTCTACTAGACACGCCGTCGCCTCAGCTATGGAGCAGTCGCTGCAGGAATTTATGTTTGTCCTTTGAGAACATGTGTTCAAAGCAGATAAACCACACAAATGGGAACGTTTTATAAAAAGGTTTATTAATTTTTTATTTTCTGTGCATGAGTGTTTAGCCTGCCTGTATGTATGTGCCTTAAGTGGTACAAGGTGCCTGAGGAAGCCAGATGACATCAGATTCCCTGGAACTATAGTTACAGTGGTGAGCCACCCTATGGGTGCTGGGAATTGAACCCAGGTCCTCTGAAAGAGCAGCCAATGCTCCTGAGCACTAGCTCAGGGGACTGTCTCCTATCGGCTGATAACAGCACACAGACTCATAGGCATCTCTGTTCTGTTTTATCATCTAGTGCTTGTTTCTGGTGGCCTACACTGTGAAAGAGAAGCCTCATGGTTCTTCATCTAGGCTCCACAGGAGTGCTGGGATGATTCTCAAATGTTGGGAAGTATAATGTTCAAAATAAATATTTTACAATAATTATCTATATGCTGGTGGTGCACGCCTTTAATCCCAGCACTCAGGAGGCAGAGGCAGGCAGGTCTCTGTGAGTTCAAGACCACAGAGAAACCCTGTCTCAAAAAACCAAAAAAACCAAAAAAAAAAAAAAGAGAGAGACAGAGAGAGAGAAAAGAAAAAAGAAATCTATGTAAGCACATCAGGGTTTTGTTTGCTTAAAATTTTATTATTTGTATGTGATGTATGTGTGTGAGTGTGTGTTTTTGGCACTTGGATGTAGGTCCCCAAAGAGTCCAGAAGCGAGATATGAATCCCCCCCTCCCCACCCCCAGCAGAAGTTATAGGCAGTTGGAAGTCTCCTGTTGTGGTGCTGGGAACCAAACTCTGACCCTGAAGCATCAAGCACTTTTAACAGCTAAGCCTTCTCCCCAGCCCCAGATACACTAGTTTGCTTCAAATCAAGTTTCTAATTCTTCTATGTATTTGAAAAGAATTTGTCAATATTATTACTATTAATAGCGTATGTGCTTCCGTGTGTGCCCGCGCTCGAATGCGTGATATTAGATATTGAGCCTAGGGCCTTATGAGTGTTAGGCAAACACTCTACCACTGAGCTATATACCCAGCTGTTGTAACTACTTTTTAATCTACATTTTTTTTCTTTTGGGTTTTTTTCGAGACAGGGTTCCTCTGTATTGCTTTGGAGCCTGTCCTGGAACTTGCTCTGTAGATCAGGCTGGCCTCAAACTCACAGAGATCCACCTGCCTCTGCCTCCCCAGTGCTGGGATTAAAAGCGTGCGCCACCAGCACCCAGCCATTTTGTTTTTTTGAAGCAGACTCTCACACTGTAGCCCAGGCTGGCCTGGAACTCATGACAGTTTCTGGAATTGTCCTGACACTTCCAACCTTTGGAAGGCACTACATACCATCCATAAGAAATGGGTACTTGGCCAGCCTGGTCTCCAGAGTGAGTGCCAGGATAGGCTCCAAAGCTCACAGAGAAACCCTGTCTCGAAAAACCAAAAAAAAAAAAGAAAAAAGAAAAAAAAAGAAAAGAAAAGAAAAGAAATTGGTGCTTTACATTTTGTCTATGTTTCTGTCGTTTTTTTTGTTTGTTTGTTTGTTTGTTTATGAGATGGAGTCTCACCATATAACCCAGGCTGGCCTTAAATTTTTCGTATTAGGACCTAGACAAGAAAAGGTGAGCCATTTGCTTGATGATGTGGAGATAGCTCTCTGGAATAGCCAGAACTGGAGTCTAGTGAGTTCCAGAACTAATGACTTAAATTATAATTCCTACACTCAATAAATGTATAATCTAGCTGAGGGAAACATGACTAACCTGCAGTTTCAGAAGCCCAGTAAATTATGTATAAATTATATATACATAAGCATATATAATTAAGTGCTAAATTAGATGTTGTCAGCTATGAATGCTTCAGGAGGACATGGAAGCGTGGACTGGGAAATCGAGGTCTTGTGGAGGAATGACCTTGAATCTAAGCTTTGGGTGATCTCTGAGAAGTCCATGAAGAAAGTACTGGAAGCAGGAGTAAACAGGACCTTGTCCCAGAGGATCCTGCCCACAGCTTGGTGAAGCCTATGGGGCTGGCCGGCCCAGCTTCAAAGGCCTTTAAGGTAGAGTTTAAGTTTACAGCATTAACAAGAAAACAGTCATTAAAAGCGCTGGATCAATGGAGCGATATAACAGTAGGAAGTTTAAAGAGGAAATGTTTGCCTGCCAGTTTGGGTGGCTCAGATCTGTAATCCTAGCACTTGGGAGGCTGACCCAAGAGGATTGCTGCAAATCAAGGCCAGCCTGAAACCACAGAATGAGGGAAAAGGAAAGGCCCTGAAGAGGTGACACATGAGCTGGGCTCTGACACAATTGGCTTTCTTAGTGAAAGCCGTCATCTTGGCAAAGGCACTGAGTCTGCTGTAAGAGAGAATCCTGCATGCCAGGCTGAGCTCAAAAAGAGCAACTTGTTGGTGAGATCCCAGAAAAAGGGGGAAAGCTACCTAAATACAAATAATTGAGTTTAGGGAGAAGACCTCAGCCAGAAAAGTGTTTATTAAAGTGTGTGTGTGTGTGTGTGTGTGTGTGTGTGTGTGTGTGTGTGTGTGTGGTGCCAGCATGTGCATACCACAGTGCACATTTAGAGGTCATAGGACAACTGCACCTTGAGTCTTTTTGGGCCCAACATAATTACCTATTCTGGTTAAAGTTTACCACCACACCATACCTTTATGTGTTACTAGGAATTGTAGATGGATTTTTTTTAGGGGGGTGGCTAGCAGCTCACAAAAAATGACATGGAGACTTATTATTAACTATGAAAGTTCAGTCTATAGCTTAGGCTGTCTCATTAGCTCTTATAACTTAACCCATTTGTATTAATCTATGTGCTGCCGCATGGCTCATGGCTTTTGCTTCTCCTCCTGCATGCCCTGCTTCCTTTGCATCTGGCTGGTGACTCTGCCTTTTTTCTTCCCAGAGTCCTCTCTGTCCCCAGAAGTCCTGCCTAACCTCTTCCTGCCTAGCTATTGACCATTCAGCCCTTTATTAAGCCAATCACAATGACACATCTTCACACATTTTAAAAGAATATTCTTTCCGGGCAGTGGTGGCACCTGCCTTTAATCCCAGCACCCGGGAGGCAAAGGCAAATGGATCTCTATGAGTTTCAGGACAGCCAGGTTTACATAGAGCATCCAGGCCAGCCAGAGTTACAAAGTGAAACCTTATCTCAAAAACATTTTTTTACTCATTTATTTTATGTGTGTGGCATTTTGTGTGTGTGCCACTGTGTGTGTGTGTGTGTGTGTGTGTCAGACGACAGTTTGTGGGATGGTAATTTCTTCCTTCCATCATGTGGGTTTTAGGCATGGAACTCAGATCTTAGAGGCAAATGACCTTACCCACTGAACCAACTTATGGGTTTGAGACTAGCCAAGTGCTTGTCTAGCATGTACAGTCCCTCAGTTAGATCCTCAGATTAATAAAACTGGGCACATGGTGTACACGCTCCCAGTTCAAGGTCATCCTCAGCTACAGAGTTCAAAATGAATCTAAGTGCAAGAGGCCTTGCTGAAACAGAGAATGGAACAAAGGGAGAAAGAGAAGGGGGGAGGCTGTGCCCACCTACCCCCTCTGGGATGCTTGCAGAAAAAACAAAGGTCACAACATAGAGTATCATTTAACAATAGTCCCATAGCCTATCCAGGCATCGGTTTCACAGTGTTGAGGATAAGAAAATTCAGACTGCCGGGAGCTTTTACAAAAAGAACCAAAGAAGGCAGGGACCAGATTGGAAGCCGCTGGGGATATTTCTGTCATCTGTTGACCAGGATGAGGGGCTCCAGTCCCAAGGGCATGATGACAGGGTCAGCCCCATCTCTTCCCCCTGTTCTTGGCAACAGCCAGTCAAGCCAGAAAGAGCAATCTGCCAAATCTAATTAGAGGAGAAGAAAGTGAACAATGGGTGCCCAGCTTTTAACTGACAGCCCCGTTTATGAGGTGGAGGAGCTCAGGGGAGGATGTGTGTTTCATGTGCTTGGAAAAAATGGGTCCTCCAGATTAATTCTTCCCTTCACTCCAAGTGTAAAACATCTCTAACTGGATTCTTATTTACTTCACCCGAAATCTCCAGGTGTCTTCGCTTTTTTTAATTCATGCACAGCCAGCAAAAGCAGAAGAGAGCGTGGGTCTGTTTCAAAGGTGAGGCTAAAATAGAGTACGGTGACACTGTGCGTTGCTTGGATTCGGTGATGTGTGCATGCTGCTGGTGTTATGTGTTATGAGTGGGTTCCCATTTCTTTTTTGTATTCTGTCATACCAGTGACATGAGCATTTCTCTGTTTTTGAAGTCCTTTTAACACAAGGCTTACGTTTCAGTTTTATTAGTCATGAGTAAACACATTGTAAGATACAAGCATATTTAATTATGTTTTTGATTTGTACTTGAAAGGGACGCTGTCATCTGGGTGATTTATCTCTTGTAGCAAAAGTGGTTTTCATGGGGAAGAGAGACCAATTTTTTTTTTAAAAAAAATTCAGTTGAGTTGTTTCTTAAAATTAATAGATGAACTAGACTATGGATGCTTAAAATTGTACATTTGCACAAGCTAACATTTCAAATATGCAAAGCCTAACTGTTAAGCTAAAATACCTAATCCCAATGCTTTATTAATTTAATGTGGCCTTGGTGTGGGCATTTAGTAATGAACAAAGTACAGTCTTAGTGTGGGGCATTAAGATACCTTAAAGGAAAAAGCAAAATTTCTTTGAGGTGGAAGAGAAAGGATGGGAAGAGGGTGAACAACTAAGCTGGAATTCCCCTGCCCAAGTTGTCTTTGATATTGTTGTCTATTTTCTCATTTAATTGTCACAGCATTCGGTGACATGTATTTCTATTCTCTCCACTAAGTAGGTAAGGAAATTAGTCCAACAACACAAAGAAATGCAGTCAGGCCGCCCTCCAGTCCAGGCTGGCCTTCTTTCAAGAGCCGAGAAAGTCAGAACTCCTTCGGTAGAGATAAGAAAAATTAAATATTAAAAACCATTGAATTCAAAATAAGATGTTAACCCGACATCTGTCTTCCAGTCTGTCGGTCTCTATGGATACGGATGAGGCAGAGGCTTTTAGCCTGGTGTGTTCACCCAATTTCCTTTACTGCATGTGGGTAATCTTTTATTTTCTTTTTTTAAAAAATGTTTATTAGATTTATTTATTTTGATATTTTGTTTTCTGACTGCTCTGCCACCCCATCCTCTGTTCCTTTTCTTTTACACACCCTTTAGGTTAATGTACTCCAGCCTGGTCCCATGTCCAGAAAGCCACTCTCATCCATAGTTCTCCTTCGGTGGTCAAGGGTGTGTGTTCATGCGTGCGTCTTTGTTCTGTGTGTCTCTTAAAAGCAGAAATGGTTCCATGCTGTACTTTCTGTTTGACTTGCTGTTTTTCTATCTGTGCCTCTTGGAGCTCCTTTCACCGGAGTGTTTACATCTCATCCCTTTCAGCCATTGTACAGGGTGTCAGTGGCCACCTTCACTTGTTTTTACTCAGCCTCATGCCTGTGCTCTTGAAATGACTTCATGGCACAAGTCAACACCGAGCGGTGTTTGTATTCACAGGGCAGGTTGAAACAGGCTTAGACTTTACGGTTGATTGGAGTGTTACTAGCAACATATAAGAACTGAAGAAAAGTAGCTGGGGGCCCATCTCTGCACCCTAAGCCCCAGGCACTGTGTTCTCAGTGCATTTGTTATCCATCTGCCTCCCGATAGTTAACCCACCACTCTCCAGTCATTTATTCCTTATATGTGAGATGTTAGCAATAGACTCCCAATGGTGTTGTGAAGTGAAATAGCACAGAGAAAGATGGGCAAGCCTGGTGGACTGAATTACACTCGCACTTCTCTTGAGGTGGTCTTTCAGATGAGGTTCTTCAGGTGCAGCTCAAAGAAGGGTGGTTGCTGACTGGGGCTATGGGTGTGATTAGTAGCCAGGAAGCACTGGAAAGACATGGTGATGCACACCAGTAACCCAAGCCCTTGGGTGGCTGAAGAAGCCAGCCTTGCCCTGTCTAAAATAAACAAAACAAAACACTACACAGCAACAAGCAACAAAACAAAAACCTGCACCAGCAAAAAACTAAATGGAAGGCACTGCGGAATGGCAGCTGGGTGGGTGACTGTTGATTAGGTGACTATTGTAATTTGCGAGATATTTGTCACATACAAAATAAGGGTAACAGTCATGTGTAGCCTCTTCCAAGTGCCACCTCATTCAGTCCTCACAGCTGCGCCCTGTGAAGAGAACTGGATTTGTAAATGAGTGAGTACGGGGATGGAAAGTACTTGTCGTATTTTGGTGTAAATGACATATGTGGTGTTACTTGATGCAGTGTGATCTAAACTCAGAATTTAGAGTACAGTCACCGTCCCTTGAATGCTTTTGTTAGTTGCTTTATTTCTTTTGAGATGGTCTCAAGTAGCTGGGGCTGTCTTTGAACTCCTGATCCTCCTACTTCAGCCTCCTGAGTGCTGGCTAATGCGGTTTTTTTTTTTTTTGCAAAGCATGAATTCCTTCAATGCTTACTGCCTGTCTAATGCTCTGCTGTATGTGTGCAAAATATAAAGTGAAAAATAGAGATCTTGTCCCCAAAATTATGATTTTGATTTTTAAATTGACGTTCTCTGAAATATGAGGTAACATATTTGGGGTATTTTGAACCCCACAGTTGAAATCTCTGCTAGAGACTCACTGTAGAGGTAACTGACATCAGCCAACACAGGCAGGATTATGAACATTCACGCCCAATATCTGTTTAAATTTTCTTTTAACTACAAAGGTAAATACAAGTCCGTGACATCTGCTCCCTGTTCTAGCTGGGTCTCACAGGTGAAAGGGGCCTTTGCAGGGTCTCTCCTGGGCTAACCAGGCTGGTCACAGGGACTGCCTGAGGGTGGGACAGCTGCTCCACTGCGGCTTAAGCTCCTCCAACAGCTTGCGGATTTCCTTTTGTTCTGAACACAACACAAGCTGATATTTAGCAGGCAGAGGAAATCCAGGAAGAATTCTGTTAAGGAGCTGGACTACTCATGTAAAGAGCCTGATTTTGGGATAATGTTCAGGAAATAAACCTGTGTTGCTTCTAAATCATCTGATCCCAGAGTTCTCTCTCTAACCCATAGAACCTGTTTTCCGGGTGTGTGGGAACACATTCCAGCCAGCCCCAAACTGAAATTCCAGTTGGGGGTGAGGGGGAGACCACTCCAGCTGTCAAGAGCTGAAGAAGCCACATGTGAATTTTGGTCTGAGCATCAGTCAGGCCGCAGATGGGCTGGGAGCCTGGGGAATGTGATGACTCCAATTCAGGAGGCCAGAGCCAGCCCCTTTGCCTTAATTCCAGGCTTAGCTCAGAGAGAAGCAATTCAGAATGCTTTTCTTTTAAAGGGACAGTGTTAAATTTTTCATTTTGTTTTGTCTTTTGGTTTTGTGTGTCATTTATTTGAGGTATTAGAATTTGAACTTGGTGCTGCATAGCAAGCCCCTCCCTGCCTTTTCTCCCTAGATGGGTTTCTCTCTGCAGCCCTGGGTGTCCTGGAACTCACTCTGTAGACCAGGCTGGCCTCAGACTCAGAGATCCACCTGCCTCTGCCTAAGGGTGTGCACCACCACGGTCCAGCTAGGAGACAGTATTGTGTTTTGGTCTGGGTCAGATGTGGGGCTGTAAGATTTCCCATCTTGAGGCAGTGATGCAGCAACAATAAAGGACCAAAGAGGATGAAATCCCTGGCCGGACTAGAGACCTAACGTTTCTGTTAGGTGGGCCAACAACCTGGCTCCAGAACCACCTCTGGGAAGGCAGATCACCTGAATAATTATCCCTTTAGTGAGATAATGTGCCTTTCCTTCCCAGGATACCCATCCCAGAATGGTAGTTTGCAGGGCTGCACGCATGCAGTTTCATAAGCCCAAATGGACACTATCCCACTCAGCGTGTGGCTCTGGCAGGCCCTGCCCTTCTCCCCATTTCCCTCTGCCTTGCTAAAAACCATTAGATTACATTCCTGAAGCTAGCAGGGTCTATTCCCTTATTTGGACTGTCCCTCCCCCTGAGGCTGAATACCAAGGTCCAGCTATCAAAGTATTAAAGTCCGGCAATCAAGAGACCGATTTGGCTCGCCTAATTAACATGCCAAGTTAAAATTAAACACCTCATCCTAACGCCGGATTTTCCCTTGTACCTTTATAAACCGTCATTTTCCTACAAGCCATGCCTGTTTCCTCTCTGTTCAGTGGCAGCCCTTTGTCTCCTTCCAGGACAAACACTCTCACTGCTTTCCAAGGTTCCTTTCTTTTTTGTTTTTCAGAATGACACATGCTGCTGTGCCCCAGCCCTGCAAGCTGCTGCACTAGGGACACGGGTCATCTTTAAAGAACCACTAAATTATGATGTCTGTCCCTTTATCACGGCCTAAGGTGGGGTCTCTCTGGGATGTTAGGCCTCCACCTAGGCCAGAGATTTCACCATTTTTTTTTACTCTGACTCCCACATCATACACAAACAATAAACAAAATTTTTTAAAAAATTAAAAATCCCTAGGGGTTCGGAAAAAGAAAATAATTGGGTGGTATAGGGTCCCCACCCATTCTGCAACTGGCAGAGTTCTTCCTTGTGTGACAGGTTTTCTTCTCTGAGGTTAGCTTAGGCTTCTGCACTCCTGCTCAACACACTGATTTTGCAAATGGGAAAAGGTGAGGGTGTCTTTCTCTTCCACTGCGGCTTCAGGTTAGGGCCAAGGCTGAACTGCCTCTTCCTGAAGGTGAGCTTGAGTTTTATTTCATATTAAGAAGAAAGGACACAGTAGGAAAACTTGCCTGGAAGCTCAGATTTAAATGCCCAAGGGTGGGAGTGGAGCCCACTGATAGAATGTAAAGCACTACTAAAGGAAAAAAAAAAAAAAGCAAAACTCAAGGCAGGTTAGAATTCTAAATATGGTTAAACCTTGCTTTTCACAGAGTTCAGGGCTCCGGAAGATTCGGGGATCAGATCAGTATCAGTGAGGAATTAATTTTGCTTTCCTCCTCCCAAGAGATGAAAGCAACTCGTGGAGGAGGGGGGAGGGGGAAGGACAGGTGAGGGGGGCAGGGAGAGAGGTCGAGGAGAGCTCGAGATTCTTTTCTTTTCTTCCCATTCAGGGATGTTTTGTGTAGCCCGGACCGTCCTGGAACTCGCTCTGTAGACCAGGCTGGCGTGGAAGAGACCCTTCCCAACAACAAAGAAAAGGCGGCTCCCCTCCCCCTGTCAGAGAAGGGCTTGGCTTTGTGTGGCTTTGTGTGAGCCGACTTCCTCTGGGGGCTCCTCCAGGGAGTCTCAAGCCTGGTCCCTGCCTTAGTTTAGTAACCTTTGGTTCAGTAGTCTAGCGTCAAGCGGGGAGATGTTTGCCTGCATTGTATCCAACTTTTCAGCTGCTCTGTTCTTGTATCTTCTCTCTGAAGGACACTTACAACAGAGTAACAGGGAGGCATCCCCTCCTTCCTCTCTGCAGATAAACAAATGTCAGATAAACAAATGTCAAACATCTTCCTGGGTTGCCCCATTCACTAAAAGTTACTAAATATCCCCCTTTGTCCTCCAAACAAAGAACTCCTGGTGTTCATCTGGTTGGATCCGGATTGGGAGGGCTGCAGCCCAGACGCTCACCTGTGGGACCTACTAACCCAATCTTCTTTCTCTTGCTGTTGGGTTCCTAATGTGTTTTTCTGGCAGTGCTGTTGTGAATGAGAGACTATAATGAATGCTTCCCAACAATGGGCTGTGATGGGAGAAGCAATCTTCATGTCAAACTGGGAACCAGCACACACCATCATTCTTTTACTTCTTCCTTTTAAATGGGCTTTTTTTCTTTTACTAAATTTGTTCTTTAACCATTTCATATAGCTGGGCGTGGTAGCGCATGCCTTTAGATCCCAGCACTCCAGGAGGCAGAGGCAGATGGATAAATCTCTGTGAATTCAACCTCAGCCTGCTCTACATACTGAGTTCCGGGCCAGCCAGAGTCATTCGATGAGACCCTGACTCAAACAAAACCAGTGTATTCTGATTACGGGTTATACCCATCCTCTCTATTAACCCCGGGCCCCCAGAACGCCCTCCATTCAAATCTCTTCCCCACACTTATGCCTATTAGCTCTGTTTTGTGGCCCACTGAGTTAACCAGGCCTGCCTTTGTGACCACAAACCGTTTGCTATTTTTCACTAGAACGCGGTGCACTGCTTAGCTACACAGCTAAAGACAATGCCCGCCCCTCCCCCAGACAGCATCTGTGGCTCAGAGTTCAGCAGGAAGTACGGCCTCAAGGGCCTTCCGGGATCTTGCTGACAGCTCTGGTCAACGGCCTAATTTCAGGTACAAGTGTCCTGTGGCTGCGCCCATCTGTGGGTCTTCATTCTCTTACTGGAAGTAAAACGAAGTTGTGTGAGATTCTAAAACTAGCAATCGCTGAGTGGAAGGCGCCTGCATTGAAAGTGGAGCTGTATTTGGCATCACCCTGCAGGGTTCCCGACAAACAGGCAGGCTCAAGAGCAGGTGGCAACCCGTCATCTTTCTGCCGGCTTCAGCCATAGGGGGAATAGGTGGTACCACAATCCACTCTTCCAGTGGATGCTGATGACGTGTTCTAAGGAGATGAGTGCAGGGGCTCCTGTCAAATGAGTGAGGAGAGAACGGAAGTGGGGAGAGGAGGCGGGACTCCAGAAACCTCACCACCGCAGCGTCCCTAGAATAAAAATGACAGGCAGAAATGATTAGCGCATCCACTTTAAAACGCAACCCCCTGCTCATATTTCAAGCTTGCCTTATAACCCCTTTTAGTATTTGGCAAGTCCCATTGATATAGGGTAAAATAAAATTAAAGTGGACCCCTATCAGGTTCTGTTTTCCATTCTCCTCCAGTAAGAGTTGTCTAAAACGACAGTTATAAAAATCAAACCCATCCTTTTTAGCTGTTGGAAGCATTAAAGCCCTCAGGGACATTGCCTTCCCAAACTATAGCAGGCATCAGCTTTCTCTTCCCAGCACAAGGCCGGCTCCAGCTAAGTACCTAGCTCTTCTTGCTTAGGGAAGAATAAACTCTCTGGTATGAGCAGGGTCCACGCCCTGCACGCAGCTGCCCAGATCGGTGCTCTTTACCACCGTGACCAGCAGGCGGCGCTGTCTGAACGCTGCGGCCACCGCCCGGCGTCCACGGAGGCCATTTCAGTCGCAGCGAGTGAGCCCGCCGCTGCCACGCCTTGGGAGTCACTGGGCCCGTTTGTTTTAGTTTCTGAAACATCCTGCCTTTTAAAAATATTATTTTTTTATTCCTTTAGCGTTTCATACATTTATACAACTGTATTGATCATATCTGTCCACCACTACCGCCCTCACATTTTACTTATTTACTTATTTACTTATGTGTGAGCCCTGGGCCTTGTGCACAATAGCCAAGGATTCTACCACTGAGCTGTGTTCCCAGCCCCAGTGTGCGCTCATGACAATTGCTATTATTTGAAAACGTGGGCAAGCCAAATGGTTCAGTGGACAGACGTGCGTACAGCTCAAGCCCTGCTAATTGAGACTGATTCCTGGAACACACTTGGAAAGAGATTACTGATATCTCAAGTAACGGTGGCGCTTTGCCTTCCACATGTGCTCCCACTCAGACAGACAGACAGACAGACAGACAGACAGACAGACAGACAAAAAAGTTGCCCCGGGCTTTCAAAAAGAGGGGATCGGGACTGGAGTGATGGCAGAGTAGCACAGAATTCTAACTGATCTTGCTGAGGGACCAGGTTCGGTTCGGTTCCCAACACCCACCTCCTCGTGGCTCACAGCTACCTGTAACCCCAGTTCTAAGAGATAAGATGCCTTCTGGCCTCTGCAAGAACCTGCATACAGGTGGTGCACATAAAATCACACAGCTAAGTACATAAAAATAATAAATAAGATCCCCTTCTAAAAGTGGGCAACCTAATGAACAAAGAGCAAATATTTCTTTTTTTGCTTTTTGTTGTTGTTGATGGGGGCCTTCACGACAGGGTTTCTCTGTATAACTTTGAAGCTTGTCCTGGAATTCGCTCTGTAGACCTGCTGGCCTTGGAACTCACAGAGATCCCTCTACATCAACCTCCCAGAGTGCCCGGATTAAAGGCGTGCGCCACCGCCTGGCTGCAAATTTTTTTTTTTTTTTGGTTTTTCGAGACAGGGTTTCCTCTGTGGCTTTGGAGGCTGTCCTGGAACTAGCTCCTGTAGACCAGGGTGGTCTCGAACTCACAGAGATCCTCCGGCCTCTGCCTCCCAAGTGCAGGGATTAAAGGCGTGCGCCACCACCGCCCGGCTGAGGGCATTTCTAAAAACAAAACTAATGCCTCCGGTGTTAAGAGCACTGGCTGCTCTTCCAGAGGACCCGGGTTCAACTCCCAGCATCCACGTGGGTGGCTCACAACAATCTATAATAATAAGATCTGGTACCCTTTTCTGGAATACAGGCAGAACACTGTATAATAATAAATAATAAATCTTTTTTATAAATAATAAATCTTAAAAACATTTTTTAAAAGTTTCCTTGTTTTGTTTCCAGCCTTCTGCAAGCTGGGCATGCACAAGACCTCGAGAAAATTCAGCTGTGCTGCCATCTGCTGGACGTTTAGAGAGATGCTGCAAGAACCTGTGGGTTGAACAAGGTGTCTCGGTTGGCAATGAAGACCTAGCTTTTCACCCAGAAAATAGCGCCGAGACAGTATTCACATGCAGTCTGCTCATCCAAAAACAAACAAGCAAACAGAAACTACCACGCCCACCGGCCCTTTGGGAGAACATAGTGTTTGTGTTGGGAAGCACTCGGATCTGAATGCTCTGGGATTGGTGGTCACAGGAAAGCCCGGGGCTACAATATGGAAAGAGGCAGAATTCTCATTAACACACATCCAGATTGGGCACTAGCTGAAAACAAAATCCTTGTTTTCCATCACTGCTCACAGGGGAGTATCAGGGACAGAAGTTATAGGACCCCTATTCTCCTAAACGGACTGATTTTGCTGAATGGAAAATTTTAAAAGGTGAAAGGGCGACATAAATAAACGTCAGTCTGGGAGCTGGAAGGTGTTCAGATGTAGCCTTGGTGGGGGTTGATATGAGGACGCGAAGCCCTGCCACCGTTTTCCAACTTCTTGAGTCAGTTCTGATTCATTTGAAGAGTTTTCTTTTTAGGAGCCACAGACCCTTTTCACAGGAGGGCCTGAACCCATTTGCAAACACATTTATAGATGTATTTTCAAATAAACAATGTTTATTTGAAACAGTCCATTCAACATTGTTGCAATTCCTCTACAATGCACATTCAGAAGCCTCTTGGGGAACTGGCCAACAACAGAATGAAGATCAGAGTAGAATTGGCCCACCCACCTGGGAAAATCGGTTCACTGCAGAAGCCTTAGTAATGGAAACACATTAACAAAACAATAACTCTGACCTCAAGGAGCCTCGTAGATACTTTTAACAAAACTAGTTTCTGTATTCTGCAATGAGCTTTTAGTGGTTTTTCTGGAAGAGATGAAATCACTTGATCAACCGTGTGGCCTGCTGGAGGCTGGCTGATTACAAAATCCTTGGGGTCCATGTCAGATGACTTCCATAGTCAATCAGTATGTTCTAAGGGCATCCTACATTTCTTCAATAACTAAGTCCTCAAGGAGGAGACTGTCTGGTCCTACTGCTAGAAGTCATAGCTCTCTCCAGGGGTGCTTAGAGAAGATATTCCAGCAACCAAGAAAACAGAATGAGAAATAAATAAAAGTCCCCATAGCAAGTCCTGGATGGACTGACTGTGTGTCAGAAAATGAGGAAATCGAGTGTGGTTTTATTGATTTGTTTGTATTTTAAAACTTTCTGTGTAGCTCAGGCTAGCCTCAAACTTGAAGCAACATTGCTTCAGCCTCATGTGTGTGTGTGTGTGTGTATACATATATACAAATATATGCACATATCTTGTCTAATCATATAAATTATGCACTGATACTCTCTTGTACCAAGTATCTATTCTAGTTATCGTATAGAGGGCAGTAAATGCAGTAATTTACTGGAGTAATGGCTGGTGTTGTGGCCTGGAAGAAGGAGGGAGCAGCTAGAGGCAGCCAGAAAAATTGAAAGGGGGAAAGATAATCCTGAGAGCCAGGAACACTCAGAAAACTAGCACTATTTCAGCTGATGGCAAGAAGTTATAAAAGGAATGGAAACCCTCGGGGGCGTTCAACTGTAGGCTGTCTAGGTGCCTTCTACATATGGGAATAAATACAATTATTAAATAAACATTGCTAGTCAGGCAATGGTGGTGCATGCCTTTAATTCCAGCACATGGGTGGCAGAAGCAGGCAGATTTCTGAGTTCAAGGCCAGCTTGGTCTACAGAGTGGGTTCCAGGACAGTTAAGGCTACTCAGAGAAACTCTGTCTCAGAAAAACCAAAACAAACAAACATTGCTGTAAGTAGAAAAAGATTTGAACATTAGAGTATGGTATACTTACTGGAATAATAATGAAGACAACTGAAAAATGTGAGGTGTTCTTAATTTTCTTCAGCAGAGTTTTACCTGTGTACCCTAAAGAGACTGGGAGCAAAGGGGTTTAGTTGTTGCTTTGTGATGTGGGCTCAATCCTAAGCCCCCTTACATGTTCAGCAAGTTCTCCACCATTGAATTCTATCTCCGGTGGGAATGGCTTTAAAAAAAAAAGAATTAATTTTTATTATTTATTCACATATCAAGACCTCTTTAGTATAATTGATTCCAGGATGGAAGTACCATTCAGGCCAATAGAACTCAGCATGTAGACAGTACCATCTGCCAAAACAAAAACACAGACATAGTCCATCAAAGTCTGTACATAGTTCTGGGAAAGTCTCTAGATGTACAAACCTTGCTTTTGGCTTCTGTAGTTCTGCTTCTAGCTAACTGTTCTTGTTAATTGAAGTATGTCAACCCAGAACATGGTTTTTGTGCTTAACCGTTCACCCTGAGAAAGGCTCAGTTTTACAGTAGGATCCCAAA